>NC_143564.1:20505000-21130000 GCF_054136105.1 Typopeltis vanoorti
GTTACACTGAAAAACGCAAATAGCAGCAAATAATTAATAAATTATGAAGAATTGATAAATTATATTAATATTCTTAAATACGATAAATTAATTGATATTCTTAAATACGATAAATTAATTGATATTCTTAAATTAATATTAAATTAATTGATATTATTAAATTAATATTAAATTAATATTATTAAATAATTAAAATTATTACTAATTAATTTATTAAAATTATTTCACAATTATAAATAATATTATTAGTCTCAGTAACACTCAAGTCGTTTGCTAGGTTATTTTAGGCTTGATTCTAGTCACTTACCACAAAAACATTTTCTAACTTTGTTTTTTTCTGTCTAAAAAAATGATAGTATTACATTTATGCATCTCAACCCAGTGCAGGAGAGATCGCAGAACCTGTAGCACATCAGTGACTTACAGTATTGCTACATTATTATAAGAAACCCTGTTATTGCCGAAACTGTTTTGCCGTTCTTTGTTGCCATGGTAACCTCATTAATGGTTGCTAAGGTAACTGGTGAAGGAATGCTGAACGCTAAATACTTTTAATAATTATACGTAAGTGGTTAGTTCACATGTAACATCTAACGACGGATTTTGATTTGATTAGCGCAACTAAAAAGAATTACAAGCGAAAAAAGACAATGCTTTATGTTGTCGAACACAGAGAACATTTAAAATAAATATGCACTTTATTAAAAAGCTTTTATGCTTTTATCAGTATAGTGTTAGCACTCAGAAGCCATTATCAGCTTGAAACTCGGCAATGACAGACTCACGCATTGCCAGATTTGCTTTTCTTTCTTTCGAACCGCCTTTGACCTGTGAACAATCCATTGTTATTGTTTTTTAGTATTTGTTTATTACTTAAAATTATTTCCTGAGTTATTTTAGAACGAGTTTTCTATCTTAAAGGTTGAGATTAAACATGCGTCATAAGTATTCGATTATGGGCTGGAAATTATGTTGGGGGATAGCACCGGGGAATAGAATCAAATAATTTTCACTTTGATTAAACCTAATAATTTATGGTTTGCTGAGGACAAAATAAAAAAAAATAATAATAAAAATAAATAAAAATTAAAAAAAATTGATGACTTTTTTTTCCCAATTAGATTTTTTACGAACTAATTTTTTGGTATTTTTTGTACACATGTAAAAGCGCCACTTTGTCCTCACATGCTGCTCAAAAGGTTTGACACGCAAATGAAATTAATAAGATGTGGTGCAATTTTTAATTTTAATTATTTATTTTTTTTACATTAATTTCGAAAATTGCATTGTTTACACGAAAGCCCTGCAAGCTGTAATGCGACACTCAACAGACTAAGTCACAATCAATAAAATAATACCTAGCGGCAAGAGGTCGTACCACCAGCCGTTCGCGCCCCTTGCGGCAAATCTGGAAACTTTTGGTCAGCACCACGGATAAGTATAAAAAGCGAAGGATAAGAATGTTACCGACTGTTAAATGTGTGCATTTTCAACTGTTTTTTCAGGAATGATTTGAATAATTTTTCTCCATACTAAGACACCTCAAAACTACTTAAAGGAAACGCCAATCAATGGATTCATATTAAATAATAATGACTATATCATAGAGAGAAAATAAACATTTATCTTGGCAGACAACTGAAGCATCCGGGATGGTGGAAGGAACAGGAGCATTATTGCAATGCCAAATGTTTAATGTGCGAGGTTATTGAATTGAAAAACCAACGTACAATCTCGAGAAAGAAATAGTTGATTTTTATGCCTGACATTAATCAAGAAACATCGACATTAAATGTCTTATTTACCTAATAAGACATTTAATTTATTGTCTTAGGACTCTTAGAAATGCAGTATTTATAAAGTTCTTATTTGATCTCGCATGCTCTCTTTTTTTTTTTTTAATGTCCCATTTTAGTGTATTTTTAAATCGCAGCATTTTTTAGTGTAAGATGAGCAATCGATGAAATTCTCAGTAGCCTCACATCCTCCAAGAAGCTCAATTAATACTTTGAAGACAGCAAAAAAGAAATTCTCTGCAGAACATATGATTGCATTATTCTGTTGTCATGGTTACACAGTGCCCTTTCCATGGCCACATCAACAGCGTACATGTATAAACCACTTCTTTCCACCAGCTGCGAAATAACTAAAATCCGAACGATACGACCTTCCCGAAGAAAATTCTCTTAGGGTGACTTAGAAACGCATTGTGTTTTACTGACGTGATTCGCAGCAGAGTTTATAATCCTCTATCATGTAGAAGTACCGTCGGTATTAAAAAAAATAATTGAACATCCGAATCGTGCCAAAATTGCTAAAATCTTTTTATCGGTACTTAAAATTAACCGAAATTGATTGCAAATACAAGCTTAAGGCATTTATATACTGTGTCCTAGACAGCACCTCCTCATTGCCAGCGACACGGTGTATATTTGAATCTTATTGGGCATAGGTGTTTGTGAGTGTGAGACGAGGTCTGAAGCAGGTTGAAAAATCTGCATTGCAGCCATACCTCAAAATGGCTAGCCAATTCTAGAGTTGACTTATTTGCCCGTCTGGTGTCCGAAATTTATTTGTAGATACGTTTTCTTTGGGATTTGAGTAGACAAACATGAAATGGTGTTGACCATTAGCCAAATTCCGAAACTTCACCTTGAGAAAGAGGACACGAGCAGTTGATTTAAACTAGGACCTCTTGTCGCTTTCAGAAAAATATACGCAGAACAATTCCAGTTGAGTCCGGTGTTGGAGACATTATGGAAACTACTCGAACATGATACATACCTTATTATACTTAGGGAATTTGTGGGAATTGAAGGTTTAACTTTTAAATGCGTAGATTACACACTTGCCAGCCAGTAAAAAAAGTGGTGCCTTTTGGGAAGCGTTAGAATGATAACTAAGAGGTGGGGGATATCCAACATCACTCTTAGAACTGGCTGCCTTTTGGAAAGAAGAAAATGACTCCAAATACCTGTTGTTGTTTATTAGCATTTCGTGGAAAGTCCATCCTGAACAGAGAGTATCGCTTGTAATTGAGGTCAAACATAAGATGATGACGATTTGAGGTTCATCCACAGAATTTTTTACCGAAAAAATGTTATTTGAAATCTAAATTGAACAACATTTACTTTCGTAACTGTGGGTGTGATGATTTTGAGGATTCTCTGTGAGTAAAAGGAAAATAAATAAATATAGAGAAATTCCGTTGAGTAAATTTATTCCAAAATTTAATCAAGCATATTATGACGCTAAAGTTAGCTGGGGATGTTCGCTTTACCACTGATTTTCCTCTCAAATATCTCAAATTAATTTTAGAGAATTATAGTTAAGTCAAGCCTTTATCGTTTGCTTGCACTAGTTTAAATATGGATGAAGATTACAATTGTTACTAATTTTAGAGGCATTATGGATGCGATATAATTGGAATAATAGTCAGTTTACGAACAGTGAACTCTGATACAAGAGACAGAGTGAATAGAAAACCAGATGCGACCTCTAGACGTTCTTTGACTTTTGTACGATGCAAAGAACGCCGACTAATAATAGCAGTCCTTTCGCAGGTCATTGATTGATTCCCACAGTTCAGTCCAAGAATAACCCTCTGGTGGTCTTTTGATTTCACTCGTTCCGGTTCAGGTTTGGCTGGTATTAATAGAGATCTTACAGAAATTAATGAGATTTTCGGGAAAGTGCCAATTTTGTTATGTTCACACAAATGGAACGATTTTCTCAACTATATCCATCGTTGTATCTTGAAACAAGTTTACAGCTTTGTTATTCTTATGTTATTCTGTTCAGTAGCAATGAAAAAAATTTAGTTTTGACCACTTTCAGAAATCCCTTCGCCTACATACGCTGTGTAAAGAGATCGGCAATCCACTGATCGCACTGCAAGCCATATAGCGAAACTTTAACTAACCAGGAGAACATGAAAAGATAATAGAAACGGTCAGGTAATATTTTACAAAGCAATGAGAATGTGTTGTGGACTCGAAAGAACAACATTAAATGTCGATTCGTTCCAAGTGCTTGAGGCAAGCAATGTCAGCTAAGAACACTGTCAAGGACGTAGTAGTCCAAACTACTATTTAAGCAGAGTAGAGCTTTTTATTAGAGTGAACTTCTTAGTTTTGAAATTTAAACAAATGCCTTACACAACTTTTGAAATAATTCTTTATTTATTCATATTATTATTGTGTTGTACCTCCAAGGACTCGTACACTATACAACTCACTATCCAAGCTACTTAATTCTCCGCCTGCAAACTACATGACTATCCACAATCTACTAGCTATATCTAGCGTGCTATTAATTGCGTGTGTTCTCTGATCGAATTGCTGGTATGAGACAAATGAGTCCGCTTTTGACCCGCCAATCATTCGATTTTGTCTAAATCATCTATTTGTAAATAATCCCTCAGTCGTATTCATACGTTTTTTAATGTTCAGGTTGTTTTGATCACTCATAAAATGCAGCAACACTTACATTGGGTTAGGTTGAATATGTGAAATTTTCATTAAGCTGTATTGCTCTTCTATGAGAGGAGGGGAACGTGTTTCTTTTATTTATTTTTATTTTTTAAGGTGCCTGAATTCCGACAAATAGAAATATGATCTACAAAGACTAATCCATTAATCCAGTCCTATTCGAATGATAACCTAACCAAACCAATCGGAACTTGATCATAGAAATCAAGCTCTGTTTCGTGGCAATGAAATGATGATGCCACCGACATTCATAAGCAGATAAATCAATTGAAAGCTGTAGATGACCCGAACTCATCAAAAGACTTTATTGTTGTCGAACAGCAAGCAGTTTTGATTGATCTCATGGCCATCGATCACCTCTAGTATGAATTACTGTAATGTATACAAACATGCGCGGATAACACTAAAGCAAAGTGATAGATTTTGGTGAACTCTGCTGTTTTAAAAATATCTTTTACTGGCTTTGAACTGACTACAATCAACTTTATTTTCTTAGAAAATTGCGCTTTGGAGAGCTTTGTAAATGAGATTATTGCCTTTTGAACTCACGTACCTTAGGAAGGACAGGCATTATTAAAATTTCAACTCTGTCTGCACTTATATACATAAGGAAATGTAAATGATGGTTGAGAACATGTTAAACTGCTCGATTTGTAGTTAAACAACGTTCATCTGAACAAATGTAGTATGCAGGACTTCATAAACGTGTTGCTTGAGATAAGTCGAAATCTGTCAGGTTGAGATACAGTACAAGAACAAGATGAAGATTTTTTTTTTAATTTGTTGATGTTACCTGGATTTCAAACCAGCATCTTTGGCGCACAAAAAACTCGTCAGAGAAAACGAAAGGCATTAATAAATGTGAAAACAAAAATAAGAACTAATAGACAGTTGTAGAAGAAATCGTCATCCAAAAGTTTGGAAAATGAATGTTATTATACTTGCCAAGTGCGCGCTGATGATGCTAACTAAAAGAAAACAAAATTCTGAAACTTGTAACAGGTTTTGCGTGATATCGTATTTTTTTTTTTTAATTCCTCATAACCGAGATGCGAAACAAGACCCATACGTGGTGTGATGTCCTAACTTTCATAATGGTGGTAGCCAGGGGCGAATTCTCTATGCTTGCTATGCTTGCTGCGCAAGCTCATTAATTGAGAAAGAAGTGATATTTATTTGTTAATAAATGCGTGCATTTATAAGCATTCCATTTAGGCTTTTATTTTTGTAGACAGAAGACGTCTTAAGGTTGCGGGGCAATAATTGAACTTTGCGTTGTGTATCGAAGGCCGATTCTTGCTCGTCTAGTCAAAAAAAGCTACTTTGGCTTGCTCGGTTGTAGGAGCTTCCAGGTCCTCGCTGCAGCACTGTGATTTCATACGCCCGCATAGCCATTTCCCTTCCCTTCACGTCTTCTTAAACACAAGGCCATACGCAGTGAAAGTAGCTCTAGCCAGTGAGCTTCAGCCAGCCTTTACAAGTGTACGTGTTGCTTGGGAAAATTAAGTTACAACCAACTTTTTATTAGGATGACCAGTTCACAAAGAAGAACCGTAGAGTAGAATTTGTATTCAAGTAGCTAAATTGAAAAAGATAGAATATCGTTTGTAAAATAAATGTTGTATTTGTATGATTAAATGTACGTAAATTTCTAAATATATAGTTTTAAATGGTGATAATTCATTATTCCGCTAATGAGACTTCAATCACCTCTCACTCCCTGAATGATAACAAGAGCAAGTGTGAATTTCAAGACCACCATTCGCCCCTGGTGGTAGTTCGTATACTGTATTTCTTGTGGTCGTCAAGGTAGATATCCGTTCTTCCATTCTGTTCCTGGTGAACAAAACTGCCGGGACACAGCAGTTTATTCACTACTGGATGGGTCAACAAAATTTGTGCTTCGAGAACGCATAGGAGTTGCTAGTCGAATGTATTTTTTTAAAGGCAGTGAGAAGATCCTACAGTGTGTATATGTATTCTACAGCATACTGACTTTTTTTGAATACAGAAAGCTAAGAAACAACTTGAAATATCTCTAGGAGAAGATTTGGTTATTTTTTCTATACCGAAGTTTATTTTAGGATGCTGACTCTTCAAATGTATTAATCTGATTTGGACTTACCCCACGCAAATAAAGCTATGATCAGGGTGTATTATACAAACTGTGTGTATTCTGGCTATTTGCATGTTTTGCAGAATTAAAAAAAAAAAAAAAAAAAAAAAACGATTATTCAGGAGGGGAAAACTTTGCCACATCCACATAGAACAACTAACTTGCCATCTTTTGAGAGAAAAAAAAAAAAAACTTATAAAGGGCTTTGCGTCATAAACGGATTAGAATCTGGGTCCTTTCCAACTAAAGGGCATCGCCTTTTCCGGCTTTACGGAAGCTCTTAATGTGTTTCACTATAGTAATAAACAGTAAACACATCTGACGTACCTCAGCCAGATGTAGATATGTTGAAGATTTTATTCTCAATGTTTCACATATAAATTGGCCAGATAGAAGGAAAGGCTTGTTGTTTGGACTTGTGACGACAAACTAAGGCCATGGAAAAGGGGAAACCGTTGATAACTTAAACGAATAAATGCCAAAGCAATTACAGGATGGCTCTGTAAATAGAACAAACTGTTCCGACATATTCACAATTCTGTGTAAATTAAAGTTTCATTCAACTGAAATCCAACGCATTTACAAACAATCGAGTTTAGCAATAGAAGAACTACACGAGATTTTAAGTCCCAGAAGAGTGGTCTATTCTTTTTAACATCTCCGAAGTCGAGAAAAAATAAATAAATAATTGAAAAAGTTGTCTTTATATATTAAAAAAAAATCCAAAAGCCGTCATCAAAGTAGCTTGCCTGCTACAGCCAAGTCGAGTTCTTGTAGTTGTTAATTTATCATCCGTATCACTAAAAGAAGAAGTCCTTAATGTCCCCTGTCGAGGCCGTAACTTTGTTCTCGCATTCAGACGAGTATCTATCTAAATTAGAAATAATGGCGAACATTGAACGGAAAATGCACAATCTACCTCCCGTCGTTGCTAACACCGTTTGTTTGGATTTAACCAACATCTCTCCCAGCCTTGCTTAAATCCCCTAAAACATTATTTCACAAAAAGTAATAGCGACTCTTTAAAAAATGGTTTCAACAATAAGAACATTGTTATAATCAAAGGCAAATCAGGATAATGCTAAAGTCACAATGAATCGGAGAAGATACAACTAAAGACTATAATCTTTTAAAAGATAGTATGCATCTTACCAAAGTATGTATCGTGGTCATATTAATGTACATTTAATCATACAAATACAACATTTATTTTACAAATGATATTCTATCTTTTTCAATTTAGCTACTTGAATACAAATTCTACCCTACGGTTCTTCTTTATGGTCAATAACATCGTCATAAATAGTTTGTTGTATTAACTTAATTTTCCCAAGCAACACGCACACTTGTAAAGGCTGGCTGAATCTCACTGGCTAGAGCTACGTTGACTGCGTATGGCCTGTGTTTAAGACGACGTGAAGGGAGCGGAAATGGCTATGTGCGCGCATGAAATCGCAGTGCTGCAGCGAGGACCTGGAAGCTCCTACAACCGAGCAAGCCAAAGTAGCTTTTTTTGACTAGCCGAGCAAGAATCGGCCTTCGATACACAACGCAAAGTTCAATTATTGCCGCGCAAGCTTAAAACGTCTTTTATCTACAAAAATAAAAGCCTAAATGGAATGCTCATAAATGCATGCATTTATTAACAAATAAATAGTACTTCTTCCTCAAGTAATGAGCTTGCGCAGCAAGCATGGAGAATTCTCTCCTGATGTTTACATAATCTTTTCAGTACTAGTTAAGAGTATTAGTATCTAACAAGGAAAAAAAAAACTATATAAACTTGCCCACTAGTCCCTCTCCCTTCAAAGTCAACTCCCCTTCTTAAAAAAATTCTATTTATTAATAGAATTTTTTCTTTGTTATTATATCTGGTCCCTAACGTGCCACTTAAAAATGTTTATTTTAGAAATAGTCTCGCTTTCTCCCTTCTGTTATTTTTGCATTATTTAAATTACGTGCATGGAATAGAAAAATATTCAAACAACTAGATGCGTTGCACTGGCTCAATTTCTGTCTGGAACACTTAAAAGTATCCCATGCAGAACTCAACACAGCTATACTCAGACCTTAGTGTGGCTACGCTATGCTGCGTACACAGTTGCTATTTGGCCCCGTGACCCAGACACAGCAGATTCATTTTTAGTGCATTAAACAACCAACATCCTAAAATACACGTCCCTATACAAAAAAAAAAAAAAAAAAAAAAAATCGAATAACTGTCTGTTCTTTCTGGACACATCAGTCACACGTCCTTCAAAAGATCCCCTATCTTTTTCCGTTTATAGAAAGCAAACACAGGCTAATAACCCTCACCTAGTCTAACAACACAGTATTCTTAAAACACTGATGCAAAGGGCTATTTATTGCAAAAGCTATAATCCCCTGTAAAATGGATAAAATACTGCATTTCCTCTTTCTTTGACATAAAAACAAATTACAGCCAAAATATTCAGAAACCTCCCTGTATCTGAGATACATCTTAAAAGATAGTCTAAAGTGCTAAATAAACAGAATGTTTACACCACTTAGCACACGTCAATTCTATCGTTTTGCTTGATCCTGGATTACATAAATTGCATTTTGCCTACAACGTTGCGTACTATAAACAAACAGGATGGATTGTTGACATCAATCCACTTGCATAACATAACATTAGAAACACATACGCTGCCATTATGGGAATCGGGACTGGCAGATCATGCACTGGATATCTCTCCACGTAGGATTAAACCGAAGAAAGCTATGTGGAAGTCATAAGTCTAAGAAACTATTTTCGGAGTCAGCAGTGAAGAACCTTCAAAACGCCAAATCAATTCCTTAAATCAGTACAGACTCTGGAAGTAATTGTCTACAATGATTTCTAGAGTAAAAAAGATTATTTGAGGGTGAATTTTATTAATAAAAAATAAATGATATTCCTAATGATTGAGTAAAGGGGGATTGGAAATTTAAAGGATAACGTTAAATGTGGATGATGAAGGAACATCGTGCATGCAAAATCTCTCAGTGAAGCCTTTTTTAAATAATATAAAATAAATAACTCAGAAAAGCACAACAAAGAAAAACAGTCATCGGAACATGCAGCTTGCAAGATCATCCCCAATTGATGTAAGGAAGATGGATGTTGTAATCCGTAAAAGAAGTAGGTTCAGCCTCACTGAAACACTAAGAATCCAAGAATTGCTTCCTTTGCCACAAAGCAATAGATTTCAGATATATTGCAGCTTAAAGATAAATCTCCTGAACCATTAGCCACCGGCTAGCCTTCATATAAACCTGAAACGTGTTTTACCTTATATTTTCAAGGTGATTCTCTGTTTTGATCGTTAGTTCTGACGATTCACTGCGAACCTCGTCATCTGATAAATATTTCCCTTTCTCCATAAGTGTTTTAATACTAGAAAAGTATGTCTTTATAATTTCAGTTACATAATTTAAATTATCTAGGAATGCATTCCAAGAACAACTTCGATCTGCAACAGTTCCTTACTACTGCCTTCTGCTCAATAAATAGGGCTCTTCTGGTTGGGGTAATACATGCGCTTATTTTTCCCCAGAGTAACTAGAGAAGTAATCTTTCTTGATAAACACATGATTACTTCATAGGAGTCCAACACGCTCCGCCAACCCACGTTTGATTGATCAGATATTTCTGTCCCTTAAGAAATGGAAGGCGAGCAACAATAACAGCTCTGACGAAGTCATTTCTGATATTATGAAAGATGCATAGGCAGGGTGGAAGAACGGAGTTCTCTGAGATAGCAGAAGAGATGCACAGTGGCATTGACGGAAATGCGACTGGTTCCATTGTATAAACAGGAAGTAAGCAATCTTCCTTTACAAATTCAAAAGTAATCAAGTCTGGAAATGATAATCTTGTTTGGATTAGGCTGAAGCCAACAATTGGTTTAGTGCTATTGGCGTTGTTTCGAGCCCTGCTGGACAAGTTTTAGTAAACATCCTAAATTGTCGGTCTGTTTGGCCCAGGTTCGTGTCCGCTCAACAACTAACCGGCTCTAAGTTCACATTCCACTATCGCAGACATGAATGGTTTGTGGGAGGACTGAAGTGGTTTGAAACATTGTTATCTAGAGTTTTGGATTATTTAATCCTTATCCACTGATGGCACTAATCCTAACGTTAAAAGGTGCTACGCAGTTTTGCTAATCTTCAATTTATAATCACGTAATTGATGGATATCTGCTTTTTTTTTCATGAGTTTTAGTAATTTCTAGAAGATGCTGTACCACTTTTACTGCAAGCACGTTAGCACAAGAAAGGAAGAAGGAAAAAAAGAAGAAAAAAAAACAAATTCCGGTCAGTCAATAATAGTTTCCAATCATCAATGGATTCAGTTTTAAACTTTATTCTTTTTCGAGCACACCAAACGACGACGAATAACACAATGCCTTTTTCATGAACCCCCTCAAAAAGATATTAAATCCTCAACATGCTAGTTGACCACTGATAACCGTAAAAGATGACTCAATGGCGAAATGGAAGCGATCTAAGCCCATACATGATGTTACTTGTGAATACATATTATAGCGTGGAATCCGATGGGGAATACATTGTTTTTCGATTTATTTACGTAGCATTTGATAAATTATTTTACCAACTGCATTCATTGGATAGTTTAACTAAAAAGTAACAGCGATGATTCAAAACCACAATAAAATAGGTTATGGCTGTAAATCTCGTAAATTAGGGGAAAACAAATCCATATTTTATAAGTATTGCTTAATACTTTTAGTAGAACGATGTTAACCAGTTAGCGTAAAGAATTACTTATTATACCAAACTATTTTCATTTATTAAAAAAAAAAAAAAAAACATAACAGAATGCACCCAACAACACAGTTTTTTGTCTTTCTCGCAAATGAATCCAGTAAATTCAAAACGGATGCAACAATTTTATCTGCTACAACTAAAACTGTCAGACATAAGGAAAATTGTTTGCTCAACAAAATCATCGGTACGCCAAGAATTTAGATGGTTGTCCATTCACACAAGACAGAGTCATCTTCCGTTTGTCAACAATAGGTGGCTCTGCGTTAGCATAATAAACAATGTATGTTTACACTATCGCCCGAAAGATATTCTCAATAAATGATGTGCGTTTCAAGTAAACGATGCTCAAGAATGGGTAACATGCTAAAGGTGGAGTTGTATAGTGACACGTGCCTAAAAGGGGATAAGCGACATTTATATAGATAGCAACTCTCTATCTATCTGTGGAGCCTCCGTAACTTGCTCGGTGCCTACAAAGCAATTTGGATGGAAAGGCCTAAGTTCGGATCTGCGTAGGCCAAGAAGAATGATTTTTAGCAGTGCTTTTAGGCTAACTCACCTTTAGTTCAGTTAGCTAGATTATGAAAATTGAACAAGCTGGTTAGCACCTTTAGTCGTTATCGATGGTTATTAAATTCATGACTATGGATGGTCTTGGATGAGTGTATGGCAGACAAGTGGCACCATCTCACGATCCTAAACCCTAATTGGTGTTATTGTCCAAAATAGTATGAGCTGTACAGGCGATTTTTCCGAGTTTCTGGGTTTCCTCAACAAAAAAAAAAGTTCACCAAGTCGACGACTAAAATCGAATCAACAGCACCAGTGTTGTAAAAATGGTTAAAACCGTCATTGAACTGCACAGCCAGTGCACTAACTATACTCTGTGTGTGTGTGGTGGGGGGGGGGGATACATTAAATTAATTTTTCAGTTAGTCAGAATAAGGACTTCCAAATGAAATCAAAAACTGTTTTTTTAGTTCTCCTAATTAAGTTTGCAAAGCTACTTTTTTTGAGTTTTCCTTATTAACTACTGCTGTTAATTAGCGACATGCTTTTCTTCAGCATGTCGCTAATTAGTCCAAATGCAAACGAATTAGGACTAATTAATGATTTAGTAATCAGTAATTAATGAATTTTAAGGTAAATACCACGCAATTACTATAATTTTTTTAATATACCGCCATGCTATTATACCTTCCTTTTTTTTTTTCGGCGTTGAACTCCATCTATTATGCTGTCACTCTTTATGTTTCGTTGACAAATACCATGAATTGGTTCTCAAATACAAAAGAATCTGAACTGCTTCTGTAAAAATGAAAGAAAATTGCGCTAGGACCATTAGAACTATAAAAACAAGCGGATAACCTAACAAACCACAACAAGATGTTGTAAAAGAAATGAATAAAAATTTTAAAAATGCAAAATATATAAGAATCGAATTGTTTACAGAATAGCTTCAGACAATAAACTTCTAAGGCGTTTTATAAAGTTGACCTTAGATTAAGTAAGAAAATATCCCCAGTCATGAAATATCCCCCCAGAAGACCAGTTATTTCAGTAAAAATTGTAATGATAATACATTTTTTTAAATTTAATTAATTTATTTGGATATTTAGATTTGTCTCTTCGCCACGTTAACCCCTTAAGAAGGTGTTGATAACCAGTCATAAAACACAAATTTAAAAATACTGCTATATAAAATATTATAATTTTATTTAATAATAAAAGAATGGTAATTACTACTAGTAGAGTAATAAATTATTTCTTTAACATCTCCAGTTCCATAAAAGATTAGATAGTCTTCCAGTAATTAGTAGTAAGGCAAAGGCAGCATCAGGTTTATGTGAGTGACTTTGCCTCTGTAGAGGGCTGATGCTAATAACAATAAAAAAAATAAATAATTAAAAATGCTAGTGCATGTCGTGAAACAGATATGTTATAGACAGTAAATACAGATATATTATTCATGATGCTTATTTACTTCTACAATTGGGAAATAGAAAAACTGAAGCTATGCTGGCAATTACTCAATCTAATATTCATCCCAACTTTCCTCTTTCCCCCCAAGCATGCTAAATATTTTAATTAGTGAATCAACCATAATAAGATCGATATGCCTAACAAATGATAATTTTATTTATTTTATTATATGGTTAAAAATGTTAACGACTTTCAATCACTTCTGCATGACACGTTTTTTTTCTTGCCTTATTTACATCATATAAAATTATTTCTCTGGTTCTTTCAACTAAATATTTGTCGTTTATTAAATAAAAACCCAATGCGTCAAATACAACGCTAGCTTAGTCTCATCACAGTTCTGATCCAAGTAAACAAGTCCAAGCAGCAGCAAATCACAAACACAAACTACAAGGAGAGAGAGAGAGAGAGAGAGAGAGAGAGAGAGAGAGAGAAGAAGAAAAAATAGTGGCGTCAGCTCACTTTATGACGTGTAAGGGTGAGTAACATCTCTATGCCTATTGACCTATAAAGCCTCTGCTTTGCATCAGCGCGGAACTCGCCAAAGAAATTCAACTTTCTTTCATTGCCGAACTCTGAGTTTGGATGTGTATTTTTAGTGGGCTAAATATGTTCCATTGTTCTAATTTTTTTTTTATTTTTTTATTTTTTTACCCTCATCAGCATCAAAGCATGTGCCATGCTATTAATAATTTAACAAAGTTAATGACAATTCACGCAGAAATAATCATTCCCAGAAAATAAATATTTTTTTATAAATCAATTTTTCGAAACTGTATTCAAAATTTAAAGAATTTTAAACGATAATGAATTTAATTTTGTGGAATTTATTTATTTATGTAAATATCTTGAAAAAGCATTTGACAAGGTTAAAAGAAGCATTTTATTTAACATATTAAAAGAAACAAATACCAAATAATATCCTAAAAGCTATCACAAGTATATATGAAAATAATCAAATACAAATAAGATTAAATCACGAGCTCTCATATACGAGAGCGATAAACCAAGGGGTCCGACAGGGATGTCCCCTCTCAGCAAATCTTTTTAATATTTACCTAAATGAAATAATAATAAAATGGAGTAAAAATTTCCATCAAGGTATTAAACTTTCTCCTAAATTAAACTAAATGATATATAATTTCAAAACATGGCGCAATCCTGATTCACTCGTATTCTAATCACCAAGCTAATTGAGATAGATGTGATGTTTTAAACCAGAATTAAATGGAATTAAGTCATCACGAAGAACCCCCAAATCTGACAAGAAATGTAATAATGTATAAGATTAGAAAATTTAAAAAGTAAACCTACACGAAAGCAATAATATTTTTTTAAAAAAAAAATTTACGATTTCAGTCTCTACTTAAAAAACGTAAATTTTGTTCGCTGAAAAACACGTATTATAATTCGAACAGGATTGAGCAATGGCCTAACTTAAAATACTGGAAAACCTCCGCAGCGTGTGACTCAGGAGCTCAATCTGGTCTACTGACAGCATTCGGAGGATCCTACGAAAGTTGTAAAAAGAGGATACGATCTTATGCTGTCTACGAACTTGCTAAAAGCAGATTGCGAAAGAAGCGTTAAAATTGCAGTTTGCTCTTAGCTACAGTTTTTAGCATAAGTCTTGTTAAATATCTAGCAGCCCCTGCCATTTTTATGTGAGCGCGTGCCAAGCGAAAATGAATACCGCCCATGCTACATTTTGTCTTAAAGAACTATGAAACTTTTTTTTTTTTTTTGAATACCAGCCACACCGAATAGTTTGTGGTTTGATGACTCATTGGCAGCGCCACTATTCTTCCAGCGGTGAAATCTGATACTAGTCATAGTATTCCATTTTTTTTACTAGACAGCTGCCATTTTTCGTTTTGTCGCTGCAATAGCTGGTTCTCTGGAAAGTAGAACTACCCGTGAACGATTTGCTCCGTATAGTGGTGACATGTTGATAGTTATAGCTTAGGTTTCACAGCCACCTTAAATCTTACCCACAATTAAATAATAATAAACCTTTATCTCTAAACAAGTAATATCGTTGCATCGTAGGCTACAGCTTGCTGAACTAGATCGTTGGGGTGTGTGGACGTTTTTAGGGAAAACTTGGTTGTTAAACATTATTGGAAAGAGATAAAAAAAAAAGATATAAGGAATATTTATATCTCGATGAAGTTGATTGTTTCTGACGAACCATGGCGCGTTTAGAATCATTCGCAAGCACTTGTTTTGTGCACGTTGCAGTTTGAGAATGTTAGTATTAGAGGTATGGCTCCAGGCTGGAGAGGCGCAAGTGACTATGGGACGAATCATCAGCTGGTATAAAAGCAATTTGTTTCTGATGTTTAGCTTGCTATTAGATGCCTTTGCGCACGTAGTGTTGATGTGCTGATTAAAAGTTAATTTTTTTTAAGATATTTTGTTTCTGTCTGCCAGGGAATTTTAGTATTGAATAGTTAGACGTCTCCTGCCGGAGATATCGATCTTTTCGTGAAGAGAATGGCTGAACTCTTTTGGGGATTTACTTGTAAAACCATTTCTCTAACTTTAGAAGGTTCTCTTCAAGCTTTTTAGTAACAAAGTGCGGCCGAAGAGATTCTGGCTAATAATGCTGTATCATCCACATATAGGGCCATGATGGATGACATGTACGGAATGTATGACATGTATATAGAGAACAGCAATGGAGCCAGTAGGGATCACTGCGGTACTCCGGCCACGATATGGCGCTGGGATGAGGTAGTACCATTTATCTTGACTTGTATGCTTCTATTCTGTAGATATGATCTAATTAGGTCTACCATTTTCAGTAAGATACCGCTGAGATAAGTTTATGTAGCAATCCGAAGCGCCAAATTTTGTCAAATGCGTTGGATAAATCACGAAAACCAGCTCCAGTGTATTGATGCCAGTTGCAGCTGGTGGTAATATATTCACAATTCTGAGGATTTGCTGGGTAGTACTATGGTATTGCCGAAAACTAAATTGATCTTTAGGAAAGATGTTTAGTTCATTTACTGAAGCATGAAATCGTGAGAGGATAACTTTCTTTGCAACCTTACCCAAGTTTGAGATGGGACTGATAGGACGATAATGTTGTGGCAGGTGTGGGTCCTTGCCTGGCTTATGTATTGGGATTACATCAGCCTGTTTCCAGGTGGGAGGAAAATCGTGAAACCTTAAGATTGCATTTATTATTATGGTCAGGTGCACTACATTCGGGGTAGCAGCTTGATCACTTTATTTGTGATGCTATCTGGACCAGGAGCTTTTTGTTCTTAACATTTTTTATTTTTTAAATGCTGAATAAAATTATTCAGCAGTTAGAATTGAAGGAAGTACAGGAAGATGGTTTAATGTTAAATCTGGTGTGAGACAAGGATGTACATTATCCCCTCTGTTATTCATTATTTATATGGATCACATTATGAAGAAAAGTGTTATTAAACATGATATCAAAACTGGAGATGTTAATGTCAGCTCTTTGCTTTATGCGGATGATGTTATACTTCTAAATAAATCTGCTACAAGTTTGCAAAATTCCCTGACTAAATTGAATAACTGTTGTAATAGATTTGGTATGAAGGTCAGCAATAAAAAGACAAAGCCAATGAAAATAGGCAGAATCATTGAAAATGTCAACTGTGTTGTGAATGGAGAACCTGTGGAACAAGCAAAACATTTCAGTTACTTAGGCAAGATTTTTACTGAAGATAGTAAATTAAATATAAAAATAGACAACAGAATCAGCAAAGCTGGTATGGTGGGAAGTCAATTGAATAAATTCATATGGAATAAGAGAGAAATCAGTCTGAACACTAAATTAGCTGTATACAAGACAGTGTTCAAACCAATTTTAACTTATGGATCGGAGAGCTGGGTCAGAAGTAAAACACTTGACCAAAGACTAGAGACCGCAGATATGAGAGTCCTAAGAAAGATTAGAGGCGTGAACAGATGGCATGAATGGCAGTATCATATTAAAAACGAGGATATTAGGAAAGAACTTGACATTGTCAGCATCCACGAATACGTTAGCAGAGCTAATCTCAGGTGGTATGGTCACTTAAACAGAATGGGCGAAGAAAGATTAGCAAAACAAATGTTCTCTGCCAGGATGACAGGAAAACGACCCAGACAAGATATAGGTGGATTGATACGGTACAAAGTGCCTTAGACGATAGAAATATAAGATCTGATAATGTTGGAGTCTTGACAAGTAACAGACTGATTTGGAGGAAAATTGTAGATAGGAAGTTAGTAATGATGTAATTTTTTCATGTAGTACTATCATATCCTGTACACCCCTTGAAGGTACATAGCAGGAATTTGATGATGATGATGATGATGATGATTAAAATATTTCATGATATCATATATTTCAGCAGCTGATGTAGGTGCAATATGGTCAGCACCAATATCAGGGAGTTTTAATGAGTGTCTGACCTGTCTGTGAATTTTATACAAGTGATCGAAGTCTAAATTTTCATATGAAGGTTTGCACTGCTTTTCTAAATTTTTTGCTATGGCTTCTGTCTTTTCTACATCTGTGTGAACAAGGCCCTGGTCAGAAAGTATAGGGGAAGGGATCTGCCTTTGTTTCTGATATTCCTCAGTAGTCCCCAGATAGTGATCAGTACGTGAGATAGAAGCTAACTTTTCTTCCCATAGTTGATCTCTGTAAGCTTTGAGGGCATTTCTCACTGCACCATTTAGACTGTTAAGAACGGTTTTGTCTTGGGGAGCAGGGATATGGTGAAATCTTTTCCTTGTTTTTTTCTCTGGTCAAGTTCATGTCTTCTGGCAGACGATCAGGCTTAGGGACAGCTTTGTAAGAGGAGGCTGCCATTATAGCAGAGTTAATTTGTTGAATGAGGCTTGTGACTGCGGTTTCAACACCTTTTGAACTTATATGAGGAACAAGTCCAATGTAATCCCGGAGTACTTTTGACCATCTTTCTCATGATGTAAATGAGTGAGATGGAGGAGACGGGTATTCTTGTTTTCCCAGCTGTAGCAGAATTGGATTATGATCAGATGACAACTTGTTCAATGATTTTAGGCTGTACTGAAGTTTAATATCTTGCTGGATAACTATATCCAGGATGTCAGCAGTGCCAAACGTGCTGAGATGAGTTGGTTCAGTAGGGCCTGCCAAAACAGCATAGTTTGATCCTATGTAGTTGGAAAGGATGCAGACATTCTTGTTGGTGGATTGTAAGCTGAGTAGATATTCAGTCTGCCAGTCGAACTAGTGAATACTTCCACGCCTGTGGCCTGAAGGTTGGTGGTTGGAGAGTTATTTACAGAATGGTGTTTGATATAATTTTAATGAAGGTGGCAGTCGCCATCTCTATAGTTTAGCCTATCGGTTCTGTAGGGATATACCCCATTATTTTAGGCCTGCCCGAGGGTCTTAGATGTGTCTTGCTTATTAAAACAACATCCGGCTGATATCTCTGAGTAAAGTTTTGGGGCTCTAAAATTTTGTTTTTGAAGCCATTTGTATTCCATGCAACGATCTGAAGAGAGGCTGGAATTAGTTTGTTTCTATTCAGCTATAAGTGCTGTAAGGATGGCTTGTGTTTCACGTAGGAATCTTTTAGTGGAGGTTGCTGAAGGGTTTAACAAGCTGAAGTCTTGTAGCATGTTTGCCAGAAAGGCAGTAATAACAGCGGTCAGGTTAGTAGGTGCTGTTGGCTGGTTCTGTTCTGGTGTTGACTTGTTTGAACGGGCCACATCTACATAATTTCTTGTTTGCCTTTGGTATTCTCTATTCTTGAAGGCCTCTGATTGTGGCTGATGAGCCTCTGGCTGTGGTGCATGGGCCTCTAGTATTCGTGTACTAGAGGAAGAAGACTGGCCGTTTCCGACCGTCTGTTCTTTGGGTGCTGATTACATCCCTTATAACTGGTTGGGTGAGGGCCGTAGCAGTTGGCACATTTAGCCAGAGTGGTTTACGGCTTGGTGCAGGTGTTGGTGGGATGGTTCAACCCGCACTTAAGGCATCTGAACTCTGCTCGGCACAGTTTCTGAGCATGGTCAAATTTCTGGCATCTGTGGCGCTGTCCTATTGAAGCCCTTTTCCTAAGAGGTTCAGGAATGATCTTAAGTCCACAGATCGATGTCAAGTCATAAATATTTTTGTAGGCCTGATGGATTTCGACCAAGACCAGAGGCATTGGGCTCTTGTCAGCTCAGGTCATTCTGCTGACCTTGATGGGTGTTAGATCTTGATAGCAGAGATCAGCAGCGATTTCATCTGTAGATATACCCTAAGAAACACCTCGAAGAACCACCTTCAGGTTATGCTCCGAGCTGAGGGAAAAGGTGTTATATTGTGCACCATTTCAGTCTAACTCTTTGGTCAATCTTCTGTAGTCTATTACAGTGACGGGCTGGATCTTCATGCCGTCGTCTACATTTTTGACTGTTTTGTATGATATTTGCAGATCGGACATGGGGATGGACGTCCGTTTCTGCGCTCCTCACAGAGAATGATAGGGGGTACTTTCTCTTTGAAAGAGGCAGAGTAATCCGTGATGGGGGCCATCTTCATCCATTCCGTTGTCCATGGGTGGCTCTGTGGTTGTTGTCTTGTGCACACGGATCTCTTCAAAGTCTGGGGGGAGTGGATATCACCAAATTCAGCTTCTCCTCCATCTGGGCAGTGTCTTCGCTCCCCTCAACTTCTCTTGACAAGGAGTAGAAATTAACGATGCCGAGCCACTCTTGTTCGAATTTTCTCACAATCTTATTGAGAATGCTGAAAGCCCGCCCTTTACTGAGCGCTTCAATATAGGCATCATCTTCCAACTCGCTCATGGTAATGACGGTACTGCAATCTGTTATTTAAGCCAATAATGGCGAAATTAACGATGGTATGTAACGGATGCAAAATTAGGCTTACCTGAAAAATCCACAATAGAACCCCGATCAATCTTGGAGTTTCGATCTTCAGTCGATTACTTAAATTCACCAAAAATCTCAATCTTCAATCTTGAAAACTCAATCAAAATCAATTCACCTTAAAATCAATTCTCAATCATCTTGAAAAAAACACTATCCCTACACACCCAAACAAACTCTCAATCATATATACCCAATTACCAATTCATATATATATATATATATAAAATCGTTTGACATAATAAATATTTTCCATTTACAGGACTTTGAAAGGTTATACTTTTGTTATTAAAGTACTCTGGAATAAAGAAAGATTAAAAAGTTTCTTTGATAAGTTACAAAGAAAATTATATTTGACAAGAAATTATACATAATTTTATTTAAACCTTAATCCAAGTGTAAATAAACAAACTTTTCAGAACTAGGCTGTTTGTATATATAGAGGCTATTGACTTCACATCAGTATGACTTCTGAATGAATTCAACGCTAGTATCTTTCTTGGTCTGATGTCCACTAATGAAACCTCACTAAAGGTCGAAAAAGGTGTAGATGGTGACCCTTCCCATAATTCATAGCAGTATCTCGCCAAATATGGCTAGATAGGGTTGAATACCATAGTTACATATTATTCATTAGAAGGTCTGTTCTTCGCACCATTTCCACTGGACTATCATTGATTTCATTGTAAGCATACAGATATAATAACAACGTTATTATAGGTACGTTTGCAAAATGCAAATTACCTATTAGATTTCTTTTGTCCATTTGTCAAAACCAATTTTATTTAAACGTGGTACTTTGGAAGCCTTACAAAGCTATCAAGCCACTGTTTTTTTGTTTTTTTTCGAGTGAAAAAAATAGAAGAAATATAAAAAAATAAGTCCGCGCTTGATGGAATTACAGATACAGTATCATGTGTATGCCATCTGCTCTCAGTTTGGTATCTAATCGACCATATTTATTAACAGAATTAGTTAAATCGATAGTCTTGAATTATTTTCCCAAATTTTGTTAGTTCATTATAATAATTAATGTAATTATAGTTTGGAACTATCTTCTACCGAAGTATATACGACTGTGAGGTCAGTGCATTCGTTTGTTAATTGCGTGTGTTCTTCTGTCGATTTACCTCTTTTGTTGACGAACCCAAGTTTCCAGGAGGGGAAAACCTCCAAATGACACCAGCTAACTCACCTTCATTTGATAAGCCCGTACCCGTATAAGGTTGTTCGTATCCTAGAGAGGACTCGAACGCTTTCTAACCAAAGGGCATCATCGTTACTGAGCACGGGTCATGATTAATGATACTAATAAATATTTCCCGTAAGTGCAATAATAATAAATAGTCCTGTTAGTACAATAATAAGTAATGAAATTTGTCATAAAGAAGCGAAACAATATTTTCTGTGAATACCACAAGATTGTTAATCCACCGTCAACCCGGTTAAGCATTAATTAATCCATGAAACTGCTTTAGAGATCCAAATTGAACTTTTTCCCCCACTCATCACATCAAACGATGAAAATCATCTTTTATCTGAAGAGATCCACTTGTTTCAGTCTTCGTTTTAAGGACTCGAACTGATAGTGATAAATGATGCACTCGATGGAAGTTAATAAAATTGGATAAGTATTAAAATTCAAGTCATTTCCGTTTTAATTTCAGTACGGCCATTTGTATTAGTGAAATTAGGAAAAAAAAAAAAAAAACGCCAGTAGTAAATATCTCACAGCCGTATACTCTTTTCCACTTATGTGTAGACTATGCAGACTTTCGAAACCTGATCCGATGGAAAAGGGTAGTTAATTCTATAGTATTGCATGTCTGTAAATTGCGTGTGTTCTGGCCGGTTTTCCTGTTTTGATGGAGGTAAAACTCTGCCACCTCCATAAGAGCGGCTAACTCACTTTCAATTGACAAGCCATGATAACTGTTCCCTGGGTTCTAACTCAAGTTTTTTCATCCAAAGGGCATCGTCAGACTCGACGGAGCTACGGAGGCTCAGTCGAGTTTGACACGAATAATAGTGCAATTGAGGTGACTCATTTAAACAAAGATCCTAAATTTCT
The DNA here is from genome assembly GCF_054136105.1 of Typopeltis vanoorti. Lineage (NCBI taxonomy): Eukaryota > Metazoa > Arthropoda > Arachnida > Uropygi > Thelyphonidae > Typopeltis > Typopeltis vanoorti. The sequence continues at coordinate 20,527,361 of NC_143564.1, forward strand.
CAAATTTTGTCAATAAAAATAATCCCATTGATACCAAAATTCAAGCATATCCTAAATCACAATTTTTATTCAGTTTGATTAAGCCAGAGTTGAGTTACTGCAATATATAACGTGCCTCTGTTAATGGTCCCAATGAGACAAAAATTGGGATCCTTGGACAAATTTTGCATGGATTCAAATACCGAATCTCATTAAAATCCACCCAGGCATTATTAACTCGAGTACGGACAATTTGCACACAAGTCGTTCGTCCAATTATATATATAAAAAAATAAAATAGAAATAAACTACCTGTGTGAAATAATAAAAATAAACTGCTGCAAGATCGGAAAGCAGAGCATCCACATTCTTTTCGGAGAGACGCCCAATAAACTCGCATTAAGTATATCGCAAATGTCAAGGTGGCGTTCACTGATCCTACTAGAATATTTTTTTCTACTTTGAGACAAACATCCAGAAAATCTTCTCTTGTCGCTTCAGGTCTCGTGCTACGTAAGTGAAAAGGTATGTTCGGAAATAAAGAGAGCTTTAGCAACAGCAATATGGATTAGAGTACTTCGATTAGCTTCTATGGCAAAATGTTGTATATTTCCGATCGAAATGAGAGTAGTTTGTTAGATAATTTCGTACATAGACTCCCATAATTTGAATAGAATCCTTTAATATAAATTTTACTGTTAATACTGGTAGAAAATGAAAACAATATATTTGAAGCGACTTTAGGAAAGTGAATGGAAACGTATGGGTTAAAAATAATAAAAACTAACAAGAGAACAAAATATGAAAACAGACTAATGAGCTTGAATAAAATACCACGCAAAAAGAGAAAACTGTAGAATAAAAGCTGTTTATTTTTATTTTTTCGATTTGAATAAAATTATTATCACTAAACAATAATACAGTAGAATGCCGATTATGCGGGACTCAGTGATCCTCGGGGTCGTATTCAAAAATCGTGGGCCTCTGTAGTCCATACAAATGTCGTGTTTTTAATTCTCTATGCAAGTAGATTGGTAAAGCAACAGAAATCATTACTGAGTATTTTAAAAAACGTTGCATCATAATTAAACAATATTGCGTCATCCTTCAAGCAGAACTTATTTGTCATTACTGTTACGGTTTTCCGTTCTACCGCTAGAGTGCGCAGCTTGTTCATGTTCTCGTCTTGTGTAACCAATTTTATCTAGCATTTCAATCCCTAAAATGCTGGAGAAAAGAAAAAAGAGTTTTTTTTAACAGTGAAAACTAAATTGGCGATTATTAAAAGACGTTAGAAAGGTATAAGAGTTAAAAATACAGGCTGAATAATTATATATAATATTTAATAAAAACACTCTCGTTTATGAGAAAATTTCCGGAATGTTTGGATGAAAAATTGCCGTTTCAGACATCTGCTAGTTTCAAGTGGAAGTGTTGGCTTTTAAGAAAATTAAACAGGATTTCCATCCTGATCAAAAGGTCTAAGGAAATCGAATTAGCAACGCATTTTATCTTGTTATTCTTGGCTAACAGAAACGTAAGGTAATTTTCTCTAAATAAAGCCCACCTAAGGAGAACTTGCCAACTGTAGGATTAAAGAATATGACAGATTTACGATATGGGAAAAATAGATGGATATATTGAAGATGTACTTGACCTTGAAAATGCACTTACAAGCAAAGTAAAGAAACAGGTTGCATTAAAAAAAAAAAAAAATCCGGATTCGAATCCCATGGTTGAAAAAAAAGTCATGTTTGGGATTATGCAAATTTTACTAATATATTATTGGTTTGTATTCTTTACTGGGTGGGATTCACATTAAAAAAAAATATTTTACTCAAATTGCGCTTTATTATTTTTTGAGCTTCTTTCCTCAAATATTCAAATAAAATTAAAATGATAATTTTTGTAGTTTCATTGGCTTTGTTCCGCTAAGAAAATTATCGAACCACTCATTACAACGGATTTAATTAATTAAAATGCCCATGTTATGGATTTTTTTTTCTCCAAATACGATGGGATAGTTTCGTAATTACGTGTATTTGGTTAATGAAGATTTGAGATTGTTTTTAGTGATATCGATCACTAAAATCCTAAAGGAAGAACTAACGCTATATTTAGATCTTTGTCTTAATTTGGGATGGAGTGACCATAAAGGAGGGAGGGATAAAGATTTCAATATTGTTTTTCGAGACAACCAATTAACAATTTATAAATTATGGTAAGCTAGGTTCAGAACTATATAAATACACAGGAACAAGATTCAAAGAAGAACTCTTATTATTTTTAAATAAAATTTACTCAACTGGTATCCCCCCAATGGAATGGAAAAAAGCAATTGTGATTCCTATCTTTAAGAAAGGTAATAGAGATGACCCAAAAAACTATAGAGGTATCAGTATACTAAATTCCTGTTACAAAATATATAGCAGAATCTTAAATAACAAACTAATGAAATATTCCGAAAACTTTATTCTAGAAGTACAGAATGGATTTAGAAAGGACGATCATGTATAGACCCAGCCTTTTGCCTAAAATTAATCATAGAGAAAAGAAGAGAATATAATTTAGAAACACATATTGCATTTATTGAGTTTGAAAAAGCATTTGACAAAGTTAAAAGAAACATATTATTTAAGATATTAAAAGAAAGACAAATACCAAATAATATCCTAAGAGCTATTACAAGTATATATGAAAATAATCAAATACAAATAAGATTAAATCATGAGCTATCATATACAAGAGAGATAAACCAAGGGGTCCGACAGGGATGTCCCCTCTCAGCAACTCTTTTTAATATCTACTTAAATGAAATAACAATAAAATGGAATAAAAATTTGCATCAAGGAATTAAACTTTCTCCTACAGTGAACTTAAACACTCTCCTTTTTGCCGACGACCAAATAATAATTACAAATTCTGAAGATAACTTGCAGAAAGCTATTTTAGATCTAAATGAGATATCCAGAGATTATGGTATGATAATATCAACTGAAAAATCAAAAACTATGGCCTTTAAAGGGCAAGATCCAGCAAGAACTAAAATAGTAATAGATAACAAGGTCTTAGAACAGGTGAATTCATGTAACTACCTAGGATGTATGATCACATATGAAAATGAAAAAGATATAAACGTAAAAATTGCAAAATATTTAAAAATAACAGATGTAATTAACTCTATATTTAAACCAAACCTAGTTCAAAAACAAACCAGACTAAAAGTATACAATACATTAGCCCTACCAGTCTTAATGTATGGAAGCAAAATCTGGACAATAAAACAAAAAGACAAACAAAGATTAACAACAGCAGAAATGAAGTTTATGAGAAAAACTGCAAAGTATACCCTATTTGATCACAAAAGAAACGAAGATATTTTGAAAGAATTAAACCAAGAACCAGTAATAGAACAAATTAAAAAATATAAACATAAATGGATGGAACACGTTCAAAAAATGAAAACAGAAAGATTACCAAAACAAGCCTTAAAGTACAAGCCATTAGGAAAAAGAAAACCAGGACGTCCTCTTAAACGATTCAACGATGACTTCTAAGGCCGGACCAGGCCATGCTAAATCCTTGATACGCATGATGATGATGATGATGATGATAAATTATGGTTCATAACTGGCTTAAAACGTTTTCTAAGCCTTCCGAAAATCTTTAAATCTCAAGCTGAATCCATACAAAATATGTAAACTTCAATTAATCTACTGTGTCTGCAGCAACCAAATCCTCCATCTGTGTTTACACGTTTATGGGCTTCTTATCAGATTTAGATATAATTCCGATGGACATGTACAGTTTATGGTGAGACTAACTTAATCTTGGGATTCTATCTATGAGTGAAAAACTAAGTTGATGCTCCCGTGTCGTCCGCATATCAGAAAAAACTGTTCGGCATCATTAGCACATGGGAGAATTTAATTAATATTAAGTCGGTATAGGATGTTTTTCACAGAAAATTACACTGCATACAAATATAATTTCCATACGAAAACTAGTTAATCCTGTTTAAGGCTTAGAGCCTTATATTCGAGATTAATATCTTGGTTCCTACTTTTTTTTTTTTTAATTTTTACCATAATTTTGATATTTTATCCAAACGCGTTGTACTTACAGTGTGTATGTATATTTCGAAAGCTACAGCACCCCCACGATTTCAAGCCATGAGCCGCCACTGCATGACCACAAAAGAGTTACTCGTGTTTCCTAAATATCCGTCTCCTTGACAAATTTAGCATGGATCCATAACATCTCATCAGCATGATCCGAGAAGATGGCCGATGGTTTGAAGAATGTTTCATAAAAAAAAAAAAAAGATTATTCATCTTATTATTTGAAGGGGGGAGAGGGGGTACAAATGAATGCTACAGTGTATAACAGAACATACATTGTATCTATACAAGTGCTTTCTTTTATCAACCTTTCTTCGAATTGCCATCTGACTCTTATTAAAATGTGACGGACTCCATCTACTGGCAATTCCGAGAAATATGCTTAGGCCATAATTTTTAATAATTTTACTCTCCAACCAAGGAGCTGAGGGTTAGAATCCCACTGTAAGCATGGAAATTTGTGATTGTGTTTATGTGGACGATTATCGTCCGATACGAGACCACAATCCTGCTTATTGGAGAAAAGAAGGGGCTAGAAAAGTACTGTTTGGTTTCTGGAGCGGGGTTTCCGAATTATGTGAAAAATTAATAAACATAGGAAAATATTCCCTAGGCCACCCTATGGTACTGATGTATTATAGGTTTACAACCAAAAACGTCTTCAAATGCAATCTTTCTTCGTTAGATCAGTTCGGCAAAGTGGTCGATGTGGCAATCCAGGGGGTCGATAAATGTCTGGGGGTCAAAAGGGAATCAATAAACATCTAAAACGATTTCGAATAACACCTAGTAAACATGCAACGCCAACTGGTTGATCGGCTGAGCCAACAAACGCATCCTTCTAACCGTTGGCAAATTTAGAAAACCTGTCCCCAGGTTTTTTAAATTTGACAAGGTGCTTTGCAGTCTCCAGTACCCATTTAAACTAATCACTGCAAATTTATAATTCGTTCGTCATTCACAGAAATCATTTTTGTCTTTTTCTGATAAAATTTTGTACTTCTATTAACAATTCAAACAAACTCGTGTGGCTTTCTTTTAATTTCTTGTTCTATGCAAACAATAACTTGGCAACATTGCAGAAAACAGTTCACGGACAATTCATCGCAAGGAAAATTCATCGAGAGGAAAATTTATCGCAGGGAAAAATCATCGAGAGGAAAATTTATCGCAGGGAAAAATCATCGCAGAAAAAATTCGCTGAAAGCATGATTCGCTAGACAATTGAAGTCAGCTTGGTTTAACACGTGTTATGTAAAGGTTTGTGATATTTGACAGTAAATTGTATCTGAGAGATACCGCGACCTCCGATGTCAGTATAGTATTGGTTTAGTTGTTTTTTTAATTTGTTTCTTTTTTCAATAATTTCTAGATTGTAACTGAAAACAAATAAACCATCATGTATTACATTTGTAGTGTTTTCTTTTTTTTTTTTTTTAAGTTTTATCGCATTTCAGCACATACTAGTAGTAAATGTACAGCATTTCTCGGATACAAGCGACCTAAGCTGCAATTTTTTTCGACCGCGATCTCCGCAGGGTTAACCTCCCAACCGGCAAAGACATATATCCTAGATACGAGTCAGACCACCTGTTGAAAAAACATGAATATGAAGTGCATTTGACTGTCATATCCATTAGAAAGTGCGATAATCCTTCACGCTGACGAGAACACTTAACCAGATTACCTCGCGAATTAGCTACGTTCAGTTACCTATTGCCAGAAACGCAGTTGCTTGCCGTTTGCTCGATAATTGGAATCTAAATTATATCTCGCAAGTCACATTTATTTTTGCTATTTGTTTTATCGTATAATTATAGTTTTTAATGGCAGTGCAAATAAGAGAATCCTTTCATATTTCTTCACTTAAGATTGTATCATTCTAGAGAACAATGCCACTATCATTTTTTTTCCTGCTAATTATCTTAGTCGCCAATACATTTTATTCTACCAGCAGAACTTGATTCGAGATAATTTTTTTTTGTGAAACAATTATTTTATAAATTCATAAAAATCCGAATCTTAAAATAAATACTGCGTCCATCTGTCACAAATTATTTTCTTTATTTTTTTATTCATAATTTTAGAAAATTGATTGCCACGATATTAGTTGGATATAACTATTTTCCCTAAATATTCTTAAATATCGTGCTCTTTCTTTCTCACCATCCTATCCCAGTTCTGCAACAATTAATATTCCATCTACAGAGCCTGTAGTAAGAAAGAATATGAATAACTTTATACGTAAATTAAAAAAAAAAAAATGTTTTTTTTTTTTTTTTTAATAGAAGAAAAAAAAATGTTTTCTGATTCAATATTTAGCAAGCAACCAGTGACAGATTAAAAGGATTTTCGGGAGACTAAATAGTATATTGCTAACCGAATTTATCGTTGTGGGCATTAATAGTTTCCTGTTGCATGAAATCCTAATGAGATTAAGATAAATCTATAAATATCGTGCTTTCGGGCCTACAGGGCATATTACTTAATTCGCCAGTATCTCACAATAAACTGTAATCGGTGCTTAAAAAACGTTTTGTCAAATAGCCACAAATTGGTGTGTGCAGCCTTATCTATGCTGTCAGGCCTAACTGTGACAGTTCCGAGTATTGTAGATGTATAGAGCAAGCTAGTGAGACAACAATTTTTTATTTATGTTGTGTCGTGTCTTCTATTTCTCTACTACTTATGAATTAGCGATCACTGCAGATGCTGTCATAGGTCGTATGCGATGTGTAATGTGTATTCTCAAATCGTCTGTAAAAAAATAATAATGAGTTTAAGAAATAACTTTTCGCGATTGTGAGCTACTAAAAAAAAAAAAAAAAAAAAAAAAAAAAAAAAAATACTGACACCCTCGCCAAAAAAAAAAAAAAAGTTATAAACTTATAGCTTAGAATCGTAGGGGTGGCTAAGATTACCAGAAACCGTACTCTATGGGCGAAATATGTTACTATCCACTCCTTTTGAATATAAATGCGAACAGTAGGAAAGAGTAAATGATGAAATATTTCACGAATACCCTTGCTATTATGGTCAATCAGATACAAAATCAGAAGATTTGTTTATACCAAGGTCTTCAGGTTTGGGTCCTCATCACTAAAGAGACAGAAACCAAGTGTTGGCAGAATACCCGTTCTCTTACTATTTACTTCTTATGTTGTGTCGAAAGTAGGTAGCTAACCTGATTGATTGAGCGAGAGAATAGTGCGTCCGCTGCCCAACCAATAGACTTTGAGTATGAATGTTGTGAATGACCTTGGGTAGTAGAGATTTTTCATCGGTCACTGGGAAACCACCACCACCTGCTTATTGGAGTTGCTTGAAAGCTTCTATATGTGGTCTATAGAGCAGGATTTCTAGATTAGCTATTCCTTAACTCACTTGGTACAAATGTAGGACAGATTTGTAACATATAATCGGGAGGACTTACTTCTTCATTCAACCTCACCACCACCACCACCACATCCGGTGTACTTTTAGTCTGTTTTGGAAATGAAAAACTTAAGTTTCCTGGAGGAAAATCCTTGCATCTTTTTAAACCATCATGGCAGTCATCAGAAGAAGGATTTAAGAATTTTTGAAACATAATGTACTTATATTTTACATCAATAACAATTCCCAAAGCATATAGAGAGGTTTCTATTTGTTAATCTTAAAGAAACTTAGAAGCAGTTAGTTCTTCAAACAAATCCGGACAATATGACTTTCTGTAAATAACCAAAGGATTGGCATTAAATGAGTTAAATGACACGCTGTCTAATCTAACACTTGCTGATAGTCGTAATGGACCAAAGGGAAGGTGCAATGAACGACGCATATCCGAAGAATGTAAGGCCTCAAGTAATCCAGGCACGCAAAATGTCATTTGTTTGCTAACTTTCAACTAAAGTTTAATTTACTGAAAAATATAATTTTAACTTATAAAGAAAAAAGTGAAGAAAGAAGCATATAATACAAAATTTGTCAGTATTCTATTAATTAATTAATTAATAATGAATAATAATAACAGCATGCACTGAATCCCACTGCGGAATAGATGCTACATGAATGTCTTTAGGTGGTGATTTCCATCACTTGCGGCCAGTTCCCCCCCCCCCCCACACCACACACACTTCTGTTAACTCTGTGAACGGACTAAAGTTCCATAATCAGAATTCCTAAGTGCTACTCAGTTTATAATATTTCGTGGGTTTTATTTATAAAAATGACAATGCGATTTAAGAGAAAATGGGATTTATTTTTGGAGGGCCCCTCATTTCTTCTTCAGGTTTACAATATGCTTTACTAGCCTACTAATTCATTACGATCAGCTGTTAGAGCTGGAATTATTAACATTACTTCATATTTTCACCAGGAGACGTTACTCTATCTAGATGGCAACGAGTATGAACTCCATGAAGTAACCTAATTCATCGTTGAAAATTAATCCCCTCCCCCAATCTCGTATAGATTATCTCTGCTTATCACGCTCAAACTAAATGTTTGCTCTTCGGGGATATGACACAATAAAACTGTTTATAAGTCTTCTAAATTTAAATTATAAGTTAGGTCTGCCCCTCTAAGGGCAGACATAGCTTGTAATAGTAACTCTCAATTTGAGTAGGAGTTTAAATTAATTCAAATTAATTAACCTTTAAATTATTTTTTTATTAATTAAATAATTATTTTTTTCTTAATAATGATTCCATGCGTTAAGGATACATAGCCGAAAATTGCCACGTACCCCCTAAAAACCTTTCACGAACCCCCCCGGGGGGGGGACGCTTACCACACTTTGAGAAACACTAATCTAATAAATGGGTTCTAAAATGTTTAGTTTTAGTATGTATGACCACCGGTGGCTCGTGTATAGGCACCGGAACTGCAGCACCCCCAATTTTTCTCGATATATAAATATATTTATTAATTTATTTATATTTGCTTGTAATATTTAATTTTATCATCAACAATCCTATACAATTCTCTTATTTTGTATAAGAAATAATAAAAATTCATCTTGAAGCACTTAGGAGGGCGCTAGCAGCACTGCGTTTACCACAGTGTCAAACTGCTACGCGCGCAAACATATGCACGTCATAATGAGATGCGAGCTATTAGCGTAATGCGGCACTGTCCGTCGAGCAGTTCCACTGTTGTTTATATGTAGTTTGCGCCAGTAGTAGAGTGTTCGTAGTGTTTATCGTGTTTACTCCGTCTCTTTAAATATTTGGACATTACAATTAAAGGATTTAATTGTAATGTCCAAAAATTGTAAATCCTTTCCTTTAATTACAATTAAAGGAATGGATTTTATTTTTGAGTAATTTTGACTTATACTAAACTGTATAATTTTATCGATAATAAACAATATTTTTTCATGTTTAATTTTTATTTTTACCACAATTTTGATATTTTATCCAAACGCATGTACACTGTACTTACAGTGTGTATGTATATTATTTCGAAAGTTGCAGCACACTCACGATTTCAAGCCACGAGCTGTCACTATATATGCCTATAATTATAATTATTATTATTATTATTAAAAAATAAAAAGATAAAATAAAAATAAAAGATAAAATAAAATATATCTTGCCGTAATACGGCGCCTACCGCAATATGGCCGAACAAGCGCCCTTATTAAGCTGCGCCGTGAGGCAGGCTGCCTCTATGCTACACCCTGTCGACGGTACTGCTCGCCCTTTTTTATTTTCTGTTTATTAATATTATATATGTGCCCAAAATCAACAGCAAAATAATCAACGATGCTAGTTCATCGATGATTTAGCTTCTTTTTTTCTTTGTACCCCCTACATTAATATAATTTCTCAATAATCAGTCAAAACAAAACGGATAACAATACTATATCTTCAACAGTTCTATTTTCATACGAGATATCTCCTTATGACAGCTTATAATACCAGGTGGAAGGGCTTTCAGAAAGTAATGACTCCATTTTGATATCCCTTCATCCAAAAGAGATATGACAGCGAAACAAACAAAATGGATAAACCAATTGAGCCAATTGGTTTATTTATTTTCCAATTGTGCCTAGAAAGAGGATGTTTAACAACTTCAAATCACCAGTTTGATAAATATGGCGTTTGGTAACCCCCTCTGTGTATCTCTCTCAATATTTATTGGAGAATGAAACAGCAGTGAAATTAATACTAGCAATTTCTTTGTGGTAATTAATTGTTTTAAAAAAGTACATAAGCAAACTATCTGGGAACTGTAGAATCTTAGATTTATTAATAACATCAACAGAATTAAAGATAGACCGTTATCTAGAGCCGCTTTCTCAGGGATCACTTAATAGGTGAATTGAAATTAAGAGGGAGATGTGATGATAAAGAAACAAGATTCTAAGGAAGCCGAATTTAAGAGTTTCGCAAGAAAACTGGAAAGCATAAAGTGGTGGTTGTGCATTAGAAGTAAATGAGTTTTATTTACTGCATATTTTACATACTAAGTACTTAAATTTATTCTGGAAGGTAAATTTAAAAGCAAGACTAGGGTAGAACAGATGAGTAGTCTATTTCTCAATGGATACGCCATAACAAAAAAAAAAAAAAAATAATAATTCATAAATATAAACAATAATTATTAATAACCAAATAGTTCCAAACTAAATGATTGTGAAACTAAATTTCAGGTTCAGTTAACTATTAAAGCTGAGTTAAGTTAGAAAATAAAATTATATATATATGTTTTTCGCATATGTATAAGGTAAACAGAATCGAAGTTGACAAACTCTGAGGATGTCACTTTGCAAAACTCTGTTGCGACAGCGTTGAAATTTATTCATTAGTTTGCACTTTTTTTATGTAGATGGAAGCAAAAGTAACACGTGAAGTCCGATAAGTCTAACTGTATGATACAGGAGGAAGAAGTGGCTGAGATTTCAATGCATTTAGCAACTAACAAGACTGGAGGAAGAGAAGACAATATTGCCTCTTAACAGTACATAAATGTAGATGGGATTAATATAACTGGATATACCTGGATATTGCAACACATAACCCATTTGGTAGTGCAACACTGAGGAAACTCATAGCAAGGGTGGAGCAAGCTCCGATCACTGTTCTTGGTATTTACTCATAATGTGAAACCCAGCTCCTGTAGAACAGTAATACAGCTCCTAGGAGCTGGATTTCACATTATGAGTAAATACCAAGAACAGTGATCGGAACTTGCTCCACCCTTACTATGAATTGCCTTAGTGTTGCACTACCAAATGGGTATGTGTTGCACTATCCAGGTATTGAAGCCTTTGGCTCTTTATATAATTATTATAACTGTTTATGAATTTTTAATGAGCTAAGATCATTCTTGTCTTTCGACTGGAAATTTGCAAAAGATTATACCAACTCATAAAGGAGGCTAATCGTAAAAAAAAATGGAGAATTATAGATCATATCCTTATAAGTGTTATAAACAAAGAAATGGAAGAATAATATCAATAATATTCTTCATAGGAACTATTTATTGAGCAAGGCATAGTGTCGTTTCCTTAATAGAAGACCGATGATCAACCTGGATACATTTTTTATGAAGTGGTCGCAAGAAATTGTGATTAGGACTATCGTGTGATTTTTTAAGATATCATCTTGAAGGTATTGCGCATTCTTTTTCTGTACTTTGTCATCACGAACCTCACCAGTAACCAATTTGCTTATTGCAGAAAACAATACAAAGAGATTATGCTAATCAGGTGGAAGATGCAAGATTCTATAAATGAAGCTGTCTCTGTGAGAGTTCAATGATTGCCGGTTTAATACATTCACTCAGTTGAGAACTCCTATTTCTTGAGATAGATATCGAATAAATTTTTATTTAGGCCTAAATGATGTAAGAAGTCTTCACAAGACTCCTTTAAGCAGCAACGTAGTTACCCGAGTCGTATTCTGCAAGTCCCGATTTCCACATTGTTGAAATTGGATGTCAACTATGTAGTCCATATTATCCTATAGAAGTCCTTACTTCTATAGGATAATATGGTAATAAATAATTGGATTCGTTCTTTCTCATTAGGAAGCTTTATATAACAGTGGATGTTTGAACTTATCCAGGAATTTATGAATACGGATTAAAATTACTAACGAAACATTAACAAAGTAGTTGAATAAATTAATTATCAAATACAGAGGGAAATAAGTATAAGGCAGCACGAATGCTATGATAATATCATGGACAGAAAAAAATCACATATATTATGTCTGAAACAAAGTCTAGAACAGGTGCAACGTTCCAAATACTTCGGAGGGAAGGGTTAACATTACAATGAAATCTGAAGGAAGAGTTGAATGCAAGTACACCTCAGCATCTGGGTGATGCATTAAATAGGGGATTTACTCATAAATCCTTTACTTAATGCATGGCAATGCATTAAAATAAAGGATTTACGGAAATAATTGATAAAATAGTTGGCTATCGCTTCAGTTGTCTCTACTTTCACGCATACAGTAGAAGGACGAAAAGAAAAATCAGACAGAATCGTGAAGAAAAGGAAAGCATCGAAGAAGCTTAGCTCAGATAGTTTGGGTACGTGAATAAAAATGCCCGGTGACGCTTCCGAAGCAAACTTTACATGGTATTAGAGATGCGAAGGAACCAAATCCTGGAATAAACAGCAAGGCATGAAGGGGAATATAAGCAGTAGGGACATATAAAGAGTGACACAAGAAAGGACAATCTGGTAAGCTGCTGCAAATCTCTACACCTCTTGAAGAGAAGCAACTAAGTAAAGTAGTCTTCTTCCATTAAACAAAACAAATTATGACCCATCACCCCCTCTTGTTGAGTAATCCCATAGTTTCCACAGTTTCTTGATCAATACGCAAACAGTTCGTCAAGACTATTACAATATTTATTTATAAGTGTTTACAGTATTTATATATTTCAGGAGTCCCGAATTTCTAATATCACTTCCTACACGTAGATTAAAAGCATGTTTTTATTTGTTTTTTTTTTAAATATTATCTTGACCGAATAAAGAAGATGGACCGAGTTTGGAAAAACTGCGTAATAATAATCTCTACTATCTCAAGGGCCGAGTAGTTGGTGTATCTGCTCTCCAGCCAAGAAACTGCGAGTTCGCATCCTACAGGGGCATGGATGTTTGTGATTGCCCTATTGATTCTTTGTAGAAAGAGGCGTCAGCGACCCTACCACTGCTTCCAGCTGACTGCGTTATGCTCTAAACCCAGTGATGCACGGCAGTGACCATACGGTGTCAAAATGACCTAATATATGAATAACTACCTTAAGGACCATAACCTGATGGATTGGCTTTCATATATATATATATATATATATATATATATATATATATATATATATATATATATATATATATATATATATATTTCAGGATTAGATTAAAAAAAAAAAACGGGTTTACTATTAAGCCAAAATAACTCAAAAGAAAAAAAAATTAAGGGAAAATATATAAAAGAGAAAAGATAATAAATAAACTAGAGAAAAACAGCAGTCTATTTAAGATCCGCTGCAGCGTTGTCTATTCGGAAGGTCTTGCGATACTGCCAGACAGAAATTCTAGTAATAAACATCCGAAGCCCATATATCTTAGTTTACTAGTTGATACCATGAAGGAACAGCACACAGGTCCATTTTTCACAACAAATCAAAGAATGCCATGTGTATTATAGTTCATAAAACATAAAACCGCTTTTTTTTTTAAGGCCTGTAATACATGGGGGAGGGAAATGGTCTAAGAAGTGTTAGCCGAAGTCATCTGCCACCATCATTCACTCTACAGCAGTATTTCTCAACCTTTTTTGGATCATGCCCCACTTCAATGTCTCAAAGATTTTGATGCCCCCCTAACATAATAATCAGCCAAATTCTGAAAAAGTATAATATAAATATGTATATTTTCTAATTCCCCCCCAAAAAATCTTCAAATTTGTCCCCCCCCTGTGGGGCGTACGCCCCACGTTGAGAAACACTGTAGAGTCTACAGTGAGATTCGAACTTACTGCCTGTTAAGACGCTATCCACTCATCAAATCCAGTAAAGGTAATAAACAGGTTGTCTGGGCCTTGCAAGAACGTCAATAAAGACTTGCACCCCAATTGATTAAATTTGTTTCATATTTCCGGCGAGAAATCCCACACACGCTGATGCCTGTTTCTGATAGATCCACCGCATCTATAACTTCGTGCACAAGATAGCTAATGCCATAATACAATATCGTTATGCGTGTCAGCATCACGTGATTGAAGATGGAAAAGAAAGATGAGGGCGAGCTAATGTTGAATAAAAAAAAAAACATTCACAGAATACGTACTGCTAATATGGAATACTAACAATGTTGATAGATTTGAATAGTAGTTAATACCTGAGGTTACATTTTCCTAATTAATTAAATTACCGCTGTGATTTTTACATTGCTTTTTCGATTTTTTTCCTCATTTATCTTATATTTTATATGAGAAAGATAAAAAAAAATATTTGCAACTGCTTCTGTAATATATAATATGAACGAACACAGCGATAATGAAAACTGGTAATTTTATCTGGCTACATTAACAGTTGTTTAGATGACTATTAGTACTATTCAGATACGAATTTGAATAGTACTAATAGTCATCTCTCTGTATGTGTGGGTGTTGTTTACCACCTTCCATGGTGGTTCTTGTAGCATCGTGAACCATCCCAGTTAAAATTGTACTACGTAATATGCATTTGTGTGCCCAAATGGGCTCTGATTGCCAATTTAATAACAAAATGTCATATTTTCCATACCCTACATAAATATACTTACATGAACTGTCAACGGGGCAACCTTTTATTTTCCAGGCTTTGAAGGAACAAGAACTAATGAACAGTCAGCTCCACGTGCCTTTTATTTCTCCGTTAATTATCACAGAAGCGTTTAAATAAAGATCACACCTTTCACAAGGTTTCAAACTTTGAAAGTAGCGCTGTGAAGCGATCCCATCTGCTAGTCAGCTGGTGATGTGGAAGTCAGTTGATGCCTTTTGCAGTCGTATGATTACATAACCACCTGTTGTTTGGTGGGTTATGTATTTCTACGCGCATTGCTTTTATGTTCTCCTTCTACAATCGGGTCAAAACCATCTTGTCAAACGAATCTCTGGACTTAAGACACATAGACAATGGAAAGGTCACTCCCGCACACACACACACACTCGCCCTTACACACACCACTATTCATTCCACGCCTTGGTCGACTTCTGCAGACAAACACCGACGCGCTACACTTTATTTCCGCGGTATTTGTGCGCATCTATTGCGCAGACTCATATATCTCATCTTTGCCTAAAACAGATTATCTGAAATCGCAAATAGTTTTATGTCCAACCATACAATTGTTCTCTCTTAACTATGATACCGATGATGGATGGCATGTGCTGGAAGATTTCTTAATAAACAGAATGTGTTCATAACTATATTAAAGATGCGTAGATAAGCCAGTTTTCTGACATATGTGCTTCCGTTAGGCAACGGTAGATACCAGATGGGAGGAGATTTTAACCGTTTTCTGTCTGTTTATATTTTTGCTACATAAATGTGGTATCAAACAGTTCAGAATTTGTACTCTTTCTTTTTAGAAATCGATTCTTGTATTTTGTCTTAAGTATTTGTTAAATATAATAATATATTACGTAGCAATTAATGTGGTTAATGCCATTTAGAGGCAATTTATGTAGCGGAGACACATGAGGGAAGTAAACGAATGAGTTCGCATATCTGCGGCCCCTTAAAGTTATGTGAAATATTCCTACTAGGTAAGAAAAAGAAAGCTAGTTTATAAGTATTATTCATGGGATGAAGATTAGCTCGGGATGGATGCATATGATACTTAAATTTTGGGTTTCGTAGACATCCATGTCTCAAAGCCCCTTTATAAACTAAGCCGCTGTTTTTAGCTTATTCATAATACTAATATAATATACAATACAATACAATAGCAGATTATAAATACGATGTGCAATACCAGTTAACACGCAAAAGCAAACAACGAAGTAATCGAAAACTAGGAAGCCAGCGTATACCTGTTAACTAGATGTGCTCATCTTATCCATTTGCCTGGTTCGTCACTTGATATAAGATTTATCATTCAGTGGAAGTACCTCTGAGTAATCTATGACTACCTTGAGCTACAGACGTAGCAGTTATTCCTTTACTAGCTAAATAGTTGTTTTTATATTAGTTGTTTGGATAGAATTTCTTAAGTAAAAAGTCTTGTTATATATTGGAAGAGTGAATATATAAATCTCTTTAAATTATTTTGCGTGGTTTTGACACATTAAGACGGCTCTTTACTCATATTAAACTAGTGTTCTATTTCATAGTACAGTATTTTATTTATATAAAGAAATATCAGTATTTTGTGTAGAGAGCTTGTTGGAAAACTTTCAATAAAATTTCAATCATTTTTGAAAATATTAGCTTGAATTGATCAACTAAATTTTCTCTCTTGCTTTAAGACATGGGTGTGACAATAGCTAATTTTAAACTATCCTAAAAATTCTCTTTTGTAATGCCAGTCAAAAGCAATCAACCTCAAACATTTTAAATAAATCTTCATAAAGCTGAGATGTAGACATACTCTACTTACATCAACGCTGTTAGAATATTAATTAATTCCTTTGATTCTTGCCTTTAATAATTGTTAAAGTGTACGTAAAAGCAAAATGCGTATCTTTTATATTTTAAAAACAAATTTCCAAAATTCCATTATGTTTGTAAGCATTTCATCTTTTTTTTTTTCCCCGTAATTTTTTTTTAAGTTAAGATATTCACGTCTTTTCGCTATATTTGATCTTTTTCAGTTGTAGTTTGGTATAGAATAACACCTCCCTATAATTTCTTTCCTATTTTCTGTAGCTGTTTCCACAGCAAAGAATCTTTGTATGCGTTAGCCAATTTCATACTGAGGTAAAAGTTTTTTTCTCTGTAAAACAAGCAAACTTGCCAAAAACCCCCGCAATTAGGCAAAAATATATTTGTTGAGCGGATTGAGCGGTGAATACTTGCCTTCTTCGATGAGTCCTGGTGATCCATGTAACGGACATAACCGACAGCATAAAACAGACAGACTGGCCTCAGAATAACAAGAGTTAACAAATATAATTCCCTGTGTTCTTGCTTGCTTCGGCCGGAATCCCAACCAGTTTTCTTTAAATTCATTATCACTATATGATCCCGCAAGTATTTTGTAATCTTCAAAAAAGAATTAATCTCTTAACTGAATTTTCAGTATTAAAATAAATAAAATGTTTAATACAGTTTCATTTTCCAAGAATATTTTTAGCCCCAAAAGTTTTGGGAATAACTTTTGGGGCTAAAAATTTCTTTGTTTTGTTCTCTTAGATTTAAGAAGTGATTTGCAGCATATATGCTCTGCTAATCTCCTGTCCAATATTCATTACAGGTGAAGAACATCTTCCGTATACTAACAAATTGGTTAATGGACAATGATGACTGTTTTCTTTAAATTAGGTATGGATATCCTGCAGGTCTTCTTGATGACTCGATTTAATGTATAACCACAATTAAAGCTGTCGTTTAATAGGAATAAATTCACATGTAATCTCTAACTACAAAACCATTTCTATGATGGTTCTAAACCTCAAAGATTATTTATCTTATAGTATGCTAGCATCATGGATGGGCGGAAATTTGACATAAAAACGAGGCCTATAAGCATTTATTTGCTTATAGGCCTCGAAGAACGAAAAAAAAAAAAAAATGTATCGTTGAACCGGATTGGCTGGTCATAGCACGTACTCTGTTGAGTAAGTGCTATGACCAGGTGCGTGTTTAATTCCAAGTTGTGTGTTTAACAGTAATCGATGCGTTTGCTTCAAGAAAAGTTAGAAGTTAGTTACAAAAAAGAAAAATATGGATACATTGGATATTATCGAATGCAACAGTAAAAAGATAATAATTATTTTCTCTGACTGCAGCAACTTCGAACTTCGACTGTTCTTTCAGACGCACTAGGGATAGATAGAAATATATCTTTGCTACGATATGTTAGCTCAGATTGGAGGCAAGAGAAATGATGTACAAAATTGTGGTATTTTAACTCAATTTACAGCTTTTATTTACGCGTTTAGAAAAACACGCGAAATATTCTGACGGAAGAAATGTGTTAATAAATAGTAATTAAATTTTTATAACCGAGGTCCTTTTTCATTTGGTGGATCTTAATGTACACATTATACGTTAAGATGGCTTCGATGATTGAAGTGGTGTATACCCACGTGTGCCAACCGTATACAGAACCATCAGCTTATCCTTTCGCATTCCATTTTGTATTGCAAGTTTTTTCTTAGGATATTCTGCCTGTGCGATCAAACCACACCAGTAATATTCCTAAGTAACCTTCCTCAATCACAGTCGAAAATGGTTCGCAGTAAACGAGAGAAATGCAGCAGTTTTGAGTTTTCAGACTCCCTGTGGATTTTCTTTCCAGTCTAGGAAATGGCACTTGTGAAGCTTGAAACTTTTGCTATGACGGTGTTTCTGGTTAAGAGAAGAGGATTTTCAATTGAGAATGAGAGTGGAAATGTATGTTGTCGCTTCTTTTCTTGGATGCGAATACGCTGTTTAATGCCTGGTAGAGTTTATTTTATTTTTTTGTTAACTTTGTTTGGAACTCAAACTCGCATTTTGTGTTCAGACACGCTACTGTCTTTTTATACTTGTTCTGTTATTACAATTTTAAGTCTCTGTAATTTTATATATATATATATATATATATAAATATAAAATTATATAAAATTAATTATATATAAAGATAAACACTAATTTCTTTAATGTTTTTTCATTAAAGTATATCGCAAATTTTACTTTTAATATTCCATTTTTAAATATTTTTAATATTTTCAATGTTTTATAAGTTATTTTATCCGTTTATAACTAAATCTACCTTCAACTTACCACCTATGTAACGAAACTGTAACGTTACCTGATTTCACGTAACTGTAATTGTTTTTACAGTGAACAAAAATATCTTTTTCCGTGGACTACCTAGAGCGTTCGTTCATGTAGCAGACTTAATGGTAATGTGGAAAAACTGTTTCTATATCTTAAATCGTAAATTAAGAAATATTTTAGCAATGAAAATATCCGTGCTGTAATATATTATCTTGTGACTATTACATTTTCTTGGCTTTAACAGCAGGGCCGTTACACTTTTCGGTGCCTGAGGCGCTAGAGTTATCCTGGGCCCAAATAAAAACAATCAATATATACAAAAAACTTTTATTACATTTATTAAAAAATGTATTATAAGCAGTGGCGGCTCGTGGCTTGAAATCGTGGGGGTGCTGCAACTTTCGAAATATACATACACACTGTAAGTACAGTGATACGTGTTTGGATAAAATATCAAAATTACGGTAAAAATTTTAAAAAAAAATTAAACGTGAAAAAATATTGTTTATTATCGATAAAATTATACAGTTTATTACAATTCAAAATTACTTAAAAATAAAATCCATTTCTTTAATTATAATTAAAGGAATGGATTTAAAATTTTTGAACATTACAATTAAATCCTTCAATTGTAATGTCCAACTATTTAAAGAGACGGAGTAAACACGATAAGCACTACAACACTCTACTACAGGCGCAAACTGTATATAAACAACAGTGGAACTGCGCGACGGACAGTGCCGCATTACGCTAATAGCTCGCATCTCACTATGACGTGCATATGTTTGCGAGCGTAGCAATGACACTGTGGTAAACACAGTGCTGCTAGCGCCCTCCTAAGTGTTACAAGATGGATTTTTATTATTTTATATACAAAATAAGAGAATTGTATAGGATTGTTGATGATAAAATTAAATATTACAAGCAAATATAAATAAATTAATAAATATATTTATATATCGAGAAAAATTGGGGGTACTGCAGTTCCATAGTGCTTATGCACGAGCCGCCCCTGATTCTATGTTAAGACAATACATATCAAACACAAAAATGTTGAACTATCGCTAAGTAAAGGACTCCAAATGTTTTTTTTTTCTTTTCCCCAGACTTCTCTTTCGCAATTGTATCAATAATATCATTAATAGTTTTGTCCTTTCTTGAATAATTTATTCAAAATTATTTCTTATTTCTAAAACGAACCCATTGAACGATTTCGCTTCTTTCGTTCAATCGCGTCAGTATTGAATCCCATAGTGTGGTTAATAATGCAGTTTCGTATTCATCAAATGTCTTGATCAAATTATTACACTGTAAGCGACACACACAGGATTTTCTGTACCTAACAATATTGATCAATGCTTCTTTAATTATTTCAAAAATGAAATATTATTTTACTATCAGAGCTAAAGATAATATATTAGAAGTACTTAAAAATTATGAGAAAACAAATGAAATTAAAGTGAAGTGAAATAGGTATGCAGTAAACGTTTTGAAAATAAGTTAATAAAAAGAGCTATTGCCGCGCTATCAGGCTGCTATTGTACTACTGACTGATACATTCATTACTGGTATGTGCTAAAATGCAAGAAAACATAAAGAAAAAAACACTGCAAATATAATACATGATGGTACAAATTAACTGAATATTGAATCCAACATTATTTCATAGCCGAATATAAAAACTACAAGAGTTTCGTGCCGAATATATAGAAACTAAAAGTTTCGGCGGATGCAAGCATAAGTAGTGCCTTATGGGCAACTCGTAGTAAGGGAGCAAAGCTCCAGATCTCATTCCTTAGTATTTTCCATAAATGTAAAGCACATCTTGCAGAGGTCAGCAACCTTTTTAATATGAAGAGCGCAATATAAAATGTGAAAATTAAGGAGGGCTCATGACTCAGGAATTTTTCTTTCATTTCAGGCTTAGAAATTCTATGATTGGTTGTTTTTAAGAAAAATGAGATTTCGAATTTTAACATTATTAACGTTGTTTATTATAGATGCCTCTCCTTATCGCAGCTGGAAGAATGAGGAAGACATACCTTCCATTGGAAGAGTTTGGGTTCGATCCTCACGAAGTCTTTATAGACTCAGTTCAATGTTTTTTTTTTTTTTTTCCTGAACACCCGAATTTTTCGTCCAGTAAAACAGTAAACTTACTAAAGAACACTTGCAGTTAACAGACATAACACTGTAAGATGATAGTACATGGCAGGGTTTCCCAAACTGTGTTCCGCGAGAAGTTCTCCTGGAATTTGTCATTTTAGTTTTCTAAGCATTTTTCAAGAATAAATCTTTTATAGTGGATATATTCTGAGGAGAATAATATTCGTGAATATGTCTAAAAGCTCAGACCCACAACGCCTAATAACATTTGTATAGCAAATGTTAGTGACCAAGCCGTGTATTTTTAAACGTGGAAGTATTCATGAATTATCGTTAATTATCACACATCGAAACCTTTCGACATTTGGGAAAGGGAATACCGCTGTTTATGACCGGTCATAAAAATTGCCTGCAAGCGGATTATAACAATGGGCGGCGTATCCTCTGTTCTCAAAACTGAAGGAAATGACATCTGTGTAGCAAATGTCAGTGACCAAGTGGCATATTTTTAAACATGGAAATATTCATGAATTATCGTTAATTTTCACACATCGAAATCTTTCAACAATCAAGAAAGAGAATATCGCTGTTTATGACCGATCATAAAATTGCCTGCAAGCCGATTACAATGGGCGGCTTATCCTCTGTTCTCAAAACTGAAAGAAATAACATCTGTGTTGCA
Source organism: Typopeltis vanoorti (assembly GCF_054136105.1). Classification (NCBI taxonomy): domain Eukaryota; kingdom Metazoa; phylum Arthropoda; class Arachnida; order Uropygi; family Thelyphonidae; genus Typopeltis; species Typopeltis vanoorti. Next base: position 20,549,168 of record NC_143564.1, read on the forward strand.
AATGTTAGTGACCAAGTTTGCTTCCTTATACTTTCTTGCATCAGCATGGAAGTATAAAGAAAATTTTTCCATTAAAATTAAAGATCAAGGTAGTCTGTATCCGGTTCTCAAATCCATTAATACTGAATACTTTCTTCGCAAGTTCGTATTGTAGGGTGAAAGTTTCGAAAACCGTAGTGCCGTGATTTTTTAAAAGTAATAGGCTTACAGATTAAGAGACAAGGGACTTTGTTTAATTTTGGTATTAAGAAATCTCTTATTGAAGGTGTTTGTGATGCAACAGATAGTGAGTCATCCACCACACCAGCCTACAAAGCGATCTCCAGGATGTACAAAAGGAGGGGAAACTACCAGCACACAAGAAAAGAATTCTATATTCACTCGTAAGTACTTAAAATAATATTATAAATTTTTGGTGATCAGAATGGGATATGTCAATGAAAATCAGCAAAAATTAATTTAATGATGTTTATGTTTAATTGATGTTTAATTATTTTTTAATTAATAATTAATGACCAATTATTAATTAATAATAAAGAAATCGGCTTAATTAATGATCAATTATTAATTAATAATAAAAAATCGGGTAAATTAACAATTAATTATTAATCAATACATACTAAATAACCAAGGTGTTCCGTGATAATATCAAGAGATGCTTACGCAAGAGATACTTACATCACCCATGTCCTGTTCTGATCCGATTTAAAGTGGTCCATACATGTCTAGGGAGATCGAAACCCTCCAAACTAGATGTTGGATTTGAAATGGGAATTTGAAGATTGGAGGTATGTTGAAGCCAATACTCTCCCCATGATCCACATAGTTCGAAGTTCTGGTTGTTCATTTGTATTGCATTCCTCTAGACAGGGCGCCTGGATTTCAATCTTTGTGAGGTATGGAAGGAAATGTCTTGGTGGATAGGCAAGGAACTGTTTCCAATTATTTTTGTCCATAATTTGCTTAAGGCTTGGGCCTTGTGAAGTGAGAAGGGCTATACTATGGAGAGTTGGGAGCCAATAGCCAGGAGTAGATCTTAGAGCACCAGAGATTATCCTTATAGCTTGATTCAGGTGGGCATCGACTAAAGAAGTGTGTGTGCGCTGTTCAGCCACACGGAAGCACAGTACTCTGCTGTAGAATAGACCAAAGACAGTGCGGTGGTATGCAGTGTGATGGCATCAGCACCCCAAGAAATACCAACAAGTTTATGCATTATTAATTTTCCAGCGATATTTTCTAGATTATATTTAAATGTCAAACTTCTGTCTAGGGTAACTCCTAAGTATTTTGGATGATTATTATATTTCACCAGGTTATTTCGAAGTGAACTTTTGGGATATAGTTGGCCTGGATATACTTACATGGAAGGATGTGCCTTCAGGTTTGTTCAGGTTAGGTTGTAATCGCCATCGCCTAAAGTATTTATCAAGTACAGCGAGATCTTCAGTTAAGATGTTCTCAGCTTTTTGGAATGTAGAGTGTTGAGTTGCAATGGCAATATCGTCAGCAAACATGAATCTCTGTGATAGTGTCACTGGGATATCACTAATATATAAGTTAAAAAGCAATGGGGCGAGAACTGACCCCTGAGGTAGGCCATTTTTAATCTTAAAGAATTTACTTTTGGATTCATTGAGAGATACTTGTATCCATCTGTGTGCTAGCATTTCATTAATTAGGTTGGCTAGTTTTGGTGATGGAATAGTTTCTAAGAATTTTAAAATAAGACCCTCTCTCCATACTATGTCATAGGCAGCAAAGAGGTCGAAGAATACCGCTGTTGTTTTCAATCGTTTTTCAAAATCATTCTCTATGAATGTTATCAAGGCCAGGCTAGTACTTGATCACAACAACTTCTGTCAGGTTTGAAGCCAGCCTATTCCTGACGGGGGTTGTTATGTATGCTTGGAGAAATTCTGTTGTAAATCATTCTTGCTAGAAATTTCAGGCAGATGCTTAACAAGGCGATAGAATGGTAGTTGGAAGCAATTGTAGGGTCTTTGCCTTGAGCTTGTCGGCTTTTACAGATTTCAGTAATATCAGGTCTAATATGTGATATAGCTACCCTCATCTCTTTATCTATATTAGTAAGTCTTTCACACGTTTTAGTTTTTATATGGGTTAATATTGAGAAACCGAACTCGCACAAACATGATGTTGAAAACTAACAAAATTTTCAGTGCCCTTGTTTAGAGAGGGGGTGGGTATTCGGTTTGGACAAAAATCCAAAATTCTTCAAGGGTTATTTCAGAGAATTTCATGTTTAGAGTACGATCCGTTGACAAGGTAACTAATTGTTGTTCTTCTTGTAACAAAAATTCACAAGTCGATGTATTAAATGTGCCAAATGGATTTCGTGTCCAGTCATAACTGTGTGTATTTAAGGAAGGAAAGTAACTTGAAATATTTTCTTCGAGTATTGTTAATTGTTCTGTTATAACGGAAATAATTCCCTCGACATTTTTATTCAGAGTAGCCAACTACACTCAGAACTGTGTCATGTGACATCTTTCACCTGCAGAACGCTTGTAACCAGTTCGCAGAACACCGGTTAAGACCCACTGGTGTAGACAGTGGATTGTGTATGGTCGAGTTGCTTACTGCGATGTTAGTCCTGATGCTTCATGGAAGTGTCGTGTAATTTTTTCAAACACTTTATTATGTCTTGCATACATATAATAATTACATTATAAAATTACAGAAATTAAAAAATTTAAAAATTATAAAAATTACATATACTGTATATAATAATAATATATATATATATATATACTATGTATGTATTATTACTATATAATAATATATAGTAATAATACTTACATATAATATCTGCCTTGGTGGGCCGAGTGGTTAGCATATCTGCTTTCTAGCTTAAAGATTTGTGGGTTCGAATCCCGCCAGGGCATGGATGTTTGTGATTGTCTGTGAAAATACCAGTGGTGTTGGTAAGTAGATTGTGCTGGTATAGATGATGAGAGAAAGATGTAGCGTAGGTTCCTCAATAAGACTGAGGACTCTCTGGAGGTGTTGTATAATAATAATAGTATTTTTTTTTAAATTTAATGATTTCTTTATTAAATTTATGATTATATATTATGCGTTTACAAAACATGTTGTTCTATTTTTTTAACAATGAATTTCATATAAATTTTCATTTTTTATATATAATGTATTAATAATAGTTACTGTAGATGGTAATTTATAGTTGCAGTTGAATAAGATTACATTTTAACAGTATTTATAATATAACAATAAGTTATATATATATTATAACAATTTTTGCTTTTAATTTATTTAAGTGCTGTAACTACAACACTTCAATGTAATAAATGGATTTTGTTTTCTTTCTGTTGATCTCAGTCGAGATGTAATGTCTCAGCTTGCATTCTCGAAGCTTTTTAGAGGATAACACTGGTTAGATATCTTTTATTAATTTGATTGCTGTGTAGGAAGTAGGTTGATGTTTGAGAGGTCAAATGAATGATCTGAAAGGTCTGATCAAAGTGAAATTGCCGATATATTCTGGTGTTATTGCATGTTATTGATGGTTCACATTCATTTTTATTATGGTCTTCTTTTTGAAATAATTAATTAGGAGATTTGTTTTAGCTGTGGCTGCCTTTCTGTGTCTTCTGAGATTTTAATTTGTATCGGCTTTGAAGTGTGTGACTTCCTCCAGAATATCTCGCATCTCTGATCCACAAAAATTGGTATTTTTTTTCTGTTTTTGCTTTTCTTTCTTGGTACAACAGATTCTGGTTGAATGGTGTTAAATATTCATATAGGAAGATTGGTGTATTGTCTTGCAATGCGTTCAAGTGCTTGGCAACTGTTTTTTGTGGACTTGCTCATCAGACAAACTATGACTGACGCAGGTTGTGGCAAGCCTTGTTTTTTGCTCTCCCTGGGAATCCGATTTACGGTCTGAATGCGTTATGCTATAGAGGGATGTTCATTGTATGGCCTAGTTTTAAAATTGTAATTTTAAAACTATGTCTCTCAGGTTTTCTGTAGGTGCAGTTTCAGGAAGACCGTTTATAACAAGATCTTCTTTATATTGTTGCTGATTTAAACGTTTGTATTGTAGTTTCAGAGAATTAAGTTCTTGATGGAGTTCGGATGGCTCTTTCATCAAATTGTGTTGCCTGTCAGTTAATGCGTTAATGCTGATTTTATTGTCTTTTACCGTTTGCAAGACTTCTTTTACTGTTAAATTATTATTTAGCAGTAAAAGAAGTCTGTTTGTCAGAGAGTTCTTACACAAGATCTACTAAACTGGCTTTTATAGTCTCTAGATTGTTTTCTATTAGTATATTTAAGGAGTTCAAATTATAGGACTCACCTGTATATTTTTGTCTGTTCACTTCACTGGCTTTTATAGTCTCTAGACTGTTTTCTATTAGTATATTTAAGGAGTTCAAATTATAGGACTCACCTGTATATTTTTGTCTGTTCACTTCGTCGAAACGCACATAAGGCAGCCAGCCACCTACGGCGCAGCTGATTATACCTCCAGTATAATCGGCTGCACCGTAGGTGGCTGCCTTAGATACGTTTCTTTGTTCTCCCTCTCCCTGCAGAGTATGCACTTCCATTCCTCGCGTTGCATTGAATTTACGTTACCAGGTTGTTCTGAAAGGCTGGCACATGTAAAGTGTAGATTCCTATGGCATATCCTACAGGTTATATGATTTCCGTTGTATGATAAATCCTTTAGGCATCTGATGCACTTCATGACTCATCTTTCTTCCCTTGAGCAACTGTAGTGTGATTGTAAAGATGGCGACGTCCTTTGTACTTCGTTATTTGTTGACCACGGTCCTCTCCGTTCAGTTTTCAGCACTTCAAAATTTGGTTTCTTCTTAGCCGATTTTGGTGAATTTTATATCGCTGTCTTCGGCGTGACAAGTAGAGTTACTTGGGAACACTTTGAAATTAAAAATAGGAGTTAGAACTACTTTAAAACTTTAAAAAACGGGAGCAGCGATATCACCGTGTGCCCGATTTTAATAATAATAATATATTATTATTACTGTCGTTTTTAATTCAAAGAAATAAACAAAGAAAGTTAACAACATTTTGACAAAAAAAAAAAAGCAACTAAAGCGATCCCCATTTAACACATTCAATTTTCTTTCTTGTATTATACATAATATACTAGCATCCAACGTGTTGCAACAATCCTAGCCAAAGACAAACCCTGAGAGCATAACTAAAGCGAATGGATGATTTAGAAAGAGAAACGATAGAATTAAAAGTTGGCATGCAGTTTATTCCTCTAGAAATCACTCATTTGTGTTTTTATCATGAAATAAAACTTATGTACTAGAATTTCGTACTTATTTGCGATATTTACTGGATAACTAATTATTTGATAAATCATTTTTATCAAATAATAATAATAATAATAATAAAATTACCGTTTACCGAACAAAATGTATGATAGGAAACACAGTTGACTACTTTCGATATAACTTACAGAAAATATTAACAGCTAGCTCTCTCTCTTATACGCAGATAGTTCGAAAATATTAAAAAATATCAAAAACGTTTCGACAGTTAACAAGGTGTAATAGATATATCTTATTATTTGATAATTGTTAATCATTTACTAAACTAAATAAGAGATCACAAACACAAAATGTTATTAACACGTCTCTGTTCTGATAGAGTCTAATAAAATCCGAAGTTTAGGAAATATCCAGTGCGGTTTAGTTTTAATGGGATATTTGATCCGATATAGGATAGCATTTAATGAAATGTGATAGCTGGGATCTGTTAAAATTTCTCTACTCATTACATTCATGGCCCAGGAACATGGAGCATTATTGTCTTGAAAATATTCCTTCTAGTAATAGATGCAACATGACAGAGTATATGCAGTAGATAGGTTACTATCATACATTCACATTCACCTAGTGGAATCTGGGAGAGGTGCAGATGTCTCATCAGATCAGTATATCTATACTGTTGTGATAGCTGGGGTACATTCTCTATGAGGATAGACAGAAAAAGAAAAAAGTGCAAAATCGTGTTAGGAATGCTGTATTCTCTTTCACTTTAACACTCTCAGTAGGGATAATTGCAAACTGCTTATCAAATATGTATTGAATCATGGTGACGTGGCAACATCGAGTCTGTATGGTAGTGTGGAAGTCAGTCACATGAGTGAGCAGATTTCGAGGTTCCACGATACCTTACATTACCTTGTTCATAAACTTTTTATTGGTATAATCTAACAAAGAAAACGGAGGCATCTTTTTTTAGCAAAAATTTATTAAATTAGGAGGACTGTGGAAATGGAGTTTGCGTCCATAACGCTAAGCTGCCAAAAAAGACTAAGTTCGATTCTGGTCACTGACAAGGGGATTTTTTCTGTCTGTCTCCGACCCTTAATTAATCAATCTCTGGCATGGGCAAAGGGTTTTTCTTCTTGAAATTCTTTCCTTCAGTCCAGTTCGATTAGCTTGCAGGATCTCTGTAACAATAATAATAATCCATGTACTTAGAGGCCTTTAATACTCACGATCTACCCAGATTGGCTTTCGTAACTATAACTGTAGGATTTGGTGATTGGTCTTATAAATAAATATACATTTTGGTGATTGAAATTGGGTGAGTTTTTCTGGCGTTTCCAGACCAGAACTCAAGAGGAAAAAAACTTCTACCTTCGTAATAGACCAACTAGCTCAGAATTAACTGAAAATCCTGGATGAAGGTTCTTGGGATAAAGTTTCTAGATAGAATTAAAACCAAGGCTTTCTAACCAAAGTGATTCGTCGAAACCGACTGAGCTACAAAGACGTTGCAAGATTTTTACATCCCCATTATTAACTGACATTCTCTTCAGTATCTTAAAGTGGTGTATCTTAAACCACTCCATATATTTTTAATGTACAAATTAACTAGAAATGGCCAAAAATGTTTTCTTATGGCAGACCAAATGTAACTGTCATTCTCGTAGATTTTTCTCTTCGAATATTATTCTTTGATGTCTCCTTATCAAGCATCCTCTGATCCATGTCATCAGCTTCGTTGTCACATTCTTCTGATTTCTTCCAAGTTGGTAATATAGTTCATGTAGTATCCCATCAAATGCCTTTGCACAATCCACCAGTATCCTGGTGTAGCCGTTTTATTTAACCAATTCAACGGCCACTTCATAACATGATAGAAAGAGAGTAAATTACTAATGCATGTCCCACTCTTCACCACGCCATGCTCTTCTCAAAGTGTATCATATTCTTATCCATCTGTTCCTGAATTTTTTCTTTGACCAACTTCGCTCTACCTTAGCTACCATTTCTGATATACTGAGTAGTCTATAATTTATTATTATGTTGGAGTACCATTTATGTAATGGAACTATTTTGTCCTCCTTTACACACCCTTGGGCCCTTGCCAGCACTGAGACTTAAAAGTATGACGAGTATCTTCTCATAATACTTTGGTTTGATTTCCATCCATTTCATGGTAGCTTTGAGACTTTTTAATATTCTAAGTGCCTGTAATTCATCTATCCCTGTTCTCTTATCAATCTTGTCACTTCAATATTTCAAACTGGATTATATATTCTCTTAGGGAATATATATCATCCAGTGATCACTTGGTAATTCACTTAGTCCACATGCTTCTGCCACTTCTCTGGTATCATACCATTTATTAAATTTATCCTAAGATAAGTGTATACTTTTCTTTCTTTTACTGACCATGTAGAGAAAGAACTCTTTCGGATTTCTAATCCGTTTTGCTAATTTCCTCTCGTATTCTGATATTTGCTTTCATCATTGTAGTTGTCCTTTTTGCCTGTGTTGTACTTCCTTATGAGTTAGCTGATTTCATTTACACTCCTTCCACAACATTTTAGCTGGTCCAGCTTAACAATGCTATTCATTCATTTATCTCCCACTTGATTTATCGTAATGATCCTGAATATACCGTTTAATATTGATTGCTTCAAGCACTCCTTGACTATGTCCCGTGCATGCCATTATTTTCCTCTTGTATCATCCCATGTTATGGCATTACTGAAAGTTCTAAGTTTTGCAAAATCACCAGCTTTGCAGTTTTTCATGTACTGTTTACTTGAAAATTCAACACCTTTGGCAATCTCTCGGATCATGACATGACATGATTACATTTCCCAATGAGAGAAAATGATTAGGAAAGGTGATCATGCATCCCAATCAAAAAGTTCTTTTCAAGTGTGATTCTATACTATGTCTATAGTCCTGAATAATTTATAATAGTGTTATACATCATCGCTTTATACCGCTCTTTCTTCCTAACAAATCTGTTGTCCCAAAGTCTAAAAATTTTATATTTGGATTGAAACGATGTTAGAGTTCCTGAAATTTTGTGTGCGCAAACATCTGAGTTTGGGTGATAATAATGACTGCTAGGTGAGTTCTCCAGCCAGTTTGTATATTTTAAGGATAAAAAAGTTTCCGAGAGGAAACAATTCTGTTAATCAAGTATGAGACCGAATAATTCACCTTCGATTGAAAAGTCCTTATAACAGTAACTCGCTCCTAGATGAATTAATACCCAGGTATTGCTACTGAAGTGCAAATGCTTTTCAGTAGAAAGTTTTGGTACAAACAGCTGGTTTTCAGACAAGAAGTTGAAGCTATACTTTTATATGATACATAGTTTTCATGCATCAAACTTCTTATCATTGCAAGGTGTACAGAACACGTTTTGCTTGGAAGAAGGTTTGTCTTTGATGAGAAAATGTGCATTTAGTTCCCTCGTAAAGAACACAGAAAAGGTTTTTTACCCCCACCACGCGAAAACGCTTCAAGTTTACATTTTATTTTATCTGAAGATGAATTAGCCGATTGTATACAGAAGTAGTGAGATGATTAATACCGCCAAATAGTCCAGGCAGCCAGAAGAATACATACAATCTACAGACATAAAAACATGGGCTTCACAGCTTTATTTTATTTTAGCACTGGTTAAGTTTAATAATGTTAGATTTAATAATATTTGATTTGATGTTATTCTAAGAGATTTCTGAGTTGAACAAAGTAGATACTAACAAAATATAAAAGAAAATTCAAAGTGAGAACTAAGCCTTAAACAGACAGTCAAATCAGTTAAGTCATGAAAAAAAACATTCTTTACCGATTTTCATAGAGAAAAGGAAAAATATTTATAAAAGTTAACCATACCCTATTAGACAAAGAAATTAATAACATAAACACAAATAGTAATCATAATTATAATTTAGAACGATTTATTATTACATGCTACACAGATGCACCTGTGGGAGAATACATTAAAGTGAATAAATAACATAAATTCAGGAGTTGGTGGGTAGACAACCACTTTCCAATTTTAGTCATCATCAAAAAATCAGCTAACGCCTTTTATTCCCGTATAGGGAGTAGGCGAGGCCTTTTTAGCCCTATCTAACTTTTGGAGACTGAGTGGACAGTTCAATCTCCACTAGCAGTCAATCAGAGATAGCTGACCCATGACTATTACTAATTATAGGTGGCCACTGATGAAGAGACCACCAAACAAGTGCTGCAATCTCTTTCGGTGGTCTCTTCATCAGTGGTCGCCTTTTGTACTTGAATTAATTTCTATCGATGATGTGTTGTCTTATCACTGATAAGAATATGGCAAAAAAAAAACTTCCATCCTGTGTTCCATTCCAAATGGGTATAATAATGTGACTTCTAAAGTGCATTTTTCTAAGTCGAAATCAAGACTCGAGTTTCCAGTGATGGAACTTACTTGCTTGCTCCAATCTTGCTTGCTCCAATCATCGACTAATTAGAAAACATATTGGCTGAAAAACAGACGTAAAAATGTTCTGCTAGTCAGAGATAGAATGAAATGTCTAAGGAGCAACCATCTTCTGCAGATGCAATGAAATGTATAACAGTTTTCACACACACAAAAAAAATAGTATAAAAGAAATGAAGGTATCAGAAAAGATCTTAATATTACTAACATCCAAGAGTTTATAAGGAAAACTAAACTAAGTTAGTCTGATTACTTAAACAGAAGGAGAGATGAAAGATTAGCAAAGCACGTGCTGTACACCATTTTTTAAAGTGTGATCAGCAACTATTTATTGAATATTGTTTTCCAAAGTTACATTATCCTCTCCATGCCCAGCAGAAAAAACGAAGGTTATAATACATTTTTGCACAGTAAAATGAATAGGATAGAAGATAAATTTAATTTATCTTCTGTACTGTATGCAGGACACCATGGTTTTGTGAAGGATAGGTCATGCCTCAGTAAGTTGCTGACGTTTTATAATACAGTGACAGCTTAGTTGAATAAAGGTTTACAGTGATACTGCTGGACTTTGCAAAAACCTCTGACAGGATATCACATAGAATTCTAATCAGTAAACTACACCACATGGGGACAGATATAGGGTTGGTGAGATGGATAGGATAAACCCTGTGTAGCTCAGTGGATGTGGCGTTTGCACACCACGGCGCTTGACCACGAAGGAAGACTTTGTTTCGAATCTAGTCGCCGACTAGAGGAATTTTTCCAAGCCTTTTTTCGATCAGTTTCCGAGTTAGTCGATCTCTGGCATGGGCAAGCGGCTTTTGTCTCCTGGAAACTCGGGTTTTTCGTTCCATAAACTCAAGAAAATCGACCATAGAACCCACATTATGTTTCAGACATTAAATATATTGTGCTAGGGTTAGGGACCACGAGATGGCGACACTTGTTGAGCCGTCTCTCCTCACTGAGTGCCGCTTAATTAGTGATAGCCTTGGGCCAGCTATCTCTGATTGGCTGCCAGTGGAGATTGAACTGCCCACTCAGTCTCCAAAAGTTAGATAGGGCTAAACGGCCTTGCCTACTCCCTAAACGGGAATAAAACGGTGTTAGCTGATTTTTTTTTTTTTGAGATGGATAGGAATGTGGTTGATGGAGAGATATCAGAAAGTAGTTTATTCAGGTGTAGAGTCCAAAAGAAGGCCTGTGACTAGTGGTGTGTCACAATGTTCTATTCTTGGACTGCTACTGTTTAATTTGCACATTAACGACATAGGAAAGAATCTTAGAAGAACTGCTCAGTTATTTGCTGCTGAGGCAAAATTAGTTAATACAGATGATGTCAAAATTTTGCAGAGTTATTTGGATAGATTGGCAGACTAGGCAAAGGAGAATAGATGTCAATGTAATGTGGCAAACTGTAAGGTTCTGCATTTTGGGGTGAAAAGATTACCAGCTGTATACCACATAGGTGGAACTGTACTCCAGGAGGTTGATGAAGCCAGAGACTAGGAAGTGTTATTGGATAGGGAGTTAAAGTTTAGGGGGAACATAGCAAAAGTGGCTAAAGCAGCTCATCGGATTACTGAAGAATACTTTGAGGAGCAGAGAAAAACAGGTTTTTGTTCCTCTTTATCGAACCGTAATAAGACCTCATCTTGATTACTCGGCGCAGTTCTGGACGCTAGGGTTTCTTGGTGATGATGAAGAGGAGAGGATCAAGAGGAGAGTGACCAAGATGGTAGCTGGTCTATGGATGAATCTTACGAGAACAAATTGAAGATTTGTGGGTTGCAGAAACTGATTGATAGGCAGAAAAGGGGTGATATAATTGACATATTCAAATTACTGACGGGTTTTTACAAGATTAATTCAGAGGAAATTTTTCAATACAAGTCTGGTGATAGGAGAACTAGGGGCCTTCCATGATAATTGAATAAGAGTGTAGTTAGCAAAGGTGTTAGAACTAGGTATTTTTGCATGGAGAATGGTGAATGAGTGGAATAAGCTGCAAGAGTGTGTTGTGGATCATGACTATGAATGAGTTCAAAGCAAAGTATGATAGATACTGTGCAAATGTTGGATAGTTCTTGACATGATGTTTAGGGGCCTCCCTCGATGAGTCTAAGGACTCCTTGGAGTTACCCATAATTTTTTTTAATAATCATATGTATTTATTTTATTGATTGCTAAAATATTTATACATACAATAAACATCCTGTGTGACATTGCACCTTATAATTTTACAGAGTTCAGCACTAAGTGCTGAAATTCCTACATTGGATTTCAATTAAAACTTTTAATAATACTTTTTTGCGTTTATATTATGTATTTACAACATATGTTCTTCTAATATTAACAATGAAGATTATACAGAATTTTTTGTATAATTTTTTATTTTATTTATTTTTTTAAAAAAAATTTGAGAAAGAGTGATTATACATACAAATTTCTGCATTTGCTTATAAGGACTACTTGTAGATGAGTGAGGCAAGTTAATCCCACCTACTTCGAAGCTTGGGTTAGCTTTTATGAAGAGAGTGGGATTTATCTTTTACTATTTGTGTTGTTGCTACTGTTTATGTATGGGATGCAGGCATTGGATGCTAGTGATTTGTGATGTGTATATTAGTGTTAATGGTTTCTTAACTTTGTTGGTATATTTTCCAGAGTTCGTTTTTTAATGTTCTGTAGTTATCTACTTGTTTTAACTTTCTTGGTAGGATGTTGCGCTGCGTGGGTATCTGATGTGATCTCACAAAAGAACCATATGAGTTGTTGAAGGGTGTGGGGATGTAGAGAGTTGTCGTAGGTCGTGTTATACGATATGTGTCTCTGTTGTTTCGATAGATGATGTTGAAGTAGTTCCTTGTTAATGTCATGTAGTGATTCAGGTTTTTAATGCTTAGAATTCTGTGTATCGCCATGTGCTTGTCGGATATTGGTTGTTGCGTGTAAGGTCCAGATCACTGTTGACACGATTTTCCTGTGTAGTGTTTCTAATTTTGTTAGGTGGCTGTTTGATGTATTTGCATAGACTGTTATTCCGTATCTGAGTAGGGATTCGCAGATACCGTGATATAGGAATTTTTTTATGTTGGGTGGAATAATGTCTTTAACTTGAAGAGTTTTGCTGCGATGATCCGGAGTTTGGTGTGTAGGTATTCTATATGTTTTTTTCCATTTAAGGTGGGAATCTATATAGAGACCGAGGTATTTTGCGTGTGTTACAGGTTTGATTTCGGAACATTGGCAGGTATTTTTGTTGCTGATGCAGCGGTATGTGCGACAATGTATCGATAGTGATGCGGGACGTATGATTCTTGGGTTGTGTATTATCAACATCTGTGTTTTGGTGCCGTTGATTAGAATTACGTTTTGGTGGAAGCATGTCGTGATTTCGTTCAGGTCTTGTTGTGTTTTGCAGAGAGCTGTGTCAATGTCTGTGTGGATTGCTAGTAGTGCAGTGTCATCTGCGTATTGAAATATTTGACTTCTTATGGATATGTTATGAACATCGTTAATGTATGGCACCTTGAGGTACACCGTGTTTTACTTGTATACTCCGACTGTGACATGTACCTATTTTTGTTACTTGTGTTCTGTTTGAGAGGTAGTTCTTGAACCATGTATGCAGTGTTCCTCTTATGCTTATTGAGTATAGTTTGGTGAGTAGTATATCATGTTCAAGTGTGTCAAATGCTTTGGTTAGGTCCAGCAGTATAAGGACGGCGTACTTGTTTTTGTCGAGAGCTTTGTTTATTGTGTCGGCGATGTCTTCTAATAAAGTAATGGTGCTTTTTGTTTTCTGAAAGCTGTATTGGTTTTGTGAGATGATGTTGTATTTCTGTAAATAGTTCTGTAGTATGGTGTGTGTTATTTTTTCTAGAATTTTTGAGATGACTGGTAGTGTAGCTATTGGTCTGTAGTCAATATTGTGTCGAATATTGTGTTCACGAGTTTCAAAAGTATTGGATTTATTTTTTTTTCAAAGTGTGTTATAAGTCTGTGAGTCTTATTTTGTCTATTCCTGGAGTGATCTTTGGTTTTAGTTGTAGGATTGCTTCTTTCAGTTCCTGTTTTGTAATGGGTGCAAAATACATCGTTTTTTGTTGACTTTGTGTAGGTAGTTTTTTGTTGATCGTTGGTAGTTTGTCTTTTTTGCAATAAAAGCTTTTTGCAATAAAATCTTGTGCTGAAGTTTTCTTTTTCGTTCGTTCGATTATTATTCGTTCGTTGAGTGTAGCCCATGATTGCTTAATGTTGTCGTTATATTCCATGAATTTTTGGAAGTAGTAGCGTCTTTTTGCCCTACGAATTTTTGTTGTTAGTTTATTTCTTGTGTTTTTGTATAAGGTTTGCAAATGTGTGTTACTTGGTGACTTTTTAAGTTTTTTCCATAGATTTTCTTTTACAGTAATAGTCTTTAGTATGTCATCATTTATCCATGGATTGTTGTCTGTTTGTCGCCTCATTTGTGTAGGTTTTGTTGCTGTTTTGTATATTTCTGTGAACTTTAGTTGAAAATTCTCGTATAATGTTACAGGATCGTTTATTTTAAGTAGGGAATTCCAGTCTGTATTTTTTACTTGGTTATCGACAATGCTCTTTAGTATGATCGAGTTTTGTCGACTTTTGTAGTGGTGGGAGAGGTGGGTTGGAAACGTAATAAAACGAAGTTGAGACAAAGTAGTGATCGGCAATTTTGACGTTAATTACTGATCATGTATATGTATGGATGGGAATCCGTATGTTGATATGATCAATGCATGATTGTGTTAGTGAGTTATTGATTATTTCTTTTCTTGTTGGGGAGTTAATGGTAGGGTTTACGTTCTACTGACTTAGTATATCAAGATAGGTGTTAGTGGTTGAAGAAGCTTGGTCAAGAGTATTTATGTTAATGTCTCCTATTAGGATGAGCCTGTGTGTTGTACGCGGTTCGATGCCGCTTAGCCATGTTTCTAACTCGTGAAGAAAACTTAGTGGATTATTACCTGGGGGTCTGTATATTGTGTTTATTGTGTATTTGATACTATTGTGGCTATTTGTGATCTTCAAAATTAGTTTCCGCATGTTCGAAGTGAGTTTGTTTTTCTGTCACATTGTATTTTTCTTTGATAAATGCCACTATGCCACCTCCTCTTTTGTTTGGTCTACATAAGTTGTAGGTTTGATAATTATTTATGTTGTATGAATAAATTTCTGTGTCGTTTATTGCAACTTCGGTCAGTATTAGCGCATCTATGTTTATCATGGTATAATTGAGCTGTGTTATCAAAGTAAGCCAGTGTTTTTTTATACTTCTTATGTTTGTGTGTATGATAGTGAAGTTGGTGTTGGTGGAAATGTTGTCTGACCATTTCTTCAAAGAGTCAAAGACCTTGAAGTTTATGTTGTCTAACTGGATATGTTTGCATATGTTCGCGTTAATAATAATAATAATAATATTTTTTTTTTTTAAACATTTTATTGTCTCAGATAATTACATACATAGATACAACAATAGTTTTATATACACGTATATATATATATACAGGGTGTTCGGGATAAATTTGACAGTTTCGTAAGGAAAAAGAAAATCTTCTTTGTATCTATTAAATTTAATGAATTGACAAAAAAACATTACAGGCAGAGTTAATTACAATACTATCAACAAGATTTACTCAAAATAACCACCATTAGCATCGATCACAGCTTCAATTCTGCTTCGGAACCTCGAACAAGCTGATGCTACAGTCTCCCTGGGAAGGGCCGCAAAAACTGTTTTAATTTTATCCATTAACTGGGCTTTTGTATTACTGGAAGTGCGATTGGTGTCTTCTTCAACTGCGCCCCATACAAAATAATCCATGGGGTTAAGGTCTGGGGAGTTTGGAGGCCAAACATTTGGACTGGTGAAGTCGTAGAAATTTTCAGACAACCATTTTTGACTTTTCCCAGAGGTGTGGCAAGGGGCCGAATCCTGCTGCCATACATACGGCCTACCATTGGCTACCCTTGTTATCCAGGGCTTGACTACAGTTAGCAACTCCACGAACAAAGCCCGAATTCCAATGCCAGGGTTCTTCAACACCTGTTCCTGCAGATTTGCGAGGAATTCTGCTGTACGAACGCAATCAGATCGTCTGCTAGGGATCTTTCTTCTTGCTACATCCTCGTAGTCACCATTGCAAGTCTCTAGTTCATGCCTGATTGTTTTTACTGTATTCAGGGAGCATTGGGCAGCAGTCGTAATATCCTTATTTTGATGGCGGGCACGAATCATCATGATACAAGTTATTCTCTTCCATGATTCAGGTGGGTTCCAGCTATCCATCCTCTCTGACATCTTGTATATGAATGAAGAAGGGTCCAAACTTTTAAATGAAGAGAAGTGTGTGTTAATACATGTAACTTACGGAAAAATATAATTAATTATAAATATGTCAAATTTATCCCGAACACCCTGTATATATATATATATATATACATAATATTTATAATACATTACAATTGTGAATAACAAATACTTTCGAGTTATTAATATTTTTAAATTATAATAATTTATTTTTTTAAATAAATAATATTTTTGTTCTCTGCTAAATTATTTACACATACATATATACAATAGTTATCTTGAGTATAATAGTAATAATTTTTTTTCCCTTTTTTTTTTTTATTTAAAAAAAAAAATTATTGTCTCAGTATAAGTTACTCACAATAATAATATTTACAGTAATTACTATAAGGATTATACAGAATTTTTGATTTTAGAATATACATATACATATACATAATAATAATAATAATAATAATAATAATAATTTTTTTTTTTTTTTTTTTTTTTTTTTTTTATAAACGCCTTATTTGTTTTTACAATGAAAATGATAAGGTTTACTATCACACAGAGTATCTGCACACACACACACAATGAAAAACATATTATCTTTTCTGTACAGTACGAAAATTCGATATACAAAATGCAGAGAACATTTTATAAATATGAATATACATTTTTTTAAACTAGCTAAATATGGATTGGCACCAATGTGCACACAATTCACGATACAATGCAGTAATGCAGCATACACACACAATTCAATAATAATAATAATAATTTTTTTTTTTACATTTTATTATGTCTCAGTATAAGTTACATACAATAATAATATTTACAGTATTTACAATAAGGATTATACAGAATTTTTTTTTTTTTTATGTCTCAGATGAATTGCATACATAGTTGCTGTAGTAATTATATGTATATAATATTTATAACGCATTACAAGTGTGTATAACAGATACTTCCAAGTTAGTAATTTTCTTCCTCGAAGCTTAGCAGAGCTTATCTGAGGAAGATAATAGATGACAGAGGGTGGTGGTTTCATGGTTGTGTTCCTATACTGGTCACAAGCCAGGTGTTGATTTTACTGTTTGTTGGTACGTGTTTGAAAGACTTTGACTGCTATTACAGTTTAACTTTTTTTTTTTTTTTTTTTGTGCAAATAGGGTTGGATTTAGACATGGTGTGTTTGTTTCTTTGTGTTCTTGTAGTGGTAGTTTATTGAGAGGGGGGGTTGTTGTGGTTTGTGTGTGTGTGTATGCGTGGTGGGGGAGAGAGAAACAGGAATTGCTCTAATTTTACATTCTCGCTATAATATTTATATAGTGCCTGTTTCAGCTCTCTGTATGTTCCTAGGTTTCTGTTGTCGAACGTCAGTTTGTTTATCATGTCAGCTACGTAGAAGTTTCGGGTGGCTTTGCCGTGCTGATTGTTGTACTTATATGTTATGTAGTTTGTTGACTGTGGTCTTGTTATTTGATATGTTGTTCTGGTTACTCTATATGTTGGGCTGTAGTAGTGTTTTAACATGACTGTGTAGTGGCGTAAGTGTTTCACCTTAAATATTTTGTGTTTTGTCCATGCTTCCTGCATAAGAGTGGGTTGTACCCAGAATATCAGTTTTATCATTTTATCTTGCAACCATTGTAGCCTGTTAAGTCTGTAGTCTGCGCAAAATGCGTATGATGTGATTGCATATCTTAAAATGTTTTCACATAATGCTTTATAGATTAGTATTTTTATGTGGGTTGGGGCAATGTCTTTTAATCTGTATAGTTTGCTTGCTATTATCCTAAGCTTGGTATGTAGGTAGTTTGTATGGCTATTCCAACTTTGATCTGCATCGAAGTGAAGTCCAAGGTAGCGTGTTGTTTTCACCTGTGTGATGGTTGTGATTTTAGGTTCTGCACTTTGTGTATAGGAGGATGAATGTTTGATAGTGAGATATTTAGTTTCTATGGGCAGGGTTTGGGGGTTTTTGAATACCATTAGCTTTGTTTTTCCAGGGTTTATATATATGCCATTTTCGGTTAACCAGTTAGTGATTTGATTGATGTCGTGTTGCATATTTTTGTAAGCGATATTTGCATTGTTGTGAATGGATACTATGGCAGTGTCGTCTGCATACTGGAAGATTTTACTTTTTAGTGGGAGTTGGCTTATGTCGTGTGTGTATATGTTAAATAGAATGGGAGATAGGACAGCTCCTTGCGGTACTCCACAGGTTACATGTACCTCTTTGCTGTGTGCTGATCCTATACGTGTGATGTGCTTTCTGGTTTTCGTGTATGCTTTAAACCACTGGAGTAGACGACCTCCAATTCCGATATGGGTAAGTTTAGTTAACAAGATTTTATGTGTTAGTGTGTCAAATGCTTTTGTTAAGTCAATGAATACCACTAATGTTATTCTGTTTTTATCCAATGCAGCGTTTATTAGATCTGTGACGTCTTCCAGGAGTGTTGCTGTTCCTTTATTTTTTTGAAAGCCATATTGTGTTTTGGGTATGATTTGAAATTTTTCAACGTATGTGGAGAGTTTCTGATGTACAATGCGCTCCATGATTTGGTTGATTACAGGCAGCGTGGCGATAGGTCTGTAATTACTTATTATGTTTCTTTTTCCCTGTTTGTGTATGGGTGTGATTAATGCAGTCTTCAGTGTTTCAGGTATGTGTCCCGTTTCGAAGATTTTATTTAACAGTTTTTGTATAACTGGAAGTAGGTCTGTTGAGTGTTTCTTGATGTCTTTTGGTCTGATTCCGTCTATCCCCGGTCCTTTGTTAGGATTAATTTGTTGAATTGCCAGTGATAGTTCTTCTTTTGTTACTGTGGGGAACCACATCGACTGGGTTGCTCGTGGACCTAGTGGAGAGTGTTCGTATGTGTGAGGAAAGGTTGTTTCTTGTAGCTTTTGGACAGAGTTCACGAAGTGCTGATTAAAGTTGTTTGCCAACTGTTTAAGGGATTTGGGGTCGCAGGCAAAGCTGTGTTTTATTGTTTCTGTGGCAGTGGTTCTGTGTATATTGTCCAGCATTTCATTAATCAGGTGCCAGGTTTCCTTTATGTCATTCTGTGCTGTTGTTAATTTGTTGCTGTAATAGTTTCTTTTTGCTGTTCGAATCTGGGTTGTTAGGAGATTCCGTTTTCTTTTGTATTCAGCTTTTAAAGCGATATTGTTCGGTGACTTCTTAAGTTGTTTCCATAGGGCATCTTTTCTTTGTATATCTGTTAGCATGTTGTCTGTTATCCATGGATTTTGTTTCGTTTGGGGGCGTATTTTTATTTTTGTTAATGCTTTGTTGTATATTTGGTTAAATGCAAGTTTAAGATTATTATATACAGCTTCAGCAGAGTCTAAAGATGCTATCTGCATCCAGTCTGTTTTTCTGATTTCATCGTTCACTATTGCTTCGTTTAGAATGCTATGATACTGTTTTGTAGTCTCAGTGATTTTTATGGGTTCTGGTTCAGTGTGTAACTGCAATGCTGTGAAATAATGGTCTGCTAGTTTGCATGTTATGACGGCTGCTGTGTGGCTGTTTGGAGGGGCCCTTATATTTATATGATCAATGCAGGTTGAGGTTGTTGTGTTTCCGATTATCTCTTCTCGTGTATACGACTGTATGGATGGGGTTATGTTATATGCCGATAATAGGTCTAGGTATTGTTCTGTGTTGTTATTTATGTTCCTAATGTTTATATTAATGTCTCCTATTATTATCAAGTATTTTGAGGTGCCTACTTTCGTGGCTGAAAGCCATCTGTTTAGTTCTTCTAGGAATTTTGTGGTGCTTAAGTTGGGTGGTCTGTATATTGCGTTTAATATCAGGGAGTTTTCTTGTTTGATGTTTTTAATTTCGATGCATATGTTTTCTGCGTATTCTAATTTATAGTTTATTTCTGTTACTTCTAGTTTATGTTTGGTAAATATTATTATACCACCGCCTCGTTTTGTTTGTCTGCAGTGTTTGTGTTGTTGGAAGTGTGGCATTTGGTAGGAGGATGCCTCTTCGTTTGTCGTAGATGCTTCAGTCAGTATTAAAATGTCTATTTCGTATTCAAAAATACCGGCTGATCCTGCAAGCTTATCTGAAGGAAGATATAGATAAGCTTGCAGGGTCAGCCGGTATTTTTGAATGCTTCTGATTTTGATGTGGAGAATAGATAGTCCTTTTTTGGGGATTGTCAGTTGTTTCCATTCTGATATTGATTTCAGAATGTGGCAATTATCATGTTACGGGGTGATTTATTATTATTATTATTATTATTATTATTATTATTATTATTATTATAGTTATATACAAATATGTAACTATCCAACATCCACTTTCCAACACAAAAAACACACAGAACAGCAAAACCACTACAATCACTCAGGTTGAAACAATACGATACCTTGGAATTTACCTTGATGCAGATATGAACTGGAATAGCCATATAAAACATCTACACAACAAACTCCGAACAATAAGTGGCAAAA
This sequence comes from Typopeltis vanoorti, assembly GCF_054136105.1. Lineage (NCBI taxonomy): Eukaryota > Metazoa > Arthropoda > Arachnida > Uropygi > Thelyphonidae > Typopeltis > Typopeltis vanoorti. The sequence goes on from NC_143564.1 coordinate 20,569,737, forward strand.
ACTCTACAGATTAAAAGACATAGTTCCCATACGCCTAAAAACACTAATATACTAACACTATGCCAAAATATACTAAGATACGCTATAACAACGTATGCTTTCTGTGCACCCTACAAATTAAACAGATTAATGTCGCTACAGTACAAAATGACAAAACTGATCTTTTGGGAACAAAGAGAAAATCACGACCTTATAAACATTGCAATGGCAGAACACAAAATACAGACAGCAAAACATTTATGTCACTATGCAGCCTTGCTAAAACATTATTTCGATGCCAACTACAGGACAGTTAGAAATACATACCGTATAACAAGACCTCAGACTACTAATTATATCACATATAAATACAATAATCACTATGGAAAGGCCACGCGAAACTTCTACATCCCAGACATGATAAACAAATTACCTTTTGAATACAGAAACCTTACAAACTACAATAGCCTGAAAAGAGCTCTAAGCACATACTATGAACAAGAAACACGCACCCAAAATACCATACAAACTTAATGAAACACAATATATTCGCTCAGGCTTCCAGTTCAGCGACGCATCAGTACATTCCAATTTATTGTGTGTGGGTGGGAGGGAGGGTGTGCGCGTGCGTGCGTGTGCGTGTGCGTGTGAGTGCGCGCGCGCGCGAATTTCTCAATCATAGATTCCGTAGCATCCATACACAGCAAAAAAAAAAACAATACGTAATAACCAACTGGTGTCATTCTCAGATAAGCTTACATTTAAGCTTCGAGGATGAAAGGAAAAAAAAATTAGTTCTCATCCAAGATGTATCACATGTAACCAAATGCATGTAATGTATGTATCACAAAAAAACCAATGTATGTATTATATGTAAACCAATGTACGTATTGTAAATATCACATGTAAACAAATGTAATTAATGTATCATATGTAAACAAATGAATGTAATGTATATAATAATTGTAACAAACGTATGTAATGTATATAATAACTGTAACAAATGTATGCAATGTAAAAAAAAAAATATTTTAAAAGTAAATCATGAGTTTACACCGTATATTTGTGAAAGGACATAATATTCAGATTGCATATCTGTAAATACTGTTGTATAATCACACCTTTTCAAACTTGAAAAAAGAAATAGTAAACCACAACATGTAATATTATACAACTTATGTAACTCTGAACAATATAATTGTAAATTATTATTATGATTGTTATATAAAAAAAAACTGTTATCATCATTACTATTTAAATCTCATTATATGTAGCACAAAGTGCTGAACCTTATAAAATAATATACTGAATGGATGATCATTGTACATATGTAAATATTTGAAAGAACAATAAAAAAATAAAATAAAAAATAAAATAAAATAAATTATTATAACACATAAAACCTTGTTAACGAAACTTACCCATATCGGAATTGGAAGTCGTCTACTCCAGTGGTTTACAGCATACACGAAAAACAGAAAGCACATCACACGTATAGGATCAGCATACAGCAAAGAGGTACATGTAACCTGTGGAGTACCGCAAGGAGCAATCCTATCTCCCATTCTATTTAACACATACACACACGACATAAGACAACCCCCCCTAAAAAGTAAAATCTTCCAGTATGCAGACGACACTGCCATAGTATCCATGTAAATATCGCTTACAAAAATATGCAACACGACATCAATCAAATCACTAACTGGTTAACCGAAAACGGCATATATATAAACCCTGGAAAAACAAAGCTAATGGTATTCAAAAACCTCCAAACCCTGCCCATAGAAACTAAATATCTCACTATCAAACATTCATCCTCCTATACACAAAGTGCAGAACCTAAAATCACAACCATCACACAGGTGAAAACAACACGCTATCTTGGACTTCACTTCGATGCTGATCAAAGTTGGAATAGCCATACAAACTACCTACATACCAAGCTTAGGATAATAGCAAGCAAGCTATACAGATTAAAAGACATTGCTCCAACCCATACAAAAATACTAATCTATAAAGCATTATGTGAAAACATTTTAAGATATGCAATCACATCATACGCATTCTGCGCAGACTACAGACTTAACAGGCTACAATGGTTGCAAGATAAAATGATAAAACTGATATTCTTGGAACAACCCACACTTATGCAGGAAGCATGGACAAAACACAAAATATTTAAGGTGAAACACTTATGCCACTACACAGTCATGTTAAAACACTACTACAGCCCAACATATAGAGTAACCAGAACAACATATCAAATAACAAGACCACAGTCAACAAACTACATAACATATAAGTACAACAATCACCACGGCAAAGCCATCCGAAGCTTCTACGTACCTGACATGATAAACAAACTGCCGTTCGACAACAGAAACCTAGGAACAGACAGAGAGCTGAAACAGGCACTATATAAATATTATAGCGAGAATGAAAATTAGAGCAATTCCTGTTTCTCTCTCCCCCACCACACATGCACACACACACAAACCTATGACACCCCCCTCTCAAAAACTATCACTACAAGAACACAAAGAAACAAACACACCATGTCTAAATCCAACACTATTTTGCACAAAAAAAAAAGAAAAAAAAGAAAAAAAAAGTTAAACTGTAATAGCAGTCGAAGTCTTTCAAGCACGTACCAACAAACAGTAAAATCAACACCTGGCTTGTGACCAGTATAGGAACACAACCATGAAACCACCACCCTCTGTCATTATTATCTTCCTCAGATAAGCTCTGCTAAGCTTCGAGGAAGAAAATTACTAACTTGCAAGTATCTGTTATACACACTTGTAATGCGTTATAAATATTATATACATATAATTACTACAGCAACTATGTATGCAGTTCATCTGAGACATAAAAAAATAATAATAAATAAATAAATAAAATAAATAAATTATTATTGTTATTATTATCATTATTATTATTATTATTATTATTATTATGTATATTCTAAATTCAAAAATTCTGTATAATCCTTATTGTAAATATTGTAAATATTATTATTGTAATTTATACTGAGACATAATAAAATGTTTAAAAAAAATATTATTATTATACTCAAGATAACTATTGTATATATATGTGTAAATATTTTAGCAGTGAACAAAAATATTATTTATTTAAAAAAAGTATTATTATTTAAAAATATTAATAACTCGCCAGTATTTGCTATTCACAATTGTAATATATTATAAATATTATGTATATATATATATATATATATATACATACGTGTATATAAAACTATTGTTGTATCTATGTATGTAATTTATCTGAGACAATAAAATGTTTAAAAAAAAATATTATTGTTATTATCGAAATAAAAAAATAGCACTGTGAAAAAAAAAAAAAATTATTATTATTCATACTTCAAAGCCGATACAAATTAAAAGCACAGAAGACATAGAAAGGCTGTCACTGAGGAAAAAAAGCCTCCTAAATAGTTTAGAAAGAAGCCCACAATAAAAAAGAATGTGAACCATCAAGACAGATGCAATAACACAGGATATATCGGCAATTTCACTTTGATCAGACCTTTCAGATCATTCATTTGACCTCCCAAACATCTGCCTACTTCCAACACAGCAACAAAATCAACAACAACAAAAAAAAAAAATATATATATATATATATATATATAACCAGTATCACCCTCAGATAAGCTAATTACAAAGCTTCGAGGGTGCAGTTGAGTTACATCCCAGTAGTAGTACTTATCAAACATAATTTACCTAACATCCTGTAATGAATACTTGTAGTAAACAGAAAATGTGATAGTAACACTGCAGTTATATATTTAAATTTAAAATTATATATTTAATTTACATATTTAAATTTAAAAAATTATTATTATGTAAACTGCAACATAAGTAATATTGTTTAACTTGTGAGTTATTAAGCGTGAAGTATTACTATGATTATTATTAGTGGTAATAATACACGATTTTTACTCTTGTGTAAATGAGAAATTCTGCAAATGATAATGATATTACGAGTAATTATAATTTTTACTGAACCATTTTGCAAGAAAAAGTTGCATTGTTGCCTAAATTTTAGTATATTCATGTAATTATTTGAGAGATAATAAACTATTATTATTAAAAGAAAAAAATTATTATTATTATTAGAACTATATAATTGGATAGCAAAAAAAACTATGATATTATCATTATTATGGAAATTTCATTATATGCAGCACTTCGTGCTGAACCTTGTAAAATAATATACTGAATGTTACTCAAGATGATAATTGTATATATGTAAATATTTGAGAGACCAATAAAAAAAATTATTATTATTATTATTATTATCATGATCATCATGATCATCATAAAAAAGTATTATTATTATTATTATTACATTCTACCAAGCAAGGAAAGTAAAAACAGAAAACAATTACCAGTTTATATGGATAAGAGACAGCAAAATATTCCTTAGAAAGACACAAGACTCAAAACCAATCGAAATAAAATCCGTAGATGACCTCAACAGGCTGTCACATTGAAAGGAATATTGACAACTCGTAAAGAAGGACCAGCACCCCAACCAACATGAATGCACACCATCAAGCAGACGTAATCACCCCGGAACATGATAATTGCCACATTCTGAAATCAATATCAGAATGGAAACAACTGACAATCCCCAAAAAAGGACTATCTATTCTCCACATCAAAATCAGAAGCATTCAAAAATACCGGCTGACCCTGCAAGCTTATCTGAAGGAAGATATAGACGAAATAGACATTTTAATACTGACTGAAGTATCTACGACAAACGAAGAGGCATCCTCCTACCAAATGCCACACTTCCAACAACACAAACACTGCAGACAAACAAAACGAGGCGGTGGTATAATAATATTTACCAAACATAAACTAGAAGTAACAGAAATAAACTATAAATTAGAATATGCAGAAAATATATGCATCGAAATTAAAAACATCAAACAAGAAAACTCCCTGATATTAAACGCAATATACAGACCACCCAACTTAAGCACCACAAAATTCCTAGAAGAACTAAACAGATGGCTTTCAACCACGAAAGTAGGCACCTCAAAATACTTGATAATAATAGGAGACATTAATATAAACATTAGGAACATAAATAACAACACAGAACAATACCTAGACCTATTATCGGCATATAACATAACCCCATCCATACAGTCGTATACACGAGAAGAGATAGTCGGAAACACAACAACTTCAACCTGCATTGATCATATAAATATAAGGGCCCCTCCAAAACAGCCACACAGCAGCCGTCATAACATGCAAACTAGCAGACCATTATTTCACAGCATTGCAGTTACACAATGAACCAGAACCCATAAAAATCACTGAGACTACAAAACAGTATCATAGCATTGTAAACGAAGCAATAGTGAACGATGAAATCAGAAAAACAGACTGGATGCAGATAGCATCTTTAGACTCTGCTGAAGCTGTATATAATAATCTTAACCTTGCATTTAACAAAATATACAACAAAACATTAACAAAAATAAAAATACGCCCCCAAACGAAACAAAATCCATGGATAACAGACAATATACTAACAGACATACAAAGAAAAGATGCCCTATGGAAACAACTTAAGAAGTCACCGAACAATATCGCTTTAAAATTTGAATACAAAAGAAAACGGAATCTCCTAACAACCCAGATTCGAACGGCAAAAAGAAACTATTACAGCAAGAAATTAACAACAGCACAGAATGACATAAAGGAAACCTGGCACCTGATTAATGAAATGCTGGACAATATACACAGAACCACTGCCACAGAAACAATAAAACACAGCTTTGCCTGCGACCCCAAATCCCTTAAACAGTTGGCAAACAACTTTAATCAGCACTTCGTGAACTCTGTCCAAAAGCTACAAGAAACACCTTTCCTCACACATACGAACATTCTCCACTAGGTCCACGAGCAACCCAGTCGATGTGGTTCCCCACAGTAACAAAAGAAGAACTATCACTGGCAATTCAACAAATTAATCCTAACAAAGGACCGGGGATAGACGGAATCAGACCAAAAGACATCAAGAAACACTCAACAGACCTACTTCCAGTTATACAAAAACTGTTAAATAAAATCTTCGAAACGGGACACATACCTGAAACACTGAAGACTGCATTAATCACACCCATACACAAACGGGGAAAAAGAAACATAATAAGTAATTACAGACCTATCGCCACGCTGCCTGTAATCAACCAAATCATGGAGCGCATTTTACATCAGAAACTCTCCACATACGTTGAAAAATTTCAAATCATACCCAAAACACAATATGGCTTTCAAAAAAATAAAGGAACAGCAACACTCCTGGAAGACTTCACAGATCTAATAAACGCTGCATTGGATAAAAACAGAATAACATTAGTGGTATTCATTGACCTAACAAAAGCAATTGACACACTAACACATAAAACCTTGTTAACGAAACTTACCCATATCGGAATTTGAGGTCGTCTACTCCAGTGGTTTAAAGCATACACGAAAAACAGAAAGCACATCACACGTATAGGATCAGCACACAGCAAAGAGGTACATGTAACCTGTGGAGTACCGCAAGGAGCTGTCCTATCTCCCATTCTATTTAACATATACACACACGACATAAGCCAACTCCCACTAAAAAGTAAAATCTTCCAGTATGCAGACGACACTGCCATAGTATCCATTCACAACACTGCAAAAATCGCTTACAAAAATATGCAACACGGCATCAATCAAATCACTAACTGGTTAACCGAAAACGGCATATATATAAACCATGGAAAAACAAAGCTAATGATATTCAAAAACCCCCAAACCCTGCCCATAGAAACTAAATATCTGACTATTAAACATTCATCTTCCTATACACAAAGTGCAGAACCTACAATCACAACCATCACACAGGTGAAAACAACACGCTACCTTGGACTTCACTTCGATGCAGATCAAAGTTGGAATAGCCATACAAACTACCTACATACCAAGCTTAGGATAATAGCAAGCAAACTATACAGATCAAAAGACATTGCCTCAACCCACATAAAAATACTAATCCATAAAGCATTATGTGAAAACATTTTAAGATATGCAATCACATCATACGCATTCTGCGCAGACTACAGACTTGGCTACAATGGTTGCAAGATAAAATGATAAAACTGATATTCTGGGGACAACCCACTCTTATGCAGGAAGCATGGACAAAACACAAAATATTTAAGGTGAAACACTTACGCCACTACACAGTCATGTTAAAACACTATTACAGCCCAACATATAGAGTAACCAGAACAACATATCAAATAACAAGACCACAGTCAACAAACTACATAACATATAAGTACAACAATCAGCACGGCAAAGCCACCCGAAACTTCTACGTACCTGACACGATAAACAAACTGCCGTTCGACAACAGAAACCTAGGAACATACAGAGAGCTGAAACAGGCACTATATAAATATTATAGCGAGAATGAAAATTAGAGCAATTCCTGTTTCTCTCTAACCCACCACACATACACACAGGCACACAAAACACGACAACCCCCCCTCTCAAAAAACTACTACTACAAGAACACAAAGAAACAAACACACCTGTATAAATCCAACCCTATTTGCACGAAAAAAAAAAAAAAAGGAAAAAAAAAGTTAAACTGTAATAGCAGTCGAAGTCTTTCAAGCACGTACCAACAAACAGTAAAATCAACACCTGGCTTGTGACCACTATAGGAACACAACCATGAAACCACCACCCTCTGTCATCTATTATCTTCCTCAGATAAGCTCTGCTAAGCTTCGAGGAAGAAAATTACTAACTTGCAAGTATGTTATACACACTTGTAATGCGTTATAAATATTATATACATATAATTACTACAGCAACTATGTATGCAATTCATCTGAGACATAAAAAAAATAAATAAATAAATAAATTCTGTATAATCCTTATTGTAAATACTGTAAATATTATTATTGTATGTAACTTATACTGAGACAATAAAATGTAAAAAAAATTATTATTATTATTATTATTATTATTATTATTATTATTATTATTATTATTATTATTATTATTATTATTATTATTATTATTATTTCGCGAATTTCTCAATCACAGATTTCGTAGCTTCCCAACACGGCAAAAAAAAAATAATAAAATAAATAAAGATAAATAAATAAATAATAACCAACTGGTGTTAAAATCAGATAAGCATACATATAAACTTCAAGGATGAAAGCAGAGAAATTAGTTCTCATCCAAGATGTATCATATGTAATCAAATGCATGTAATGTACGTATCACATGAAAACCAATGTATGTAATGTATGTATTATATGTAAACAAATGTATGTAATGCAAGTATTATATGTAAACAAATGTATGTAATGCAAGTATTATATGTAAACAAATGTAAGTTATGTATCATATGTAATCAAATGTATGTAATGTATGTAATAACTGTAACAAAAGAATGCAATATAGAGTGATTATATCTGTTGATATTGTATATATAGAGTGTAAAATTGCAAAGAAACATCTGTAATAATCATCATTATGAATATTATAATAATATATGTTGTAAACAGTTATTGTTATTATTATTATTTAAAAAACCTTTATGTACGAGAAAGTATTTGTTATGCATAATTGTGTTCCTATAATGTATGTAATTTATCTGAGAAATAATAAAAATGTTAAAAAAAATATATTATTATTATTATTATCTTGCTATCCGAATATTTAACACCATTTAACCGGAATCTGTTGTACCAAGCAAAAAAAAGCAAAAACAGAAAAAAATTACCAATTTTCGTGGATCAGAGATGCCAAGATATTCTTGAGAAAGTCACAAACTTCAAAACCGATACAAATTAAAAGCTCAGAAGGCATAGAATGGCTACCACAATGAAAAAAAAAAGTCTCCTAATTAGTTCAAAAAGAAAACCACAATAAAAATGAATGTGAAGCACCAAGACAGATGCAATAACACCAGAACATGCCGGCAATTTCACTTTGATCATTCATTTGACCTCCTAAACATCAACATACTTCCAACACAGCAATCAAATCGATAAAAAAAATACATGGATATAACCGGTGTCATCCTCAGATAAGCCCGTTAAAAAGCTTCGAGGATGCAAGCAGAGATATTACATCTCATCCAAGACCAACAAAAAAAAAGAAAAGAAAAAAAGAAAGAATTATTTATTATATTGAAGTGATGTAGTTACAGCTGTTTAAAACATTAAAAATCAAAAATTGTAAAATATATATAATTTACTGTTATACTATAAATGCTGTTAAAAAATGTAACCTTATCCAATTACAAGCTATAAATGACCATCCATAGTAACTATTATTAACGCATTTTAGAATACAAAAAATGGATACATTTGTATGAAATTCATTGTAAAAAAAATACGTAATATGTAAATATGTGTATATATGTAAATGCTCTGTAAGATGATAAATAAATTGTTATTACAAAAAAAATTATTTAATATAGGTTTGTACTAAAACAGAAAATACACGTAATATATCATATTTTCTGTATAGTACATACTCTGTATGACCATATTTTGTCAAACGTTGAAAAAAAAATGTAAACTGTAACACGCAATCATATTTTCTTGTGTAACTGAGAACTACAATAGTAAATTATTATTTTAGTATTATTATTACTAATAATATATGAATTATCCTGTTATATCAGTTGCACATTATGGATTCTATAATGATATTAATTAGAATCTGTTCTTTAGTCACATGAAAGAAAATGTAGCATTATTGCTTAAAATTTACATTACATGTATGTGATTTATTTTAGACATAATAAAGTGTTAAAAATTTTTTTTTAATTATTATTATCTTCCATGACTCTCCTGGTATATAAATTGCATTTTCCATCCTTGAAACTCAAGTTTTTTGTAGATGCTATCATACCAAGAGACTGATATTCAATTGAAAAGCCCTGATAAAAGTTCTTCACGTCCTACATGGGACTCGAATCCAGGTCTTTTCAATTAAAGGGTTTTATATCGACTGGAGTAGCTCAGTGGATGTGGCGTTTGCACACCACCGCGCTAGGCCGCACGAAGGAAGACTTGGTTTCGAGTCTAGTCGGCGACTAGAGGAAATTTTTCTAAGCCTTTTTTCGACCGGTTCCCGAGTTAGTCGATCTCTGGCACGGGCAAGCAGGTTTTTCCTCCCGGAAACTCGGGTTTTTCGTCCTGTAAACTCAAGAAAATCGACCGTAGAACCCACATTATTTCAGACATTAAATATACTGTGTTAGGGTTAGAGACCACGAGATGGCGGCACATTTGAGCCGTCTCTCTTCACTGCGTACCGCTTAATTAGTGATAGCCTTGGGCCATCTGTCTCTGATTGGGTACCAGTGGAGATTGAACTGCCCACTCAGTTTCCAAGAGTTAGATAGGGCTAAATGGCCTCGCCTACTCCCGTATATACGGGAATAAAAAGGCGTTAGCTGATTTTTTTTTTTTTTATATCGACTGGACTATAGAGACCAATTCTAGTAACAGGAGATGAAAAATAAATTCACCGATTGTGAAATCAAAATAATCATCACTTATTGACACCCATATTTGACCTAATATTTTTAACGGATCTCAAGGGACAGCAAAAACCATTGTCCGTTTCAACTCTGGACTGCACATACCCTGCATGATTACTTCCTTTACAAGGATGGTATTTTGAAGTCATAATATCTTACAGCCATATAAACCAATGCCAAACCTAGAATTATTCAACTTCTAATATTCTCCAGCGCAAAAGTTTTTTGATTCATTGTGTTTTATTCGCTTTCTCGCATTCTGTTTTATCGCTTTCTCAAAACTGCGATGATTCCTTTAGTCCTTTTGATTATTTATATCTGAAACATGATTTTCTTGATTCCAACTATACAAACATTCAGGGTGTTGTTCTTGGACACTTTATTGTCTTTCATAGCATTTGATTTCGCTTTTTCAATTACTAAGCGCTGGAAAAAAGATCAAGATATTTGCTACTAGCAGAAATCTAACGCAAAATGACCACATGCTCACCAGATAATACTTATTGCTCTTCCAACATCTTGACTCTTTCTTAAGAATTTACCCTTCTAAGTGGTGTATGAATGCTTCTTAGTTTCTTTGTTTAAATTAAAAAAAATCAGCTAATACCATTTTGTTCCTGCAAGGGAGTAGGCGAGGCCTGAGTGGGCAGTTCAATCTCCACTAGTAGCCAATCAGAGATAGTGTCCCAAGGCTATCACTAATTCATTGGTATGCAGTGAAGAAGACAGCTAACAAGTACCACCACCTCATTGTCCCTAACCCTAACACAATTTTTTTTAATGTCTGAAAATAGTGTGGGTTGGACGGTCGATTTTCTTGAGTTTAGGAGACGAAAAACCCGATTTTCCGGAAGAAAAAACCCGCTTGCCTGTGCCAGAGATCGCTTAACTCTGGAACCGGTCGAAAAAACGATTAGAAAATGTTCTTCTAGTCGGCAACTAGATTCAAACCAAAGTCTCTCGTCGTGCGGTCAAGAGTCGTATATCTGATTCCTAATTTTTAAGTTTCTGTTAGTGGAAAATCAAATTCTACTACATGCGCATTCAACTAATTCAGCATAGTTTAGAAATAACTAGAAAATAAATCGCTACTTTTAGACGATTCGAAAAAGCTTTTTTCTCCTTAAATGAGAATGTCCTTTTTTTTAGTTTGTAAAGGATTTCCCCATGCAATTACATATGGCATTGATTGAGTCTTGGCTGGCTTTCTTCTTATCCACCTTATGCGGTTTACAGGGTGGATAAGAGGAAAGCAAAAAGAAGTTCACAGTTTTATGATTTTCTTCTTTTTTTTGCATCCACAATATTATATAATTCATAATCATTATAATGTATGCAGTTAGAAATATTAGAATGCAGAAATGTTGTCTATAAAGAATTTGACACTTAGCATTGCAATCATGACACCAATTAATAAAATGTAAAATTAACAGGAACTAATAAGTTAACACGGGTGTTTTTTATCATATCTGGCACGGACTCATTGTGAACAAGCTAGGGTCGGCACTTTCAGTTCTGTTTTATAAATAAAAGAAATTTTCTAATTCCATTATTTATTTCTCATGTGGGGTAGGCAGAGCTCTTTTGTCCCTAACTAACTTTTAGAAACTGATAGACAACCTGTTGCTACGTGTAGCCATTACCAAACTAAAAGTAGCTGACACCATGATAACTGTTGTATTTAATGGTTAGATATCTATGTGATGTGTTCTTTTATGTCCAACAGATTGAAAGACGATGGGTTAGCATTCCGCTGTGGCTGGCCAGTAACGTCTGTGAAAAGTTTTTAACGTCTGTGAAAATATTTTTCTCTCTTTAGAAAAGTATTTTATATCCAGTTCATGCATCATAGAAAGGATTTCTTTCTTATTTATCGTATTGGTCAGAACTTTTCGACAGTGTTCCTGAGGAACGACTTTCCCCAATAAACAAAAATCACTAAGCAAATTTTTCTAACTCATTCTCAGATTGTTCACATTGTACAATGTACCAGAACCGCACTACCACATCCACCACTCGAGAACATATTTTAGATGAAATGGTATTTTTAGAGAACTGCATCGTTAAGATGGATTTGAGGTCATTTTGTCACTGTAGTTGTAGTTGAGATCTGATATTGTTAATTCTTTTCTCAGTTGCTTATAAGGACTAGAAATATTATGCCGAATAAAGTTGAAAATACGAGTACATGTGTATCCCTGTGGAAACTGCGTTTCCATCCACAGTGCCAGGCAGCCTAAAGAAAGAGCATTCTATTTGATTCTAGTCTGATTAGAAGAAAATTTTCTAAACTGTTTTTCAACGGATTCCCAGTCATGGGCAAGTAGGATGCTGGCCCAAGACTATCAATGATTTAAGCAGCATCCGACAAAGAGCGTACGGAAACAACCTCCGCTATTTCGTGATACCTAATCCTAACAATATAATATTGTCTGAAAGAGCACGTGTTCCACCATCAATTTTCTTGAGTTGTGGGATTAAACCTGTGTTTTCAGAGGCAACAGTCGATCTCCACTCTTAGGTAATCAAAGACAGGACATTGACTGTCCTTCAGTATTCAAAAGTTACAACAGGTTCGCCTACTCCATTTAGCGAATAAATGGCTTTAGCGGATTTATTTAATAAAAAAATCAGCAAAAGCCTTTTATTCTCTTATATGGAGTAGGTTAGGTCTTCTTAACCCTATCCAACTTTTAGAGACCGATTGGGCAGTGCAATCCCCCATCACTAGCCAATCAGAGAATGGTGACCCAAGATTCACAAATTATAAGTGACATCTGATGAAGCTATGCCAGACAAGGAATGTCATCTCTTGGTCTCTAGTCCTAACGTAAGATGTTATTGTCTGATGGGTTCTACGGTCGATTTTTTTTAGTTTATGGAAAGAATAACGCGAGTTTTCTGGAGAAAAACTGTACTGCTTTTGCCAGATATCGACTAACTCGAGACATAAAAATAATAATAATAATAATAATAATAATAAATAGTTAAAAAAAATTTTAAAAAGTTGTTCTTCTAGTCTGCGACTAGACTCGAACTTCAGTGTTTCTTTGGGTGGCCTAGTGCAGAGGATGCAATGGCTACTTACAGTGAGCTATACTTGCTCAGATTTATATATACAATGATATTTCGAGTTGCTGATATGTTTCATCACGTTTCATAATAATATGATGAAATATTCTAAAATCCAGAAAGGGGAAGAGTGCCAAGAATTAATTTATGTAATGTATAATCCTATTAAATAGCTCCACAGAGAGATAGAAATAAGACACTAATTTATAGACGAAAAAAACTTGACTCAAATCCCTAGTGAACATCTGCTACTTTTTTCTGGTGATTTTCCACAGATACCTGATGAGTATTGGTTGTTCATTCTCTGATGTGGTGTCACCATTTGATTTATAGCTCTCTAAATTCGTTCCATGATTTAGCTTCTTTACAGTTAAATCTAAGCATCCGTAAATTTCTGATCTGAACGATCTCACCACCGAATGCCAGTTTTTCCTAGCAAACATTATAGTATAGTGAAGATCAGAAATCAAAAAGAATATTTTAAAAGTATCTAAATCTTTTATGTTATTAAATGATTGTACATTGTAATGATCAATTGCCTGTTCTGAAATGTCTAAACGAGCGATTCAGTTAGAAAGAATGATGAGAAAAGCATGGAAGTGAATCTGTGGAAATACTGGAGGATATTGATTTCAGATTTTGAACTTTCAGATTATTTGATTGCGTCGTGTAATCAGAAATATAAAAAGGTCGTTCTTCACGATAGAAAAAAAATGCAGAACATATAGGGTCTAGTTCTAGGAAATGGCATGGCAGGGATCCAATAATATCAAACATGATGGAATTACTAGAAACTCAAGCAACGGGAAGATCCTTATGTGTTTCAGAAGGTTGTGGAGTCAATCTCCACATTTCAGTGTTGTAAATGGTTCTGTTGCCCAACACGATTCTTGGCACGTAACTCGGTAAAAATATGTCCACTTGCAAAGATAAGTCTCATTTTTTGTTCAAAATAATTGGACACTATCTTGTTGCCGTAAATTTTGGACATCCTTAGACCTTATTTCCACTTTTCACCAAAATGGGAGTTCAGCATGTTACCTGTTTGAACGAGAAGTGCAAGGAGATGAGTATACAGTTATTAATACCATCTCGTTTTCTTGATTCTCATAATGATTTAAATGTTATGATTTATGGTCCATTTTTATGATTTGTATGATTAAAAATCTAAGTTATTTCTGATTAAAAAACATGAATAATTCAAGAATCTGTTGTAAAGATCTTATAAAAGTTACTCTGGTCTGTGACTTTAAGCTGCAATGCATATCTGTCTTTACAAGGTCACTGACGAACTTATCAAAAATCTTTTACAGATTTCTATTTCATATGTTTGTGAATATATAAAAACATACAAAGAATAATGAATTATCGTGTTCGTTTTTTTTTTAATTTCTGTCTGCCAATTACGTTTTTCACACTGCTCTTATTGTTATAGTAGTCTTACATCGCACATGTCAGTGTTTCTTCCAGGCAGTAATAAACACTTTGTTTATTATCGCTGAGAATGCCTCGCCAAATGGCATTTCTTGAAAAAGAGTTTCTGTGTATGAAGAAATATGATGGATCCTATCTCCAGCAGTCGGTTTTTTTTTGAACTGTCATGAATTAAGACCATTTAAAAGCAAAGAAAAGTGTATTTCTTTTGGCTCTCAGCTTGTTGAAAGGAAACTGGGCTTTTTCGCTAACGCCTTTTCTAAATTGCTTATTGCCGAGCCTTTTAACCCTATCTCATTTCTGGAGAATGACTGAGCAGTTCAATCCCCACCAGTAGCTAAGAGATAGCTGGCCAAAGAGTATTACTAATATTAAGTGGCATCCTGTGAATAGATGGCAGAGACGTGTGGCCATCTTTTCCCTAACACTAACAATATGCTTTTGTCTGATATACAGTATATATACATGGGTTCTACATAGGTTTTTTTTTTTTTTTGAGTTTACTACGTCCTGAAGTAACAAAAATTTCCCTGAGACAAATCTATTTGTCCATACCAAACATAAACTAACTGGGAAACCTGGGGAAGAAAGGCTTAGAAAAAGTTCCTTTACTCAGTGACTGGAATTGAACTTGGTTCGTCCTTTGGACTGTCTACCAATATAAAGGCAAATGAAACTTTCACTGACTCACAGGCATTGAATAATTTCTTTATTCTCTCAAAAGCACATGAACATTATATATAGTAAATACCCTTCTGACATTGAAAGTTTTCTGTCCATATTTGCATATTAGAAGCCTTTGCACAGTGAGTCACAGAGTGATAAACATTTTCAATGTCTATAAGGCTCGTTTTTAATAAAAAGGCACTTTTGCATAATACTATTAAAGCCCTTCCACAAGTATTCATGTGTGTGTGTGTGTGTTTGCGTGCGCATGTGCCACATGCCAGCATTAATACGAATTTCAGGTTAAGGCTTCGTCTTTTTTTACCATTCATTTACCTAATATTAATAATTGAATTTCCTCAGTGGGCTCTCTTTGGTGAGTACAGGCGTGGCAAACTCGAGGTACCTGATGTTGGACCATGCCTTACTTCATGTAATACACATCTGTTATATTATCCGTAGACTGGTCCCTCCTCTTCCTTCCTTGCTTCTTTCTTCTCTTCTTGCTCTTTACCTCCAATGCTATTAGAGTATTCGAGGGCTAGGGATGAATCTTTCCTATTTTGCTGTGTCATTTCATCTTATGCACTATTGTGAGGCAGCAACCTGTCTGGTCAGCATGGTGCTATAAGGCCAAATACCTCCACATGAGGAATATGCAAATGATGAATAAAGTAGGAAAATTACATACTGGCTCGTCCGTTGCCCAGCATAAAAAGGGACGCGTCCTGGACTTAGGCAGAGGGTCTAGGTCGAAAAATATGCTACAGTCTCCACTAGCTACAATGAGTCC
The DNA here is from genome assembly GCF_054136105.1 of Typopeltis vanoorti. Taxonomy (NCBI): domain Eukaryota; kingdom Metazoa; phylum Arthropoda; class Arachnida; order Uropygi; family Thelyphonidae; genus Typopeltis; species Typopeltis vanoorti. Next base: position 20,586,292 of record NC_143564.1, read on the forward strand.
ACCTACAGTGCACAATGATAGAAGGATATTAGTAGGAACATATAACCACAGTTCTCTACGGGATGATGATGATAGATTGGAAGAACTAATGAAGGAATTGGACCATATAAAATGGGACGTTGTGGGCCTTTCAGAGGTAAGAAGGAAAGAAGAAACTCTCATGAGATTAAAAGATGGACACATACTCTACCACTGTGAATGTGACAGAAACTCAACTGGTGATATAGGATTCCTAATAAATAAAACAATCAAGGACAATATCTTGTTTGTTAATAAAATAACATCAAGAATAGCTGAACTAAGTCCCTTCATAAATAAAAGATACCAACTGAAAATTATACAAATATACACCCCAACTAAGGACCATCCAGATGAAGATATACGAGATTTCTATGAAATATTAGAATCTGCATGAAATAATTCTAAAGAATTCTGCATAATTATAATGGGTTATTTGAATGCCAAGATTGGAAGCAGAGATGACCTTCTGAACTCCATCGGTAAATTTGGATTTGGACAGAGAAATTAAAGAGGAAAAAGACTTATTGAATTCGCAGAAGAAAATAACCTCTTTATTATGAACAGCTTTTTCAAGACGGAAATCAACCGAAAATGGACTTGGAGAAGCCCAAATGGACAAACGTACAATGAAATAGACTTCATCCTCTCCAACAGAAGATATATAATAAATAATACCGAAGTGCTTAATAGATTTAATACAGGAAGTGACCATAGACTGATAAGGGCAAAAGTACAGATCAACAAAAAATGGAAATGGAACAAGCTCATAAGAAAAAAAGTCTAATTTAGTTAATCTACAAAACCTCTTCCACAATAAAAGCTGCTATAGAGAATCACTCAAAAATGAACTAAGAAAAGTTAAACACAGCTACTACCATCGATGATGCTAATGAAATCTTACAAAATCTATCTTGAATTGTGCACTAGAAATAGTAGGTGTAAAAAGGCACCAATGAGAGGAAAAACTAAGATAGGAAACCCTAGATCTGATGAAGAAAAGAAGAGATATGAAAAGAGAATTGAATGACGCCAATAAAATAGAATATGCGGAAATTTGTAAAACTATACGTAAAAGGAAGAAACATGAAAATAGATCGTATAATACTAGGAAAATTAAAGAAACAATAGAAAACAATAGTAATATGAAGGTCCCAAGAAGAACATTATCAGTTGGAACAAAGAAAATAGCTGCTGTAAAAGGAAAAAATGGTGAACTTATAAAAAATAGAGATGCAATAATCAAAAGAATTCAGGAATTTTATACTGAATTCTATGAAGACAAAGACCGAAACATCCAAGAATCATCTATGGATAACTCCAGTGAGGAAGAACACGATGCCCCTGAGATATCTTACAAGATGAAGTGGAAATGGCACTGTGGAAAATGAAGAATGGAAAGGCCTCACTAGAAGATGGAATTATGGTAGTCTTCTTAAAACTGGGAGGAATCCCTGTCATCAAGCAGCTGACTAAACTCTTTAATAAATGCCTAAAAAAGAGAAAAATTCCAAAAAATTGGAACAATTCACTTCTAATATTAATTTTTGAAAAGGGCAATAAGGAATACATTAAAAACTACAGACCTATGAGCCTACTCTCCACCATATATAAAGTATTCACAAAAATTATAAATAATAGAATAAAATCTAAACTAGAGGGAACGCAATCCTGTAAACAAGCTGGATTTAGAAAGAATTACAATACTTTGTGCCATATTCACACATTAAGGCATCTCATTGAAAAATCAATTGAATACAATAAGCCCTTATGTCTGGCCTATATAGACTACGAAAATGATTCAGCTTAAACATCTGCAACACTAAAAGCTCTTGAAATCCAGGGAATGAGAAACTATATATATCGAAACACTAAAACATATTTACAATAATGCAACTTCTGTAATTAAATTGTATAAAAACAGTGAAAAGTTTCCAATACAAAAAGGCATCCAGCACGGTGACACCATATCTCCCAAATTATTTACAGCTGCACTAGAGGAAGTCTTTAGAAGCCTTGATTGGGAAACAAAAGGAATAAACATAAATGGAGAAAGTCTGCATTATCTGAAATTTGCAGATGATATTGTCCTGATAGCAGATAATTAAAGATCTGGAAGAAAGGCTAAATCAGCTAAATGAAGCCTCCAAAGTAATTGGAGTAAAATAAATAAATAAAAAAAAAACAAAAATAGTGAAGAATAAATACATAAACCATGGAACTGTCAGAGTTGAAAACCATGAAATAGAACAAGTTACTTCATATGCATATTTGGGCCAATTGTTATCCTTTGAGGATTGCCAAAGAAAAGAGATTGAACGAAGAATTCACCTTGGATGGATGGCTTATAGGAAAATGAGAGACATATTCAGAAGTGACATCCTTGTGAGTCTAAAAAGGACAGCTTTCGACCAGTGCATACTTCCTGTCCTAACATGTGGAGAAAATGGACTTTAACAGAAGCCCTAAACAAAAAGCTGAGAACAACACAAGATCGCATGGATAGAAGTATGCTAAAAATAACATTAAGAGATAGGAAGACAGGATAAGCTCTCAAACAAGTGTCATGGATATTGTAAAATACATTAGACAGGCTTAGTGGAGATGGGCTGGCTATATTGCTAGATGCAGTGACGGGAGATGGGCTAGAAAAACAACAGAGTGGAGACCAATGGGCGGAGCATGACAAAGAGGAAGACCGAGAAGAAGGTGGAGGGATGAACTGGAACAAATTGCAGGAATGAGATGGATAGGAGAGGCAGAAAACCCAGTGGTCTGGAAAATCATGGGGAGACCTTCATCCAGCAGTGGACAGAACTAAAAGGTTGAAGAAGAAGAAGAAGAAGAGGAATGGAATCATGCAGACAAAAGAGAGAAAGATTGGTTTTCTTTTTAAACAAAAATATGTCTTTTTTTGCGATTCAATAGCAGTAGATTTCTTTCATTGATAATTACCAGGTTTTTTATTTCAGATACAATTGTTTCTTTACACTGGATATATTTCCTCTACATGTTTCGCTGTCTGCATGGCTGAGTATCATCGGGAGGTTACTTAACATACACAAAAACGACAAAAATAAAATATTTTCCACCAGCAGTTAATATCTATAAGTTGAAAAGCCTGGATTGATAGTTTAATCACGAGTATCATTAAGCATGTCATGTGCAGTCCCTCCAGTGTTCTGTAAACTCTGTATGTAATTGCTGGCATAGGAGAGGTTTTAACGTTATACATGTTAAATAATGAGTTCCAGATGTCGTGAAGGATCATTCCTTGATTTCTATTTAGTGTGCCTTTTAACCGAATGACCTTGGAGGACTTCTTGAACAACCTGTTGAAGTAATTTCTTCTATGTAGGATATGGAGAACGCTTGCCGATTTACCAAGTGATGTTCTTTGAGGATTTGCGCAACAAGTTCGCTTTTTTTTCCCTTCCCATCTTTTTTGTCCTTTGTTGCAGATTTCGAAACTTATTCCAGTCTGATTTACGTATATCTTTCCACAAGAGAATGGAATTTTAGATATTAACTTATTAACTATTGTAGGAAAATGCTTAATTGTTGTGTTTTATTTGATTTTTATTTGATAAGCAACCTCCCAATGATGCTGTTATTCATATAGACAACAAAGAATATAGAGGAACTAAAAATAGTTAAAAAAACTTTCTAATTTTCAATCAGAAAGATATCTACAAACGATAGGCTTAGTTGGTATCCTACACTTCTTTTACATTATACTTCTTGAAACATGATACCAAGCAATCACTACTTAGTTCGCGACAGAACAAAACTAAACATCTTAATCAAAATAAGACTCCTTAAGGATATTTTATTCCCTAAAGTCTTTATTCTCAATGGGATTATGCAGAGTTGCGTTAGTACTTTTTGAAGATGGGCTCACAAGTGCCGCCATATCGCTTGCCTGGCTGGCCGAATGGTTAGCGTATTTGCTCTCCACCCAAAAGGCTGCGGGTTCGAATCCTGCCGTGGCATGGATGTTTTTGATTGTCTGTGAAAGTAGTAGTGGGTTGTAAATGATGTTGGTGTAGATAATCATGGTAGTTGCAGTTCGTTGTAGTTGGTGGATTGAGTGGTGGACACAGAGAGTTGTAGAGTAGGTGGCTTCTCTCGATGAGGCCATGGACTCCCTGGAGGTGTCACATAATAATAATAAAGTGTACATTTTATAGTGCAAAACGTGCGAGTTTTACCTTGAATTTTTGAGCTGAGATATTAAAACTTCTAGCTAATCGATCTTTGTAGACCTGCTAACTTAAGAATTGGTCAGAGAAACGACTAGAAAGGGTTTATATAGTCTGTCATTAGAGTCGAAGGCAATAATGGCTTTCTTTTTTTTTTGGGAGGTTGTCTTGCCCTGAAATAGATAATATTCGCCTAGAACTGGCTAAAAATAGTTAGTATTACTGTTAAACTCCATGCAAATAAGCGAAACTTACATAACACTGATGTCAAAATGCGAAGAATGTTTATGAGCAAAAATGAACTACATGATTTCAAAGAAATATCTCAACAAAACTACTTCAACATAAAGTAACTTAATCAAGGAATTTATTGCACCTGCGTAAATAAAATGAATTATTACCAATAAGTCTTGTATCAAAATAAGAATTGCAAAGGTGTACCAGTTACCGTTATTCACTCTCCTTCAAGTACTTATTTGGGCCTGCTTGAATTTGTTTATGTTATCTATGTGTTTAAATTATCTGCAGGTTCAAGTTTATTCCAATGGTTAATTACCCTCTCACTAAAGAAAACTCGTTTAAGACGAGTCCATGTGCATGATTCCTGGGTAATATATATATAAAATATTCCTTAAAAGGTTGAAAATATAATCCAATTTCCCTGTTATTTGCCTTGTCCCTAAAGTTTGTAAAGCATTTTTAGCAACTCCCAAACATTGGAAGATGTCACATCCATTTATTTCCAATTTCACTTTCATTAATGTTGAAGGTGGTCTCGGACTCTTAAAAGCCTTCCCATATTGTGGCGTGAGAACATTGACAAAGGGCATGCTGTTTCCTTATTGCCTGTTCCATGGTTTTCAGACTCAAATGCAGGGGCGGCTCGTGCATAGGCACTGTGAAACTGCAGCACCCCCAATTTTTCTCGATATGTCGAAAATCAGCTAAAGCCGATTTGTTCCCGTATAGGGATTTGCTTATAATATTTACTTTTGTTATCAACAATTCTGTCCAGCACAAAAATCCATCTTGTGCAGGATAAAAATCCAACACAAGATGAATTTTTATTATTATAAAAAAATAACAAAAATCCATCTTGTAGCACTTAGGAGGGAGAAGGACTAGCAGCACTATGTCTACCACAGTGTCATATTGCTACGCGCGCAAGCATATGCGCGTCATAGTGAGATGCGAGCTATTAGCGTAATGAGACACTATCCGTTGCGCAGTTCCGCTGTTGTTTATATGTAGTTTGCGCCAGTAGTAGTGTGTTCGTAGTGTTTATCGTGTTTACTCCGTCTCTTTAAATATTTGGACATTACAATTAAAGGATTTAATTGTAATGTCCAAAAATTGTAAATCCATTCCTTTAATTATAATTAAAGGAATGGATTTTATTTTTAAGTAATTTTGAATTACACTAAACTGTATAATTTTATCGATAATAAACAATACTTTTTCACGTTTATTTATTTTTTTAAATTTTTACCGTAATTTTGATATTTTATCCAAACACGTATACACTGTACTTACAGTGTGTATGTATATTTCTAAAGTTGCAGCGCCCCCACGATTTCAAGCCCCGAGCCGCCACTGCTCAAATGATAGGCTCATAATTCTTGTGTTCCCAAATTTCTTAGTTATCTGTCGGACCGCTGGTGATGTTCAACTTTGTGACTGTTTTTCATTTGACATTTCTGATATATGAAGAAGATGGTCCTAATAAGATGGTGTAATGTATATATATATAATATTAATATATGCTCCACCTTCAATGGGCTGTTATATCTATAGTGAGGAACTCCTTTTATCCAAACAACGTTTTCAAAAAAACCATGCGGTCTCCACCCTTCAACCATCACCAATGGGTGAGCTCCAAGCTGTGGAATGAATTCAAGGCTTTCAGGGAGACAATGTTGTCATTTTTTGGCTGCTCTGAATTCTAACTTGTACATTATGTCCGAAATAGCTAATTACATCATCATCATCATCATCATCATCATCATCATGCATATCAAGGATTTAGGCCTAGCATGGCCTGTTCTGGCCTTAGAAGTCATCGTTGAATCGTTTAAGAGGACGTCCTGGTTTTCTTTTTCCTAATGGCTTGTACTTTAAGGCTTGTTTTGGTAATCTTTTTGTTTTCATTCTTTGAACTTGTTCCATCCATTTATGTTTATATTTTTTAATTTTTTCTATTCCTGGTTCTTAGTTTAATTCTTTCAAAATATCTTCGTTTCTTTTGTGATCAAATAGGGTTATTTGATCACAAAATACTTCGCAGTTTTTCTCATAAACTTCATTTCTGCTGTTGTTAATCTTTGTTTGTCTTTTTGTTTTATTGTCCAGATTTTGTTTCCATACATTAATACCGGCAGGGCTAATGTATTGTATACTTTTAGTCTGGTTTGTTTTTGAACTAGGTTTGGTTTAAATATAGAGTTAATTACACCTGTTATTTTTAAATATTTTGCAATTTTTACGTTTATATCTTTTTCATTTTCATGTGATCATACATCCTAGGTAGTTAAATGAATTCACCTGTTCAAAGATCTTGTTATCTATTACTATTTTAGTTCTTGCTGGATCTTGTCCTTTCAAGGCCATAGTTTTTGATTTTTCTGTTGATATTTTCATACCTTAATCTTTGGCTATCTCATTTAGATCTAAAATAGCATTCTGTAAGTTATCTTCAGAATTTGTAATTATTATTTGGTCGTCGGCAAAGAGGAGAGTGTTTAAGTTAACTGCAGGTGAAAGTTTATTTCCTTGATGTAAATGTTTACTCCATTTTATTATTATTTCATTTAAGTAGATATTAAAAAGAGTTGCTGAGAGGGGACATCCCTGTCGGACCCCTTGGTTTATCTCTCTCGTATATGATAGCTCGTGATTTAATCTTATTTGTATTTGATTACTTTCATATATACTTGTGATAGCTTTTAGGATATTATTTGGTGTTTGTCTTTCTTTTAATATGTTAAATAATATGTTTCTTTTAACTTTGTCAAATGCTTTTTCAAACTCAATAAATGCAATATGTGTTTCTAAATTATATTTTCTTCTTTTCTCTATTATTAATTTTAGCAAAAGGCCGGGTCTATACATGATCGTCCTTTTCTAAATCCATTCTGTACTTCTAGAATAAAGTTTTCGGAATATTTCATTAGTTTGTTATTTAAGATTCTGCTATATATTTTGTAATAGGAATTTAGTATACTGATACCTCTGTAGTTTTTAGCGTCATCTCTATTACCTTTTTTAAAGATAGGAATCACAATTGCTTTTTCCATTCTATTGGGGGGGGATACCAGTTGAGTAAATTTATTTAAAAATAATAAGAATCTTTCTTTGAATCTTGTTCCTGCGTATTTATATAGTTCTGAACCTAGCTTATCTTTCCCAGGTGATTGTCCGTTTCTTGTTTTCTTTCAGGCTGATTTTTAATTCTTCTTTAGTTATTTCCTTTTCATTTTCATTAATTGTTTGCTATTTGTCTTTTTTAAAATATTTGTCTGTCTACAGTTCTGTGTAGTAATTTAGAAATTCTTCTAATTTCAGTTCAGTGTTTAATTTTATGTTTTCTTTGGTATCTGCATTTAAGTGTTTCGAAATCTTATATACATTGGGTCTTATTTTATATAAATCATGTTCTAAATTAGAAACAAATTTGTTCCATGATTCTCTATGTCTTTTTCTGACTTCTCTTTTAGCTATGGCTCTTATTCTTTTATATTCTATTTCATCTTCTAATCTTTTACTGCTTAACCATTTGTGATAGGCTTCTTTTTTCTTTTTGATTATTTTTGTGATTGTATCATCCCAGATCTTCAATTTTTTTCTTTTATTGAATTTTTTGGTCTTTCCTAAGCTTTCATTTGCTGCTTCATTTAGTATCGTTTTTATATTAAGCCATTCTATTTCTATTTCTTCATTTTGTTTTATTTTATCTAGATATTGGTTACTTCTTTATTCATATAGCCATTGTACATTTGTGTCATTCATTAGTCTAGTTTTATAAAGAAATGTTTCAATTTTCTTTCTGTTTTTGTTACTTGTAGCCATTTAGGTGGTAATCTTAATTTTATTTTAACAAAGAAGTGGTCACTGCTTATTTCATATCCTTTGTGAACTCTAACATATAGTGAAAATTTTGATGTCTTTTCATTTAATATAAAGTAATCTAATATTGATTTCCATCCTCTTGCTGCCCAAGTATATTTATGTATGTCTTTATGTTTATAGAAGGAATTCATTATTTTTAGGTTATTATAAACTACAAAGTCAATCAATTTTTTTACCATTCCTGTTTAGAGTGTGTTCTCCATGTATTCCTATATTATTATTAATTTTCGTGTTTCTAATTCTTGCATTTAAGTCTCCTGCTAAAATTATGTAATCATTTTTATTTACTTTATTATATATGTTTTGTAGCTGATTATAAAAATCAATATTATCCTGTTCTCTTCCTTCTTCTGGGGCATATAAACCAATTATTGTTAAATAGCCTCTATCTATTTTTATTCTAGCTTCTATTATTCTTTCATTCCATAATTTATAATGTTTTAGCTGCTTTGAAAGGGAGTTATGAATCCAAATCATGACCCTTGCTTGTGATCTTTGGTCTCTGTAGACTCCACTGTATATCACATTAAAATTTTCGGTTCTCATAGTTCCTTGTAATTTCTTTTTTGCTTCAGTGATTACTGCTATTTTAAAGTTTCTTTCATTTAATAACTGGTCTAATTCTATTTCTTTATATGCTATTCCTCTTACTTTCCAGTTTGCTATGTGTATTATATTTTGTAGTTTCCATTTTTGTTTTACCTTTTCCATTCCAGGGTCGTTTCCCATAGATTCAATTCGATTATCTTTTTCTCTCAGCTTACAAGTAGGATTATGTTCTCCATGTCAGGGGACTAGCCTGACGATGGAATAGTTCAGTGGTAGGACTGCTACCGTAAGGTTTCTGAACTAGCCTTCTTCCGAATTTAAACCCATAGGAGGAATAGGGTATATTGAAGGGGAAAGAGTAGATTATAGAAGAATTATAGTAAAGTTTATAGAGTGGGCATAGTTGTAAGGCCAGAAATGAAAAGACCCCATGGCCCTCGAGTACTCTAATAGCATAAGGGTCATAAAATAAGAAGAGTTGGCTGATAAGGCCTTATAGGAAAGATTAAAGTAAATGGATCTTCCTCGAAGTAGAAGAAGGAGAGGATAGATCCAGCTAGGGGTCCATGGGAGCGCCGCTTCCCTTACAATCAAGATGATTGTCCCTTAGGGCCCTGTTGGTCCACGAGTCCTTATTCAGTATATTCGGACCACCCCCCACCATATATATACACATGCACGCGCATGCACACACACACACACACACACACATGGTGGGCTTCCCTATCCGCCACCCAGGGGACGCGCTCTTTAGGTGTTACAGGGTCCCCCGAGTTACATAATCTGTTTTTTTTTTAATGTGCTGGATTTAAAAACCTTAGTTTCTGAGCGCGCGCGCGCACACACACACACACACACACACACTGATCTGTTTTACCAAATAATAGAAAATTTATCAGAACTTTAGAAGGTTGAATCACAAGATTAGAAATGAAAAACCTGTCATATCCATGGGACACCAGATAACTCATCTTTAGCTTGAAAACCCATTGTAAAGGTTACTTAGGTCCTCGATTCAAGGTCTTTCCAAAGAAAAGTTTCATGTTCCATTATTTTCTGGACTGGGTTTCTTCAGGGGGTCCAAAATATTGATGATCAGTTAAGTTGTTTTGAATTGCATCCGAAGCATATAAGGTTCATGGAGACACTGTATTTCTACTAATTGCCTGTATTTTTCTTTGTGTGCGTGCGTGTGTGTGTGTGTGTGTGTGTGTGTGTGTGTGTGTGTGTGTGTGTGTGTGTGTGTGTGTGTGTGTGTGTGTGTGTGTGTGTGTGTGTGTGTGTGTGTGTGTGTGTGTGAATTGAAAAAATCTTATAAAGATTCATGCAATCAAAGATGAGATTCTAACCGAAATCTTTCCACTCTAAGAGGATAAGCATTACCGAAAGAACTGTGGAAGCTCAATGGAATTGAAATTATATTCACACACTTTTTGCCATACTTCGCTGATCTACTGTACCAAATAACACAGAAAACGTGGTTAGAAAGTCGGTCAAAAGATGATAGATTTTTCATTGTTCTACTTGGCAAAATATGATATAAAAAGGTGAATGATGTGAGAATTATGGGAACTTTTCTATATTATCTGTCCAAAGCAACAGTTTTGTAAGAATAAGAAAATATGTTATCACTGAAGGCGAAGGTAGAATGTAACATGCTGGAATCAAGACAAGTATGGATTTCTAGAATTATTGTTATAATTTATATAAGAACTATTCTTATATAAATTGAGATGAAGCTCATTTAACACCTTTTATTCCCCTATATAGGAGTAGGAAAGATTTTAGCACTATCTCGAGATTTTGAAGACTGAGAGGGCAGTTTAATCTCCACCAGTAGCCATTCAGAAAAAGCTGGCTCAAGGCTATTACTAATTATACATGGCATCTGATGAAGAGAGGCAGGTAAAAGTAGTGTGGTTCTATGATCGATTTTTTTGAGTTTCAAGGACGAAAAACCCGAGTTTCTGGAAGAAGAGAACCCGCTTGCTCGTGCCAGAGATCGACCTACCCGCGAACCGGTTGAAAAAAGCTTAGTACAAGTTCAGTCCTAGTCGGAGATAGAATTGAACTTAAGATGCTCTTTCTTCGGGCGGTCTAGCGTTATGGACGGCACATGCTATTTCCACTGACAGAACAAGAGAATATAGCAAGGATACTTCTATTTAAGTTATAGTGTATATGATCCTAGAAAGGCAGGGGGAAGAAACTTGTTCAAGATAATTTCAACGCTATTGTTGTTGTCCGCTTACCCCCTCTCTGGAATGCACTATGCATTTTTTTGTAGAAAGAAATCGATTTCGTAGTTTAAACAACAACAACAACAAAAGCGTTCCTGTAGATTTCTATACCTGTTGTATTATCTAGTTATGGTTCAGAGAATTTAGTGTTGTTGTTTTATTTATTTATTTTTAAATCCCGGATATGCGATTGCTAACAATTATTTCTTATGTTGGTTTCGAAATGGTCCTTAGTGTCTTCAATTTTTTTTTTTTTTTTTTTTTTTTTTTGTATCTATGTGGTACGAATTATCAGAATTAGCAATTTCCCTGATCACCTTATCATAACAGGTAATAAACGCAATAATGGTCCTTTCTATTCTTTTTCCATTTCCTTTTATTTCGTATATCATGTTGTGGTTTTCTGTTCTTATAAAAATTTCCCGTCTCTCTAGTGGCAGGTCTCATTGGTTTCTTTCTATTATATATTCTGTGTGCTGAGCGCATGTCGACTTGTATACGTTCCTAAGCGTTAATTGACCTTTAATTAGCTACGAAATATTAAAAAAACAAACAACCTTTCTACCCTAGATAATGTATAAAATCCGGGATGGTGAGATACGTGAAGCAAAGAGAGCCAAGTACCTTATGGTTCTATTTATTAGAATCCTGATTGCACTGAAAAACTCGCACTTTCTTGTCTTCTGTCGCAAATATAGCGACCTGTAGTAAAACGGGTAGCATCTGCCTTGTGTAAAACCGAAATTAAGTAAAGCTGCATTATTGATTCCTGTACACTGGAGGGGCTCATTGCGCTGCCCAAAGTAGTTGATTTTAGGTTATAAGTATCGGAAACTTTTAGAAGTTTGATATATTCTTAATAGATGCTACAGAAATTGCTATCAGCACAAGATTAAGAAATTTTCAATAAATCCGATTCTTACTGTCGTCTGCACTTTATCATAATAAATAATGCTATAATTATAAAAATTATTATAAATAATGCTAAGCCAATTATTATTGGCTTAGCATTATTTAAATCCTTCAGTAGTTTCTTAAAGTACAAGGTTCAAGAACATGCATGAACTTCTAAAATCGAAACGTTGCCAAAATCGCTTGTTGATCTTAATAGAACAATCTGCCACTAGCTAATGCATATTTAACTAAAAATAAAACTATCACAACGTTCATATTTCACAGTTGTTTATTGAAATCTGTGGGTATAAAGCAATTAGTGTGTGTGTGTGGGGGGGGAATTAAAAGAAATCAAAGAAGGTAGAATGAGCCCTGGAAAACACTACTTGAACTGTATTCATGAAAGGCAAGTCTGACAACAGAAAAGTGGATTGAGAACCCAAACCATGAGATTTTGGAGGCCCGAAATTTATAACGCTCAATTTCTTATGATTCAGAACTTAGTGAAAATTTGAAGTTATAGAAATTTTCCTTTATAAGCAAAGGAAAAGTGATGAAAGATTCATACATTCAAAATTTATGGTATTAAGATGTTCGCCTTGTTGTCCAATGCATAGCGTCACTGCTCTCCAACCCAGACGTCTTTGGTTCAAATTGTACTGTGGCATGGGCGTTGGGAATGCCTTTTGGTGGTCATTGATTACTCAAACCATGTGTTTGGAGCCTGAAGTAGCTTGAAAAAAAATAGGGATTTCGAATTATCTTATCCAGTGCCTTAACTAGCTTTTCATGGACTCTGTGCATGATTTTATTTTTGCCCCTTCTTTTTTTTTTTTTTTTTGGAAAAACAAATAAAATAAAAAATACGATAGAAAGAGATCAGTAAAATTTAACTTTAACCAAAAATGTTACGGAATCGGCTCCCACGACGGTAAAATTTAAAATTTGAAAATGAAAATATAATACTGATTATTTTTTTGATACCCCATATCAGGCCCCCTTCGTCCTGGGCCCTATGCTGTGTACCCTTTGCACCTGACTAGTTACGGCACTGATCTTACTCATGGCTGCTTTCGGCATTCGATAGGTTTACCTTTACAATAGGTTTACGACTCCTTTACAAATCCACTGAAATAAAATTGCCTTTTAATAATTAATATCATGAAATTAAATAATAGTATATGTACTAAATATAAATAGAAAGGAGCCCAAATTTCTTAATGGAGGATCCCAAATACGCGTTTCGCATTCGAATCTTCAGCATAATTTGATAATCCCAAAGAAAGAAACATGAATACGACACTATTGAGTGTATAAACTTTTTTTATTCCTTCGCACTTTAGTATTTTTCCCCCGTTTAGTTTTTGTTGCTGTTATAACATTGAGATGTTTTTATTCATTGGTAATAATTAATAAAATGGGAGCCTGATTCATTATTCTGGTAACGACGGAGTTGAACGAGTTCCCAACTTTCAGATTTGACAGTGTGGTTGGAATCTTGCAGTTAAAACTTACGATTAGAGAAATTTTGTTTGAGATGTCTCCGATGATTTGATTGGTTGTGGTGTCAAATTTCAAGCGCGTAGATGATGGCATACAACCAAAGAGAGACAGTGTTCTATGTAATAGTGGAGGAAATGAGTTTCTGTCGTCTGCGCTAAACGCGCTTCGTACTCGTGGTTAGGTGTTGATTGCTCTACGCGTGGAATATTCAAGATTCGTCCTCTCACTGTGCAATATTTCAAAAATGGTACCGGGTGAAAACACCCAGATGGTACCTTTGGAGGTAAAACAATATTTTTAGCGATGTAATCTGATTGACACTATTTTATTTCCAATGTTTATATGACATGTAGAGGGCAGTTCATTGACAGCCATGTAACAGCAAATTTGGTCTGTTAAAGAGAGACCGAGGAATTATTTGGCGGGGCTTTTCTGTTTCATGAAAATCTTAAAATAAAGCTTTACTTCATTAAGATCAGCCCCGTGGCATCTGGGACCAACATATTATTATTATTTTTATGCCCAAATCAACAATCATATTAACAATATCGAAGCATTTATATGGTTGGTTATAAGTCACGTGTTGTATTTATTAGGAAAAATGCTTCATATAAACAAAGTTGTATTTTCATTTTCGGGGACTAAGAACGTGTGCATAATTTAGACGTTGTGCCACAGACTTCAGAGTTTAACACACCAAAAAAATAAAAAAAAATAAAGAAATTAAATAAAGAAAATTGAACTAATAAATCATTTGAACTGAAATTGTCATATTGAAAATTATGTAACGATAGAATGGAAAACGTGAGGCTTTTTAATGTTTATAAACTTGGCTAGCAGTGGAGATCTTATGAAGAAAACGGCATACAGGAAAGGGGGAAGTGATACATCCTAATCCTATAAAACATATGTGATAAACATGATTTCTGATTACCAAGAATCATATCTTGTTAAATATGTGGCCTTGCTTACAATAAATATTTACTTAGCTAATCAACTAGTGAATAATCTTCAGAAAGTTACATAAAAATATAAAATAAATCGTGTGAGCTGAAAACACAACTATATTGATATCATCATAATGAAATGTGTATCTAAGATGAAAGTAAAAAATTATTTTGGCCTTTTAATATTAATAAATTTGACCACCAGTGATTCTTAAAATGGAAATAGTACAGGAAAAGGGGTAATGAATAATGTGAGACATTTCAGATTTCTATACTTCATATTTTGTTAAATACAGAATGGTCCTCCTGTTATGAATATTGACTGGTCATCAAGTAGTCATCTTTTCATTAATATTGACCTTCAAATTAGTACATGGATAATGTGAGGATTGATGATAGTAGAAATTATAGTAAGAAGAAAAGTGAGTGACCAGTATTACTTACAAAAATAATTATGCATTATTACAGGAGTGGGTTACATGCAGAACAGTTTTTTACCTCTGTGATTAGGAAAAAACACTAATTTTTATAGGATTATATTTAGCTAAAAGGATTTTGGCATCTGAGTATTAGATATGAACAGTGGTTGCATGAGTGGATTGAATTTTATTTCATTAATAGGCATAAAAGAAATTTCATTAAGGTAGTTGGAAGGGAAAGGTATCATATGTAGGCTGATTTTTGTTAAGACATATTAGGAAAAAGAAGTGCTTTTCTTTCAAGTTTGGTAGAGAATCATGAAGTGGGTAGAAGTGGCTTCCTCATTTCACAAATAGTAGGTAGAATTGCTACTATAGTGGATGGATGAAGTTGCATTTACAAAGTAAAGTGTGATGATTACATAGCGACTTGAGTAGAAGTTTAGTCGTGTGTGGTATATAACACAGCACTGAGAAGTTTTTGATGAGTACTTTCATTTTCTTGTCATGGCAATAGCTGCAGTGAATTTCTGCAGTAAATCAGTGGACTCCATGGAGTTTATTTTATTTATTTTTTTATGGTAATCTCTCTTTCTCTCTCTCTCTCTCACACACACACACACACACACACAAGGTTGTTACAGTAATACTATTCTCTATTGTGGGTATAAGAAGCTATGTGATGTAAGTATTTTAGGTGGACAATATACAAATAATTATTACATTTATTTTAACACGTTTACAGAAAAATGGAGGGATTACTGATAAAATGTCTATTGAAATTGCTGTAGACATTGACATCTGTTGACATATAGCTGTTATTCATGACTATAAATAGCTGTATAACCATAGGAAATTTGTTTATTCAACTAGTTTCTATAGAACTAGTTGAATAAACTTTGTGTTGTCTACAGAAAGTCTAACACTGCTTAACCCATTCACCATCTGCACATTCCCCATTCTATCAGGCAATGAATTCCGTGATCTGCCTTCCATTCAAAAAAGCCACTTCTCACTGCCTCCTTTTGCAGCTTTCAGAAATGGCCTCTTGTTCATTTCCTTTGTTCTACCATATGAAAAATTTCCAGCTTCAATTCTGTAAATACCTCTTAACAGTGTAAGTTTCTCAATCACATTAAACATTTGTCTTCTGTCCACCAAATTGTAGTTTGCATGTCCTCGTAACTGTAAAATCCCGATATAAATTTTTGTTATCTATCCCTGTATCCTCTCCACGGTTAATTTTTGTATACACTTTTGTGTATACAGGTCGAAGTCCTTAGTATTATAGCAGTTCTCTGGGTTACTTTCACCACCTTTGCAATATGTCCCCTAAACTTCAAATTTTTGACTATCGCCCTGAGATCTCTTGCTGTCTCCACTTCTTTCAGCATAGGCCCACCAGTAGAGTTTGCAGCCCTCCCATCTTTGAATCCCAAAGTTTAAGACCGTACATTAGTTGCATTAAACTGACATCCCAAATTCATTTGTCCATCTGTTCAGCTTATTTAAATTCTGTTGAAGTGCTACAACATAACTCCAATTTCACATCATCTGCAAACAGCTGAATTTCTCCCTGCACACCAATGACAGTATGATTGGTATAAATGATCCCAGTGGAACTCCATTTATGGCTTCCTTTCCTTGATACCGCTCCACTATACAGAATGCTCTAATATTTATCAAATAGCCTATTTCCAATCCATTTCACTAACCTCCATATGTTGCAACTTAAAAAACCGATTTGTGGCCTCCTGTCAAATGCTTTTGAAAAAAAAAAACGTATGCAGCATTGATCTATTGTAAAAGGTAACCAGATTACAAAAACAAACATGGTCTTTAACAAATCCACACTTCCCTGCATAAATAATATTGCCCCTCCATCTGCTGAATTCTGTATAAGTTCTTACCAGTTTCTCCAAAATCTGAACATCTACAGAAGAAATGCAAACTGGGTTATAGTTTAATGGCTGCATTCTAACACCACTCTTGTGCAGTGGCACACTATCTTACTCTCCTTCCATTCATTAAGCACTTTCTCAGTAGCTAGTCTTTGACTAGCCTGGTCAATGGAGCTGTCAGCTCCTCAGCACATTGTCTTAGAATGTTCAGTGAAATCCCATCCATCCCATTTAACTATTCTCATCCTTCCAGGAATAAAACCCGATTTTTCCAGGATGAAATACCCCAATAAAGTGAACATTGAACAACTCCACTATGCTATCTGCATTGATCAGATCAGGGTTATTTGTACACAATCATTACTTCTCCTACCAACCACATCAGTTTCTTAGGATTTTCCTTGGACTCTGGTGCCAGTCTCTTCTGATATTCATTTTTGCCTTCCTTGCTATATCAATCGCTTTTCTGGCTTGAGTCTTATATTCCTCATGCATTCACTCTGTATTTGTTGTCTCTTTGTACTTTTTCCATAACCCCTTTTTCATCTGTAGTTCCTGTTTAATTTCATTTGTAATTCACTTAACAACAAATTGTGTTATTTTTTCGCTTCACGAATGCAGTTTGCCATTGCTGTTGATGACCATTGCCTGTATGCAATGCTGATATCATTTCCTTGCAATTCTTTTCCATGGAAATTCCTCTAGCTGATGTCTACGATTATTATAGTGACCTGCCTTATAATTCTGCATAATAATTCCTTTCTCCCTGAAATAATGAATGAACATCAGTTGCCTACATCACATGTACTGCATTGTTGATTTGGAATAAGTGTTGTTTATTGTAAGTTAACTGTGAAATTAGGATGTTTTATGAAGACGACTATAACTGTTTTTTTTTGTGGATAAAAGGCTAGACCTGATATGAAAAGCTAGACATTTGCAAAAAAGAACATCCAAATCAACCCATCAAGCACAAACACATTCAACCTTCCCCAACTACAAATTTTATGTAATTGCTTAGCTCTCAAACAGGAGTGTTTAAACATGTACATCTTCCTTTTTTTGAATTGTTTGTTATTTTTTAGTTCTGATTTCTATTACGTCATTGACATTTGCAAGCTGAATTTTTCTTATATGAAATGAAACAAATCTATACTGGATTAGGACTGGGTGAATTACTGAGTGACTAGAAATGTGATCGTAAGTGAAGTTTTCACCCCTCAGAAATATTTCTGCAAATCTTCCTGTCACAGTGCTTTCATCAAGAATGATGTTTGGAATATTAATGTTTCGAAAATTTCAGTGTGTTTTTAGAGAGAAAATCTGTTTCTTATCTAGTTGTGACATCTTTAATCATATTCCCCCACCTTTTTTTTTTTGCTTAGGATTTTGTAGTACTATTCCAAAGGTATTGCTTCTTCTCTGAGATGATAAATGTAATTAAAGAATCAAAGATTTGTTAAGGGACACTGTCGTTTTAGTAATCTGATTGCCTTTTTTAATAAAGTAACAAGAGTAGTTAATGAGGGAAAGCCATATTCTGCTGTTTTTTGAAATTTACAAATGCATCTGACAGGTTGCCACATGATAAAACCAAGACCCATGACCAAGACCAAGTGCATGAATGGTGAATGAGTTCAAGGAGTGGTATGATAGGCTTAGTGTTTTATAACGTGGGCCTCCCACGATGAGTATTGTGACTCCATGGAGGTCCTGAATCAAAATAATAGTAATTATTTAAGCAACAAAAGAAATTTGATCTTTTGGTTTTATGTAAGACATTACATCCTTTTATAAAATTCAGGTTTCAGTTAGGTGCTTGCAGTAGTGATCAATGGAATGCCAAACAAAGCTTTTTAGACAAGCAGACGAGAAAAATACAAATTTAGACAAACTTGCCCCCCCCCCCCGAGCAGATGGAATTGACGACATTTTATGTAATAAATAGTTTTACTTGTCCATTTTGTGTGATGTATTTCTTCAGAAAGTGCAAACAGAAATTCCACACAGAGGAATGTCGCACACAAAAAAAGTTTCAGCAGTTTCCTGTGGTTTCTCATTGCAAATATTGAGGATATTTTCCTAATTGCTTATTCTTATTAATAGATCTAGTAGTGAAGTTTTTTATTTTTTCCTCTTTGTTGATTTCAGATCTAGCTTGCTTAAACTGTTTAAAAAGATATATTTTAAAACCTTACTTCAAATACGGTAAAAGTTTGGTAAAAGTTCCAGAACCAAAAACATTCAAGGATATGAAGGATCCCTTTCAGGTAGCTGTTTTAACAACTTTTCTGTTATAAGACAGCAATACAACCTAGCCTCCTGAACAGCTCCTGGAGTGGAAAGGATTTTTGAAGTTAGTAGACTCCATTCCTTTAGCAAGTCATAGATTTGCAGCAAGATGTTTCCACAGGTATGAGGAATATTGAAGAACTGTACTTTCAAGAAAAGGTAACTAAATAGCCTGCTATCATGATTATTGCCATTTAAAGCAGGAAGCAACTTTCTATCCTTTGTGATGAAAGTCATGTTATATGATGGTTGCTGGAAATTAATATATGTGTTTTGAATATGACTTTTTGCAAGCAATGAAATGATGAGTGGTTTATTACTAGACAGATGTTGGAAGTTTTTTCCCACTTGGTTAGACTATAAATTATATATTTAGTTTAATCCTTTATCCAAGTGTAAGCAAACAAAGTTTGTGCCTGAAGTATCTTCAGGACTGGGGCAACTCTTAGCAAAGGTGGACTAAGCTCTAATCACTACTTGTCTTAGTATCTCTCATAATGCAAAACACATCTCCTTGCAGACATGTATACTGCTGTGCATTAAGGGGAAGGATCACTACCCAGACAAGTTTCGACCTTTATCGAGGTCTCTTCACTGGAAGCCAGACCCAGAGGCGATACCAAGGTTGAAGCAATGCAGAAGTCATGTTTACCTATATGAGTTGCCAAAAGGTGTCAGTCTTATTATTAAATTACTCTGGATTAGAGAAAGATGGTGGAAGTTTTTTTCCACTTGGTTAGACTATAAATTATATATTTAGTTTAATCCTTTATCCAAGTGTAAGCAAATTAAGTTTGAGCCTGAAGTATCTTCAGGACTTGTGCAACTCGTAGCAAAGGTGAACAAAGCTTCACATCACTTGCCTTAGTATCCCATAATGCAAAGCACATCTCCTTGCAGACATGTATACTGCTAAAGCTTCAAACATCTTTCTCTAATCCAGAGTAATTTAATAATAAGATTATTATTACCACCCCAAGACTGCATGGGGTCAAAGATTCATCTAGGAGGTCCTTTTATCACACATACTGTGTTTTAAACACATTCAAATTTGCAGACACCACATTCTCAGGCAAGGCATTCCAATCATTCACAACTCTGCACAAAAAAAACCTGCCTCTCACTTCCCTACTCACACCCTCTTTATACAGTTTCCAGGGATGACTTCTGATTCTCCCCCGATCTCCCACTATTTTCTGTAGAACCTCTCCAGCATCGATCCTATAACAACCCTTAATAACTTGTAGGTCTCTATCATATCTCCCCTCTTCCTCCTGTCCACCAGACTCTGCAAGTTGCATCTTCTCAATCTTTCCTCATACTCGACATTCCAGAGGTCAGAAACTATCTTAGTCAGTCTCCTTTGGACCCTTTCCAACATCTCTTCATCCTTCTGAAAATCTGGTGACTAAATCTGGGCACAATAGCCCGGATTTGGTCATCGGGTTTTCAGAAGGATTAGGTCACTTGGACTAGGCCATGTGTGGCCTAATCCAAGTAACCTAATCCTTTATACAACGGTACAGGAATCTCCCTACTTCTACACGTCAGTGTCCTCCGCATCATTCCCAGAAGCCTTTGTGTTGTCTTCATAATTTTAGTGATGTGTCCCCTAAATTTTAGATCCTTATCCACTATCACCCCCAGATCTCTTATTTCCTCTACCTCCAACAATATATTCTCACCAAGCATAAATTCTGCATCCCATCTTTGTTTTCCAAATTTTAAAACCTTACATTTTGCAACATTGAACTCGCATCCCGATTTCCGTGCCCAATCACTCAATCTATTCAAGTCTTCCTGTAAGGCCACAACATCTTCATTACACTTCATGGTTTGTCCCAACTTTGCATCATCTGCAAACAACTGAATATCTCCATCCAAATCTTCACCTATATCATTAATATACAAGTTAAACAGCAATGGACCTAAAACAGACCCCTGAGGCACTCCACTAGTGACTTTCCTTTTCCTGGATATCGCTCCCCATACACAACTTGTTATACCTATCAGATAGCCAGTCTCCGATCCAATGCACCAATCTAATATCCAACCCCATTTGCTCTAGTTTGACTGTCAACCTATCATTAGGTACTCTATCAGAAGCCTTTGCAAAATCCAAGTATATTACTGTGTATCCTTTTCCTCTGTCCAAGGAAGTAGTCACTTTATTGTAATAAGTAGATTACTAAAACATGACCTTCCTTTAGCAAATCCATGCTATTCATCAAAGATAATACTTTTGTTATCAACTCAACTCTGGATCCTAGTTCTCACAAGCTTCTCCAACAACTTAACCACAACACCTGACACACAGATAGGCCTATAGTTTGATGCTTGAGTTCTATCACCTGCTTTATGAAGTTGCACAATCTTGCCCTCCTTTCACTCCTTAGGAACTTTACCCAGTGCAAGACTGATATTAAAAAAAAAATATGTCAAGGCAGGTGTCAATCTCTGGCACATTCCTGCAGAATATGTGGTGATATATTATTAATTCCCACAGCCTTATTAACATGTAGTTTACTCAACTCCCCATACACCTCTTGCTCACCTACAGTCAGTCTCTCCTCCCCATCATCAACTACTCTCAATCCCTCCATGAAGTCACATTCACAAGATTGAAAGATCTTTATGAACTGCTCATTAAGTATCTCCACCACACATTCTGTATCAGCTGTCTTTATACCATTTTCTCCAATCAATGTCATCTTTCCATAATTATTCTTTCTTTTGCTAGCTACATATCGAAAGAACTCCTTAGGATTCTTTTTGGCTTCATTAGCCAACTGCTGTTCATACCTCTCTTTAGCTACCCTCACCAACCAAGTCACCCTCCTTGCTTGGTCTTTGTAGACCTCATGGAATTGGTTATTTCCACTTCTCTTATTCTGCCTCTACAATGCCCTTTTTCTTTGTATGTGACACCTTTTGGGAACTCGTATAGGTAAACATGACTTGCTTGACTTCAACCTTGGTATCACCTCTAGGTCTGGCTCCCACTGAAGAGACCTCAATAAAGGTCAAAACCGGTCTGGGTAGTGACCCTTCCCATAATGCATAGCAGTATACATGTCTGCAAGGAGATGTGCTTTGCATTATGGGATACTAAAGCAAGTGATGTGAAGCTTTTTCCACCTTTGCTACAAGTTGCCCCAGTCCTGAAGATACTTCAGGCACAAACTTTGTTTGTTTACACTTGGATAAAGGATTAAGTTAAATATATAATTTATTACTAGACAGATGTGATTTAATGCTTCATTCATACCTATTATACTAAGTTCTATAGTTGCAGCATGCTTTGGAGCGATGTCTTTTTTTTAAACGCTCCCATAACTCAATCATTATAGATGAAGCCCTTTGGTCAGAAAGACCTGGGTTAGATTCCAATCCTTGATGTGAGGAACCTTTATCTGGTCTATTTCGATGAAAGGTGAGTTAGCTGGTCTCATATGGAGGTAGGGATTTTTTTCCATCTGGAAACTGGGGTTTTTTGTCCCCCAGAGCAGGCAGCCCGGCCCCGTGAACACACTGATTACAGTCAGAAATGCTTAAGACCCAGCAATAGATCTGATTCGTCAGCTATGCTGGTCCTTAGCTTGGATAAAAATGAGGGGGGGGAGTATTGCAGTGGTGCCATAGCTCCCTGTAAAAGGGGCTCATGGCTGTTGTATCATCCTTTGAAATAAATAAAATGTCTTTTTTTTTTGTTCAGGAGAAGTTCTTATTGCAGAAAGTTTTACCACTTGGTTATAAAGTAAATTATAGATGACATCTTGTTTTAAGAGATCTTCGCTGTTACACATGGAATGTAACAAAACAGGTTATGTGATATGGCTTTGTCTTAAGCATAAACAAAAATAAACAATTCTATGGTTTAATGGAACGAAAACAGCTTTTACTTCCAATATTTTTTCTCTGTTGCAGAGACATCATTTGGGATATAAATATAAAAATTATGATAATGCTCAAAACAATAAATGGAAGAAGTTAGAATGGAAGTCGGGTATATTTTGAAATGTGAAATACACAGTGGTTTGAAGGGAATGCATTTTTTTAATTTATAAATAAAATGAACTCATAAATTTTTAATGATTTTATTTATTTCTGGAAACACTATCATCCAATGTTTAATATGTTTTTTTGAACTCTGGGCCAAAAATTCAGTTTGTAGCATATGCACATATAATTATATAAATATATAATTTTATAATTATTGTCAGTTACCATGCTGCGAATACCATGCACAGAATGAAAAATAAATAAAACTGCTGTGCTTCACCACAACAAGTACAACTTTGATAAAACATTTTGGACTCAGCAGCAAAAAACCACCATAATCTTAATAAATATGGTTGTGCAAACGTTTCCAAGTTTTGGGAAACAGTAATTATTAGATCTTCTGCCCAACAGCCAAGGCTACTTACCATTCTTATAGAAAGTGTCTCTCTTAGGATTTTAGGCTTCTAGTCTAACTTCTTCCACTTTTTTGTTTGTCTGTTTTGTGAATATTATTAGAATTTTTTATATTGCATCTCAGATGATGTTTCTGTGACAGAGACAAAATGTTGGATCTGTTAAACAAAAAGATGAACTTAAATAAACCATCATCATCATCATCAATCATCAAATTCCTGCCATGTACCCTCAAGGGGTGTACAGGATATGATAGTACTACATGAAAAAAATTACATCATTACTAACTTCCTATCTACAATTTTCCTCCAAATCAGTCTGTTACTTGTCAAGGCTTCAACATTATCAGATCTTATATTTCTATCATCTAAAGTACTTTGTACCGTACCAATCCACCTATATCTTGGTCTTCCTCTGGGTCGTTTTCCTGCCAACCTGGCAGTGAACACTTGTTTTGCTAATCTTTCTTCGCCCATTCTGTTAAAGAACCATACCACCTGAGATTAGCTCTGCTAATGCATTCTTGGATGTTGACAATGTCAAGTTCTTTCCTAATATCCTCGTTTTTAATATGATATTGCCATTGATGCCATCTGTTCACGCCTATAATCTTTCTCAGGACTCTCATATCTGTGGTCTCTAGTCTTTGGTCAAGTGTTTTACTTCTCACCCAGCTCTCAGATCCATAAGTTAAAACTGGTTTGAACACTGTCTGTATACAGCTAATTTAGTGTTCCGACTAATTTCTCTCTTATTCCATATGAATTTATTCAATTGACTTCCTACCATACCAGCTTTGCTGATTCTGTTGTCTATTTCTATATTTAATTTACCATCTTCAGTAAATATCGTGCCTAAGTAGCTGAAATGTTTCACTTGTTCCACAGGTTCTCCATTCACAACACAGTTGACATTTTCAATGATTCTGCCTATTTTCATTGTCTTTGTCTTTTTATTGCTGACCTTCCAGGAACACTCAGTAGGGTCTACTCCAATCATCGGGAATTCATCCCTCTGTCCAAGCTTTCTGAATTATGCAGTGCAACCACTGTAAGACTCTTATACCACCATACTTCAGCATTTCTGGTCGAATATCATCTACTCCTGCTGCCTTTCCACATTTCAAGCCTTTGATGGCTTTTTCTACTTCAAGTATGGATATGTATTCCTGACTGCATGCCTGGTCAGTGTTTTCACTTTTTTCACTGCGCTGTCATCACTGCTTGTTTCATTTAGCAGTTTTTCAAAGTAATTACTCCATACTTCAAGGATATCTTTTTCTCTGGTTTTCATGTCACCTTTATCATCTCTAACTCCTTTTACAGCACTCTTTCCTCCATTCCTAAGCTTCTTCAACAACGTCCAGAATATTTTGCCACCTTCTTGATATTTATTTTTTATATTCTTCCCAAAGTCCTCCCATGACTTTTGTTTAGCTAGTTTTACACAATGTTTAGCATTTTTGCATTTGTCTCTGTATTCTCTAAGAGAACAAGCTGACTTATTTGACAGAAATTTTTGATATGCTTTCTTTTTTTCCTTCACTGCCTCTTTAACTTCCTGTGTCCACCAGGGAGTTCTGATTTTTTTTATCCTTGCAGACAACCTCACCACATGCCTCTCTAGCAGAATCAATCAATGTTTCCTTCATTCAGAGTTTGCCACTGAATCTCCAAGATTTGGTTGTTGTTCTCAAACTCGTTCATTTTCCTTCAATAATCTTTGTGTATTTTAATCTACAGTTCACATCTGAGAGCTGCTCAACTTTTATTCTCTTTAAAACTTTCTTACATGTTATTTATTTCAATATGAAATTCAATTTTATCTTGCTCAAGACTAAATAAAATAGTGATCACTTCCAATTTCAAATCCTCTGTACACTCTAGTGTCCTGCACCAGGGAGAAAACATCACTATCAACAATAACAGTCAATGAGACTTTTCTTATTCCTTGCCTCTTCTCTCCATGTGAATTTGTGCACATTTTTATGTTGGAACATGGTGTTAGTAATAACCAGTCCATGTGCTGAGCAGAAATCCATCAGATATTTGCCATTATTATTAGCTTTGCTCTTTTCTCCAAATTTGCCCAAAATATTTTTGTATGTCTCACAATCATTTCCTATTCTGCTATTTAGATCCCCAACAA
This sequence comes from Typopeltis vanoorti, assembly GCF_054136105.1. Classification (NCBI taxonomy): domain Eukaryota; kingdom Metazoa; phylum Arthropoda; class Arachnida; order Uropygi; family Thelyphonidae; genus Typopeltis; species Typopeltis vanoorti. The sequence continues at coordinate 20,611,946 of NC_143564.1, forward strand.
GGACCAACTTTTCCTTTTTCATTGTGTCAGTTGCTTTTTCTAAAACCTCAAAAAATTCCTCCACTTCTACCTTAGTAAAGCCTTCTCTAGGAACCATAGGCACAAATAAGTTTCATTGTCCAGTTTCCCATTCTCATATTTGCCCACATTACTCTACTTGAGACTGACTGCCATTCAAGAAGATTAGCCTCGTATTTTGTGTTGAATACTGTGGCTACTCCTTCTTTTCCTTGATTGTCATTGCCTGAATATAACATTTTGTATTTATTGCTCAGAAAGATCTCACCAGTTTTTGTCTTATTTGTTTCAGCCACTCCTATTATGTTGATCTGGTACTTATCTAATTCCTCAGCTACCTCCATTTCTTTGCCATTCAGGCTTCTTATGTTGATAGTACTGATCTTTAACTCTGGTGATGTTGAGTTGGGGTTTGTTTTCAGATTTGTTCCAGTAGCTGACTTTTCGCTGTTTGCCCTGGTTCCCTGGCGAAGACAACGGGGGCCTTGTTTAACCGGGTGATGCCCCAGCCGGCATGAAATTTTGTCATGTCGTACCATCATTTTTTATTTTGGTTTAACCAATAAGAATACAATTTGGTCGGCTAAATCCCAAATTGCCAGCCCATCCTTGTTCGTTCAGTATCTAGGTAGATACCCAACAGGGTGCACCACGAGAAGGTGAGGATTGGACATTAGGTCAGAAGCCCTGGTCGGTTCTGCATTCCTTTAAAGGCTATGTGGAGGTCTCCTCTCAGTCTTTTTTCCATTCTGTGATGAGCAGTTAGATTCTATTAATGAACCAAAAGGAGAAACTGTTGTAATTTGCAAAATGATATGTTGATTTGGGCATATTCAGAAGAAATTTAACAAATGGAACAGTGTGAGGCAGAACTATGGGCTACATTTTAATAGTAAGAAGAGTAAGAGGATGATTTTAAGTCATAGAGAAAATGTACAAGTTAATGACCTTAGATTTACTTGTCAAATGTTGAAGAGGAGTGGATACATACTTCTAACATTTGGAAAGTTTACTTTCTTGTAATGGTAAGTTAGATCAGGAGGTATTGTGTGTGGGGAATTAATGGCGTAAGTAGTCTGTTTATGGGACAGTGAAATTTCTACTGAAGCATAAGCTTTTTAACAGAAGTTGACTTTTTTTCCAATTTTCTCTTATGCAGCAGAGACAGAAGGTTTTCTGCATAACGTTGGCAAAATCAGGAAAAGATAGAAAAGAAACATGGATGTTAGGAATGTATTGGAACTAGAAATAAGAAATGCTTGTAAACTGCTGCTTGAAATGGCTTGGACATATAAAGAAAATGAATTCATACAGAACCTCTATAAGAATATATGAAATGAAAATTGAGAGGAAAAGACAGGACAAATAAAATAAGATTTTAAAAAAACTTTGGATCATACAGTATTCATATAGATGGAATAGGTATTAAGACTTAAGTGCTGGTCTAAACTTATAATTAGGTTTAATACAATGAATACAACACAGAGAAAATAATTACCCAGGTTTAATAGTACCATTATTTCATCTTTGTTAGAGACATTCTCTGAGTTACAATATAATATAGTCACCACCAGTCCTGCAGAAGGGGAAGGAGTGCTGTATGGGACTGGTGACTAGCCTGGCTGTTGAGCTGGAGGCCAAAGAATTAATGTGAATAAGTTTGGGTTTTTGGGTTTTTTAAACCTGTTGTTGTTAATTCTAAAAAAAATCTCAAGTTTGTATTTAGTGTAGTGGAGGAGCATAGTAGTTTTTTTCCCATTTGATTCTCTGAAAGGTATTCAAGGCATGGTCAGCTAGACCTAACTTATTGACCATAGCTGGGGTGGCTGATGTATTTCTAGTGTTCTCCAAGATGGATGTTGGCAAATTTCCCAGTTTGTCTATGATATGATATAACAAGATACAAGAACAAGGAACTCCATATTACCTTTTGACCAAAGAAAGGAGGGAGTGGATTGCTAGGAGAATAGATATAGGCAGCTAGCTTGAAATGAAGTTTGAAGTCAGCATAGCGATTATATTTCTTTAAAATTCTGGCTGTTTTTTCTGGTACTCCAGATACAGAGAATAGTAATAGCATTGCTATAATCAGTGTGCTGAGAGGGATGTGTCAATATGGCACAATACAATCAAGCATTATGTAAACTCTTGTTAACAGAGCTTCCAGCCAGGCTTCTCTCACAACAGATTCTCCTTTATTTGCAGCTTCCTATCCAAATGGGCTACAATGCTAAAAAGATTAACAAAATAGTTGTTCCTCCTGTTGTCTTGCATCTCTCTCAACATACTGATTATTGTAATGCTATTATTCCCAATATCTGGTGCACCCTCAGGAAAAAAATCTAGAAATTTAAAGAAATATAATATCTGAATTGCTTTCAAACCTCATTTGAAGCTGGCTGCCTTTATCTACTCTCCTAAAGATCCATTCTATCCTCTTTCTTTCTGTTCCAGGCATGTACAAGATTCCTTGTTCTTGAAGCTTGTCATATTATGGACAAACTGGGAAATCTGCCAACATCCACCTACCTTGGAGAACACAAGAAATATATCATCTGCTATAACTACGGGTCAGTCAGTCGGTCTAGCTGACCATGCCTTGGATATCTTGCATAGAATCAAATGGGGAAAAAAATTACTATGCTTCACTGCAGCAAATACAAATTTGGAAAACTGTTTTTAGAATCAGCAGCAGATTTAAAAAAAAAACTAACCTAACCTAAATAAATATTATGTTAAACTTCCCAAGATTTGGGAAATATTCATTCTTAAACCTCTCATCTAACAGCCAAGGCTGGCTTCTAGTATAACATCTTTCACTTATTGTTTTGTGAGATTTTGTGTGTGGTATTACAATTTTTGTAGTATATCTCAGATGTCTCCGTGACAAAGACAAAATATTGAAACTACGAAATCTGTGTTTAATTACTTATTTCTCTGTGCTGTATTCATGCTATTAAACCTAATTATGAGAAAGACAGAAATAAATGAAGTTGATCTGCCTTACCTAACCTGACCTCTTGTAGCATTTGTTTATGCTATTGAGAGAGGAAGCCTTGATTGTAATTCTTTGATCTGCATCTGGATCACTGTGCTCAGATCTGGTATCCTGTTTCTTGGGGATGAGGAAGTGGTGGAGAAGATTCAGAGGTGAGTGGTCTGTAGGATATTCCCTATGAGGAGAGATTGAGGGTGTATGGATTGCAGAAGTTGCTTGATAGGAACAAAAGAGAGGATATGAACAGGAACATTCAAATTGCTTAAAGGGTTTTATAGGATTGATGCAGGGAAATGTTTCAGCACTTGGCTAGAGGTGCCAGAACAAAGGGCCATCCCTGGAAGTGGAATAAAGGTGTGTTTAGTAGAGGTGTGAGGACTAGATTTTTTGCTCGGAGAATTGTGAATGAGTCTGTGTTGTTAGCTGAGTTGCTATACGCTTTGCACCATATGGCTGTGAAAGCAGTGTCCTGGGTTTGATTCCCTTTGCTGACATGAGAAGCTTAGGATCTTTCTCAGACATAGCCAAGTTAGCTGATCTTAGGCATGGATTGCAGTGTTTTTCTCTCCAGTTTATCTGGGGTTTTTTCTCTCAAAAGCAGGCAAACTGGCCTTGAGAACATAACGCTTCTACAGACATAGGTTACACCAGGAGGTATAGGATCTGGCCAGGATCAGTCAGCTAGTCAACATACCTGCATGGATCAACAGTGTTGCAGTAAGTCTCACTCCATGTTTTGGGGTCAGGACTCAAGGCTCTGGTACTGGTACTTGAAAGATAGCTTCAGCAAGTAATTGATCTCCATGGGTTCAGGTTTTTCACAGAAAAAAAAGTGTCTGTCTACACTTCTGTCAAACATACCCTTCATTCAACTCCTGAATTAAGAATGGGCAAACTGTTATTCCAGTAGCAACAGAAGCCAAGTTATTGAGACTCATCTTTGACAGAAAACTTGCATTACTTGCACATATTCATCAACTAAGAGGAAAAACTCCAAGAAAGCAATGAATCTCCTTCACACTCTATCTTGTTCTGAATGTAGATTGATCTTCATTGCTTCGTCTTTATCGTGCACTTATACGTACAAAGCTGGATTATGGGTCTCAAGTCTGTGGTTTTGCAAGGGAATAATCTGTGATGTTTGGATCCCATCCATCATCAGGGTATACAGATAGATATTTGCACCTTTTGCACATTACCCATTTAGTCTTTACATTAAAGCAAATGAACCACTGTTTCAAGAGTAGTAGTTTAAGTAATTGGAGAAATTGGTAAACAAGCAAAATTCAAGACTGGGTGGACAAAAATATGATACTTTTTTAGGGTGGCAACATGGTTTTGTGAAGGGTAGGTCTTGCTTTAGTAATTTCCTTACTTTTTATAATAAAGTGACAATTGATTTGGATGAAGGAAATGGCTACTCAGTGATACTGCCAGAGTTAGCAGAGACATTCAACTGAATTCCCCATGGGCTCCTTTGACATATATTGGAGCAAATATGTATGGATGTGAATCTAGTGATTTGAATAAGAGGATAACTGATGAACAGATATCAAATAATAGCATAGGAGGAGGAGGAGGAGGAGGAGTCAGGGTAAATGCAGATGCTGTGGAGTATTATAGGGCTTAGTATTTGGTCCTCTGCTGTTTAATTTATACATCAGTGATATTGGAAATGATTTAAGGGAAAATATTCAGTTGTTTATTGATGATGCAGAACTGAATAGAGCAATTGTCAATGAAGATGATGTAGAGATCCTGCATATGACTTATATAGACTGGCTTTGTGAGCAAAGATAAATGGCTGCCAGGTTAATGTGACTAGGGGTGAGGTTATGCACTTCGGTGTGAAGAAATAGTAAACTGTGTATCATGTTGATCCAACTGAACGTCAGGAATTTGATGAGGCAGGAATTTAGGAGTTATTGTCTAGTGATTATGTGGACAAGGAGTCAAAGTTTAGAGAACATGCTGCAAATATGGCCAAAACAGCACATCGGATTCTGTGGCTTTTGAAGAACACATACTGACAAACATGGATTCTGTGGGAATGAAGTGGTGGAGAGGATCCAGAGACAAATGACCAAGATTGTGTCAAGTCTTTAGAGTGCTCCCTGTGTGAATAGATTGAAGGTATCTGTGCTTCAAAAACTAGCTGATAGGTGAATAAGAAATGACATGATAGAAGCATATATTAAAGGTGTTTTATAGGATTGACACAGAAGAATTCTTCAGTACATGATAGGAAGAGAGAGAGAGAGAGAATAAAGGGGGAGTGTCACTCCTGGAAATTGTAAAACAGTGTGGTTAGCAAGGGATAGGACTAGATTTTTTGCTTGTAGAGCGGTGAATGGGTACAATCGGTTACCAGAGATGGTTGTGAGAACTTCAGTGAATAGGTATGATAGCTGTTGTGTGGGCATTTGTTAGAGTGGGTCTACCATGTTTAGTTTTGACTTCATGTCCAAGATATAATAATGATTAGTCTGTTATTTGTGAGAACTCCAATGTTGTCAGATTTTTTTTTTTTTCCCAAGGCACATCTAACTATGATCAACCCATCTACATCTTAGTCTTTTCTCTCTTTTTTTTTTTTTCCTTGAATCAAACCTTCATGATATTTATCTTTTGTTTGACAATCTTCACATGTTTGTTTAGCTACTTTTACATATCCAGCCTCCTCTTTCATATATTTTTCTCGCTATTGTCTAAGGGCATGTCGTGAGTTATGTAAGTAACTTACAGGAATTTGCAATTTTAGTATGATTTTCTCTTTTCACTGAATGCCTCTTTAATTGCTTGAGTCCACTGGCATGCATTTTTGCTTGCAGACAACTTAACCACATTTTCTCTGGCTGAATCAAAGTGTTTTCTTGTTACCATTAGATCTCTAACATTCGGTTGTTTTTTAACTCTTTCACATTTTCTCCAGTAATATTTACACATCTGTGCTAGTCTAGGTTCACTTCTAAAAGCTGCTCAACTTTGATTCCTCTTAAAATTTTCATACATATTTTGTTTTTGATGTGATACTCATGTTTATGCTATTTAAAAGTAAATGAGGTAACTTCCTATTTCATGACCCCTGTACACTCTTGTATTCTAAACCAGTCTAAAGATATGCGTATCAATAATAATATAGTAAACCTTTTCCTAATTCTCCCACATGTGGTTGTGTATAAATTAATTCATGTTGGAACATAGTGTTACTAATTTGTTATGACATTAATCCAGCAGATACCTAAGATTATAATTCATTTTGCCGTTTTCTCCAAATGTTCCGAAAACATTTCTGTATGTCTGAGAGCAGTTCCTGCTTTGCTACTTCAGTTACCAACAAGAATCTGTTTCTGTTTCTTGTTAGAAACTGAATGACAGCTTTGCTTTTATCATTTGAAACGAATGATAGCTTTTCCTTTTGTCAGCTGTCAGTAGATGACTCAAAAGAATTCCCCTACCTACTCAGTGTCTGCACTTGTGATGTACTCGTTATGAAAATGTTATATTAGAAGTAACATGTAAAGAAGTAAAAATATTGAAGTACTTACTAAACTGATTATTTGTGTTACTTCTAATATAACATTTTCATAACGAGTACATCACAAGTGCAGACACTGCGTGTATGAAAACAAAAACTAACAAGCATAATTAATACGTAAAAATATTCAGAATTTTTAATATGATTATTTTTACATGGGACTATGTCTAATTCACTATTTTGAAATTTGCCCACATCAGTCCACTGAGTATGCCTGCTATTCAAGAAGTTTACCTCTGCATTTAGTGTTGAATAGCATCACTATTCTTATTTATTTAGAAGTATCTTACTTTCTCCCCATCTTGGTATGTTGCTCAGGGATTTTTGCTATCCCCTGTCTGTTTTCCATTGATATTTCTATTTATTGTGCCAAACTTCATTTCCATTGAATTTGAGGTTGTTCAGTAGTTGGCTTTTCACTCCTTGTCCTAGTTCTCTGGTGAAAACGGCAGTGTCCTTGGTTAACTGGTTGATGCCCTACCTGCCATGACATTGCATAATATTGTAACATCATAGTTGTCATTGGTTTAAGTTCCAAATTTCCAGCAAATCAGAATGGCAGTGCAAAAAAAAAAAAAAAAAAAAAAAAAAAAAAAAAAAAAAAAAAAAAAAATCATAAAAATCATATCTTTAAATTGAAATTAGGAGTAATTATTAAGTAGTCATTATTGAGGAGCCTCAAGATTTGTCTTGAGAGCCCCTCACTAGCCAATATTCACACACTTCATATCACACCTCTCCTTAAACTTGTAAATTGACAGTGTGTACACAGCCACACAATATATCTATCCTTTACATCCTGCTTATCACAGCCTCGCTTTACTTTCAGAAGTGATTTGTTGTTCTTTTTCCTACTAACACATACTGAAAAAAGTTTTGTATATCTGTTCTATAAAATTCCTTTAATAGCTGATATCCCTCTTTTCTGTCTCTCAACTAGTTTTTTTAATCCATAAATCTTCAATTTGAGATCTTGACACTATATTGGTCAGTTGCTTGTGAATCCTCTCCACTTTCTCTTCTTCACAAGACCCATGTGACCAAATCTGAGCATAGTAGTCCAGATGTATCTGCATAAGAGTGGTATCCTAACCTCTTTGTTCTTATTTATATATATCAATGCACATTTTTCAACATCCAAGTGATTGTGTTCTATTTTGCTCATTTTTTGCAGTATGTTGACGGAACTTCAACTCCCTATTTACCAACACTCCTGAAATCCTCCATCTCATCAAATTATTGCTGTGCATATACATCAGTACATATCTTGTAATCTTTCCACACACTGAACTGGCAACTATTATTGAATGCACAGTCTCAGTCCATTCAAATCATCCTGCATGATGTGTAGATTATTTATTTACTATTGTGCTCCCCAATTTAGTATCATTGGCAAACAGCTAGATATTATTATCCTTCCAGTTATTCTTTCTGTCAGTTATTCTAGTTGTATTTCATCTACTTCTGTACAGAATAAATACCAGTTGATAAAGTACTGGTCCACCACTAGTCACTTGTCCTCTTGATTCTGCTACATCATATACACTTGATGTTTCGTTATCTGTCACCTTCTTTTCCATATTACCAGCTTCTTATTACCATTTGCTTCAGTTTGCTTAATAGATTTCTCTGAGATATCCTGTCAGATCATCCTTGACAATATCCAGCAATCTGGTTATTAATTTTTTTTATCCAGCTCAACTGTTTAATTATAGGAGGTGAGTATACTAAGTAAAAACACAAAGTTGTGCTATCCTCTTCAGAGTATCATATTCCTATCCACTTATGCTCAAATACTACCATTGTTGACATATTTCCAAATCTTAACCTCTGCTTGTAAAATGCTTCTAGCTTTAATATACCTGAACTGCAATATCTCCTTGGGTCCTTTGGTATCCCTTCATCTTTTGATGACCATCAATTCATATTTGTGACTCTGAGAAATTTTTTTCATCAATCTTTAATCATTCCCATTCTTAGGCTGAATTGCCTCAAAGATACCTGAACACATGATCACAACCTGTTTTCACTCTAATGTTACATTGTCCTGATTTTACACGTCATTTCTCTCTTACATCAACACTTTTCAGATCAGTTTAAATACAGGCTGTAATTAAAATAATTGAAGCTCTGATCACTGAAGTTAAGCAAGCCTCAGCCCAGTTAGTACTTGAGAGAATGACCACCTGAGAACCCTGGGTGCTGCTAGCATTAATTATTGAGGAGCCTCCATAGCTCAGTCAGTATAGATGAACCCTTTGGTTGGAAAGAACTGGATTCAATTCCCGTCAGTGACGTGAGGAATCTTATCTGGTCTCTTTCGACTAAAGGTGAATTAACCGGTCTCATAAGGAGGTGAAGGATTTTTTCTCCTGGTAACTTGTGTTTTTCATCCTTCAAAACAGGAAAACCAGTCCTGTGAACACACACACACGGCTACAGTCATAAAATATACTACGGCAAGGAAGGCAACAGGAAATCGCCTTGCTTATAATCATCTCCCTAGTATGGTAGCATACAGCTACCCCCACCAGCCATATGGCTGAGGGAATAGGATAGGATAGGTATAGTAAATTATAAGGGCTATAATTTTTATTATAGAATAAGAGCCCAAAAGGGTTTAGCTTATCATTAAAATGTTATTAAAAGGTAAAATAATAAATATCCATTATTATTATTTTACACCAGGTAGGCAAACAGTATTTGGTTTTCAAACTACAAAAGTTTTAACTGTGCTCACAAAAATATAAACTTGGTTTGCCTTGCATTGCTATTAAAGCCATAGTTTTGACCAGAAAGCTGATTCATTTTTTATTAGTTTTGATTATTGGTTTTGCTGACCAGGCAGCTTTTTCCAGACTGCTGGTTGTCTTCTTAAATAAGCAGTAATCCAGAATTATTTAAATATACAGAAAGTTCTGTACATGTAAATAATTTTTAATGTAAATTTTTAATATTTGTAATAATAGAATTATTAATTTACAAAACTTGTTTAAGTTATCTTTTGATTATTTAACATGAGAGAGAAGTTAGTAATGTTTTGTGGAAAATGTAATGGAGGACTTGAATAAATTGCATGAATGGGCAGCATATGGAACTGTCAGTTCAATGTCACAAAGTGTAAGATTCTGAAATTTGTTAGGCAACAATGGAATACAAAGTATACACTTGGAGAAAATTTTGGATGAAGTTGAGGAGACAAGAGACCTTGGAGTAGTCGTGGACATGGATCTGAAGTTCATTGTACAAGTTGTGCGGTGTGACATCACATGAGATAATGGCAGTGATGAGGAGAGGATCTTAATATGCAGAAATGAAGAAGTTCTGGTCCCATTGTCATATGGATTATTGTGCACAGATTTGGTCCCCTGGTTTTCACGGTGATGAGGATATATTGGAAATGGTCCAGAGAAGATTGACTAAGGTGGCAACTTGTCTTTGGAATGTGGAATATTAAGACAGATTGAGGGAATACAGTTTGCAAAGCCTTGTGAATAGGAGAAAGAGAGGGGATATGATTGAGACATTTAAGTTGGCAAAGGGTTGTTACTGCATTAATGTGGAAGAAATTTTTTATATGATGGGGAAGGGAATAGAACAAGGGGACACCTTGGAAGCTGTTTAAGGAGGGTGTGAGCAGGGGCATAAGGAGTAGATTCTTTGTATGGAGAGCAGTTGGGGTGTGGAATACATTGCCTGATGTTATGGTGAATTCAGGTGCATTGAATGAGTTTTAAGCGTGGTTTGATGGGCTTTATGTATGGCAGTGTGTGCCTCTTGCACTGAGTATTTTGACTTCATGTCATAGAGGTCTGGTGTTAGTAATAATGATATGTCTGTGCAGTTAGCTGAGTGGCTATGCACTTTGCAACCATATGCCTGGGAAGGGTGTGAACTGGGTTTGATTCCCGTTGTCCATGTGAGGAGCTTAAGGATCTTTTTCAGACATAGCCAGGTTAGCCGGTCTTGGGCGTGGACAGCAGGGCTTCCCCCCCCCCAGTTTAATGGGGATTTTTCATCCTGCAAGCAGGTAAATCAGCCCTGTGAACACACACGGATTACAGTCAGGAATACTTAAGACCAGTGGTGAGCTATGGAAATTTTAATAAAGGGCTCGCATCGTCGAGAAAAAAAAAAAAAAAAAAAAGCTGTATTTCACACAAAAACTTTTATTAATACAGCTTGTGTACAAATTCCAATCAAAATGTATGCGAGGACAATCAACCTCTTAAAGGCTATCATTTTTAAACAAATATTTCATGATCTAAACATGAAATATTTGCACACAATGAACTGTGTTAATTTATCTTACATAAGAAAAACATTTTTTAACTATCAAAATATAATAAGAATGAAATATTTTATAATCTCTTGTAAAACACTTGATTGGCTACCAGAAGGGTGAAGATAGCGCATGCGCTTATTTTATTTTCAAACTTGGGCTCATTCAATATAGAGGAGTTGAAACAATAATTCCAAATAATCTATACACTGCCGAATAGACTAATTTTTGTTAGGTTACCATATGAGTTTGTTGCTTAATATGTTTCAAAAATAAATTTTTTTTTTTTGAAAAAATAAAAAAGTAAACAAGAAGAACAAGGGGCTCGCAAATTTGAGAAAAATTTAACAAAGGGCTTGCGCGAACCCCGCAAGTCCCTTATAGCTCACCACTGCTTAAGACCCAGCCATAGGCCTGATTCGTCAGCTATGCTGGTCCTGAGCCTGGATAAGATTGGGGAGGGGGATTGAGATGGTGCCATACCTTCCCATAAAATGGACTCACGGCCATTGTATCATCATACGAAACTAACTAATAATGATAATAATAATCTGTGGTACTTATAGGCCCTTAAGGCCAGTGACCTACCAAGTATCCTTGGCTTTCATAATCGTAATTTTTAGGATAAGGATAGTCTTATGCCTAAATATGTAATGTATTATTGTTTACAAATTGTGTGTGTTCGTTCATCCTCCTGGCTGGTCTGCCATGGTTGTGGGATGAAAAAAAAAATCTTATGTTTCCAGCAGTAAAACCCTGTCACCACTGTATGCAACTGGTTAACTTACCTTTTTGCAATATTCCCTTTAACTGCTTTGCCTCATTTTGTGATGCACCATTGTGCATCAGAAAAGTTTTTCATGTGAACATGAAAAACTTTTGTGTACACGTTTCTAGTCTTGGATTCAATGTGTATGGTAGCCTGTACTCAATACCAAAAGTCGCACGCTACAAACTTAATTTGATATGCCTCAAATTGGTGATAACATCTTTATTCAAAATGTCTTGTACATTTCATGCTAAATATTTCTAAAAGAGTAAATATTTAGATAACCTCATCATATCTGATTTCACCAAGTGTAATTCACATGTTCTTTGTTGCCATTTCAGCACATTTGTCTAGCCTCTCAGATTTAAACGAATTTGCATTTCTTTTTTTGCTTTAGTTTTCAGGGTTTGATACACTAAACTGCTAATGTAATGATTTCCAAATTAATGTTTCACTTTTTTCATCTATCTATAACCAGTAAAATTGCGAGCACTGAATTAATTTGCTTAAATCCACTTAGATGCAAAAATCTATTCCTGTTTGCATGAATTGAAGTGATTGCTTGTCTAGACAGTAGACATTCTACTGAATAATAATCGTCTGTAACTTGCTAACATTCAGTTTCAGGTTGCCTACAGGCTAAAAGTAACTAATTAGTGTATTAAAATGGAATGGGTTAGAGTAATATTGGACTGGAGGCATTGAAGAAATTACTAAATAAAATAATTGACAAGTAAGGTTTATCACATAATTTGCTTTCATGGTATGTTCAGAAATTATTACTGTAACTTAGAAATTCTAAAAGCAAAAATTTTGTGCACATAGTTACTAGGCATGGTGCACTCACACATATACACAACATAGAGGAACATTGTTCTTATGCTTTAATATGTATTGTTTGTAAATTTGTGTGCGTGTGTGTGTGTGTGCGCGCGCGCTTTCATTCGTTCTCCTGACTGGTTTGCCAGACGCAGCTGAATCTAACAAATTTGCGGAAAATTTTGAAGAACTTGCATAAGGTTGTGCAAACTTCTCAAGTATTTAACTTTGACACAGCTAGGTCTTTTCCTGGGGGAAAAAAATACTCAGAAGGAGAATGGAATCTGCAAGGACACACAGAATTAAAGATTATCCCTTGATTTTAGGATTAAATTCATTGGGCAAGTTCAAAATGAGCTACTCCTGACCATCATTCTGCGAATCAAAAGCATCAGAGAATATGATTCAAGTCTGTATCTATTTCACAGCGTATGATCAGGTAAAGCCTCTGCATTTTTAATAGCAATGCAGGGGCTTTACCTAATCATATGCTGAAGCTGTCATATAGGTATCTTTTGAATTGTCAGCTGTTAAAGTCTCAAATCAAAACTCTGTCATTGCTGCTTGTTTCGCCTATTCTTGAATCCACCTCTGTGTCATATTATGTTATATGTTTATACTGTTCTAATGCAAAATCTAATTCTAGTTATTTATTATTTATTTATTTTTGGAAAAGAGTCCTTACTTCTTTCCTTAGCAAACCTTATTATTGTTCATAAACCTAATTATCAAAAAATATGAAATTAATGTATTTCTTGATTCATAATGATATATTTGCATCAAATTAACGATTAAACTTTGTTTTAGGGGATATGTAATTCTGATGAACCACATGCCTTGTGTATTATTCGTGATATGACAACAACCCAGGTACAGATATTTCTTTTTTTATTTTTATATATATATATATATATTTATGAAAAAAAATTCATAAGAGATGTTTTTTTGTGAAAACATTTCTTGAATAAGTCTCATTGTAAAATTGAATTTAAAAAATAAACACATCCACTTCTGACATTGAGATATACTAATATGTTGAAGTCTCATTCATAATTAGCATTAGATATTTTTAGAAATCAATGAAGTTGGGCATAGAAGGGAGAGGCAGCATATTTTCAGATTAAATCTAAAAACACGAATGATTCATTAAAACTATTTGATTTCAGCATGTTTTCAAACCCAAGTGATGTCAAAGAAAAGAAGTGGGAAATAGATGTTGATGTAGTAGTATACAAATAAGAATTTAAGGGATAAATGTTCAGTCTCTAAAGTGTCAGAGACTGAACAGAAGGGTGCATTTTTTTTTCAATCACAAATTTGTTGTTGTATAATGTACAGAAAGACTTAGATCAAAAGATTATCAAGGAAATGGTGATATGAAGCCTCTGTCACAAGGGAATTATATCATATCTTCAAAAGGTTGACACATTTTTGCAGATAGAAGACTTGCAAACTGGAAAGCGTTTCAAAGAATAAGAGACAAAAAGTACAAGAAATTGAGTTTATTTACTTGGAAGAAACTGTGTTCTGTCTTCCATATACAGCAAACTCTGTGTTCTTGAATAGCTGTGGAAATGTCTTTAGAGGGTGGAGTCTTTCATGCAATAGAGATCCCCCCCCTCCGAACGATGCTTTCCCATAATGCATGTGCTAAAGCGGCACCATTGTGCATCAGATATGTGGATCTCATTATCACAATACTAGTACTCTTGGTTGCCTTATGAATTTCATTAAAACTATCAATTTATAATGCATGCAGAAAAATGAAATGATACGAGTGAGCAACAGTGTTAATTTCTAACAAAAGTACAATTAGGATGCATCTTTTCTTTTTCTTTTTTTTTCTTTTTCCCATCAGTCATTTTGTTTATTTTTTTGTATGCATTATTAATAGCACACACTCATGCTCACCAGTTTTTTTTTTTTTTTTTTTTAACATTTAAAAAAAAATGAAAAAAAAAACATGCTATTTATCCAGAAAAAATTGCAATATTATTAATTTTTCTACTGAAAGTGCAGAAACGGAAAAAAAAAAACATTTCCAGCATTATTCACCTGCTTGGCATTTAATAATATTTATTTATCAAATAATAAAGCTCCTTTTTTTTTCTTTTTTTTTTGAAATATGGTTCTAATGACTTAAAAAAAAAAAAAAAGGACTTGCTTAATTGCATCAAAAAATAGTTTATAAGAATAATTAACATCTCTCTCTCTATCTCTATATATATATATATCAGGGGTGAATATTCCTTGTGTGCTAGGTGTGTGGTGCTCATCCATGGAATATCAGTATCATCGATATTACTGTATATTTTTGCATTTACTCCCATTGAAGACTCTCTCCTAATTGTTTCCTGGCTTCGCTTGATTCCTAAAATTAAACACAATACGCAATATACTAATACTTCATTGCCTTCCTTGAGGGCAACGAAGCATTAGTTTCATGAAGGGCACTTTTTGACACGTAAACATTGCATTCACGTTAATAGCCCAGGTGTGTGTTCAAAATACATATACCTTTTGAGTCATTTGAAAAGATGTACAGATTGCACAGCAGGTCAAATTCTTAGCTTTCCAATAGTTTTAAACTGCTCAGAAGGTGAGGCAGGGTGAGCTCTGAGACAATAGCACTTAGAGGCTGTGATTAGTTATTGTATCAACCAATCCAGTTGAACGTTGTAATTTATCATGAATTACTGTTTTTGTTTTCTGAGTTTCATCTGTTTTGCATGCATGAAGTGTGAACTGATGTGGTAGGCAAGTTTTTATATATAATATAGACAAGTTTTTAATATATAATTTTCCATAAATATATAATTTTTTTGCCCATATTTACAATGGGAAACAGTGTTGATGATCTAAAGGGTGTCCCAAAATTCACGCAAGATTTAAATTTAGCGCCATTTGTGCGGTAAAGTGTTGCCAACGAGAAAAAAAAGACAGCGTGACAGCTGACAGTTCAGGGTTATTAAAAATGGAGCGCTACATGAAAGAACAACGCATTTTCATTGTTGAGCAATATTTTAAAAATAATGAAGGTTTGGCAGCTACAGTTCGCAATTTTCATACAAAATATGGTCGGAATAGTGATTTAACTTCAACTGTGAAAAGATTAATTAAAAAATTCAAGGAAACTGGATCAATTAGTGATCTTATACACTCTGGCCGTTGTTCAACAGAAAACATCGAAGCAGTTCGTGAGAGTGTTGCTGAGAGTCTAGGAACATCAATTCGGCACTGTGGTCTTGAATTGGACATTTTGAGAAGCTCTCTACAGCGTATTCTCACAAAAGATTTGCATCTTTATGCTTACAAAGTTCAATTGATTCAAGAACTGAAGCCTACTGACCACACACAGCGAAGTGAGTTCGTTGAATGGATTATGGAACAACAACAAGTGGATGCTTATTTTTTGAACAAAATCATCTTCAGCGATGAGGCTCATTTTCATCTTGATAGCTTTGTTAATCGACAAAATTGTCACATTTGGGGTTCAGAAAATCCACGAGTGATTGTTGAGAAACAAATGCATCCACAACGTGTCACTGTTTGGTGCGGAATTTGGGCTGGAGGCATCATCGGTCCATTCTTCTTCGAAAATGCGGCTGGTAAGGCAATAACAGTTAATGGTGCTTGCTATTGCGACATGATAATCCAGTTTTTTGTGCCTAAATTGCAAGATATCGATGTGGACGACATGTGGTTTCAACAAGATGGTGCCACATGCCATACAGTCCAAGAAACAATTCAATTACTGCATGAGTCATTTCCTGGTCGTGTAATTTCCCGTTTTGGTGATCAGAATTGGCCGCCCAGATCATGTGACTTAATGCCGTTGGACTTTTTTCTTTGGGGTTTTTTGAAATCTAAGGTTTATGCCAAAAAGCCCATGACCACCCACGCCTTGAAGGAGGAAATTGAGCGCTGTATCAACGAAATTCAGCCACATTTATGCAAAACGGTCATGGAAAATTTCGACAAAAGAGTGCGTATGTGCTAGCAAAGCCGTGGAGGCCATTTACCCGATATGCTATTCCATGCATAACCCTATACTGTATACTTTATGAATCAATAAGAAATTACAATTTTTAATTAAAAACCTGTGTTTTCTATCAAAATTACTTCTTGCGTGAATTTTGGGACACCCTGTACATGTTCCGTTTTCTTCCAGAACGTTTGCGGATTGTATGACTGTACTCGAAGGAGGTAAGCCTTGTCCTCCTCTTCCAAATTTACACAGCATGCACAAAGATGCAAAAACTGAGTATATGAGACACTTCTCTATTTCACAATATATATATAGTACAGTAGAATGGTTAACTGGATGTGAAGTATGGTCAGGACTTTGTTGGCCTTGTTTACTCTTCTCCAGAGAGAAAGGCGTTTGGAATAAGCATGGGATAACCATTTAATAGCAGCAGTGCAAAAAGATGAGTACTCCCAATCACATGTTAAATCATTTTTAAATCTCAAGATGTTTGGAAACCAAAGAATTGACACTCTCATTGACAAACAAGAGAAAATTGAAGTTATCCATCATAATGAACAAGTAAAGAAAAATAGAGACATTAAATACATAAAATAGACATAAAATAGATTAATTGATGCTGTATGCTATTCGGATAAGCAAGAACTTCCTTTGAGAGGTCATGATGAGTCTGAAGATTCAGCTAATCAAGGAAATTATATAGAATTTTTAAATGTGCTTCGTGAGTATGACCCTCTTTTAGACAGTCATTTAAAGGATTCGATTGTATTTCAAGGAACTTCTACCACAGTACAAAATGATATTAGTGCTATATCTGATGTGGTTAAAGATACTATAAAAAAAGAAATTGCTGCTGCTACATTTTCAGCCATTATTCTGGATGAAACATCTGATGTCATGTCAAAGTTGCAGCTATCAACTGAATGGACAAATACACAACAGATTCATTGGATTTACAGATGTAAGTGATGATAGAATGTCTAGTTGTCTTTTTAAACATGTTGTAAACAGTGTTGACAAATTTAACATTAAGGACAAGTTAGTCGGCCAAACGTATAATAGTGCCCATGTAATAAGTGGCCATATTAATGAGTTACAGAGGAAATTTATCGAGGCATATCCTTCAGCAATATTTATGCATTGCTATTCCCACATTTTGAATTTAGTTCTAAAGCAGAGCCTCTCGAATATCAAGTAATGTAGATTGTTTTTCCAAACTATCAGTACATTTGTGGCATATTTTTCTAAATTATCAAAAAGAACAAATGCTTTGTGAGATTTTGTTGCTAAAAAAATTATCCTTCGTCGCACCAACCAGATGGAACTTGACTTCCTGTTTAACAAGCATAGTAAAATGTCACACAAATCAACTCATTGAATTTTTTGAACACATAGCGAAAAATTCTGGGGAATGGGATATGGATACTGTAATCAAAGCTCATGGGTTTTTTTTTGCATTTCTTGCAAGATTTTGAAGCAATTTTGTTGCTAGAAATTTTTTATTTTTTATTTGGCTATACTGATGTCTTGAATAATATACTGCAAACTTGATCCTATGATATACTGTACTGTTGTACAAAAAGTGCATGACACTATGAAGCAGCTTAGCGATGACAGGGAACATGGATTTGATGATACTTGGGTTTCTATATCAAAGGAGAAGCATACAATTGATGAGTTGAGACTTTAGAGACAGAGAGGACTGGAAGAGACAGAGAAGAGTGTGTACCTTCGATTATACCAAGGAATAGTTGATTGCATGCACCTGGAGATGGAAAAAAGATACGCTTCACTTTCAAAACTTGAATTTTTTTTTCAACTCCTTTGTAGTGAAAGATATGGACAGTATGCAAAGACGATTCCTGATAGACAGGAATCATCTTTTAGAAAACTTAAAGGATTTCTATGGCCCAGTTTTTGACTACATTTGTTTGAAAAATGAACTGAAAGTACTATTTTCTTCTGAAGAATTTGCCATGAAACCTGTGCATCACCTATTAAAATTCATGCAAGAAAATCAACTTTAGGTTTCATTCAAGAAAATTTATAAGTTAGCAGAACTGTATTACAAACAGCTGTTACACATATTTTCTGGAACTGAAAATTTGAAAGTGGATATTAGGACAAATGTGTTTAATTACGTGTTATGTTTAGTGCTACAATAAATCTGTTCTGTTTGCATACATGTAGCATAGCTTGTGGGAGCAAAGTGTTTTTCCATTAAGTGTGCCATTCAAATTGTCTCTTACACTAATTGTTCCAAAATATAGTACACAGACGTTAAATATCTGTTTACTGTATTTAGTGATAAGCAAAGCTAATTATTTTTCTTGCTTGTGCAGTATAGCATTTGTTGAGGTTGGAAAGTTTTTTTAGCGATACAGGAACATTTTTAGTCTTTAGAAAGCACAGACGTAGTGAAAATTTATCTATTCCTAAATAAAAATGACTGCTTCTGTGTATTATAAGAAGTTGTTGATCTACAACAAAATACCAGCATATGTGAGATATCTTCTGTTGTTGATAAGACAGAAGAGCAACTGACTCTAAAAAAAAAAAAAAATAATAATAATGATAATAATAATAATAATAAAATAATATAAAAAACCAATGAATCTAGGATTCCTGAAAGTGTGGGCAATTCTGATAATGATTGGATAGGAGGGCGCTAGTGGGTCAAGTGCTACGGACGTGTTTTGAAGAGCTCCTGATTCAGATAAGTTTTACTAGGAATAATTAAGTATATATGCGTAATTGTTTAAGTAAGAGCGGCTGTAAACGTTGTACGCTACCAATATTATTAGTGTGGGGTTTTTTTTCTTGCTTAAACTAAATACGAAAACGTTAATATTAGACCTAGTAACCTGCAGAGAAAAAAAAAATGGCGGCAGCATTGTCATTCCATGATTTTAATTTGGATTTCAGTCGGTTCATTAAGTGTGAGGTCTGTTATATGTATTCCTTCGATTACATAAATGATTTGTGGATGTTTAGTGCGGATGGGAGAATGGTGTGTGCGAAATGTGACCTGAACGAGGAATTGATGAATGTGAATATGAAGTTGATGACAGAAAGCGCTAGTACCGATTGTGTCGCGAGTGCACATTTGAAAGAGAAGGATGGTGAGAAAGGCAGGCGAAAAAATGTTAAAAAATCAGGAAAAAAGAAAAAGAGCGATTTGACAACCGTAACGGATGTTAAAAGGGACGAAAGTGAGGCGGAAAGAAACGAAATTGAGAGAACGAATGAAAGTAGAAATGGCGTGATGCAGAAATCGCAAGTAAAAAAAATCGAAAGAATGAATGATAGCGAAAAAAGAATGACTGATGGCGAAAGTTGGACGTATGTTGGACCGAAAGTACGGAAACAAAGAAGGATGAATGAGAGGGAAAGTGAGAAGAGGGGCTCGAGAGTTAGAAAGTTAGAAAGATTTAATGATAGAGTGAATGTGTCGCGAGGTTCGGAAGGTGAATTGGATTGGATGAAGCAAGAAATGAAATGGATGCGGAATGAAATTAAGAGAATTCATGTCAAAAAATAAATCATGATGGCATGAAAGAGTTAACAAAAGATGAGCGAGTGGCATTGTATGGCGACTCCATTATTAAAGGTGTGCTAGAGGATAAAATGCACAAGGTATGTTTTCCAGGCGGTAAAATGAGTAGAGTGATTGAGGCATTGAATATGAGGCGGGAACGAGCAAAAGAGTTAATTGTATTAATTGGTACAAATGATTTGAGAGAGAACAAAGAGCATGTCAAAATGAATGTCAGGAGACTGCTTGGAAAGATAAAGGAGAATAGTGTGACAGGAAGGGTGGTCAGTGTGTTGCCTAGGTATGATTGTGGTGAAATGAGGCGGAGAGCAAGGATTATGAATGATATTCTGGCTGAAATGTGTGAGGAGATGGGAGTACAGTTTGTTAATGTGTGGAATGAGTTTGAGGGACGAAGTGAGCTGTATGGGAGCGATGGACTGCATTTGAGTGGTTATGGTGTGAGTCGCTTGGAGAGACTGCTGCTGGAAAGTGGAGAAGCGAATAGAGAGAATGAATCAGATCGAGAGGGGAGTGATGTGGAAGAGCAGGAGAGTAAGACAGGAGAGATTGAAGGAGTGGAAATGAATGGGGAAGTGAGTGGTATGAGTATAGAAAGTGAGAGAATGGGTGTGCAAGAGGAGCAGGGAAACAGGGAGGCTCAGGGTGGACAGGGATACACAGCGTGAGAAAGGTGGATGCTCCAAGAGGAGGTGAGAGCATGTGTAGGCAGGAAAGTAATGGGATGATCAGGGATCAAAAGGAAACAGATGGAATTGCAAAGCGGTCTAAAATGAAGAAGCAGAAAGGGAAATGGCCCCAGTCCAGCATGGAGAGATTACATCGAGTGAGTGGTATCAGTGGAACTAGCTGTAGATCCAGAAATGAGTTGTTGTGTTTGTATACCAATGCTAGAAGTATAAGAAACAAGGCGGATGAAATGGTTGCACTAATTGCATCTGTGCACCCAGAGATTGTCGGAATAAGTGAGACATGGTTAGATGAGGATGACATCCTGACAGGAATAGAGATGGAAAGGTATGATGTGTTTCATGAGGATAGAAGGGGTAAAAAGGGAGGGGGAGTGCTATTGATGATAGAGAAAGAGTTATGTCCATACAAGGTAGAGATGCAAGAGGGAAATGGGGCCAGTGGTTTTGAGGCAGTATGGTGTGAGATAGAGGTGAATAGAATCAAATACTTGGTGGGATGTTGTTATAGACCTGGTAATGTGGATGGTGGTGATAGTGAAATGTATAGTCAAATAAGCCAAGCAAATAAGAAAAGGGTGATCATTATGGGTGATTTTAATTATTGCAATATAGACTGGAATGAAGAGATAGCAACTGGAAGTAAAGAAAATGAGTTTCTTGAGTTTTTGAGGGATAACTACCTCAGACAGTATGTCACAGAGGGTACAAGAGGATTAAGGGTCTTGGATTTGGTCATCTCATCGGAGGATGTAATTATCAATGAGGTATCAAATCATCCACCAATTGGTGAAAGTGACCATGAGGTGATTACTTGGGTGGTTGCCAGCAGTGCAAGGACCCCTGTGGAAAAAAGGGTATATGTGGAACTACAAGGGGGAGGTGATTATGAAGAGCTCAGGAGACAGCTTGCAGGTGTAGCATGGAATGAGGAGTTAGCTGGAAAAGAGATCAATGCAGCTTGGGGGATTTTCAAAAAATATTTAGTGGATGCAATGTCTAAATGTATACCACGGGTGAGAAGGTTAAATAAGGTAGGTGTGAGATGGATGAATAAAGAGATTAAGCATGCAATACAGAGAAAAAGGGCATTGTGGAGGCAGCATAAGAGAAGTGGAAGTAACCAATTTCATGAGGTCTACAAAGACCAGGCAAGGCGGGTGACTTGGTTGGTGAGAGTAGCTAAAGAGAGTTATGAACAGCAGTTAGCTAATGAAGCTAAAAAGAATCCTAGGGAGTTCTTTCGATATGTAGCCAGCAAAAGAAAGAATGATTATGGAAGGATGACATTGATTGGAGGAAATGGTATAAAGACAGCTGTTGCAGAATGTGTGGTAGAGATACTTAATGAGCAGTTCATAAAGATCTTTCAATCTTGTGAATGTGACTTCATGGAGAGATTAAGAGCAGTTGATGATGGGAAGGAGACTCTGACTGTAAGTGAACAAGAGGTGTTTGGGGAGTTGAGTAAACTAGATGTAAATAAGGCTGTGGGACTTGATAATATATCACCACGTATTCTGAAGGAATGTGCCAGAGAGTTGACATATTTTTTAATACGAGTCTTGCACTTTTTCAAGTCCCTAAAGAGTGGAAAGAGGGCAAGATTGTGCCACTTCATAAAGGAGGTGATCGAACTCGAGCATCAAACTATAGGCCTATCTGTGTGTCAGGTGTTGTGGTTAAGTTGTTGGAGAAGCTTGTGAGAACTAGGATCCAGAGTTGGGTTGACAACAGTGGTATAATCTTTAATGGACAGCATGGATTTGCTAAAGGGAGGTCGTGTTTTAGTAATATACTTACTTATTACAATAAAGTGACTGCTTCCTTGGACAGAGGAGAAGGATACACAGTAATATACTTGGATTTCGCAAAAGCTTTTGATAGAGTACCTCATGATAAGTTGACAGTCAAACTAGAGCAGATGGGGTTGGATATTAGATTAGTGCATTGGATTGGAGACTGGCTATCTGATAGGTATCAACAAGTTGTGTATGGGGGTGCAATATCCAGGAAAAGGAAAGTCACTAGTGGAGTGCCTCAGGGATCTGTTTTAGGGCCATTACTATTTAACTTGTATATTAATGATATAGGCGAAGATTTGGATGGAGATATTCAGTTGTTTGCAGATGATGCAAAGTTGGGACGAACCATAAAGAGTAGTGAAGATGTTGTGGCCTTGCAAGAAGACTTGAATAAATTGAGTGATTGGGCAAGCAAATGGGGATGTGAGTTCAATGTTGCAAAATGTAAGGTTTTAAAATTTGGAAAACAAAGATGGGATGCAGAATTTATGCTTGGTGAGAATATATTGTTGGAAGTAGAGGAAATAAGAGATCTGGGAGTGATAGTGGATAAGGATCTAAAATTTAGGGGACACATCACTAAAATTGTGAAGACAACACAAAGACTTCTGGGAATGATGAGGAGGACACTGACGTGTAGAAGTAGGGAGATTCTTGTTCCATTGTATAAGGCTTTGATTAGGCCACACATGGACTATTGTGCCCAGATTTGGTCACCTGGTTTTCAGAAGGATGAAGAGATGTTGGAAAGGGTCCAAAGGCGACTGACTAAGGTAGTTTCTGACCTCTGGAATGTCGAGTATGAGGAAAGATTGAAAAGATGTAATTTGCAGAGTCTAGTGGAGAGAAGGAAGAGGGGAGATATGATAGAGACCTACAGGTTGGTAAGGGGTTGTTATAGGATCAATGGTGGAGAACTACAGAGAATAGTGGGAGATCAGGGGAGAACCAGAGGTCATACCTGGAAACTGTATAAAGAGGGTGTGAGTAGGGGAGTGAGAGACAGGTTTTTTTTGTGCAGAGTTGTGTATGATTGGAATGCCTTGCCTGAGAGTGTAGTGTAGTGTCTGCAAGGAGTTTGTGTTTAAGAGCCGGTATGATGAGATGTGTGTGAGATAAAAGGACCTCCTAGATGAGTCTTTAACTCCATGAGGTCTTGTTTAATAATAATAATATTATGTATCATATTATTGCATAAATTGTATACTGAGTCTCAGTAAACAAAAGAAAATTCTTAGAAAACGGAGCGAAATATACATAAGCCACGCCTAAATGAATCACTTGATCAACATTATTAGTTCATAGAATTCGTCTCTTTTTATTATTATTTTTCTTATTATTACATCACACTTCCAGGGAGTCCGAAGACTTATCGAGGGAAGGCATCTACTCTACAACTCTTCGTCTCACTACTCCACCAACCTTCATCATCTAACACCAATGCCATCTACTGCCAACTACCACCACTAGTACTTTCACAGACAATCACAACATCCATGCCCATGGTGGGATTTCAACCTGCAGCCTTTTGGCTGGAGAATGGATACACTAACCACTCAGCCAACTAGGCCTCTTCTTCTAATTTTAACTGAGCTACTAAATGTATTGGTGGCTGTTTATTGTTGATTAGTTATTTATACTTTGCAAAGAAATCTGTTTTCCTCTTCTTGTCCTTTTTTTAATTATGCTGTCATAACTCATTCATGTGTAGACTTTATAGGATCGCATGTTATTCGCTTTGCCTAGCAACTTATTATAGGACACACATATCACAAATGTCAATTATTAATAATTTGTTTGCCATTAATGAAAGTATTTTTACTCATTTATTCTTTCTTTCACATTTTCCATTTTCACATGACTAATTAATGATAGTTAACATATTTTCACCTTTTAGCAATTCAAATATACCAACCAAATACAGAATTCTCCTTCATTTTTGTTTCTAATAAATCTTAAACAGATTGTTTCTTCACTCTATGCAGATTTGGTTATAATTAATTGATAAATTAAAGTATTCAAAGTCATCCTACAATTAATTGCATTGGACAAATTAAGATAAGCGCTGATGCTCTGTGCACTATTAAAATTTCATACATCAATAAAAATGCAATCATATGGTTAGCATGTTCTGTTGTTATATTCTCTTTAAAGGAAATAAATTTAGGAAAGACAGCGTAGAATTTGCAACGTTTTAGAAAGTAACCTGGATGCTTAGTTCTATCCTCAGTGTTTTCTTGAAGTTTCTTTTAGTATTAGAAATAGAAGCCTCGAATGCATAGTCCTATGCTCCTCAGTGTTTTCTTGAAGTTTTTTTTCTAAGCATCAACAGGTTAGTCTTTCTAAAACATTGCAAATTCCATGCTGTCTTTCCTAAATTTATTTCCTTGAAAGAGAATATAACAACAGAACTTGCGAGGAGAGTCTATCATAAAGCTAAATTAGACCTACTGACTTAAAGAATCTCCGATACAAAACGTACTCTCTCTTTTCTGTTCACCAAACTTTAGCTCAAATACTAGAAGAATCTTTAGATAATGAGAGTTGGCATATCTTTAATATGAACTGTGAATCTCAAGTAGCCCAAATACAATATGATAACAAAGTAAATCTTATCAGAAAATTTGAAACATTAAAAAGAGTACAAAATAATAGGATCTTCTCTAAACCCCGCATCAACTTTGACGAAGTCATAATTAACAAATCTTCTCACATACTTTCAGACGAAGAAAAAAGCATTCTTAGTAGAGGTCTAAATTTTATTCCTTCTCCAAAATTTATCCCAAAAGAATCACTCCTTACCAAAATAGAAAAAGCTACTTCATTCCTCTCTTCACAAGATGCAAAACTTTTGCGTATCGAATCCATCTTTATTATCAATAATGCAAAACCACCCGCAGGTAACATTACTTCGACGGAATGCAAAGCAATTAAGAGTTTAAAAAATAACAGAGATATAATTATTCTTCCTGCAGACAAAGGCAATGCAACAGTTATTCTCAACTCTGAAGATTACCAAAATAAGATGCTTGAAATACTACAAAGTGATACCTACTCAATACTTGAGAGAGATCCAACTCAAGAACTTCAAAATTACCAACAACATTAAAAACTACCACTGATCTGTCTCAAAATGTTCTCTTGTCTCTATGCTCTCTCCATCCTCTTATTCCGCGCATATATGGAGTTCCAAAAATCCATAAGGAAAACATCCCACTAAGTCCCATTGTGGAAGGTATTGATTTTCCAATGTACAAACTTTCTAAACATCTTGCAAAATACCTGAAATGTTTTTCAGGCAAGTCCTCATCCTTTATCAGTAACACAGCAGACTTTGTTTCATACATTAAGGATGTGACAGTTAATGAAGATGAAATCATGGCTAGCTTCTATTTCCTTGTTCACTAATATCCCAACAGACAAAGTCATAACAAGTTATCAAAGACAAGTTATCCAAAAAAATGTTGGCCTTACTTACCCATTGCATCAATTTCGGTTATTTTAGATTCCAAGATACTATATACAAGCAAAATCATGGTCTGGATAATCCTTTATCCTTTGTTCTTGCAAATATTTACTTGGAGGATTTTGAAGCCAAGGCTATCTCTTCCTTTGCTTTAACACCTAAAGTTTGGAAACGTTATGTGGATGACATTTTCCTCATTTGAAGCATTTGGACATGATTCCCTAATGGATTTCCTGGAATATCTCAATAGTCAACATCTAAGTATAAAGTTCACAACAGAGCTTGAAATTGATAGTTCCCTCCTTTTCTAGATGTAAAACTGACCCGCTCTTCTGGTAAACTTAAAATTTCGATGTATAGAAAGCCTACACATACCAACAGATATCTTCGTAGTCAGTCCCATCACTTCCTTCCCCCAAAACTTGGAAGAATTTCTACCTTGGGACATAGAGCTCGCTCTCTTCTTGATGACCCAAATGAACTTCAAAAAGAAATTGACTATCTCAAAACTACTTTCGTACTTAATGGATATTCTGAAAGAATTATTGAAAAATTCCTTCTTAATCCTCCTAGTCATCACACAGAAGAAATAAATACATTTAAAGGCAATATATATCTATTCCTTACATAAGTTCAGTTTCACAAAAATTAGCCAAGGTTCTAAAAAAATACAATATCAGAACTTTGTTCATTCCACTTCCAAAAATCCGCTCCTTAATAAGCCACCCAAAACCGTGTCGTCATCATCTTAAATCCTGGTGTGTACAAAATATGGTGTGATTGTGATATTCCTTATTTTGGCCAGACGGACAAATCTATTGAATTACGTATGGAGGAACACATGAGGGACATTGCTTACAAGAGACAGCGAGCCAGTGCCTTATCAAGCCATATCCTTTTCTTGGCTGGTCCTAATGATGAAAACCCAAGTCATACAGTCTGCTGGGACAAATCTACTAGCATC
Source organism: Typopeltis vanoorti (assembly GCF_054136105.1). Classification (NCBI taxonomy): domain Eukaryota; kingdom Metazoa; phylum Arthropoda; class Arachnida; order Uropygi; family Thelyphonidae; genus Typopeltis; species Typopeltis vanoorti. Next base: position 20,638,838 of record NC_143564.1, read on the forward strand.
TTTCGTTGCCATGATGAATTGGAGAGAAAAATCGTAGAATCTAGGGAAATCATCCTCAACCCTGAACATCTCAATAATAACTTGAGCTACAACCTCCCAGATAGTCATTCAGCTGTAAAGATGTACTGGCGTTCACGTGATGCTGCAAGCACGCACTCTCCCAACAATGCAACAAACGAAAGAACAGCTTTAAATACAACTACAATGTTTTCATGCTAATTATGTTTAGAGACTCTCTATGTTGTTCATAGTTTTTTTAACCTTCAGTGTTTAGTGTTTTTTCTTTTCTTTTATAATGTCACTTGATGAAGGCTGTTATAAACCGAAACTAGTCTTGTTTTACTATTAAACCCCTTTTTTTTTTACCTAACTCTCGGTTTAAGTCATTCAACTAATTTTACAATATGTATTTCAACTGAGTCAATGAATCATCATACATATATTAATATATATGTATGTAATCCTAAATTTTGACAGTAAAAATGTTAATTTTCATTTTGTTTTTCTCCAACTGTTACAATTTTACTTTTCAATTTTGTAGAACTTTTTTTAACTTTCCTGGTGCTGGATTATAAAGCGGTATAGTCACTGTAAACTATCAAAAGTACCTTGAGGTTGATTTCAGAAGTATCTTTAAAGGAGCAGATTATATTTACACATTTAGCAAAACATTATATATTCAGTTAAATATGTTAGAATGCTAATAGTAAAAAGTTGCTACAGAACCAGGAAGCTAATGTTAGCTTTTTTAGTTACTGCTTTGATGAATTATTACTCTTTACTAGTAATCAGTGTAAGGAAAACAGTGAAATGCAATGCAGTCAAAAAATTTACCAAATTCATTATTCTTAATGAATGTGTATGCTCTTCATTGTGTAAATCACTAAACTTCTTCAGACTAAACTTGATATGACATTACATCGCTGAGGTTGCACGTAATGGAATCTTTATTCTTGTCATGCTCTAAGTATGGCAGTCACAAATATAGGAAAGTATGAGCATGTTCACAGAACATCCACTACTGCATACTATGGTGAGGAGATTACATAAACATGCATTATTACTTGACTGACTTCAAAGGATGAAACTAAAGTGAAAAGATCAGTAGACTCTAAAATTCTGACATTCTAGATTATTATAAATGTTGTGTCATGATACGAGGATGGGCTGAAAAGTTCTCGACCATATATGGCAACACTATCAGCAAGATTTTTTTTTTTTCCTAAGTTGGTACATCTGTCATAAGCATCCATGTGAAATATTGCAAGTCATTCTATGAAGTAGTTTGTTTTATACAGCTGTCTGAAGCAAAAGTGTTGTCTGTATCCCTTGAAATGGATAAAATTGAGTATCGTGCAGTTATAAAATTCTTTGTAAAAGGTTTAACGGCAAAAGAAATTGATTTGAATTTCATAAAAGTTTATAGGCACTCTTATCGACAATTTTCAACAATTAAGAAATGGGCTGCCGAGTTTAAACGTTGAAAATTTATTTATCACTAGGTTAGACTATAATAGATTTAGTTTAATCCTTTATCCCAGTGAGAGCAAACAAAGTTTGCGCCTGAAAATATCTTCAGGACTAAATATAGTGTTGTACTATCTTATCCAGTAAGTAGTGCAACACCAAGGCAACTCGTGGCAAAGGTGGAGCAAGCTACCAGGCACTTCTAACCCAGTATCTCCCATAATGCAAAACACATTTCCTATGTGGATATGTATACTGTTATGCATTAAAGGGATTGGCCATCTACCCAGACTAGTTTCGACCTTTATTGAGGTCTCTTCAGTGGGAGCCAGGCCCAGAGCTGGAGATACCAGGCAGAAGCAGTAGCAAGTCATCTGTGCCTATGGGAGTTGCCAAAAGGTTTATCACCTTTTTTAAAAATTACTCTGGATTTAGAGAAAGATGTTGAAAATTTATTTATCACTAGGTTAGACTATAATAGATTTAGTTTAATCCTTTATCCCAGTGAGAGCAAACAAAGTTTGCACCTGAAAATATCTTCAGGACTAAATATAGTGTTGTACTATCTTATCCAGTAAGTAGTGCAACACCAAGGCAACTCGTGGCAAAGGTGGAGCAAGCTACCAGGCACTTCTAACCCAGTATCTCCCATAATGCAAAACACATTTCCTATGTGGATATGTATACTGTTATGCATTAAAGGGATTGGCCATCTACCCAGACTAGTTTCGACCTTTATTGAGGTCTCTTCAGTGGGAGCCAGGCCCAGAGCTGGAGATACCAGGCAGAAGCAGTAGCAAGTCATCTGTGCCTATGGGAGTTGCCAAAAAGTTTATCACCTTTTTTAAAAATTACTCTGGATTTAGAGAAAGATGTTGAAAATTTATTTATCACTAGGTTAGACTATAATAGATTTAGTTTAATCCTTTATCCCAGTGAGAGCAAACAAAGTTTGCGCCTGAAAATATCTTCAGGACTAAATATAGTGTTGTACTATCTTATCCAGTAAGTAGTGCAACACCAAGGCAACTCGTGGCAAAGGTGGAGCAAGCTACCAGGCACTTCTAACCCAGTATCTCCCATAATGCAAAACACATTTCCTATGTGGATATGTATACTGTTATGCATTAAAGGGATTGGCCATCTACCCAGACTAGTTTCGACCTTTATTGAGGTCTCTTCAGTGGGAGCCAGGCCCAGAGCTGGAGATACCAGGCAGAAGCAGTAGCAAGTCATCTGTGCCTATGGGAGTTGCCAAAAGGTTTATCACCTTTTTTAAAAATTACTCTGGATTTAGAGAAAGATGTTGAAAATTTATTTATCACTAGGTTAGACTATAATAGATTTAGTTTAATCCTTTATCCCAGTGAGAGCAAACAAAGTTTGCGCCTGAAAATATCTTCAGGACTAAATATAGTGTTGTACTATCTTATCCAGTAAGTAGTGCAACACCAAGGCAACTCGTGGCAAAGGTGGAGCAAGCTACCAGGCACTTCTAACCCAGTATCTCCCATAATGCAAAACACATTTCCTATGTGGATATGTATACTGTTATGCATTAAAGGGAGCTCCCTATCTCCAGCATTTTCTCATCCATGAGAAACCTTTCTAACTAAATCTCTATTCAGTAGTTCAGATGTGACTGTATCAAAGCCTTACTTTTTGGATATTGAGGTGGTGATACCTATGATAAACTTATTTCACGAAAGATCGGAGGTTAAGAGTTAATCCAAAAAAGAGAAATATCTTCTTGTTTTATGATATGTGTAATCAAACTTAAGATTTGGAGAAAGGAATTTATTTCAAGCAATATGACAGGCTACTAGAATTCTGCCAAGTAATGGCTTGAAAATAACTATTTAAGGTGGTAAAAACATGTTCTTTATTTGTCATGACAGGTTTTTCAATGAATAAGATATATGTGTAACAATGTATTGCCATTGATAGAACTGTGGATCAAATTGTAATCAATTGCGAAAACTTCTTGATAAACAGAAAAAATAAAAGAGAAAGTGAAAGAATGGAGCCTAATGATACCCTAGCACTAGTTGCAAACATCAGAATAAAGATTAGCATCACTAGCAGTTCTGATCAGATGTATCAGAATCTGATGGTTGAAGAGTGGATACATTAACCACTCAGCCAATTTGGCTGGCAAAAATGTTTAACATATACAAGTAGTTCCACCTTTAAGAATTAATTAGTTCCTGGTGACCATTTGTAAATCAGGAATTCGTAAAGCAGGAGTTTGTTTGTCTTAGAAATAATGCTATAAGCGAGAGTTACATTCATAAAAACGAATATATAAAATTCAAGGCGTTTTCCAAAAAAAACAAACTTTTGCTTATAAAGACTTGTTCATTTTATATTTTAAGCACTGACCTTTTTAAAGTAGTTCTCTCCAGTGGCGATACACCATTCTCAATGTTTCTTCCATTGTTGGAATGCTTCCTGGAACACACTTTCTGTGATGTGAGCAGTTCTTTTATCGCATTTTCCTGAATCTGCTCTATGGTTTGGAAACAATGTCCTTTCAAAGTGGTTTTAAGTCAAAGGAAACAGGAAAAAGTCTGCAGGGGCTAAGTCTGGAAAATAGGGTGAATGGGGCACAACAGATGTCTGATGTTTTGTCGCATTGTCATGGTGCAACATTCAAGTCCAGTTTTCCCACAATTCAGGCCTCTTCCTGTGCATAGCATCCCTCAAACACACTAAAACATCCTTGTACAATTCTTTGTTTACCATCTGACGATGTGGTACAAATTCATAATGGGCAGTGTCTTTCCAATCACAATACACAACCAACATCACATTGATCTTTGACCTACTTATCCATCAGTGATTAAACCACTCATGGTGTAAATGGGGTTTTTTTCTTTTTATCTTAAATGTAGCTTATATCTTATCAACACTATTTCTTTATCTTAATATTTTTGTATTTCCTTTCTTATTCTACCGTATTTTTTCTCATGCCTGGGATCTCCAGATATTTATTTGTTTGAACATTGCGCCTCTGAAATTCCCCTATAGGCAAAAGAAAGCTTTCATACCCTAGTAGATCAAATAATCACTTATATCCTATCTTAGCCAAGGTTTGCAGTCATGGCAAAAATTACTCGCTTTTTATCTTAAATCACTATTAATCATTGGGGTTCCGCTATCAGGTCCGAATAGTGTTTTTAGGATCAGTGCATTGCAAAAGATTGAATCGGACAACTATTTTTTATCAACAATAATTTTAATTTCTGGTCTAATAATTGTATATATCACGTGAAATCACAAGATTTATTTATGAAAGGTAATTCTTAGTCTTTCTCAATCACTCAACTTGGTTTCTAGTATATTCTTTTGCACTTACTTAGTTAGACTTTCAATAAGCATACTTTATATTACAACTATCAGGAAATTATACACATAACATGAATTCGTTAGGTGCGCTTGACATTCCTAATTTAGCATCAATCAAAATACAACATGCATGTATACAAAATATATCTCTCAGAATCTCGTTCCTTTCAAACACTTAATCATAATCTAGGCAATTATATTTTTACAGTCTACCTCATTGAGTTTCACACATTCATGATATGATAGCAGGAACATACTCTATCATAAAATTCAATTATAAGTACACATATAATTAATCAAAGAAATTTCAATAGCTCAATACTTTCTCCGAGGGATATTAACTGTGCTCATGCTTCACTCATTAGCGATTATACACATTTACGAAAAATGTTAACACTCTCAATACTATCTCCTTAAACTAGACAATTTAACAGTTCGATAGGAAACTCTTTCTTAATTCACAAACAATTAATAAATATATAGACTCACATGGGTCTCTTCCTATCTTGCATGTGTCTTCTGTTCTTTTTTTCTTATTCCGGCGCTTGAGGGGGGGGGGTTCTCTCCTCTATTCCGTGTTTTGGAATTCTCAAAGCGATACAGGGCACCAATGAATAGTCACGGCAGCTGGTGGGATATAGGGTAGGCTTTCCGGCGTCTTGAACTTCCCGGCAAAGGATTTCTGAATAGGTAAGGTCGTGCACTTACTCGGCTTCAGGACCATACGGCAAGATTTCTCCTTAACTTATCGCCTCCAGATATCTTTGGCTGTAACTGGAGCGGCTATCGATGGACGGGTCTCTCCATCTTCCCCACCGGAACTTACGGCACCTCTCGATCTCAGCCTCTCGTGGATGGATCATACAGGATGAAGAAAAGGAAGCCCTTCTCATCTCAGAACCAAACCTTTTAAACACCAGTATCCTTGCACCTTGGATTAAGTATTTGGGACCCCTAACGTCCCCGTGCGAGTCTTGCTAGTAGTTTTTAGAACCCTAGATAATGTTTCTTGAATATTCGCCGACAATCTTACTTTCTCCCTTTACCTCCTTAATCTTGCCTACGGGCCTTTCCTTTTGATTCGCGCCATGCCCTTTCAATATTGACCTTGAAGGTCACCTGCGACGGGACTTGCAAACAATCTTCAAAAGACATGCTGAATTTCGGGCGGTGCTCTTGGTTTCAATGGTTCTACATCCCTTCTTAAACAATGAGCGAGTTAATTCCCTTTGGGCTTATTTTGCTCTTTATACAGATAGCTTTACATAGAGAAATAAAATATACATTTACACAAGAAAATTTAGGTAAATTCCTACCGTAAAAAGTCAATGTTTTAGATAATTTATTTTGGCAACATCAAATTTTTACAATAGCACTGCTTTTGACTTATTCAGTTCTCTCCTGTAAAATTTTTACCAAGTTTACAGCAAAATTTCATATACACATGTTGTTCTTCAAGTTCTTTCATTGTCACTTTGTCTCCTAATGCGTTGAACAGCTTGTACGCGTGCTAACTTTATCTTATGTAACTCGATGACTAATGGTTCATAGCAGAATGGGGCAAATGAGAATTTGTTGTCAATCTTCTGCTAGGTGTGCTCAGTAGCTGCAACGTGCTCACTGTGCCAGTTGGTGCGCTATTTAAAAGTTTGGTCTCTCTTTGAACACACCTCATATAAAATGAATATTAAATGATAAGAAAACACTTTTTGGTCAAAGATTTACATATTTAAAAAATAACATAAGAAAAATTTTAAATTCAAAAAGATTCTTTGAAAAAAAAAAATTAGCCATTTCTATATCACCGGGTGAATCGGCAGCCATCGAGGTAGTAGGAGAAATATTTGGAAGCTTCAGTTCATCTTTTTTTTTTTTTTTTCAAAGAAGGCCTTGAATGCCATCTGCTTTGTTGACTTTTGCTTCTTTTTGTTTAAAATAGCTTGATAGCAAGCAGTACCATTATTCATTTTCTGGGAAATTTTACTAAATCATTCAGAGTCTGAATCTTGTGATTCAAAGATTGCTTAAGCTTTTTTGAGAAGTTTAAATGCTTCCTTTAGGCCTTTTAAAGTGAAAAACTGAGTTGAGCGTCATATTCGTTATCTTCTTTGTCTTTTTCTTCTTAGTTTCTTGTAATTGCTTTTCTTTGTTTCTTTTGCTCATTTTCTGGTTTTGCACTGTTGCTTCTTTTTGACATTGTTGGAAAAGTGAAAGGGTTATAGTTTAAAAAAAAAAAAAAAAAATAAAAAAATAAAAAAAATAAAAAATCAGGTATAATTGAAGAAAACTACGATTAACACACTCACATCACCGAGGCTCATGAGTGAGTGAGACTTGTTCTAACTGATCATTACGTCATTACATACTGCATAATTCCCTGTACGCGCCCCTATTCTGTTTTAGTTGTGCGCACTTTCTCTTTGAATCTTTCTTGCTTATATTATTACGTACTATATTTATCTACTCTTCGCACTACAAGTTTTATGCCTAAGATACTAGAAAATTTATTTAATTTAGACTGCGCCACTAATATAATTTAATTAGCATAAAACTCAATAATACGGCCGGTAGATTTCTCTCTCTAACACAAATTCCTTCAATAAAACTTTACACAAACAGTCGTGGTCTATTCTTTTACTTAACTTTACGCTTCGGCTATATCACTTAGTTTCCCGCTCACAAGTCCGATTTATTTAGGAACAGGCAGTTGTAAAAATAAACAAACAGGCAGCAGTCTTTTAACAAAAAGAACAAAACAATTTATTTACATTACTATGAAATATACATGAATTTAAACATTAGGGAGATTGCTTTCTCTATCCATTTATAAAATCCTTAGCATAAATTATAACCTATTTACTTTAACACTAATTAACTTCTTTAACTCACAATCTTATTTACTCTCCGCTTACAAATTCAACTTATTAAACTTCTAGTTTACTTGCAAAGAGGTTAGCTAACTCTCTGTTAAGTTATCTTTACAAATTTTATATCAACTTCCAATATGCCAATTGATTCTCTTAATTACAATTCTTACTACTATTGAACAATCTCTTAAAAGACCATCTACAACCTACTATGAGAGGGAATATACAAAAGGTTTTAACTTACAAAAGACTCTGCATTGCACATCCAGTCAAAAGTCTTTCACTACAGTCTTATGGCATTTCTTTCATCTCAGATCTTGAGCTTCCTGTGGAATGCCTGGCTTCAGTAATATATAGGGATCCCATTTTTTGAAAACAGAAAACCGGGACACAATTAGTTTTGTAGAATTAAGGGTTAAGAGAAATAAATTTTATTCGTTAACATTCTGTATTTTAAAATAAAAAAATGAAACATTTATTTGAATTTGAATTTGATTTATTAATGTAGATAACATAAATGTTTATACATTCATCAAATAAATAGAATTCTAATAACAACACTTAAACACAGATGACAATACATAAACACGTAACACTCAAATCAAACATTAATAAGAGTATGAAATATAAAGACATAGAATAAAGATATAAAATGTTAACATGTCAATAAAACGGGAACTAATGTAAATACAATAAAATATAAACAACGCGAGTCTTATGCGTATTGTGTAGATGCGTAATATCTGAAATTATATGAAAAATAAATTAATTTAATAATACAATATTCACAATTAATATGAAAATGCAAGAATACAAAATGAACAGTTCAAAACTAGGTTATATCACTTACCCTGTAGTGATATAAAAACAATTTAGCGCCTGATGCGTGAAGCTTAGTTCGCATAGCGTACGATATCCGACAGTCCGAAATGTTTCTCATTGGTTGAAAGAAAATGAATTATCATGGCGCGTTAATATTCAAAAACATGTCGACCAATGAGAAACATTTCGGACCGTCAGATATCGTATGCTATGCGAACTAAGCTTGAGACAAAAGATTGCTAAAAATTTACGGCCGACCAGACAAATGAAATAGATGCCGTAATTGCGATTAGTTAAACATACAGTTGAGCGACTGTCTCTCTCATTCTGACATTCTTTTCTCTGGCTGAATGAAATGTATGGAACTAAATCGTTTTCCCAAAATTCTAACATTCTGGTAATTCACCGAACTACAAAATAAATGTCTCTGCTTTTTGTTTTGTAAACATATATTTTTAAAAGCACCCAAAAATATTACGACTTGTACTTATTCTTATTAGAAATGTTAATATTTTTATATTCTAAAAAATCCGGGACATTTAGCATCCCGAACACCGGGACAGAAGTAATAAAACCGGGACTGTCCCGGGCAAACCAGGACATATGGGATTCCTAGTAATATATCTCAACGGGAAAATAGTGGGCTGTGAACTGCGACCGGCAAAAGGTTGTACTCCCATGGTGAAAAAGAAAATCTTCCGAGTGAAGTTGCTTCGGGTTATTTACATCGCCTTTTCTCCTCTGCTTTGGCTCACCGAAAATGCCTGGACGACTGCCGTCTCAAGTAGCTTGAACTCCCACCTCTAAGAAACTGTAATTGCCGCCAACTGACTCTCTTATGGACTCCCGAATCTGTTTCCTCTCTCTGGCGATGACTGGAAGCCTTTCCTTCTTCGGCAACGTCTGGAAGTCGTCTCTCTCTAGCAACGTCTCAAACCGGGAAGCCAGAAATTTTTCTCTGGCAATTGAAACTTCTTTCGGCAACCCGAAGCTCTCTCTCTGGCGACGTCTGGAACCGGGCAGCCTTCTCTCTCTCTCTCTCTCTAGCGACTTCTGGATCTGGGAAGCTCCCTATGCTTGGCTCTGTCCCTTTTTATTATGCCTTCTCAGACCTCGCACGAAGTTTGTAACCCCCCAAGAATTTGGCATGATTCTTTCATCTTAAGTTTCAAGTTCGGCCCGCTTTCTGTTCTCCTCCGCTTTCTTTTGTAAGTTGCCAGCCATCAGAAAGTTGTTTGAACCTTTCTGACTGAGTTCGGATGTGTTTACGTGCAGAGCTTGTAAGCCTTTCACATACACACAAAATTTCATAAACAACCTTTCTTATGCCGCCATGTAGATCTATTACATACAGTTCCGGTGGCAAAACATTGCCTTGTTTTTTAACACTCTGAAATATTCTTATTAAAGGAGTATATACAGTTAACTTCCAAAGGGTTATTTACAAAAATATCTAGTACAAAATATACAGAGACAAACAAGTTATTTTTACAACATTCTCATGGGACTTGACCTAAGTAAAAAATTCATGTAATGTGCTTTGGAATATTTAAGCTACAATCGAATTTTTACAAGCGTATATGCTCTTCAGTGAAAAAGCTGCGAGTTCGAATCCCACTGTGGGCATGGATGTTTGTGATTGTCTGTGAAAATACTATTGGGTGGTGGTGGACGATAGATGCCGTTGGTGTAGTTGCAGTTCATTGTAGTTAGTAGATTGAGTGGTGGAGACAGAGAGTTGTAGAGTAAGTGCCCTTACTCGATGAGTCCTTGGACTCTCTGGAGGGATTAGTAATAATAGTAATAACTGAGTCTGATTCTAGTGAATGCTATTGCTAGTATCGATGACATGGAAGCAAGCAAGATATGTCATATTCCAAGTATTTGATATCGGTGGGGTTTCTAAAATAACATAGCTGATAAGAACAAGGTATCTGATACATGCCAGGATATGGAAGGTAATTTCTACATTGTATCCAAAATACAAGGTAGAAAAGATGACAGCTTCTGGAATTGTTTGAAGGGTGTGTTTAAATTAAGCTTGTGAATAACTTTTGCTATTCATTTTGATGTGCCTTTAAGTTGAGGCACATCAGAATGAAAAACTCTCTGGCTAAGATATGTAGATGATGTGTTCTCTATTTGGCCTCATGGCCCAGACACATTAGATTCCTTCCTCAGTCACCTCAATAGTCTACATCCAAGAATCCAGTTTACGATGGAAAAGGAAAATAACAGTGGTCTACCCTTCCTAAACACCTTAGTAATACACCTTCCTAATGGTAACCTTTCTTGCTCTGTATATAGAAAATCTACTCATATAGGCAGATACATTCACAACCCCCCACCCCCCCCCATTAATATGGCATTATTAAAACTCTAACCAATAGAGCCCATAATCTTTGTTCCAGTGAAACTGCCCTTTTAACTGAACTCAAACACATACACAACACTTCCTTTCCAGTGATTACAGTGACTACAGAATTAAAAAAATAATCAAGCCCTTCCCCATTCCACGTCCATCTCTTCAGAAGGACTTCAAAAATGCCATCACCATACCTTACATCCGTGGTACATCAGAAAAAATAGCCAGATCATTAAAAAAGTACTACCTCAATACAAATTTTAAGCCCCACCGTAAACTTGCTACCCTTATCTGTTCCACCAAAGATCAGCTCCTCCCCCCCTCTCTCAGTGCCCGGAGTATATAGAGTACCTTGTGTCTGTAAACTGGCTTATTTTGGACAGAAAGGCAAATCAACAACCATCTGGTTAGAAGAACACAAGTCATACATCTGCAATCACGATTATGGTCGATCTGGCCTTGCAGACCATGTTTTGGATACAATCCACAGGATCTCCTGGAAAAAAATCCACCATGCTCCACCATAGTAAATTCAAAAAAGAAAGACTGTTCTTTGAATCTGCATCTGCACTCAGGAATCAACCTAATTTAAACAAATACGGTTGCGTTAAACTTCCTAAAATTTGGGAAACATTAATTATCAGAGATCCCTCTTTACATCCTAGGCCACCTGCTAATGCCCATAGACGGCACACCACCTAGATAGGACTTTAGTTTCACTCACTATTGTATTGTATTTGTGTGTGTGTGTTGTTACAAAAAGTTTTTTGTAATCCCTGAAGATGTCTCTGTGACTGAAACGAAATATTGGCAGTATTAAAATTAGTTTTAATCCTTTCTCAGTGCTGATAATATTCCATTAAACCTCCAACACGAGCACCTCCATTTAATTTATCTTAGTTTCCATATAAGTCTTTGCCTTTCTTGTTACTACAATATCTCCACCTGGATGATACACTCTTGAAAAGTGTTCACTTAGTAATTCTACCGTTTGACTAATTCAGTTACCTCCCTACAATCAGCATTCATTAAAATCATTCTGCCATGAACATTCTTCCTTTTATTTACAACATATTGAAAGAACTGTTTGGAATTATTTCTGGCCTCCGCTGCTAATTTACTTTCATACTCTGCTTTTGTCTTTCTTACCACAGTGATCGCTGTTCTGGCCTGTATTTTGTACTGCTCATGTGCCTGTTGGTCACCTATCTCCTTGAATTGCCTTCACAATTTTTTTTTTTTTTTTTGTCGCTCCCACTTCCTTCCTTGACTTTAGGTATGCAGTCTGTCATATTTCATTTCATGTTTCGTATCTGCCATATATCATTACTTTTCTCAAACATTCCTTTACCAATTCCCAGCCGATGTAGTTTCACACTGCCATGGCAATGATCCAAGCAATCTCCTTAATTTGTCATATTTACCAGCCGTGTAATTCCACTTATACCCCCTCTTAACCAAAAATTCCACATTTGGCCACCTCTCATGTCAAGACCATATGTCACTCTAACCATTTGGTGGCAACCTGGTCATATTGGTTATTGACCAGGTTGCCACCAACTGGTTTTAAAATTACTTTTAAAATTGCAATTACTAGATCTTGCCCTCTCAAACCTGTAGTCTTTTCCATCACATGCTGCTCAGGCAGTTATTCCTTTGTAAGTGCATTAAATTCCATTTCCTTATTCCCACATTCTTTCCTCCTTCCAATCTATGTTCCTATTGTTCAAGACCCCATAATAATTACCAATTCTTCACTCATTGAGCTTATTTGCTGATGCATACTATCTCCATCATCCTTTCCATCCTCTGGTGTATAGAAGCATCCAACTATATATTTTGTTCAAGACTCCATAATAATTACCAATTCTTCAATCATTGAGCTTATTTGCTGATGCATACTATCATCCTTTCTATCTCCTGGTCTATAGAAGCAGAACAACTATATATTTTGTTCTGCTGTCCTCTAACTATCTCACACCAGATGACCTCAGATGTGCTGTTTTCACTGGCCTACAGTTGAACTTCTACTCTCTTTGGTTGCATTTCATTGGCTATCATCATCTGTCATCCATGTCTCACTAATGTCAATAACCTTTGGCCAGGATGAACTAGCCAGTGCCAAAAACTTCCAACCCTTGTTCCAGATTCTTCTGGGATTTTTCATTTTGTGTGCATTAGTACATAAAGTCAGGGCCAGTTTTATCATTAGGTGACCTAGGCAATCGCCTATGGGCACCAAGACTTCGGACCGCCAGATTTTGCTACATATAAAACTATATAAAACTAACAGGAACTCCTATATTCCATAAAATTCATGTATGTAAGCATACCATTTCTTTGCTGGATGTATATGCACATCCAGCAAACCTGGATAATATTCTGTCCACCTGCTGAAAGAACATGGATAAGAAGCGTAGTTTGACAGTCATGCCATACTGTGCATGTTACTGCAAACTGAAACATTTTATATTTAGATCCATGTTGTAATTCCATAAATATAATTATTTTTGCTACAATTTTTATTACCGTAAATTCAAAATTTTTATTTTTAGTGAGAATATCTGAACTTTACAGTTGATGAAGTTCCTATTTTTATCTTGATTAGCAAGCTTAATTTGATTACATTTAAATTCGTTTCTTTTCTTTTCTTTTTTTTTTAAAAAAAAAACTTTTATCCTTATATAATTATTTAAGAAGCAACTTGCATCAAAATAAAACAAGTGACCTGTCGTTATTACGCATTGAATCAGATATAATGGACTCGAGTAATTATGATGGCATTATAGGTATATTTGCTAAAACCAAAGCCAGAAAAAAAAAAAAAAACTTATTGGTTTTTTAAATTTAAATTTGAACTGATTATTTTTATACTTTTTTTAACATGCAAATATATGTATACCAATGTTGTATTGTGTTATTAAAATTAGTTATCATGGAAATGTTGACTTTTATTTTCAATAAACTAAAAAAAGTGCTTATTTTTGAGGCCTCATAATGATCTTGCGCCTCGGGTCTCCAAAAGTATAAATGCAGCCCTGGACACTGCCTGTTTGTAATGCTAGCAGTGAATGCCCATTTTCTGTACTTAAATGCTTTAAAAATATTTACACAATTCATCAAGTCAGATGCATTTGAGAAATTTGTCAATTATGTTTATAGAAAATGATATTGTTGAATTATTAGATTATAAATGTATGATAGATAAGTTATATAGTTAAAACTTATAAGGTATATATAATTGATAAATACTTCATTAAGTAAATATATAAAAATTTATTTGTGAATTACTGAATAGTTTAAAGTCCATATTTTTTATAATTAATTTTATTTTTATTTATAAATATTTCTGTTACTGGATTTTGAAAATGGATAAAAAGAAATCGGGTTTTCAATATCGCAAACGTAAAGCAGAAAAGGAGAAAGTTTGAAAAAGCAAGAAGGTGCATTTTTAAAATATCTTTGCCGATGATATCGTAATTGCATACAAGAAGAAAATCTTCAAGATTATTCGTTGGATAATTCGTCTATAGTTTCGATTAATGAATTGGAGGAGAATTCTACAGATACCAAAAATAGGATTAAAACATTGAAGGTGAAATCTACAGATCATATGAGTATTGTTGATTCTGAAGCTGGTTGTTCTACAGATCCAATCATAAAAGGATTTGATTTTACAAATTTAAATTATAATGATCCAGCAACTTGGTGTCCTGTAAAATTTTCCAATATCAATCAATTACGTCAACTATTAGTTGAACACGGACCTGAACAGATTCATAATTTTGATTTTCCGAAAGATAACAATAATAGAAGATTTTCAATGACTCATTATACTCAAAGACTATTTAACGGTGAGACAATGCAGCGTTTGTGGTTATTGTGAAAAATGCAAAATCCACGGATTCTGCATTTTGTTTCTGCTGTTTATTATTTGATCAATGGCGGATTAACCTTGCTGATTCTGGATTGAGGGACTGGAAAAATGCTTCTTCTATTTTAGCTGCGCATGAAAAAAGTCAAAGACATGTTGAAAATTACCATCAGTGGAAAGAATTAGAAATTCAAATAAAAGAAAAGAAAACCATTGATGAAGAGAGCTTGCTAGTTATTAGAAAAGAGGAGAAACATTGGGTGCAAGTATTAGAATGACTCTTTGCTTTAGTTCAGACGTTAGCTATTCAAAATTTATCATTTTGAGGAACAAATAAGACATTGTTTTCGCATGGAAATGAAAATTTTTTGAAATTTGTCGAATTTCTAGCCAAGTTTGATCCAATAATGAATGAACATCTTCGAAGAATAAAAGATAAAGATACATATGTGCATTATCTTGGAAAAGATATTCAAAATGAAATAATAAACATCTTCGCCAATGCGATAAAAAATAAAAATTTAGAATCTGTTGTTGCTGCAAAATATTTTTTCATAATTATTGACTGTACTTCCGACATTGGTCACACGGAACAAATGAGCATAGTACTTCGATTCGTAGACACTAGTAATAGCACGGTTTCTATAAAAGAACGTCTACAATTAACGAAAAGTTTGGTTTTCTTTTAAATATATATGAATTTCAAAAAATTACTTCAGCAGAACTGCTTAAAAAATGTTTGATATTGGAAAATTATTTAACACATGATAATTCTAGAGATATTGACGGAACAGATTTATGCAGTGAATTACAAATAATAGCAAGGCGAATTCCAGAAAATACTTCCTCATTAGATGTCCTGTCATACATATGCAAAAATAATTTAGAAAATAGTGTTCCAAATGTGTTTATTGCTCTGAGAATTTTTTCGACATTGCCAGTATCGGTAGCAAGTTCAGAAAGGAGTTTCTCGAAATTAAAACTTACAAAAACTTACACTCGCTCTACGATGGCTCAGGAACGACTCACTGGTCTAGCAATAATATCTAAAGAGCATGAAATTGCATCTACAATCAATATAGATGAATTATTATTATTATTATTCAGGCCTCCAATCGAGGGAGGTCCTTCCTAAGACATAAAGTCTGTCAAGACTCATCGAGTGGGAGGTCCCCCCCTGAGAAACACAAAGTCTATCATACCACTCTGTTTCTCAGGGGGGACCTTCCCTCGATGAGTCTTGACAGACTTTATGTCTTAGGAAGGACCTCCCTCGATGAGTCTTTTGACTCCTTGGAGGCCTGAATAATAATAATAATAATTCATCTATATTGATTGTAGATGCAATTTCATGCTCTTTAGATATTATTGCTAGACCAGTGAGTCGTTCCTGAGCTATCGTAGAGCGAGTGTAAGTTTTTGTAAGTGAATTAATTCAAAACGTTGTCAAAACAAAAGCACGAAAGATTAATTTTTCATAATTTGTGTATTTAAGATGTAATAATTTTCTTGCTATACAGATATTATGAGTAATCATATATGTATTGGTTTTGATTAATAAATTTTATATATAAACATTTATATATAAATTTTATATATAAATGTTCATAACGATATTATTTATATAAATATCCACATGTGCTTGTGTGAGTATGACAAAATATATATACAGCAATCCCTCGATTAGTGCACCTAATGCATTCTTTAAAACAGTTGCATTAATCGAAGACACACTAATTGAATATAATAACCTATGGGAAAAAAGTATAATTCGTTCCTCAGATTTCTTTTTTGAACCTTAATTTTTTTATAAAAGAATTAAGGTATGTTTCAGGGCCTAGTTAAAGTAAAATCATGAACCTGAGAGACTATAAAACATATTCAGAATATAAATTTTATTATTCTACTTCTTAACAAAGAATTGAGTTAACGTAGCTTGGTAGGCATTTTGTTTCCTTTTTTTCATACAACCGACGGTATGGCCCTGTTGCCTCTTCTACTCTTCTGCAAATTTTACTGCTTCTCTATTCATCAGGGTCGGCCTCTGCATTGCTGCTTAAAAACTTTGCTTGTACGAAAAATATTATATGCCGCCGATTGTTATAATCCACTTGCAGGCAATTTTTATGACCGATCATAAACAGCGGTATTCTCTTTCCCAAATGTTGAAAGGTTTCAATGTGTGAAAATTAACGAT
The DNA here is from genome assembly GCF_054136105.1 of Typopeltis vanoorti. Classification (NCBI taxonomy): domain Eukaryota; kingdom Metazoa; phylum Arthropoda; class Arachnida; order Uropygi; family Thelyphonidae; genus Typopeltis; species Typopeltis vanoorti. The sequence continues at coordinate 20,655,778 of NC_143564.1, forward strand.
ACACAAATGTTATTAGGCGTTCTGGGTTCGAGCTTTTCGACATATTCTCGAATATTATTCTCCTCAGAATATTTCCACTATAAAAATTTATTCATAAAAAATGCTTAGAAAACTAAAATGACAAATTACAGGAACTTCTCGTGGAACACTTATTCACCTTCCGCAGAACACAGTTTGGGAAACCCTGGTATACATAGTGTACATGGAAGTAGTGTAGTGTGCCATTAAAAATAACTTTGTAAAATGTTTTAAATCGGTAACTAAATTATTTCATTCTGGGGAGTGATTTTTTAAAATAGTTACGCATAAAAGTGTATAGACAGAAAATCTGTAACATTTATTTTTAAGATGTATATAGGCGCACTAATCGAATTTGGGTATCGAAAAAAATGATGCACTAATTTCTGCATAGAGACATGTATAGGGGCGCCTAAATTTTCTTTGCCTAGGGGGCGTCAGTTACTCTCGCACCGGCCCTGCATAAAGTGAAAAACCCCTTTAGACACACCGCTATTCTGCCTTTTTTACTATCTCATTTTGGTTTGTTACCAGTGATATTAACTTAGGCATTTTATGCACATTCTTACACTCACCTGCTTCACTGATATCTGCATACCCACTCAACAGCGCACCATCATTCTAGTATAAGTCCTTTCATCTGTCAAGCTCACTCCACAAATTCTACATTGTTCCTCCTGCATAACCTATGCATTGAGTTATTTGCTTTTATGGTCTCCTTCTGTGTGGCACTGTTACTGTTTTTTGTGCTGTGCTTAAGAATAATGATTGAGTTCTTTTCATAGGAATGTTACTTAGTTATAATTTTATTATGAAATGAGTAGAATTTATAACAGTTCTTCATTTTACAATCTCTTATGTACTAAGGTAGGTTCGCTTAAGTATTTTCACAATGTTAATACAGTGGTAGCTTTCACTTCTCTCTTAAGACATCATAATGCCTTTTATCTAGATACAAGCAGAGTCTGAAATACACAAATATTTCAGACTCTGACAGCTCATACAAAATTGTAATTACGTTCTAATATCTAACTAAATAAATTTATTTTATATATGAGCAAGACTTCTGGAGCCAAAAATGAAAATAACATTGGAGGTTATGATTTATGGAGTCCAGAATGAGAAATGCTGGTAAATGTGAAGATGAAATTAAAAGAATAGCCATGGGGAAAAAAGCTATGTTAAACCTGACAAATAATGAAAGATAGAGGTGTAACCAAGACCATGAAAGAATCATCAAAGCAATGGTCTAGTCAAATCAGCTAGTCTGCTGCTTAGCAGACTAGTTGATTTGGGTGAATAGTACCCTTTGTAAAGTACCATACAGAAATGCATAAATGTCAGAAACCCTTGCCACACAATGAAGTTGCAACTTCTTGATGAATGGTCTGCCTGTCAGTATTGGGAAGATATTGATTTGTTTTATTTTGGGAGCTTAAGCAAACTATGCTGATTGCTCAACAAAAAAGTCGACCTTGCCTGCTTTGGAATAGACAGAATTGATGTGGATTGCAAGATAAAGCTTCCCTATCAAGGTACACTATATTCCTAAATAATAAGTCCCAGATTGCCATCAAATGGGGGTGTCAAACATAAATAATGCTGCACTTTCAGGGGATTCTCATCTTCTCGTAAAAAAAAAACTGCAACACTCTTATCTGCATTTACATCTATCCTTCATTTTCAGAACTAGAATTCAGGATCGGTTATTGTGGATTAAAGCTGATTGGTTACTTGATTTGGATGTGACAATTGCAAGTATTTCAGTATCATGCTACATAAAACGGCCAAGGTAGTCAAGGTTATGTGAGGGATATCAGCCATGTAATTGGTGAAGAGCAATGTTAATAAGGAACCCTGTGCAGTGCCTACTGTAATACTTCATTCTGAAGACCCAACTACATGAATGGTAGTTTTCTACCATTCATGTAGTTTTTAACGAGCCTAGGATTGTATGTGATTAGATTGATTGGGAAATTAGCTGCAATAATTTCCTAATCAATTTAGGCAAGTTAGGCAAGAAAGGTGACCAGCATGGTAAGGAAGGCAAATTTAGATTACGAGACAGGTCCAAGGAAAATCCTCCTACTTAACATAATGAAAATCCTTTCATTATGTTAAGTAGGAGGAAGAATAAGTAATGATCATGAGGTGACAGAAGCAGATAAAATAGTCGAGTTACTGAGTGACCGCTTTTCAAAGGTATGTTATGCAAGTGAGGTTAATGCTGTGTCAGAGATTTATGTGGAAATGGAGATGGATGAATTGAAGGTTTTTAGAATATTTAGAAAACATTTAAGAATTGTAATGTAATTTTGATCAACCATTCTAATCCTAACGATAATAAATTTAGTTTAATCCTTTATCACGTTAAGTAGTAATCCTTTAACAATAATGTTGGCATGAAAATCCCAAGAATTTGGATGGCACACATTCAGCCCACTTAAGTTCAAGTTTTCCAGGAACCCCTAATTTAGGATTTGAATCAATAATTTCAGCTCTTATTCCATCCATACTGTTTTGTTCTAATTTATATGTGTACTTATATGAGAACTTGTTGCTCTCTAGCTTAATATATCTCTTAATGATTTGTAACCAAATAGATAATAATAACAGGACTCTAGCTTTGATATACAGTAAAACCCCGAAGTAACGGGGTAGGTGGGACCAACAAAAAGCGCGTAAGTCGAATTTGCGTAACTCGGGGTATAATTTTGCATGTAATTTATATATACAAGCATACAATTGGGACCAAAGGTTTACAAAACCACCTATATTTTTTAAGAAATATAATCATAATTGTAGTTTTTCGTACATAAAAAAAAAAAAATTTATTTCAATGTCAATGGTTTCATAAAATCTAATAAATTCGTCTGACGGCATAATGTCTTTTTCTTGTCACGCAAAATTTCTTCATAGCAAGCTAATAATTTTTTTATTCCTTGCCTTGTGACTACAATTCGTTCTTGTTAGAATCTATGTCCTCCAAAATCTGTAAACCTTTCTTTTATGAAATTCTTACTGTGGATTCCTGTAGATTGAACTTCTTTGCTAGCTCACAAATTTTTATTCCACCATCAAAATCCTTAATAATGTTGAGTTTTGTTTCCAAAGTCAATGTTTTTCTTTTCTTGCTAGCTGTAGAAGAATCAAGCTTGCTTCTTTTGAATGACATTATTATTTTTTATGTGATAAAATTTTTATCAAGAACATAACATTAAACAATCGCAAGGTTTGTAGACTATAAAAATCGTGTATGAATGGAGACCGCGCGAAACACTTCAGTGCTTGTTCACAACATGTGCGACACTGTCGAATGCAGCCTGCACCTGAAAGATACGACTAGTGGTGAGGCGTGGAGCAGGACGGAATACATACATATAAGAAACCGTGTAACTCCGGACTCGCGTAAGTCGGGGTAGCATAAGTAAGACTGTAGTAAGTTTTTTTTTTTCCACCATAGGTCAGGGCAGGATGACCAAATTAATGTAACTTTAGCATACCATGTAGATCGTTTCTTTGTATATATGTGTATACTCCAGATGATGACCTTAATGTGAAGGGCGAAACATCGAGTGATTATTTTGGTTTATATTAAACTGAAGTTATTATAATATGGTGGTTGTTTTCCATAATTTTTAATAATGAATGGAGAAATCCTGGAGTACAGTACCATATTGATGGTACCATACTCCAGGAAATAGATGAAGCCAGGGATTTAGGGGGTAGTGGTAGATAAGTTTTCTAAGATTACTCATAAGATTACCTGACTACTGAAGAACACTAATTTTTCCTCTTTATAAGGCTATGAGACATCTACATCTGGATTACTGTGCTCAGGTCTGGTCTCTTAGGTTTCTTAGGGATGAGGGAAGTGGTCAAGAGGATTCAGAGGCGAGCACCCAAGATGTCTGTGGAAATATTCCCTATGAAGCTAGATTGAGGGTGTGTGGATTGCAGAAGTTGGTTGATAAAGAGGAGATATGATAGAAACATTTAAGTTACTTAAAGGGTTTCATAAGATTAATGAAGGGGAAGTGTTTCTGCACTTGGATAGTGGGTGCAAAACAAGATGCTATCCCTGGGAGTTGAGTCAAGCATTGTTAGTGGGGATGTGTAAGGACTAGATTTTTCTCTTGGAGAGTTGTGAATGAAAGGAATGGGTTGCCAATGTCACTTGTATGTGCTTTGCTTGTTAATGGGTTCAAGGAGTTGTATGATAGATTGTGTGGATAGTTTGGGTCTCCTATGATGAGTCTTTGGACTTCATGGAGGTGCCCATACAATAATAATCTTATAAAGAAGGCCATTATACTATACTTTGTCAAAAGCCCTGGCTGCATCAAGAAAATAGCATCAGTTTGTTGTTTCCAACAGTGAGTGCTTGCCAATTCTTTGGACTTGTTGCAATGTGCAATTGCCTGAGCAGAATCCAAAGTGTTCATTGGGAATGATGTTAGTTTTATTTTATTTTATTTATTTTTTCTTGTGGTCTTGTTACAATTGCTTTCTCAGTTACTTTCTCAAAACAAGAGAGGAAGCTGCTGGGATGTAATTCTGAGGAAACTGCAATGATTATCCAGATTGTGAATAAATATTATTTCTGCTATTTTCCAGTGCATTGGAAAATAAAGGAGTTTCACCATGATGATGGTGACAACGTGTAAGGTGACCCTGTGTAGGAGGCACTTGAGGATTTTATTGGAAATTCCATCACAATGATCCCAGTACTGTCTTACTGTTTTTTGTTGATTCCCTGAACTTCAGCAAGGGACATGACTTGGATATCTTTCTTTTTATAGGGTAGAATGGTTCAGTACATCATGCACATCACTGCACTCTCCTGATGTAAGTTGGGTTTGCACTGTTTCTCAAAGCTGTGTGTGAAAACACACTTCTTTATCTGTATCTTAGTAAATAATGTCCTACTTACCATGGATTAGACTCTGATCTGTGTGAAGAGTCTTACAATTAAAATTGCAAATGATCTTCTGCCCATAAAGGCTGGAGATTTCTTTCCCATTGCTGGCTATAATTTTTGAGAGTGTAGCAAATCAGATTTGTAGCTGTAATTGATATTTGAGTATCTTGGCAATCAGAGATCTGTGGTAATGACATCTAGCTTCATTCTTTTCATGCATGAGATTTATAATTTCCCCCAGAAGCTGGTTATTTTCACTATATTATTTCAGGAAATTAACAACGTACTAGGATATACATTAAATAAATTTTAATATATTTCTATATTTCGGCAGTGTCACGCTGCCATTTTCAAGAACTTATGTACAAGATACGTGCACGCAGGCATAGCAAAAACAATAAATGAGCAAGAAGAATAAAGCTATTAATTCTTCTAAAGTCCTGATGGTGCCCTCTAGCGGGCGATGTTGGTATTCTTGGGCGATTGGGCTGGAGGTCTTCTGATGTAGGTTTCCCAAATTTGAGGAAGTCTCATGCAACCAAATTTGTTGAGGTTTGGCTCGTTTCTTAGGGCTGAAGCTGATTCTATGAAAAGCCTTTCATATCTGTATTTGCTACGGTGTATTATCCTGGCTTTTTTCCACCGTATTCTATGGCAGGTATCCAGAGCATGGTCAGCAAGACCAGAGTGGCTAAATACAGCCACTACAGATATGAAAGGCTTTTCATAGAATCAGCTTCAGCCCTAAGAAACGAGCCAAACCTCAACAAATTTGGCTGCATGAGACTTCCTCAAATTTGGGAAACCTACATCAGAAGACCTCCAGCCCAATCGCCCAAGAATACCAACATCGCCCGCTAGAGGGCACCATCAGGACTTTAGGAGAATTAATAGCTTCATTCTTCTTGCTCATTTATTGTTTTTGCTGTGCCTGCGTGCACGTATCTTGTACATAAGTTCTTGAAAATGGCAGCGTGACGCTGCCGAAATATAGAAATATATTAAAATTTATTTAATGTATATCCTAGTACGTTGTTAATTTCCTGAAATAATATAGTGAAAATGCATAACCAACGTCTAAGCCTTTCCACGAGAAGCTGGTTAGGTTTTCTTGCATAGCGGTATAAGTAACAGTACTGGAGCAGACATTTGTTCTTCCAAGCTTATTACTGTAATGCCAATTTTCTCTTTCACTTTTATGGTTGGGTATTAGACCAGTGAAATTGAGGAGGATGGCAGGGGAAATTTCCCCCATTTGATAGAAGGACAATCTGGGTCTGATACCACCTGTATCTGATATTGGTAGACAGTTTTGGAGTAGAACAATGCCTAGGACGTCAGGGCATCCAGTTATTCTGTAATGTGTATGTTGAAATGTACATGTAGTTGCATTGTTCTTAGTGGCAGCAAATTCATTAAGGATTCTGCCATTGAATTCATAGATCTGCAGTTCCAGATCGGTAACTGACAAAGCACACTGCCTGTGCTTTGTCATTCAGACAAAAGTCACTTTTGTTCCTAGCAGAATGTACTGATTATGAGCTATTAGCACCACATTATTGATGTTGAGTATTTGAAATTGGTAACTGCTTACTCAGTTAAATATAAACAGAGTAGCTTTTTATCTTCCCGCAGTGGCAGTTTGGATCTCCACCCTAATGATCTCTCATTTATCTGATTGTATTTTATGTTTCTCTCAGCACAGATATCTGTGTTACCTTCTCTGGCATCTGGTCTATTTTAAAATAGGATGAAGTTCCTCAGCTTTGAATTGTCAGATGAGGTGAGCTTAATTGATTAGGAGTATATCAGTACTAAATTAATTGGTAAATCCTTGCCATTTGTGAATTTGTTGGCCAAGCCATTTCCATTCCATTATGCAGTCTGTATGAAGTTAGATGCTATAGTGACTTTAGCCATTATTGAGCACAGTGAGAATTATTTGAGCACATGCACTACAAGTCTATATGTGGAATCCTGAGGGGATTTGCTTTTTGAATTCTGGCACATGTTAAACAGGTGAGCTGTTTTCTTAGAGTTCATGGCCTCTGTATAAGACTTGGTTACCAGTGTTGCTTTGTTGCTAATGTGGGCGGTTTCAGTTTAAGTTGCCTCCTCTGCTGTGGTCATTGGTAGAATATTGTGTTCAACCATCACATTGTCTGATTAGCTGGATGTTGCTTGGGCTATTGCACTTTATGTACACTAATGCCAGGAGGATTTGGAACAAAGGGGAGGAGTTTTGAGCATTGGTTAATTCCTCTTGGCCAAAGGTTATAGACATTAGGGAGACGTGGCCAGCAGAAAATTATATAATTAGTGGGATAGAATGTGAAGGGTATAGTGCATTCAGGGAGGATAGAGAAAAAAGAATGGAGGAGTATTATTGATGATAGCCAATGACCTGCAACCAAAAAGAGCGGGAGTCCAACTGCAGCCCAGTGAAAATAACGCATTTCACCATCTGGTGTGAGATAGTGGACAGCAGAACAAAATACAGTTGATTCTTCTATAGACCAGGGGATGTAAAGGATGATGGAGATAGTATGCATCAGCAAATAAGCTCAATGAGTGGAAAGCAAGTAATTGGGTATGAGGGGTTTCAACAATGGGAACATAGATTGGAAGGAGGAACGGACACGTGGGAGGAAGGAAATGGACTTTGTGCATTTACAAAGGAATAATTGCCTGAGGCAGCATGCAATGGCATGTACTAAGGGGTTTGTGAGTGCTACATCTAATAATTGCATTAGAAAATTTGTCCATAACCAATCTGACCGCAATGTGAGCAATTGGCGAGAGTGATTATATGGTCTTGACCTGGGAGGTGGCTAAATGTGTGGAATTTTAATTTAGAGGGAGTATGTGTGGAATTACAGTAAATATGACAAACTTAGGAGATTGCTTTGATCATTGCCTTGGCAGTATGAAACTTCAAGAGCTGGATGTTGATAGTGCATGAGAAGTGGTGAAGGAGTGTTTGAGGGAAGTAATAGCAAACTGCATACCTAGAGTCAAGAGAATAAATCAAGTGGGAGTTAAATGGATGAATACCATCATTTAGCTGAAGCTACAAGAAAAGAAAAATTTGTGGTGGGAAGTTAAAGAGAAAAGTGACCAGCAGGCACATGAGCAATACAAAGCACAGGCCAGAAGGGTAACCAGTGTAGTTAGAAGACAAAAAGCAGTGTATGAAAAAAAATTATCAATGCTGGCCAAAAATAATTCTAAACAGTTCTTTTGGTATGTTGCAAGTAAAAGGAAGAATGTTCCTAGCAGAATGGTTTTATTGAATGTCAATTATAGGGAGGTAACTGAATAAAGCAAAATAGTAGAATTGCTAAGTGAAAACTTGCAAGGGTGTATCATCCACCTTTCTTAGCATCTTTAATATATAGTAAAACCAAGTGAGAAAAAACTTTCAACATCTAGCGCTCTAATCCAGAGTATTTTAGTCATAAGGTGTGACATCTTTTGACTACTTGTATATGGAAAGATGATTTCTGCATTACTTCAACCTTGGTATCACTTCTGGGTTTGGCTCCCACTGATGAGACCTCAACAAAGGTCGACCTCAACTGGGTAGTGGCCCTTCCCATAATGCAAGCATTACACATGTCCATAAGCATATGTGCTTTGCATTATGGGATAATAAAGCAATTGATGTGAAGTCATTAGCCTCTATATATATGAGTAGCCCAGTCGCGAAATGACTTCATGTGCAAACTTTGTTTACTTAAACTTCGATAGTGGATGAAACCAAGAATATAATTTCTTGACATCTTTAATTTACTAAATACATAAATATTTGGTTTGTCTCTTGACTCACCGGGATCAAGTTGTAATCACAATCACCAAAGCAGGTAGGTGTTAAGGTAATTACACAGTACTCAATTTGGAATGTAATAATAATTATTACATTATTTATATTATTATTATTATTATTACATCCCACCTCCAGGGAGTCCAAAGACTCATCGAGGGAGGGCATCTAATCTACAACTCTTCGTCTCACTACTCCACCAACCTTCATCATCTAACACTAACGCCATCTACCACCACTAGTACTTTCACAGACAGTCACAAACATCCATGCCCACAGTGGGATTCAAACCTGCAGCCTTTTGGTTGGAGAGCGGATATGCTAACCACACGGCCAACCAGGCTGGCATTATTTATATGAGAACAGGTTGAAGATTTGTGGTTGCAGAAATTGTTTGATAGGCGGAAAAGGGGAGATATGATGGAGACATTCAAATTGCTGAAGGGTTTCTATAGGATTAATTCAGAGGATATTTTTGAGATCAGGACTGGTGGTGGTGGGAGAACTAGGGGACATCTATGGAAGCTGGGCAAGAGTGTGGTTAGCAAGGGTGTTAGAGCTGGGTTCTTTACTTTTAGAGTGGTAAATGAGTGGAATAAGTTGCCAGAGTCTGTTGTGGGTGCTATGACAGTGAATGAGTTCAAGGCAAGGTATGATAGATACTGTGAGAATGTCGAATAGCTGTGTGGACATGATGTTTAGGGCCTCTCTCGATGAGTCTAAGGACTCCCTGGAGTCGCCTGTAATAATAATAATAATATCATCATCCCACCATATAAAATGCCATTGAATATTGCTCTATGAGAGAAAACCCTGGCTTTCATTGTATCTTAACTGCATTAATTCTCAATTTCCATGGATGGATGTCCTTTCATCCTCTCTCCATCCTCCATAAAAGAAATAAATAAAATTAAATTAATCTCCTTGCATCTTATATGACCCTTTCAGAAGTTGTAGGTCTCTGTCATATCACCTCTCTTTCACCTGTTTCCTAGTGTCTGCAGTCCACAGATTTTCAGTCTGTTCTCATAATTATTCCACAGTCTCAATATCATCTCTAACACACACTTTTCTTTTCATCCTCTCCACTGTATCTGCATCACCTCAGAAACTAGGAGACCACATCTGTACCCAGTACCCAGGCAAGATCTTATCAAGACCTTGTAAAGAAGCAAAATTACTTGTTTTTATGTAAATGTTTGTTTGACATCGCAGTTATCCTCTGAGGTTGTATTGCAGTCTTTGCTATATGGCCCCGAACTTCAACTTCCTATCTACTGAAACTCCCAGATCCATAATCTGATCAGGTTCTTCTAGCATCATCACACCAATATAAAGATGCCATTGGATATTTCATTACACCAAAGTGCATAATTTTACATTTACAAATGTTGAACTGATTAGCCATTGTTACATGCCCTTAATATCAGCCTGTTCAAATTGTTTTGCAAGTACAGCATGTCAGTTACATTCGTGTATTACCCTGTCTGTCTTTGCATTATCATCAAATCTCTGTGTGTCTCCTGTCAAATCCTTTCCAGTGTTATTAATGTAAAGATTGAATTACAATGGACCAAGGACTGATTCTTGAGTATACCACTGGTCACCTTAAATTCAGTTAATCCAATAATCAATCCATATACCACTTTTTGATATCTTTCAGTCAGGAGTCCTCTTATCCGAGCGAATGGTTTATAATCCAATTCCATCGTCTGGTCAGAAGCCTTAGCAAAATCAAGAAGTATTGAAACTTTATAAAAACATGAACCATCATGTTTATATAAAATGTGAGCAAGTTTAACCAATGCTGTTCATTGCAATGAACAGCATGGGTTTAACTTATTCTGAATTCTAACTTTTGCTGTCTCATGTGAGCAGAATATAATAAAAAATATGAACTATTTAAGTTTATAAACATGAAGAATTAATAAATAAATGGAAAATTAAATAAATTATATAAAACTTTAATAAATTTAATTTAATCCTTTATCCAAGTGTAAGCAAACAAAGTTTGCACCTGAAGTATCTTCAGGACTGAGGCAACTGGTAAAGGTGGAATAAGTCTCATTTCCACCTGTCTTAGTATTTCCCATAATGCAAAGTACATCTCCTTGCAGACATGTATAATGGTATACATTAAGGGAAGGGCCACTACCCAGACCGGTTTCAACCTTTATTGAGGTCTCTTCAGTGGGAGCCAGACCCAGAGATGGTGATACTAAGGTGGAAGGCAATGGAGAAGTCATATATACCTGTACAAGTTGCCAAAAGGTGTCTCACCTTATTATTAAATTACTCTGGATTTAGAGAAAGATGATGGAAGTTTTTTCCCACTTGGTTAGACTATAATAAATTTAGTTTAATCCATTGCTTCCACCTTAGTATCACCACCTGGGTCTGGCTCCCACTGACAAGACCTCAATAAAGGTCGAAACTGGTCTGGGTAGTGGCCCTTCCCTTAATGCATAGCATTATACATGTCTGCAAGGAGATGTGCTTTGCATTATGGGAGATACTGAGACAAGGAGTGATGAGAGCTTGTCCACCTTTACTACGAGTTGCCTCAGTCCTGAAGATACTTCAGGTGCAAACTTTGTTTGCTTACACTTGGATAAAGGATTAAACTAAATTTATTATAGTCTAACTAAGTGGGAAAAAAAACTTCCAACATCTTTATATAAAACTTTTCACTAGTAATTTGGATGAGTGTTTGCAGTTTGCAACCTAATGTTACACCATTATATTCTGGGATTTGATCAGCAGTTGAAAAAAATTGAAATATGTGGCTTCTACGGATGTCAATTTAAACAAGAAAAATGAGATAGATGCCCTTCACAAAAGAGCCTGATGACAGTCACTGACTGTAGCTATACTATGTATGCCAATCATAGCACAGAACTGTGCAGGATGTGGAAAAAATTAATTGATAGCTTACTGTTTTTAAACAGGTACTTGAACTAAACATAGTAAATTTAGAATTTTTATTTTATTATTATTTTTTAAAATATAACTTTTCATTGGTAACTTTGAGTGTTTACTGATGGCATTCTTCTACATCATGCTAGTTTTTAGGACTTCTTCTTATGGTGCTATCTTCTATCAAAGGTCGGCGACCATCTTGGCGAACAAACTGTATTCTTGCGTTAATCTGAGCAGTTGTATGCTGTTCTTTCCTGTACATATCTTGATGTTGTCAAACCAAGATATTCTATTTCTTCCTCTAGCTCCTTTGCATCAATTCTTCCTACCAAAATAGTTTGTGGAAGTTGGTATTTGCCATTTCTCATGATGTGGCCAAAATATGATGTTTTTCGTTTCTTGATTGTTTGTATGAGATCTTTGGATTTGCCAATGGATTTTAAGAATTTTAAGACATCTTGGTAATTTTTTCTTTCCATGATATCTTTAGCATTCTTCTATATAGCCACATCTCAAAGACTTCAATTTTCTTGATGGTTGTCGCCTTCAATGTCCATAGAACAGAATGGACCAGACATAACATTTCAGCATTCAGCATTTGTCTTCTGTGTTTAGATTTTTATTGCAGAATAATGTTCTCTTTTTCATGAAGGACTGCCATGTTACTTCAATCCTTGTCTTTATATCTCTTTCAGGATCCTACCTTTCGTTAAGTCAGCAACCAAGATATTTATACCTTGACACTTGATCGATATTTTTCCTTTTGAGTGTCAGTTTCATTGATGAGGTTGGATGTTTGCTGATGACCATGTATTTTGTCTTGTTGATGTTTATATTTATTCCCATTCTTTGGCTTTCTATATATACTCTGTCAATGAGTTTTTGGAGATCTGTGATGTTATCTGTAATTAGCACAGTGTCATCTGCATATCGTAGGTTGTTAACAATCTTTCCATTTATTATGATTCCTCTGGACATTCTTCTAATGCCTTTTTAAAGATTACCTCTGAATATATGTTGAACAAGAGTGGTGAGAGAGCAAGCATCCTTGTCTCACTCCTGTTTTGATATTAATATCACTGGTGGTAATGCTGTCCAATTGAATGGGTAGCTGATTGATTCCAATACAGATTTCTTATTTATCTTATGTCTTTTTCGTCTAGCACTATTTGTTGAAGGCCTTCTGTTAAGTTAGTGTGTCTGAACTTGTCTAGCGCTTTTTCAAAATCTGTGAAACACATAGACAGATTTCTGTTTTTCTATTTTAGTATTTGTGCACAGAAAAGGGCCTCTCTAGTACCAAAACCATTCTGAAAGCCAAACTGCATTTCACTCAGAGTTTCTTCACTTTTTCTATAAATGGGTTTCCAAATTATTTTCAAAAATATTTTTAATGTTTGGCTCATTAGACTAATAAGTCGATGTCGCCACAGGAATTCGCTTTGGGTTTCTTTGGGATAGTGATAAACCTAGATTTGAGCGAATCTGGTGGAAATTTGCCACTTTCATGTATTTTATTGAACAGTTTTTTCAAGAAGTTTGATGTTATCTGGTTTTATTCATTTTAAAAATTCTGTTTGCACACCATCTGGTCCACTGGCGTTGGAAGTTTATTTTCCACTTGGTTAGACTTTAATAAATTTAGTTTAATCCTTTATCCAAGTGTAGGCAAACAAAGTTTGTGCCTGAAGTAGTTCAGAACTGAGGCAAATTGTAGCAAAGGTGGACAAGCTCTCATTACTCCTTGTCTCAGTAGCTCCCATAATGCAAAACACATCTCTTTGCAGACATGTATAATTCTACTTTATTGAGGTCTCAATGACGAGACCTCAATAAAGGTCACGTCATTGAGACCTTTCTGGGTAGTCTTCCCCTTCCCTTAATGCATAGCAGTGTATATGTCTGCAAGAAGATGTGCTTTGCATTATTGGAGATACTGAGACAAGGAGTAATGAGAGCTTGTCCACCTTTGCTACGATTTGCCTCAGTCCTGAACTACTTCAGGCACAAACTTTGTTTGCCTACACTTGGGTAAAGGATTAAACTAAATTTATTAATATCTGGTCCACTGGCTTTTCCTGTTTTACTTGATCTTATAGCATTCTCTGTTTCACATTTCTTTTTTTGAATTTTCCGGAAGGAAATCTTGTTGATTTTCTTATATAGATTAAAATGGTCATGTTTCTTCTGAAGCAGTTCAATCTCGGTACATAAATTTTTCATCCAGTTTTTCTTTGCGTCTTTTATTTTTTTCTTGATGATGTTATGTGTTTCGTTATATTTGACTAGGTCTTTGTGTATCAATAAGAAAGAGAATCTCATTTGTCATCCATTCCTGTTTTACATTATTCACATAACCTACTTCTTCATTGCTTGTTGTTACGATGGTATTCTTTAGGATATTCCAAAGAGATCCCACTGTTTCATTTTCTTCTATGTTAATCTCTTGTAATTGCAGGTTCAGCTGTGTGTCTTGGCTCTTTATGATGAGATATCTGCTCCAGGATAAGTCTTTGCACTCTTTATACTACTGTGGAATCTTTTATTTATCAGTGTAGTCAATTTGATTTCTGACAATATTATGTCGGTTATCTTGAGGTGATTTCCAAGTGTACAGTCTTCTGGGTAGAAGTTTAAACCAGGTGTTTGCTATTGCTAGAACTTCTTCCTGACAGAACTGGACAAGGCGATCTCCTCGTTCATTTCTGGTGTCTAAGCCATGTTCTCCAACAATTTCTCCATCACCCCCCTTCTGCTCACTTTTGCATTCAAGTCTCCCATCACTATGTTTATTTCATGTTTCTTTGTTAGATTTTTAATCTCTTTTAAGTGTCCATAAAACTCTTCAACTTCTAGTACTACATGACACCTCCAGGGACTCATCGAGGGAGGGCACCTATTTTACAACTCTGTCTCCACCAACTACAATGAACCGCAACTACCATCATCATATCTATGCCAACACCCTTTACTGCCCACCACCACCAGTATTTTCACAGAAAATCGCAAACATCCATGCTCATGGTGGGATTCGAACCCACAGATTTTGACTGGAGAGCAGATACGCTAACCACTTGGCCAACCAAGCCGACATTTTTTGCTTTATCACACTGTCATTTCCAAGGAATACACTTGATAAACACCACCTACACATACAAAGGGATTTCAAACAACAGAATGAAAACAAAGGCCAGATGTAAATTCCATCATCATCAAATTCCTGACATGTACCCTAAGAAGTGACAGGATATTATGATAGTACTACATGAAAGCTTACATCATTACTAACTTCTTATCAACAATTTTCCTCCAAATCAATCTGTTATCTGTCAAGACTTCAACATTATCAGATCTTATTTTTCTGTCTTCTAAGGCAATTTTTACTGTATCAATCCACCTATATCTTGGTCTTCATCTGGGTCTTTTTTCTGCTAACCAGGCAGAGAACACTTGTTTTGCTAATCGTTCCTCTCCTATTCTGTTTGAGTGACCATACCACCTGAGATTAGCTCTGCTAATTACATTCCTGAATGATAACAATAACAATGTCAAGTCTTTAATGCTGTATGTCTCATTAATTCCTGTGAAATCTAATTTGGGTGAAAATGTTATGTTATTTGTTTTTCGGATGTATTTTCATATCAGCAATGAGGAGTTGGTGATCAGAGCTACAATGGGAAGTGCTTTAATGTGTTTCATCATAGACCTCCATCTTTTGTTAATAACTATGTTTCCTATCATAAGGTAAGACTGCATGATATTCAGTCTTACACTACTTGTTCCCAGTCAAGTCATTTGTCATTACTACCACTACCAACTCTTTTGCTCGCTTACTTCTCATATCCAGTGCCTCATTCACTCTATTCATTTTCCTTCTAGAAAACCAATCTTGTGCATTTTATAGTTATAACATTGAAGGAGCTAAGTTCAAATCTTTCTCTCTCTCTTTCCATGTGTAGAGGCTTAAATGCTGTGAGGACATCGTGTTAGAGGCTTAATGGATTTTTTTACAACACTCGGAAAGGATTAAAACAGAATTTAACGCTTCTTCTCTCTTCCATCATCTATGTGGATGATGATGAGGCCAAATGAATTCTTTCCACTTCTGTCTGTCCTGGGAGAGTCCGAACAATTCTGTCCAGTTTAGTGTCGCTTGTGATTTCTTTTTCAGGCCCCCTTTTATTTTGTCTATCCATCTAATTCTGGGCTGTCCTTTGGATCTTTTACCTTCCATCGTTGTATCCAGGACTTTAGATGGTAGTCTTTCTGTTCCCATTCTGGTCACATTGCCAAACCATCGCAGTCTTCTTTCTTGGATTTTGTCTATTATTGTTATTTCTTGTTTTAGTCCTTTCCTTATATCTTCTTTTCTTAGTCGATCCAGCAGAGATACTCCAGGTAATCTTCTTAGCCAACCCATTTCAGTAACTAATAATTTTTTCTCTTCAGCCTTTTTGAGATTCCAGCATTCACTTCCACAGAGGAGTATTGGGAAGACCATTGTTTCATAGATTCTTACTTTTGTTACTTGTTTGATGTCTCTTGACTTATATATTTCATTAAGTCATCCAAAAGTTTGGGATGCTTGACTGATTCGTCTGTTTATATCTTTTATAATTTCACCATTGTACTCAATAACTCCTCCAAGGTAAGTGAAGTTTTCTACCTGCTCTAAATTCTTACTATCGATTTCCAGATTGGTACTTCTTTTTCCAATTTGCATAATTTTTGTTTTGCTTATATTTATGTTTAATCCAGATTTTATACACTCCTCCTTTATTTTATCAGAAATTCGCTGTAGATTTTCTTCTGTGCTTGCAAGTAATGCAATGTCGTCTGCAAATTTTAAATTTGTCACATTTTCTCCCATATATTTTGATTCCGGAGTCTTCATTGTTTAAGGCCTTATTTGTTGCTTCCAGTGTAAGATTGAACAGATCTGGTGACAGATTGCATCCCTGTCTTACTCCTCTCTCTCTGTGTGTGGAACCAGTTGGTTAAGGTGTCCTCCATTCGTACTGCACTTTCAGATTTCTCATACAGATTATTTATTATTCTTATGGTTTTGTTGGGAATTCCAAATTCTTCCATAGTTTTCCATAGTTCTCTTCTACGGATTGAATCAAATGCCTGACGAAAGTCTATGAAATTTATGTAGCAACTTTGGTTGTACTCTAGTGTCTTTTCTATTAACTGTCTTCAAGTGAATAGTTGATCAGTTGTGCTTCATCCTGGTCTGAAACTGGCTTGTTCTTCTTCTAGTGCCAGTTCTATATATGGCTTAATTTGTTTATGGAGTACTTTTATAAAAATCTTACTTGGAATACTGAGGAAGCTAATGCCACTGTAATTATTGCATTCTGTTTTATCTCCTTTTTTGTATATAGGAGTTATGACTGATTTGGTCCAATCAGTAGGTACTGCTTTGTTTTTGTAGATCCTTTCAAATAATGTTTTTAATGGTTTTCCTGCTTTTAAGAATTCTGCATGTATTTGATCAATGCCAGTGCTTTCCTAGTTTTGAGTTTTTCTGTGCTGTTGTGTGCTATTATTTCTTTGGTAAAGATATTTGTTTCCTCTTCCATTTCAGTGGCTGGAATCATAATATCCTGGGAGCTGTTTTTATTATATAAATCTTTGAAGTATTCTTCCCATCTGGCCATTCTTCTTGTTTTACTTTCAATTAGTTGTCCCTCTTTGTTTTTGATCATTATACTTTTTGTTGTCCGTGTCTTACTAATTTGGTCTATTTGTTTATATAATCCATGAAGGTTATTTTCTTTTAATAGCTTTTCTGCCATTTTGCATTTCTCTTCTAACCAGTTATTCTCATCTCTTTTAACTAGTTTTTTTATTTCTCTGGTGAATCTATTATATTCATTTCTGTTATAGTTCTGTTTTAGTCATAACCTTTTTACTTCATTCGCGATCCAGTCCTTTTTACTTTCTCTTTCTGCGTAACCTATTGTTTTTTCTGCTGAATTTAATATTATTTCCTATAATTTGCACCAATGTTCTTCGATGTTTATATTCTGTTTTGGTAGTTCCTTCAGGTTTTTATCTAGTTATAGTTGATATTTTCTTAGAATATTGTTGTATTGTAGTTTTTTACATTCAGTCTCCTTTTGACTCTAAAAGTACTTCCCCATTTTAACTTTATTCTTAGGTTTGCTAATACTAGCTTATGGTCTGATCCACAATCTGCAGAGAAGGATTTGCAGTTTAGGATACTTGATTTCCATCTTTGGTTTACAATAATATAGCCTATCATATTCTTGGTTTGTCTGTCTGGTGATATCCATGTCCATTCTCTTAGGGGTTTTGGATGTTTAAAGAGAGTGTTGGTTATTGTTAGTCTATTATTTGAGCAGAAGTTTAGCAGTCTTTCGCCACATTCATTGCTTTCTCCATACCCAAAC
Organism: Typopeltis vanoorti; assembly: GCF_054136105.1. NCBI lineage: Eukaryota > Metazoa > Arthropoda > Arachnida > Uropygi > Thelyphonidae > Typopeltis > Typopeltis vanoorti. The sequence goes on from NC_143564.1 coordinate 20,673,878, forward strand.
TTTCTGATTACTCTTGGTCAGGTATCCCAGTCTTTGCCTACTTTTGCATTTAAGGCCACCATTACAATTAGGAGATCTTGATTTGATGCCTGTCTGCTGTACTGCTTTTTCACGCCTACCAAGAATTACCAAAAACGCTTGCCTAGTACTAAATAAACACTTACCAAGAGAGCCCACAATCTTTGTTCCAGTGGAACCGCCCTTACAACTGAACTTGACCACATACACAACACTTTCCTCTCCAATGGCTACAGCGATCACAGTATCAAAAAATAATCAGTTCCTCCTCCATTCCCCGGTCTTCTCGTCAGAAAGAGTTTAGAAATGCCATCGCGATACCCTACATCCATGGCACATCTGAAAAAATAGCAAAGAATTTAAACAAGTACAACCTACACACAGCATTTAAGCCCCACAGCAAACTTGCTCTCCTTATCCGTTCTACAAAAGATCAGCTCCCTCCTCCCTCAGTGCCTGGAGTTTATAAAGTATCCTGTTCCTGTAAGCTGGCGTACTTTGGCAAGACAGGCAGATCAGCAACTATTCGCCTGGAGGAACACAAGTCATACATCTGCAACCATGATTACGGTCAGTCAGGCCTTGCTGACCATGTCTTGGATACAACCCATAGGATCTCATGGAAAAAAAACACCATACTCCACCACAGCACATTCAAAAAAGAGAGACTATTCTTAGAATCAGCAGCAGCTCTCAGAAATCAACCAAATCTTAATAAATACGGTTGCATTAAGTTTCCTAAGATTTGGGAAACACTTATCACCAGAGGTCCCACCCTACATTCCAGGACACCTACAACTGCCTTTAGAGGTTGCTTTTAGTGTCACCCATGTGGTTGGGCTTAGTATTGTTTGTTATTTGTGTTTATGTTACATTAGTTTTTTTTTGTAATCCCTGAAGATGTCTCAATGACTGAGACGAAATATAGGAAGTATTAAATTCTGTTTTAATCCTTTCTGAGTGTTGTAAAAAATCCATTAAGCCTCCAACATAATCTCTCTCTCTCTCTTTCTTTTAAGTCTCCTTTCACTAGTCTTCGTTGTTGTTTAATTTCTATATTTTCTTCAAAATTTATTTCTGTGTTTTCTTAGCACCAATGTTTTTTGTGACTTTCAGTAATATTTGACATCTTCTAAATGTTTTTACTTTATAAATTTTAATGGAAGGAAAATGTTTCTATAAATAAACTGATTTAAATATTTTCTAGTATTTAGGATTTATCTTTTACTAAAAACTATTAAATAGCATTTTATTCATAGTTTATTATGCACTGTTTAACTACTTATATTAATGCAAATAAAAATTATTTGTAAGAGTGTGTCCAGTCAATAATTTCCCATTGCAAGCACAATAGGTCAGGTTATTGAGAGACAGAGAAACAGGAGAAAATTCATTAAATGAAGGTTTATGCAGAATTAACAGTTTTTGATTGACAGGGAAAAAACTTCCTTTGTTGTATTTTTAAAGTAGTTCATTATTATTTAGGTTATTTTCTTTTTGCAGCTGAACCGGTGTTATTCTGAAGGGGAATTAACAAAAGCATAATAAGCTGAGGTCCCCTTACATGTTTATTATTTTAATTTAACTAATTTATTATTATTATTCTGTTTTATTTTTGGACTAGATCTCAGGCTAGTAATATGGTTAATTTTTTTTTTTTTTTTCGATAGTAGCATAATATGTTTCTTGACTTAAAACATTGAGTAGTAACTTTATTTTTATTATTGTTATGTTTATATTTGAATGGCAACCAGCGTTGTTTCATTAACTACGTGTCCATGTGAATAAAATATATCAAATAATTTATACTTCATATTCTTGTTATTTCAATGGTACTTAAATGTTATTTTAATTTCATTGGATGTTTCACATCCGTATTTATTGATGATTAAAAAGACTAAAGCCAGTACAGTGGTTAATCATCTAGAAATGCAAGCTAGCTGTTTACAGTTTATCAGTTATACAGAAAATAACTGTGTTTTAATAAGGCATGTGAGATGCATTTATCAGTTTTTCTTCATGCACAAATGCTGATGAAATCAGCTACAAAAGCGGTTATTTCTCTATGAGATAACCAGTTGGGCAGTCAGTATTTGATAGATGATAAGGAGTCAGTATTTGATAAATTTGATAAATTACTGTTACACCCTGATAAACAAAAATGTAATATAAAATCCTATGTAAGTAGCTAATACAAAATATTTAAAAACAGAAAAAATGCTTGCATCCAAGTAAAATAAATATAGCAGAAATTGTTTGTTTAACTAAATAATAAAAAAGAGAATCTTATTACAAAAAAGGATATGAAAAAAAAATAGGTTAAGTAAGACAAAGAAGATTAGAGATAAGAATTTGTATGTGAGAGGCTAGTTTAGCACTTGAAAAGAGGAGATTAAAATATTCAAGTAAATTCTAAAAAGGGGATTAATTTAGTATAGAGGCTAACTTAAAACAAATGACGATTGCTCAAGGTCAATTCCTGAAATGAGACGACGTCACGTGAGAGTCGCGTGCAAGTGAACCGTAGCATGTTTTGGGCAGAAAATCACGACTTTAATTGGTGAGTGAGATCGACTCCAGTAAGGGGAGAAGAAAAGAAATTGAAGATGATGTCGATAAGGGCCATGCAGATAAAAGGGTTAGGGAAACCCCCCACACACAAGGCTTTTTTTCCCTCAGGTTTTCTTCATGAAATCTTTATATAGGTAACACGGGTTTTCTTGAGTGACGGCGTAGGAGTTATCTCCGTCCAACACAACAAGGAAACAAAGTGTGCAGGAATTCGATTCTGTATTCCTATTGCAAGAGACGAGGAAGCCGTATAGTTACAAGAAGGAAGAAATTGTCTATGTGTCTCATCATCCAGTACTCGTATCGAGGGAAAGAAAATCCATACAGAAATCTGTGCCCACATGATGAGTTCCATAGTGATAGAATAGAAGATCCTGTGTGTGTCCTGTATTCAAGCACGAAAGGTATAGATCGTGAAAACCAGGGTTCGTCCTAGAAAGGTACTGTCAAATCTTGTATCATTTGAAATTGCATATAATTGCAATCATTGTTAATTACTGGACAGTCGAAGATATATTAGGACTTGAGTATAAATCAGAGTAGAATAAGAGTAAACTAGTTTATATTATTTGATAAGCATTCAAGTGCTAGAGATTTATGTATGCACATGGTATTTCATATGAGAATGTCTTAAAGGTCAAATGTATGTATTGGGCATAGTGCAAGGATAGTTTAACCTATGTTGTTTTGTTTTGTAAGTTAGATAAGGTAAACTGAATTTAAACATTAATGTCCATGGTATTATAGCAATATAGAGTATTCTGACTAGTATAAAGTTAAGTAAAGTGTTAATTTGTTCCAGGATTATATGTGTATATTTATATGTATAAAGTCTGTTATGATGGCATAATCACAAATTCCCACATAGGATTTTGCCCTAATACTTATATTTTGCTTGTGTAATTTTATTCTTAGTATTGAATTGTGTTTTATATAATAGGAATTGAATTGTACCATGTTTGAGATCTTAAATAAACTTTTGTTCATTAATAATACAGTTGTCTGAAATTGCTGCCTAATGCACCACTTGAAAAACGCACGAACCACACGGGAAATTAATGTGTTAAGTTATGAGATAAAGGGTCACGACTGTTTAATAGTTTCAATATCAGACATATTTTTGTAATTGCTCCTTGTTTTCGAATTATATATCCTAAACTAAATGTCCTGAAAGGCGCAGTATAATATAAATATTAGGGACACTAAGGGGAGAAAAAGCATAAATATTTGAATTTTGTAATATCTTGTGCATAGCTATATTTTTGAATAAAGATATAATAGAGATTCACTTGAAAGGATAAAAGAAAGTTTAATAATCGTAGATAGGGACACAACATTATTTCTAGATTCCAGATGTTTTGTAACTGCTTTGCTATTTTTATTTAGTGAAATGATAATTAGTAAAATAGTTAGTCATTACTCTTCTTATAGAGACAAATTCAGTTTAAAGTTGACCTTTTAGTATCATGAAATTTTGAATAATATCATTACAACAATCATTGTGTTGTATAATTCACTTATTTATAATGCTTTGATTTCTAGTGGCAAAATGCAAAAGTGACATTAATGTTGCCATCATCAACTACTGCTGTTAAGTTAATAGAAGAAGTGGGACGAAAATGTTGTTATCATCCAGAATCATTTGAATTAGTGCTTCAAAGAATGCCAGATGGAGAATCTGTTAGTATTACTATATCCTTTTGATATATTATTGCCTTTTTTTTTATTCATTGTAAAATAATCTGAGAATCCCCAGGTAAATGTACAGTATTGTTGTAAAACAGAATAATTTTATAAATATTTAAATATATCCCTCGATGAGTCTTGGACTCTCTGGAGGTGTCAAATAATAATAATATATTTAGATGTGAATTATTGTAATGATATCATGGTTATTTATTTATTTATTTATTTACTCCATATTACTGAAGTAGCATATTTTGCATAAGTGCAGTGAGTTCTGTATCTGAGGTACAGAACTCACTGCCTCTTATTAGATCTCATAAACAAAAAGATATCCACATTAACCAAAGATCGATAGTAATATGATTAATTCATGGACTTTTGATCAATAAAATCAGTTAAATCTTCTTCTTTTTGGCTTCCCATATTAGGCAATTTTTTGCCTGTAACACTTTCAAGGGTTTAAAAAGTCTTCTGCCCATTTCCTCCTGGGTCTTCTTGATCGGTGTCCCTTTGCTTTATATTTCCAAGCAATATTTGGCCATCTGCCTTCATTCATTCTTTCTATGTGGTTTTTCCAGTTCTTTCTATAGTTTGTGATGTCTTCTGTTATGTTAATTATGGATAATTGTTTTCTTATTTCTTATCTTGTCTATTCTTTTATAGCCTATAAGTGGTCTTAGGAACTTCATTTCTGCAGTTTCCACTTGTCTTTTATCTTATTCTCCCCAAGTCCATGTTTCACTGCCATATTTCAGAATTGGTTTGGCTATTATTTTATATAGTTTTATTTGGGTTGTTCTAGACATCTGTTTATTGAAGTGTCTATTCAAAGTTTCAATGACTGCTAGGAATTTTTGCTTTTTATATGCAATGGCGATTCCTCCATTGGGGCTTATGTAATTTCTTATGATATTTAAATTTGCTCGCTTGTTCTATTACTTTGTTGTGGATGACTAGTTTGCATCTTTTAATTTCTTTACCTTGAAATGCTATTGATTTTGTTTTATTTATTGAGATTTTCATGTCATACTGTTCTGTAGTTTTGTTCATCATGTGTAGATTTTTCTGTAATTGGTCTTCATTTTCAGCAAAAATAACTTCATAGTCAGCATACAAAAATTAATTCTTGATTTCCTATTTTAATTCCTATAATTTTGTTTTTCCTCCATTCTCTTGGAAATTTTTTCCCGGGGTGCTTAAGGGTCAAAGCTGTATAACTGAGAGGAGACCTCCACATAGCCTTTAAAGGAATGCGGAGAACCGACCAGGGCTTCTGACCTAATGTCCAATCCTCACCTTCTCGTGGTGCACCCTGTTGGGTATCTACTTTGATACTGAACGAATGAGGATGGGCTGGCAATTTGGGATTTAGCCGACCAAATTGTATTCTTATTGGTTAAACCAAAATAAAAAATGATGGTACAACATGACAAAATTTCATGCCGGCTGGGGTGTCGCCCGGTTAAACAAGGCCCCCGTTGTTTTCGCCAGGGAACCAGGGCGAACAGCGAAAAGTCAGCTACTGGAACAAATCTGAAAACAAACCCCAACTCAACATCACCAGAGTTAAAGATCGGTACTATCAACGTAAGAAGCCTGAATGGCAAAGAAATGGAGCTAGCTGAGGAATTAGATAAGTACCAGATCGACATAATAGGGGTGACTGAAACAAAAAAGACCAAAACTGGTGAGATCTTTCTGAGCAATAAATACAAAATGTTATATTCAGGCAATGACAATCAAGGAAAAGAAGGAGTAGCCATAGTATTCAACACAAAATACGAGGCTAATCTTCTTGAATGGCAGTCAGTCTCAAGTAGAGTAATGTGGGCGAATATGAGAATGGAGAACTGGACAATGAGACTTATTTGTGCCTATGGTCCCACAGAAGGTTCTACTAAGGTAGAAGTGGAGGAATTTTTTGAGGCTTTAGAAAAAGCAACTGACACAATGAAAAAGGAAAAGTTGGTCCTTGTTGGGGATCTAAATAGTAGAGTTGGAAATGATTGTGAGACATACAAAAATATTTTGGGAAAATTTGGAGAAAAGAGCAAAGCTAATAATAATGGCAAATATCTGTTGGATTTCTGCTCAGGACATGGAATGGTTATTACTAACACCATGTTCCAACATAAAAATGTGCACAAATTCACATGGAGAGAAGAGGCTAGGAATAAGAAAAGTCTCATTGACTATGTTATTGTTGATAGTGATGTTTTCTCCCTGGTGCAGGACACCAGAGTGTACAGAGGATTTGAAATTGGAAGTGATCACTATTTAGTCTTGAGCAGGATAAAATTGAATTTCATATTGAAAAGAATAACATGTAAGAAAGTTTTAAAGCGAATAAAAGTTGAGCAGCTCTCAGATGTGAACTGTAGACTAAAATACAGAAATATTATTGAAAAGAAAATGAAAGAGTTTGAGAACAGGAATCAAACCTTGGAGATTCAGTGGCAAACTCTGAAGGAAACATTGATTGATTCTGCCAGAGAGGCATGTGGTGAGGTTGTGTGCAAGGATAAAAAAATCAGAACTCCCTGGTGGACACAGGAAGTTAAAGAGGCAGTGAAGGAAAAGAAGAAAGCATATCAAAAGTTCCTGTCAAATAAGTCAGCTTTTACTCTTAAAGAATACAGAGACAAATGTAAGAAAGCTAAACAGTGTGTAAAACTAGCTAAACAAAAGTCATGGGAGGACTTTGGCAAGAATATAGAAAATAAATATCAAGAAGGTGGCAAAATATTCTGGAGGTTGTTGAAGAAGCTTAGGAATGGAGGAAAGAGTGTTGTAAAAGGAATTAGAGATGATAAAGGTGAAATGAAAACAGGAGAAAAAGATATCCTTGAAGTATGGAGTAATTACTTTGAAAAACTGCTAAATGAAACAAGCAGTGATGACAGCACAGTGATAAAAAACACTGACCAGGCATGCAGTCAGGAATACATATCCATACTTGAAGTAGAAAAAGCCATCAAAGGCTTGAAATGTGGAAAGGCAGCAGGAGTAGATGATATTCGACCAGAAATGCTGAAGTATGGTGGTATAAGAGTCTTACAGTGGCTGCACTGCATAGTTCAGAAAGCCTGGACAGAGGGACGCATTCCCGATGATTGGAGTAGAGCTCTCATAGTACCCATATATAAAAAGGGAAATAAAACTGAATGTGAGAATTACAGAGGTATTTCCCTACTGAGTGTTCCTGGCAAGATCTATGCAAGTATACTTGAGAAACGGTTGAGAAGAATTGTGGAAGAAAAGCTTGGTGAAGAACAAGCTGGATTCAGGCCAAATAGAGGCTGCCAGGATCAGATCTTCACTTTACGACAAATAGTCGAGAAAGCATGGGAATATAACAAAGATCTGTATTTAAGTTTTGTCGATTTGGAAAAGGCATATGACAAGGTGCCAAGAGAGAAGCTATTCAATACGCTGCAGTTATATGGTGTCAATGGGGCATTATATCAAGCAATACTTAGTCTTTATTTGAGTTGTGAGTCAGCAGTTAGAATTGAAGGAAGTACAGGAAGATGGTTTAATGTTAAATCTGGTGTGAGACAAGGATGTACATTATCCCCTCTGTTATTCATTATCTATATGGATCACATTATGAAGGAATGTGGTATTAAACCTGATATCAAAATTGGAGATGTTAATGTCAGCTCTTTGCTTTATGCGGATGATGTTATACTTCTAAATAAATCCGCTACAAGTCTGCAAGATTCTCTGACTAAATTGAATAGCTGTTGTAATAGATATGGTATGAAGGTCAGCAATAAAAAGACAAAGACAATGAAAATAGGCAGAATCATTGAAAATGTCAACTGTGTTGTGAATGGAGAACCAGTGGAACAAGTAAAACATTTCAGCTACTTAGGCACAATTTTTACTGAAGATGGTAAACTAAATATAGAAATAGACAACAGAATCAGCAAAGCTGGTATCGTGGGAAGTCAATTGAATAAATTCATATGGAATAAGAAAGAAATTAGTCGGAACACTGAATTAGCTGTATACAAGACTGTGTTCAAACCAATTTTAACTTATGGATCTGAGAGCTGGGTCAGAAGTAAAACACTTGACCAAAGATTAGAGACCACAGATATGAGAGTCCTGAGAAAGATTAGAGGCGTGAACAGATGGCATCAATGGCAATATCATATTAAAAATGAGGATATTAGGAATGAACTTGACATTGTCAGCATCCAGGAATGCGTTAGCAGAGCTAATCTCAGATGGTATGGTCACTTAAATAGAATGGGAGAGGAAAGATTAGCAAAACAAGTGTTCTCTGCCAGATTGGCAGGAAAACGACCCAGAGGAAGACCAAGATATAGGTGGATTGATACGGTACAAAGTGCCTTAGACGATAGAAATATAAGATCTGATAATGTTGGAGTCTTGACAAGTAACAGACTGATTTGGAGGAAAATTGTAGATAGGAAGTTAGTAATGATGTAATTTTTTCATGTAGTACTGTCATATCCTGCACACCCCTTGAGGGTACATGGCAGGAATTTGATGATGATGATGATATATATATATATATATTTTTTTTTTTTTTTTTGATGCCTCAAGGGCTCACTTTAGTGAGTATGGGAGTGGAGAACCCGAGGTACCTGATGCTGGACCATACTTTATTTCATGTAATATACATCTGTTATATTATCTATAGAATGGTCCCTACTCTTTATTTCTTTCTTTCTTGTTCCTTCATCTCAAGGACTAGGGTGAATCTTTCTATGTTTCTACTTTTTCATTTCTTCATGCATAGAAGGCAACGGGAAACCACTATGCTTCTACTTTTCCCTAGTTTGGATGAGCAGCAAAGATCAAAAAGACGAGTGATGCACAGTTCAGGATGGGACTCCTGGATCCAGAACTGTGCAATTGATTACCAGGGAGGTCACTTGTTCTAGTATGGATATTGACCAGATTGCATGTCAGTCATATGAATTGTCTTTACTAAAGCCTGTGGGAGGTGGAGAAGAGGAAAATAGAATATATTCATATGGAAAAAGGGCTAAAACTAATTTTCACATTGGATCTTGGAATGTGAATACCTTACTTCAAACTGAAGATTGGAGATTGTAAAGTTGGAGATGCTAAGATTGAAAATAGATGTTCTGGGAATGACTGAGGTGAAATGGAAAAGAAAAGGAGATTTTAGAACAGATGGAATGAGAGTAATTTACTCAGGAGAGGAAGAGCAACATCAAGCAGCTGTTGGTGTAATATTGAATAAACGAGTGGCATGATGTGCGGAAGGCTACTGGCAAATCTCAGACAGAGTTTTGGTGGTAAAGATGAAAGCAAAACCAAGAAATATTCAACTTATTCAGATATATTTACCTACTTGTGATTGTGAGGATGAGAAGGTAGGGAGAGTTTATGGTGATATAGAACAGGGTTTGAAATGTAAAGAAACAAAAGATATAATTATAATACAGGGCGATGTTGGATTCTGAATGAAGAGAAATTAAAATTATTAATACTTCCTTCAGAATCCAACATAATCCACCATATTTGTAGATATTATTTAACGCAAATCTCTTGTTATGAACTAATATTCATATAATTACCTTTGAGTTTTTTTTATTTAATTATTTAATCTAGGATATGTATTAATAATGGAAAGGACTCAGTATAAAAATAACGTTCAGATTATTTTATTTATTCCTATATTAATAGTAGAAGAATTTATGTTCATCTTATTTATTTATACATTATTTGAATTGAAAAATATCCTTTTATTTAGTTTCTGTATGTAAAGGAATAATGTTATGTAATGCTTATGCTTATATAATGCTCTAATTGTTGTCATGGAGACGGAGTTAAAAGTAGAAAAGCGTGAGCGTGGTGGCGCGTGAGTTATGAACGTGAGATGGAATTGATATGAGCTAGACGGTGAAAACAAGTTTTGGCGGGAAAAAGGAGTGAAAGTATATAAACAGAAAGCGAGAATAAACAGCAGCAGTTGGTCGGCAGAGTCATAGCACTAGAACTGGGAAACTAGGGACTGAGTACAATTGGAGCACTCAGCACAGTAATGGCACTGAGAACTGTACAATAGAGATGAGGAAATAATTTATTGGCAGCACGAAGTTAAATCAGAAGCTGTAGTACAAAGAATTAAGTGCTGTGATCAGATTACAAAGGATCGAAATGTAAATTGACAACTCAGAATATTGATATGGAATTCTGAAGTTAATGTTGTATTCCAGAGCTTTCAAGGAAGATTAGTAGAAAGCTGATTCTATTGTAAAGTAGTATATGGGGAATAAGTAGATTTTCTAGTGCAAGTGTGTCTGCCTATGTGATGTGCTGAAATTAAAGATTAAGTTAATTTAAAGAAGGTTACTTTTGAAATGTGTAGCTCCAGTGTGATAATTAACTAAAGTTTTAAGTGTACCTCAGTGAATAATTTGTGCAAAGATTTATTCCGATAAGAACAGTTGTACTTTATAACATTTTAGAGTGAAGTTATAAGAATTATCTCCTTCTGTTAAATCCTAACATTAACTGTGGTGTTTATGCTGAAATTAGCCGAAGCTAGAAGGTTAATAGTTTTCCCCCCTTAAGGTGATAGCTATCTCTTGACTGAGCTATGTGATTTCTGACTAAGGGTTAGATAAAGAATACTATTGTTAAAATATTTGCTGTGAATTTCAGTGTTAAAGAACTTTAGAACTATCTTGGCTTATTAAGGAGAAATTAGATTTTGAAGCTCAGTGTTTAATACAAAGAGTTGAGTGAATGTTATGAGTAGTAGAACAGATTCTAGTAGCAAGGCTTATACGTTGGAAAGTTACCATTAAAGTTACCTTTAATTAATATACTTTATATGCGTTGTTAATTCCGTAAACTAATTACCAGTTATAGTAGAACAGAGTTAATTTTGCATTATCTTGTATCCAAAGTATGCTTATGTATATATTATATAACCTTGCATTAAATATTTTGTTTTATTGATTTCAATTTGTTGTTAGCCTGATTCTTTTCCACTGCACCGTTCATAAAATTATCGGACCTAGCGGGAACCTAAAATGTTAATGTAAAATTTGGCCTATATATAAACATTAGACTGCTAAAGTTAATTAATATATGATTACACTATTTTGCATAGACTAATCTGAATATAAGGTGGCACAGTATAATAGAAATTTTCCTATATTTGGATTAGTAATCATCATACAATTAATTAACTTTAATAAGAACAACGTTAAAGCAAGATGGTGGATCAAAAGACAGGAAGGACGATTCAACAGCGATATGAATGCAAAAATTGGAAGAGGAAGGGAGGAAGATATTGTTGGGCTATATGGATTGGGAGTGAGAAATGAAAGAGGAGATATGCTGTTGGATTTCTGTAGAAAACATGATTTAGCAATTATGAACACTTGGTTTAAGAAACATCCAAGAAGATTGTATATGTGGAAAGCCCCAGGGGAAGATATAAATAGTAGAAGTCAGATAGATTATGTTTTGATAAACAAAAGATATAGAAACATTATAAAAGATGTGACAACATATCCAGGAGCAGACTGTAACACAGATCATATATTGTTATCAACTAAGATGAAAATTAATCTAAAAAAAAGTAACTACAAGGAAACAAAACAAATCATGGAACATAGAGCAGCTGAAAATACCAAATACAGCGAATAAATTCGCAAAGAAAGTAGAGGAAGAAATGAATGAGAGAAATATACAAGAAAGTGATAATGTAAGTGAAAAATGGAAAATTCTGAAGGAAAGCATAATTACTGCTACAGAATTAATTTAGCCAAAAAAGAAGAGAAAAGATTGAAACCATGGATGATGGAAAATATTTTGAGGAAAACAACACAAAGAAGAAAGTTAGTTAATAGTAAAACAGAGGAGGAAAAAAAAGCAGTATAAAGACTTGAGTAGGGAGATACAAAGAAAGATAAGAAGGAAAAAGAAGAGTGGTTAGATGAAATAAGTAAAGATACAACAGCAAAGACAGAAAGAAATGACATAAAAGGTGTTTATGAAGGAGGATACAAATCCTTTGATGTTTATCTGCCAGTAAGCGAAACTCTAAGAACTTGGACTAAGATCTATGAGTTTCATACCGAAAAACTATCGGCAAATCCAAGTGTAAGTAACCACTTGGTAGCACAACCAAGCAACTCGGACCAAGACCAAGGCAACTCGTATCAAAGGTGGAGCAAGCTCCCTCACTATCCTTGATATTTTCTCATAATGTAAAAACACAGCCCCTAGGGGATGTAATACTGTAATTACATTATGAGGAGAGGTCACTACCCAGACCGGTTTCAACTTTTTTTGAGGTCTCATCAGTGAGTAGGTAGACCTGGAAGATAACAAGGTTTAAGTGAAAAGAACTTGCATACCTTCACTATACAAATGCCATAAAGGTGTGCCTGTATATTATAACATAGAATAAAAGCCAAATGGCTATTTTTCTGGCAACCTTAATATATATATACAACCTTAATATACAACCTCAAGGCTAGTGAGGGAGCTTGCTCCACCTTTGATACGAGTTGCCTTGGTCTTGTACTACCAAGTGGTTACTTACACTTGGATTTGCCGATAGTTTTTTGGTATGAAACTCATAGATCTTAGTTCTAGTTCTTAAAGTTTCGCTTACTGGCAGATAAACATCAAAGAATTTGTATCCCTCTTCATCATTATTATTAAGGTTGCCAGAAAAATAGCCTTTTGGCTTTTATTATAAAAGGTGTTTATAAAAACATTAATATGATGACAGGAAGGAGAAAGATGCAATGGATTGGAGCAGTCAAGTATGAAAAAGGCAAAATTCTGATAGAAAAAGAGAAGATATTACAGAGATGGGAAGAATATGTAAGTAAACTTTATGAAGATAGAGAAAGAGGAGAAAATCAAATGAAAGAATATGGTGGAAATAGGCTGTACATCATGAAGGAGGAATTGAATCTAGCAATTTAAAAGATGAAAGAAGGAAAATCCCCTGGAATAGATGGTATATAGATGGAAGTTATAAGGAATATAGGTGAAAAAGGTATGGAAGTGTTATGGCAAATTATTAACGGAATTTATGAGGCATAAGAATTACCAGAGAAGTTTCGAGGATCAATTTTTATCCCCATTCCAAAAAAGATGGGAGTTTTAGACTGTAACAATTTTAGAATGATAAGTCTTATAACTTGCACAGCAAAAATTCTGGCATAAATAATTTTGGAGAGAATGAAGAGTTGTTGTCGTCATCCAGTAGCATCCTCTAGCAAGAGTGTTGCAGCTCTTCTCCATTTCTCTCTGTCTGTCGCCTCCGTCATTCTTAAACCAGTCCATTCCACGTTGTCATTGAATTAAGAGTAAAATAGAAAAAGAAATGAATGAGGAACAGTTTGGATTCCGAACCAACAGAGGAACTAAAGAGGCTATAACTTGTTTAAGAATTATTGGGGAGAAAACACTAAACCATGGTGGAAAGTTGTTTTTGGGATTTCTAGACTTTGAAAAGGCATTTGATACAGTGAAACATGAAAGGCTTTTTGACATTCTAGAAAATATTGACTCTTATGACTTGGAGATTTTAAAGAGATTATATTGGACACAAACAGCGTCAGTATGTGTAAATGGAGAGGAAACAGGAGAATTCCTGGTGGAGAGAGGAGTTAGACAAGGATGCAAGTTATCCATTATTGTTTAACCTTTATAGTGAACAAATGCTTAGAGAGGCACTTGAGGAAGGAATAAAAATAAACGGAAGAATTATTAACTTAAGATATGCGGATGATATAGTGGTGTTGGCAGAAAGTGAAAATGGATTACAACAAATTGTTCAAAGAATTGAAAACTCCCGTAAAGAGTATGGACTAAGGATTAACACAAAGAAGACCAAGATAATGATAATGAGCAGAAAAATAGGAGATAATGTAAAGATAAGATGTGGAGGAAAGATTTTAAAAGAAGTGGAAAGATTTCAGTATTTAGCTAGCTGGATCTCAGAGAAAGGAACTTCAGTGTTGGCCATTAGAAATAGAATAGGCAAAGCTAAATCGGCATTTATGGAAATGAAGAGAATTTTAATAAACAAGAATATTAAAATAGGTGTTAGAGTTGGAATAGTTAAAACAACAGTTTGGAGTATTGCAAGTTATGGAAGTGGGTCATGGACGCTCAGAAAGAGAGATATGGAAATGTGGTGTTATAAAAAGATGGAAAAGATTAGCTATACAGAGAAAATATCAAATCAAGAAGTTTTAAGAAGAGTTGGGATGGAAAGAACACTGCTGAAAAATATTATGCAAAGAAAGACCAGATTTGCAGGACATCTTCTGAGAGATTCTTCGGGACACCTAACAAGAACTATATTACAAGGGAAAGTTGAGGGAAAGAGAAGACGTGGAAGACCAATTGGAGAGTGATTGAATGACATCGTGGAATGGACTGGTTTAAGAATGACGGAGGCGACAGACCGAGAAAAATGGAGAAGAGCTGCTCATCTGCTGCAACCCTCTTGTTAGAGGATGCTACCAGGTGACGATATATATTGAAGAGCATTGGTGATAATCCACTTCCTTGAATGAGACCTTATTCATTCATCTTCAAGGCCCACCTTTCCTAATTGGGTTGTGGGGGTAGCAGCTGCAAGAGAAGCTTCCAATGGTCACGATCCTCCACCACCAAGCTCAGGTGTTCTGGTTGGACTCCCAAACGTGTCCACCCAAGTTTTTGGATCTAATCTATCCAGCGAGTCCTTGGCCTTCCACGTGGCCTCCCACCCTCTGGCTTGGCAAAGAGGGCTTGCTGGGGGGGAGCCTCTCTTGTGGCATTCTGACCAGGTGCCCATACCAACGTAACTGTGATCTCTCAACACAGAGAAGCAGCGGTTGAGTATTGAGGGTTTCCCAAATTGTAGAGCTTCTGACTCTGTCAAGTCTTGTCAGCCCCACAACCCCTCGAAGGAACCTCATTTCAGCCACTTGGATTCGTGTCTGCATTCTTTCGGTCATTACCCAACTCTCATGACCATAGGTGAGGATGAGGACATAGAATCTATTGAAGACAGCCAGCTTTGCCTTCTGGCTTAACTCCCATTTCAATACTAGTAATAATAGACCTCTATTGGTTTTAATTTCTTTGGTTGTTTCATTATTAATTTTAATTTTAATATAGCTTTGTTCCATTATATTTACTATTGCTTTTGTGGTTTGAGGTGTAGCTTTCAATTCATACAGTATATTAATTAATTTTGTTCTGTTGATTTGATTATATGCTTTCTCATAATCTAGGATGGCCATATATGTTGGATTTCCCACATTTACACTCAAACAAAGTGTGAATGTGGGATCTGTGCAGGATCTTCCTTTCCTAAAGCCACATTGTTCTTCTCTAATAATTTCCTCAGCCCATGGTGTTAATTTACTTTTAATTATATCTAGATATATTTTATAGCATGTATTTAATAAGGATATTCCTCTGTAGTTTCCACAATCCTTTGTTTCCTTTTTTGAATATGTTTATGACTATTGCTGTCTTCCATTCTTGTGAGATGTTTCCTTCTTCCCATATTCTGTTAAGAATTTAATTAATCATAATTGAAATGGCTTAGAGCTGTATTTGTATAGTTCTGAATTTATTCCATCTTCTTCTGCAGCTTTTCTATTTTTTAGTTTTCTAATATTTTCTTTAGCTCATTTAACTGTATTGGTTCTTCATTTGTTTTTTGACTTATTACTTGTTTTATTTCAATTTGATTATTATTGTTTAGAAGCTGTAGTGATTTGTCCATTCTTTTTTGGAGGGGCCTTCTAATTGTAGATTATCCTTTGTTTCTTGAGTCATTTTTTAATGATTTTATAGCTCTTTAGTTGAGGTCCATTTATGTCATGCTCTAATCTAGATAAAAATTTTTCCCAGTCCTGTCTTCTGATTTTCCTGGTTTCTCTTGTTATTGCTCTGATTCTTTTATATTCTATTTCATTTCCTGTTGTAAAATTATGTAAATTTTGTTTATATTCAGTCCTTATTAAATCTTTTGTCTGCTGCGCCTTTGTATAAACTACAATATCATACTATTCAAAACTTATTCTCAATATCTTACTTTACTTGTCTTAACTTTATCTTAAACAGTCGTACTCCGAGCTCTTAATCCGAGCTCTTAATTTAAAATCTTCTCAATCAACTTAATGTGCTAAATGGTGGAGAATCATTTGATCATCAACAAAGTGTAGCCAAACGGTGGGTCTATGTGGAGCAGAGTTTAAGGCTTCCTCTTCAAACATTTCCATGAAGTAAATAGCTTGGGGATGGTAGTGGAAAGCCCATGGCTGTACCCTCTGTATATTTGTAAAATTTTCCTTGCCAGACAAAATAGCCTTAGTTCATAGTGTGCTTAAATAAAGCAGAAATATTGGAAGGAAATTCAGCTTGAATAAGGTCTTAGTCTTTTTAAGTGGGACATCGGTGAACAACGAGAAAACATGAAAACTGACCATAATGTCAGTGAGTGGGAGGTTTTCTATACTGGCTTTAGAGTGGGCTGAATTTTTTTATGTATGGAGAAGGGGGTTGTTGCCAGTATATTGAGAAAGCACTTTAGCTAAATATATGACTAATTTGTATGTGGGTGAATCGATAGCATCTACAGTTGAGTGTAATGCCACATTCTGTTTATGGATTTTAGATAGTCCATATGTACAGGGGGACTATAGAATTATATGGTTTTAGTTTATTAGTAATTCCAACAGGCTGGGAGGTGACCTTTTTAAGGAGTTCATATCTGCGTATTGGTAGGGTCATTAGTCTAAGGATAGGTTTAAGTGATCTTTAAGCAAAGAAATAAGTTTTAATGTGTAATCATGGTAATATAGGACTACTGCAGAATTCCCCTTATTAGATTTAGTAATTACTATTTTATTATTCTTCTTAATTTCCAGCAGTGCTTTTTATTCTTTATACTTTTTTGAGATTTTGTCTTTGTCATTATGTTGGTAACATCCAGTCTAATATTACTGGCAATATGGATAGGAAGACTAAGAATCCCAGCTTCTGTTTGAATCCTAATTTCTTCAGTAGGAATTTTTTTTTTTAGGTGCAAGTGCATAGTTGTGGCCAAGAGAGAGTGTGCACTAATTTCTTCTGGTTTGAGGGTGAAGGAAGATAAGTTTATTGCATTTATATTTATTTGAATATTTATAAATATTAATATAAATGAAATTGTTTGCTAATCTAAAAAAAACTTGGTTCAAGAGTCAAGTTTTTTTTAGATTAGCAAACTTCTTGATGTGTTGACTTGAAATTCTGAAGCATTAGAAATGTCTGAAAGGATTGTCCAAAGGTCAGTGTTTAGTGTTGCGGTGAGCCCTCTAGTGCATGAATAGCTTAATTGGTATTGGCAAGTAGAATGCGAGTAACATCAACAGGACAACAAAATTGACATCATTAAGTATTGAACATCACTGCAAGAATTTTGGGATCTAGTTTTGAACTGCTATACATAACAAATACTTCTTGCCATAAGCAGGTCATGTCTCTTTATGAATGTCCTTTGCAGGAACTTCTTTTCCCACAAGAAACTTACTACAGCATGCAGTTTAACATTTGTATGCTCCCAAGCACATTTGGCATTTTAGACATGCACATGTTTTATAGCTGTTTTCAGCAGTCTAAAATGGGAAATAAACTCGAGAGTGTACAACTGCCACACTTCATGCTGTTTAGCAGTCGTGTACACTCTTGAGCATGTATGCTATTTTAGACTGCTGGAAACAGCTACCAAACATGTGCATGAGAATCTACTACATGTACTGTTATCGTCATAGACGGTGCCTGCTCCTTATAATGCCTGCTGAAAACTTCACTTCCAGTTCACTTGTTCTGCTTTTGTTTGTAACTTACTGACTTTCCCAGAAATTAAAATCCATTCAGAATTTACTACTAAATAAGATATCAGAGATCGATTGCACATGCTTGATAACATACTGATTCATTAACTAGCTGTTGACTGCATTACTTTTGTTTCATTATCGTTTATTGTCTTATACAAATAATTTATAATGAGTGCTGGGATTAAAAAGAAACAAAAAAAAAAAAATTGTGACACGTGCAAGGTTTGCGGTGTGATGTTTTTTTTTTTTTTTTTTTTTGGTTACCGAAAACTGTAGTGCTGCAGAAATTCGCCGATAACTGTGTAAAGTTTATGAACCTAATGTAATCAGTGGGTACTATAAACATAAGAAGCCTGAATGGCAAAGAAATGGAGCTGGCTGAGGAATTGGATAAGTACCAGATCGATATAATAGTGGTGACTGAAACAAAAAAGACAAAACTCGCAAGATTTTTCTGAGCAATAAATACAAAATGTTATATTTAGGCAATGACAATCAAGAAAAAGGAGTAGCTATAGTCTTCAACACTAAATTCAAGGCTAGTCTTCTTGAATGACAGGCAATATTAAGTGGAGTGATGTGGGCAAATATCAGAATGGGGAACTGGACAATGAGACATATTTGTGCCTATGGTCCCACCAAAGGTCTACTAAGGTAGAAGTGGAGGAATTTTTTGAGACTTTAGAGAAAGCAGTTGACGCAATGAAAAAGGAAAAGTTGGACCTTGTTAGGGATCTAAATAGAAGAGTAGGAAATTATTGTCAGACATACAAAAATATTTTGGGAAAATTTGGAGAAAAGAGCAAAGCTAATAATAATGGCAAATACCTGGGATTTCTGCTCAGAACATGGACTTGTTATTACTCACACAATGTTCCAATATAAAAATGTGCACAAATTAACATGGAGAGAAGAGACGTGGAATAAGAAAAGTCTCATTGGCTATGTTATTGTTGATAGTGATGTTTTCTTCCTGGTGCAGGACACTACAGTATACAGAGGATTTAAAATTGGAAATGATTTAGTCTTGAGCAGGATAAAATTGAATTTTCATATTGAAAATAAGAATATGTAAGATAAGAAAGTTTTAAAGCAAGTAAAAGTTGAGCAGCTCACAGATGTGAACTATAGACTAAAATCCACAAACATTATTCAAGAAAAAATGAAAGAGTTTGAGAACAGGAACCAAACCTTGGAGGTTCACTGGCAAATCCTAAAGGAAAGATTGATTGATTCAGTCAGAGAGGCATGTGGTGAGGTTGTGTGCAAAGATAGAAAAATTAGAACTCCATGGTGGACACAGGAAGTTAAAGAGGAGTGAAGGAAAAGAAGAAAGCATATCAAAAGTTTCTGGCAGATAAGTCCGCTTGTGCTCTTAGAGAATACAGAAACATATGTTAAGAAAACTAAACACTGTGTAAAACTAGCTAAACAAATGTCATGGGAAGACTTTGGTAAGAACATAGAAAATAATTATCAAGAAGGTGGCAAGATATTCTGGAGGTTGTTGAAAAAGCCCAGAAATGGAGGAAAGAGTACTGTAAAAAGAATTGGAGATTATAAAGATGACATGAAAACTGGAGAAAAAGATATCTTTGATGTATAGAGTAATTACTTCGAAAAATTGATAAATGAAACAATCAGTAACAGCACAGTGGTAAAAAACCCTCAACATGCATGCAATCAGGAATACATATCCATACTTGAAGTAGAAAAGCCATCAAAAGCTTGAAATGTGGAAAGGCAGCTGGAGTAGATGATATTTTATCAGAAATGCTCAAGTATGAAGGTATAAAAGTCTTACAGTGGCTGCACTGCACAGTTCAATAGGCCTTGACAGAGTGATGAATTCCAGATGGTTGGAGTAGAGCTCTCATAGTATCCATATAAAAAAGGGAAATAAAACTGAATGTAAAAATTACAGAGGTATTTGAACACCCTACTGAGTGTTCTTGGTAAGATTTATGCAAGTATACTTGAGAAACGGTTTTGAAGAATTGTGGAAGGGAAACTTGGTGAAGAACAAGCTGGATTCAAGCCAAATAGAGGTTGTCAGGATCAGATTTTCACTTTATGTCAAATAGTTAAGAAATCATGGGAATATAACTAAGATTATATATTATATATATATTTAAGTTTTGTATAAGATTATATATTTAAGTTTTGTCGATCTGGAAAAGGCATATGACAAGGTGCCAAGAGGAAAGCTATTCAAAAGACTAAAGTTGCATGGTGTCAGTGGGGCATTATATCAAGGAATACTTAGTCTTTATTTGAGTTGTAAGGCAGCAGTTAGAATTGAAGGAAGTACAGGAAGATGGTTTAATGTTAAGTCTGGTGTCAGACAAGGATGTATTATCCTCTCTGTTATTCATTATCTATATGAATCACATTATGAAGAAAAGTGGTATTAAACCTGATATCAAAATTGGAGATGTTGATGTCAGCTCTTTGCTTTATGCAGATGACGTTATACTTCTAAATAAATCCGCTACAAAGTCTGCAAGATTCCCTGACTAAATTGAATAACTGTTGTAATAGATATGGTATGAAGGTCAGCATTAAAAAGACAATGAAAATTGGTAGAAATATTGAAAATGTCAACTGCATTGTGAATGGAGAACCTATAAAACAAGTAAAACATTTCATCTACTTAGGCATGATTTTTAGTGAAGATGGTAAATTAATTATGGAAATAGACAACAGAATCAACAAAGTTGGTATGGTATATTAGGAAGTCAATTGAATAAATGCATATGGAATAAGAGAGAAATTAGCTAAAACACTAAATTAGCTGTATACAAGACAGTGTTCAAACCAATTTTAGCTGGGTTAGAAATAAAAAACTTGAACAAAGACTAGAGACCGCAGATATGAGAATCCTGAGAAAGATTATAGCCGTGAACAGATGACATCAATGGCAATATCATATTAAAAATGAGGATATTTGGAAAGAACTTGTAAAATCTTGTATAGGAAGAATTGTGTAAAATTCTTATATACCGATTTTACTTGAGAAGGAAAGTCAATGCAAAATACTGGTAGTTTACTTAACAATTTTATTAATCTAGTAAAATATCAGAATGAATTGCTAAATTAATTAACCACCAATATATAATCTGTAAAAATATTAAAATTAATTACTAAATTATTTGACCGACAATATTGTACAAACAAGGAGATAGTCCATACAGAATTAGAATGTAGTCCCGAGGCTATCACCAAGCACAAAGGTTAGCAAGTTACGGGGTTTTTCCACCACGACTCAGTGATTTCGTAGGAGGAAGGTACCGCTGGTAGAACATCCAGGGAACTCGATTTTAAGAAGTTCCGAGGCCGTCACGGGAGAATAAAAAGGAGACAGGTGCTCTGCTCCGAACTTTTTGGCTTTGCTCTGCTCGGGTCTCTCTGTTCCTGACTTGTTCCGGTGTCGCTTCAAGAAGAAGCCTGTATCCAGGCATTCCAAGGATGGGGAAGGATATCCCTCTAGCAGTATTTCGACGATGAGAGGAGATATGTAACAGCGGCGTCGGCCTGTTCCAGAAAGTTCCTTCACGAAGATCCTTAAGTGATCTCCAAGAATGCTGTATTGTCGTTGCCGTGGAATAATGTCTGTTTGCAGTTCTAATGGGAAAGAAGAAGGTTATATTAGTGAATTCTAGGATCCAGAATGCTGAACTGGCTGAGAAATGTGTCAACTAAGATTAATGTAGAACTGTTATGGATTGTGAATCTTAGAGCAGGGATTTTTGATTATATAATTGCATTTATATTTTGCTATTGTAAAATTATTGTAAAATATATTGTAAAATATTTACAAAATATATTGTAAAATTAATATTGTATTAATATTTTGCAATTGCTATTGTAAGGTTATGAAGTTGGAAAACTGCACTTCTAAATTATTGCGAAATAGTTATCTGCAGAGTGTTGAGCATTTGTTAACGTTAAAAGGTCATAGTTAAGAGTTAATGTTTGAAGGAGAGATTGAATGTGAAGCTTAGTTAAGCATAATTTGGTTAATGGTCAAAGTTAAATTGAGTTGAAGTGTATATGAAACTAACCATGTGACTGACTTATATGTGAACATAGATATTTGTCATTGTCTCTAAGCTAAAGGCTAGAAGTACTGATCTAAGTAAATTGAAAACCAGACACATGCATTGCTTTGTTACTTGGCAGAATTGATAAGAGCCTGAAAAATTTGATATGTATGAAATCCTTTTTCCTTTAAATTGTAATTATCATGTCTTAGTATGAATAAATTGTTTTGTTTGTTAAATAACTTGCCTGATTTCGACTTACCAGTGCACTTTTCATAAAAAGATAGAACGTGTGTGTCTTTAAAGATAGCCACGACTGACTAAATTTAAGTATCTAATGTTGCTTGAATTAGAATTAAATATTAGAGATAATTCCATGATCCGCTGAGCAATTCTCTTATATCTATAGGAAAGACAAAGAATTCCTTGTGCGATCTTTAATGGCGCAGTTGTTAATACAAAATTTTTAAAGATCAGTGTGAGAGAAAGTCAGCTAGTTAGACAAAGGAATTGGTTCCAGCCAGCGATTTGTAAAATCTATACCTCACACGTGAAAATAGTGTAGTTACGACCTTGAGAGGTGGGGATGGGAATTAAATTGTAGAAAAAAGGATAAGACTAGTTCAAGCAACGATTACAACTCAGAGTTACGACTGACAATAAGATAAGAAGTTTAGGTAAGATAAGAATAAATATTGAAAAGATATTCGAATCAAGTATACATAAAAATTAGAAGAACTTAAAAATAATTTATTTTAGGTTAAAAATAAAATAAATTAAAATAAAAAAAATAAAAAAAAAGAAATAATATTGAAGATATTTCGAAGCGAGTATACATAAATAAAAATACATTATTTTTACAAACTTGACATTGTCAGAAACCAGGAATGTGTTAGAAGAGCTAATCTCAGGTGGTATGGTCACTTAAACAGAATAGGAGAGGAAAGATTAGCAAAACAAGCATTCTCTGCCCGGTTGGCAGGAAAAAGACCAAGGTGGATTGATACTGAAAAAAGTGCCTTAGAAGATAGAAATATAAGATCTGTTAAGTTTGAATCTTGACAGGTAACAGATTGATTTGGAGGAAAATTGTAGAGAGGAAGTTAGTAAGGATGTAAGTTTTTCATGTACTATCATATCCTGCACACCCCTTGAGGGTACATGTCAGGAATTTGATGATGATGTAATAAGTGACAGTAAGGTTGGGCAGTGGTGTCATTTGGTTAAAGTAGGGTGCAATGAGGTTCACGATGAAGAGCATGATGTCAGCCATTTGTGGTGACATATGATTTCGGGGTGGAAAAAGTCAAGACAAAAATTTGTATTGCGTCTCACAATTATTGAAGTTTCTTTTGAATCCTTAGAAGTTCTTATACCTCAGAACAGCTGGGGTATAAGAAATTGTGTTGCCAGATGGGTTCCAAGAATGCTGATCAATGCACATAAACAGTAATGAATGGAATCGACTCAATAATTTTTCGAGTGTTCCCAAAATGAAGGAGATGAAATATTTTCTCATATCATGACTAGTGATCAAATGTAGATTTCATCCACAACATTAGTCAAAACAACACTCAATGCAGAGTGTAGAGGCTCTTTTCATCATTTCCAAAAGGCAAAAATAATTCAAACTGGCACTGTAGGTCACAAAAAAATGAAAACCACTGTCTTCAAAAAAGGGATATTGCTTGTTGATTTTTCTTTAGTATCATCATCATCAAATTCCTGTCATGTACCCTCAAGGGGGGGTACTGGATATGATAGTACCACATGAAAAATTTACATCATTACTAACTTCCTATCTACAATTTTCCTCCAAATCAGTCTGTTACTTGTCAAGACTCGAACATTATCAGATCTTATATTTCTGTCGTCTAAGGCACATTGTACCATATCAATCCACCTATATCTTGGTCTTCCTTTGGATCGTTTTCCTGCCAACCTGGCAGAGAACACTTGTTTTGCTAATCTTTCCTCGCCTATTCTGTTTAAGTGACCATATCACCTGAGATTAGCTCTGCTAACGCATTCCTGGATGCTGACAATGTCAAGTTCTTTCCTAATATCCTCATTTTAATGTGATATTGCCATTGATGCCATCTGTTCATGGCTATAATCTTTCTCAGGACTCTCATATCTGCAGTTTCTAGTCTTTGCTCAAGTGTTTTACTTCTGACCCAGCTCTCAGATCCATAAGTTAAAATTGGTTTGAACACTGTCTTGTATACAGCTAACTTAGTGTTCAGACTGATTTCTCTCTTATTCCATATGCATTTATTCAATTGACTTCCTAATATACCACCTTTGTTGATTCTGTTGTCTATTTCCATATTTAGTTTACCATCTTCACTAAAAATTGTGCCTAAGTAGCTGAAATGTTTTACTTGTTCCACAGGTTCTCCGTTCACAACGCAGTTGCCATTTTCAACGATTCTGCCTATTTTCATTGTCTTTGTCTTTTTAATGCTGACCTTCATACCATATCTATCACAACAGTTATTCAATTTAGTCAGGGAATCTTGCAGACTTGTAGCGGATTTATTTAGAAGTGTAACATCGTTCGCATAAAGCAAAGAGCTGACGTTAACATCTCCAATTTTGATATCATTTTTAATACCACTTTCCTTCATAATGTGATCCATATAGATAATGAATAACAGAGGGGATAATCTACATTCTTGTCTCACACCGATTTTGACATTAAACCATATCTTCCTGTACTTCCTTCAATTCTAACTGCTGACTTACAAATCAAATAAAGACTAAGTATTGCTTAGTCTATACTTAGTCTTTATTTGAGTATAGCTTGATATAATGCCCCATTGACACCATATAACTGAACCGTATTGAATAGTTTTTCTCTTGGCACCTTTTCATATGCCTTTTCCAAATCGATAAAACTTAAATACAGATCTTTGTTATGTTCCCATGGTTTCTCAACTATTTGTCGTAAAGTGAAGATCTGATCCTGACATCCTCTATTTGGCCTGAATCCAGCTTGTTCTTCACCAAGTTTTTCTTCCACAATTCTTCTCAACTGTTTCTCAAGTATACTGGCATAAATCTTACCAGGAACACTCAGTAGGAAAATACCTCTGTAATTCTCACATTCAGTTTTATTTTCCTTTTTATATATGGGTACTATGAGAGCTCTATTCCAATCATCGGGAATTTGTCCCTCTGTCCAGTCCTTCTGAACTATGCAGTGCAGCCACTGTAAGACTTTTATACCACCATACTTAACCATTTCTGGTTGAATATCATCTACTCCTGCTGCCTTTCCACATTTGAAGCCTTTGATGGCTTTTTCTACTTCAAGTATGGATATGTATTCCTGACTGCACGCCTGGTCAGTGTTTTTTACCACTGTACTATCACTGCTTGTTTAATTTAGCAATTTTCCGAAGTAATTACTCCATACTTCAAGGATATCTTTTTCTCTCGTTTTCATGTCAACTTTATCATCTCTAACGCCTTTTACAGCACTCTTTCCTCCATTTCTAAGCTTTTTCAACAACCTCCAGAATATTTTGCCTCCTTCTTGATATTTTTTTCCTATGTTCTTGCCCAAGTCCTCCCATAACTTTTGTTTAGCTAGTTTTACAAAGTGTTTCGTTTTCTTAAATTTGTCTCCGTATTCTCTAAGAGCACAAGCAGACTTATTTGCCAGGAACTTTTAATTATCTTTCTTCTTTTCCTTCACTTCCTCTTTAACTTCCTGTGTCCACTATGGAGTTTCTGATTTTTCTATCCTTGCAGACACCTCACCACATGCCTTTCTGGCTGAATCAATCAGGGTTTTCTTCAAGGCTTGCCACTGAATCTCCAAGATTTGGTTCCTGTTCTCAAACTCTTTCATTTTTTCTTCAGTAATCTTTGTGTATTTTAGTCTTCAGTTCACATCTGAGAGCTGCTCAACTTTTATTCCCTTTAAAACTTTCTTACGTGTCATTCATTTCGATAAGAAATTCAATTTTATCCTGCTCAAGACTAAATAGTGATCACTTCCTATTTCAAATCCTCTGTACACTCAGGTATCCTGCACCAGGGAGAAAACATCACTATCAACAATAACATAGTCAATGAGACTTTTTTTTATTCCTTGCCTCTTCTATCCATGTTAATTTGTGCACATTTTTATGTTGGATCATTGTGTTAGTAATAACCAGTCCATGCCCTGAGCAGAAATCCAACAGATATTTGCCATTATTATTAGCTTTGCTCTTTTCTCCAAATTTTCCCAAAATATTTTTGTATGTCTCACAATCATTTCCTACTCTGATATTTAGATCCCCAACAAGGACCAGCTTTTCCTTTTTCATTGTGTCGGTTGCTTTCTCTAAAGACTCAAAAAATTCCCCCACTTCTACTTTAGTAGAACCTTCTGTGGAACCATAGGCACAAATAAGTCTCATTGTTCAGTTCCCATTCTGATATTTGCCCACATCACTCTACTTGAGACTGCCTGCCATTCAAGAAGATTATCCTTCTATTTAGTGTTGAATATTACGGCTACTCCTTCTTTTCTTTCATAGTCATTGCCTGAATCGAACGTTTTATATTTATTGCTCAGAAAGATCTCGCGAATTTTTGTCTTTTTTTGTTTCAGTCACCCCTGTTATGTCGATCTGGTACTTATCTAATTCTTCAGCTAGCTCCATTTCGTTGCCATTCAGGCTTCTTATGTTGATAGTACCGATCTTTAACTCTGGTGATGTTGAGTTCGGGTGTGTTGGCAGATTTGTTCCTATATCTGATGTTTCGCTGTTCGCCTTGGTTCCCTGGCGAATACAACGAGGGCCTTGTTTAACCAGGCGATGCCCCAGTCAGCATGAAATTTTGTCATGTTTTGCCATCATTTTGTATTTTGGTTTAAGCCGATAATACAATTTGGTTGGCTAAATCCCAAATTGCCAGCCCATCCTCGTTCGTTCAGTATCCAGGTAGATACCCAACAGGGTGCACCATGAGAAGGTGAGGATTGTACATTAGGTCAGAAACCCTGACCTAATGTCGATTCTCTGCATTCCTTTAAGGCTGTGTGGAGGTCTCCTCTCAGTTATACAGCTTTGACCACTCTTTCCACGAAATTGTCTGTCGCCATACTTGGCTGGTCACGGTGCTCTTCATCATGAATGCTGTTGTGTCCTTTAAACAAACTACGACATTGCCTAACCTTGCACAGTCATTGGTGAATTTCTGCAGTGCTATTGTTTTCTTCCAACAAAAACTGTATCACTTCATGAACCTCACAACTTGCAGGAATTTTTATCGCAGCACACATTTTAAATTATTAAATGAACAGTAACACAACAGAAGTAAAATGGTCAACAGCTAGCTAATGAGTCATCTTTGTTACCACATGTACTACCCTTCTCCCATATATTATTTGGCAATAATTCTGAATGGACCTTACTTTCTGGATGCATCTCTTATCAAAAGAGATGCATCCAGAAACCTATAAAAAATAAGCAGTAAATTAAGTTTTTTTTCAGGTGCACATATATTTTTATGTAGGTTCTGTATAGAGAGGTTTGGTCAACCTATAGTACATTATGTTGTATTACTTAGGAAACACATAAGAGCGGTACTTTTCTAGTGTAGAAGGTCACCTAGTCACCTTTCAGTCAAGAAAGGTAGCTAGCATGGTAAGAAGGCAAAA
Source organism: Typopeltis vanoorti (assembly GCF_054136105.1). Taxonomy (NCBI): domain Eukaryota; kingdom Metazoa; phylum Arthropoda; class Arachnida; order Uropygi; family Thelyphonidae; genus Typopeltis; species Typopeltis vanoorti. The sequence continues at coordinate 20,701,726 of NC_143564.1, forward strand.
TCAGATTACGAGAAGAATCTAGCCGAGCAGGTCAAAGAAAATCTCAAAGATTTCTTTCTTTATGTGGCGAGTAAGAAGAGCAAGTAAGTGACTATGGAAGATTAACCTTAATGAGTGATGATGGTTGACATAAGCAGATAAAATAATTGATTTACCGAGTGTCCACTTTGCAAGGGTATATCATCTAAGTGAGTTTCTTGTTTTATCATATGTGACACGCACACTAATGTTGGAACAGAGATGGATGAATTGGAGTTTCCTAGGATATTGCAGAATCTCAATGTAAATACATCTATGGGATTAGTTGGGATATCAGCTCATGTTCTGAGGGAATGTCCAAGGGCATTATGAACTGGCATTTCTCTGACTACTTTTTAATTTAAGTCTCAGCTCTGGCAGCTTTCCAAGGGAGTGGAAAGAAGGCAGAATAATCCCTTGCATAAGGGAGGTTCTAAGACTGCAGTAGCAATTATATACCAGTTGGTATCTCAGAGTTGTAAAAGTACTGGAAAACTTAGTTAAAAAGAGATTTCAAGAATGGGTGCATAAGAATGTGATACTGTATAAGGTGTAGCATTGCTTTGTTAAGGGTCATTCATGCCTTCGTAATTTATTAAATTTCTATAATAGAAGGATAGCCGAATTGGATAAAGGGAATGGCTACATGATGATTCTGCTGGATTTTGCAAAGGCGTTTGGCAAAATACCACATAGTTCTGTTAAGTAAACTAAAACCAGTGTTGATGGATATGACACTGGTTATGTGGATAAGAGGGTGGCTGCTGGACTGATATCAAGAAATGGTATATGGAGGAGCAGAATCCAGGCAAAAGCAGGTAACTTGTGTGTCTCAAGGCCCAGTGCTAGGACCACTACTGTTGAATTTGTACATAAATGCTATGTGCAATAACCTGAAAGAAAATATTCAGCTGTTTGCTGATGATGCAAAATTAGGTATTGTAATAGTTAATTAAGGCAGTATTGGAGAGATTACAGGATGATATAAATAGACTGTTAGTATAGGCAAAAATAGTGGGTGTCAAGGTTTAATGTGAAGTTATGCATTTTGAGATAAATAGATTACAAGCTGTGTGCCACATTGATGGAACTGTTTTCCAGGAAATAGATGAAGCTAGAGATTTAGGGCTGGTGGTAGACAGAGTTAAAGTTTAGAGGACATATTGTGAAGGTTGCTAAGGTAGCTCATAAACATTACTTGGCATTTGAAGAACACACAAGTAGAGATAAGGAAGTTGCTATTAAGAGAGAGGCAGAACACAAGATCATTCCTGGAAGTTGAGTAGAAGTGTGGTCAGTAAGGGCATGAGGACTAGATTTTTCACTTGGAGAGTTGTGAATGAATTGATTGGGTTGCCAAATTCAGTTGGGGGTTTAAGGAGAGATATCATAGATTGTATGGATAAATTTGGTCTCTTGCAGTGAGTGTTCAAACTCCATGTAGGTGCCCATACAATAATAATTACTGTCACGCATGAAAGGCAGAAGAGCCTACAGCGAATAGGTGCTGTGTGTTGGTGTGTGCACAAGTTTCAGGAGCAGTTGATATTCTTCTTGAACTGCTGGAGGTTGTAGTCCTTTTGAAATGCTTTGGGGGGGGGGGTTGTTCCACAGAATTCAGGTGAATCGAATAAAAGATCAGTTGGAGCAGCAGGTTTAATGAGTTTGCAGTTCAACTGTAAACGTTTTGTTGAGCAACTGTTGCTCGAGTTCCTGTAGATTTGACAGAGATGGGACGCATAATTGACATTAGTTCTACTGTACAGTGGGCATGGAAATATCTTTAGAAAAGACAGTGCAGAAACTGTAAGAGATGTCATTAATTAACCAAACTACCCTTTTCTGAAAAGCATCAAGAATTTTTTGGGAGGTGTTAGGTTCACCACCCTAAACATGAGAGCAGTATTCCAAAGTTAGCTGGAATTGGAATTTATATATAGTAATTAATCATTCAGGATCTTGAAGCTTGAGTGTTTGACCACTGCAAGGTGTGTTGTATGAGTTGGATGAGTGAAGAGAGTTATTCTGTTATAATGCAGGTATTTTCATGGATTTAGAAGAATCATCATGGGAGATCCCATATTTGACACCCTTGCCATCATTCATGCAATACCTATTATACTTCTTAAATTCACTGATGAGCACCCACAACCAGATCTGGCAACCCATTCACCACCCTCCAAGCAAAAAAATCTAGTCTTAATGCCCTTGCTAATCATACTCTTACACAACTTTCACTAGTGATGCCTTGTTCTCTCTCTTCTTGCTATGTAGTGAAAAAAGTCTTCAGTATCATTCCTGTAAAATCCCTTTAATACCTTAAATGCTTCAATCATATCACCTCTTTTTTGCCTGTTAGCTAATTTTTGAAGCCTATAGACTGACAATCTATTCTCATAGGGAGCATTCCACAGACCTGCTATAGTGTTTGCTGCTCCCCTCTGGATCATTGCCACAACTTCTTCATCCCCATGGAATCTGGGAGTCTGGATCTGTGTGTGTGTGTGTGCAATAGTTCAGATGTGGCCTTATTATTGTACACCCACAGTTCATAGAACCGGGGCTGGTAGATTGCCAAGAATAGTTAACATGCTGAAAGGGAGAAGGAAATAAAGGATGTACGAATTGGTCACCAACATGCAAAATCATGTATTGTATACTTAAAATTTTCCAACTGTTATACAAGCAAAATAGTTACCACTTTAAAAACTACTATGTTCATGAAAGAAAAGTTAATTTTCCAACATCTTCTGACATGTGCAGAAGTGTCGAAGGGTCTCGCATCTGTGGGCGTACAGTAAAACTTTATATAGGGGAACAATAACCTTTCTATCTCTACTTTTTAATGTGTTCTTCAGCAACCAAATAATCTGTTGTGCTGTTTTGATTACATTTGTCCCTGGCCCCATCAGTTTTCTGCATTTCAGTTCCATTCATAATATTCATAATAAACCAATCTTTGATATCTGTTCATCAGCCATCCCCTAATCCAGTGGTTCTCAAACTTTTTGCCTCTGAGTTCCACCTGACAAGAGAAAACACTGTCAGCACCCCTCCCCCCCTGCCGGTTTTATTTATCTAAATAGAAGTCATACTAAATTCGATGTTTTACTGTTTATTTTGTGTTTTCTACATATATTTAACAGTTCAGCTAAAAAAAAAATCAGCTAACGCCTTTTTATTCCTGTATACGGGGAGTAGGCGAGTCCATTTAGCCCTATCTAACTTTTGGAGACTGAGTGGGCAGTTCAATCTCCACTGGTACCAATCAGAGATAGATGGCCCAAGGCTATCACTAATTAAGCGGTACTCAGTGAAGAGAGACGGTTCAAAAATGTGCCGCCATCTCATGGTCCCTAACCCTAACACAATATATTTTAATGTCTGAAATAATGTGGGTTCTACGGTCGATTTTCTTGAGTTTACAGGAGGAAAAACCCGAGTTTCCGGGAGGGAAAACCTGCTTGCCCGTGCCAGAGATCGACTAACTCGGGAACCGGTCGAAAAAAGGCTTAGAAAAATTTCCTCTAGTCGCTGACTAGACTCGAAACCAAGTCTTCCTTCGTGCGGCCAAGTGCCGTGGTTGGCAAACGCCACATCCACTGAGCTACACAGACTCTATATTTAACAGTTTTTGGCACAAAATAATTAAAGTATCACAATATTAGGCCCATAATAAAAATTAGTTTTAACTTGCAATTAACCAAAATATGTACTGAAATGAAACAATATTCAACTAACAAGTATTGATGTTGAAAATTTATTTATCACTAGGTTAGACTATAATAGATTTAGTTTAATCCTTTATCCCAGTGAGAGCAAACAAAGTTTGCGCCTGAAAATATCTTCAGGACTAAATATAGTGTTGTACTATCTTATCAAAAGTTGTTTTGCATTATGGGAGATACTGGGTTAGAAGTGCCTGGTAGCTTGCTCCACCTTTGCCACGAGTTGCCTTGGTGTTGCACTACTTACTGGATAAGATAGTACAACACTATATTTAGTCCTGAAGATATTTTCAGGCGCAAACTTTGTTTGCTCTCACTGGGATAAAGGATTAAACTAAATCTATTATAACAAGTATTGAAATGAAACAATATTTAACTAACAAGTATTTAATTTTTCTCTGTCAAAATAATCAAACATTTAAATGCCAAAGTCTAATGTGATGGATGAACCTGCTTTTGAGAACAAAGTTTATCAAAACGTGGGTTAATATCAGAAATGGCCACTCTAAGTTCTTTAGCAATATTTAGTCTTGAACAATACTTTGATTTCATAGCTGCCAAAGCAGAAAAGCCTTTCTCGTATAAATAAGTTGTTGCGAAAGGAATTAGGATCTTCAGTGCTTTTTGGCTCAAAGTTGGGAATTCCTTGCCTATAAAACCTGTATCATCAAAAGTTTTTCTTTCTGTAATTTTATTTGTTGTTATTTTTAAAACTGATTTAGAGCAGTTTTAATTTTTATCTGTAGGAAAGTATGCCATGCCCCCCCCCCCTCAAGCTATTCCCCCCCGGGGGGTCATGCCCCACAGTTTGAGAGCCACTGCCCTAATCCAATCACCAGATTCATATTCATCCCTATTTGCTCCAATTTATGCAATAAAGTGTTTTATGCAGAGTCTTGTCAAATGCTTTTGTAAAACTCTAACTATATCACTGAATATTCATTTCCCTTAACCACTCCATTGTCACTTGATTATAAAAAGTAAGCAAATTACAAAGGCAAACCCTACCCTTCACAAAACCATGATGTCCCTTATAGAGTATAGTATTCCTATCAACCTAGTCCTGAATTCTGTCTTTCACCAATTTTCCCAGTACCTTTACTACCACCACTCCTGAGATGCTGATCGGCCTATCATTTGTTCCTGTGTTAGAGCCTCCTTTTGTCCTCTTTCTGCTCCATTGGCACTTTTTACCAATACTGAGTTTTAAATTAAACAGCCTGGTCTGAGGAACTGATAATTTCCTTCACATTCTCATACATAGGCCGGTATGCCATCTAATCCCATTCATATTGAGGCTCTGCAACATTTTAAGCATCTCCATTTCTTCAACCTCTGTTCTTCTATCATTCAATGCCACATCTAGCACTGTAATGTGACCAGCTAGATGGTAAATCTCTGCAAAATGCTCACTCAGCAATTCAACAATTTGGTTTGGTTGTCTTACCTCCTCCTTAACATCAGCACTTTTAAAAGTCTTTTTTTTTTTTTGTCACATTCTCCTCAAGGACTCTTCATATCAATGAATTGCCATACAAAATCCAATCCTTATTCTTAATCTTTTGCTGTTGTATGCTCTGCTTTCTCTCTCCTTCACTGGTGTGGCCTGGTTTGCCGAGTTGTTATCATTCCCATTCTCTAACCAACAAGTTGCAGGTTCAAATCCCACAGTGCACATGGATGTTTATGATTATCTTAACTTGTGTACTGCTATAACCTTGGAGATGGCACAGTATGACCTTTGCTGTCCTTGCACCATTAAAACCATAAATCATCATTATTCTCTCCCCTTTCTTTCACTAATGTGTCATTCCATCCATCAGGTGTTTCTCCAATCAATTATTCAATCTCAAATTTTGTTCTATAAATGCACAGATCTTTAACAAAACTATGCATAGGGTTTGCAGTTGATGAGAACAGGTCATTTATATAAATCAAGAAGAGGGTTGATGAAATGACAGTATCCTGAGGGACACCAACATTAACAGGAAAATCTGAAGAGAGAGAGCACCACCCACCATTACATGTAGGGATCAATTTACAAGAAAACTGGCACTCCAGTTACACAAGGATGAAGGCAGTCCTTGTGATGGTAATCTGTTGTGAAGCCCTCAGTGCCAGACCCCATCAAAAGCCTTGGAGATGTCAAGTGCAATGGTACAGGTTTCTCCAAACCTTTTAATGGAATGAGTCTGGAGGTGGCTGATGTAGGCCAGGAGATCTGTGGATCTAAATTGATGAAATTCACACTGGTGATCACTAATTAGATAGCAGTTCTCGAGGTATTGAAGAAGTTGACTGTTGATAACCTTCTTCATTACGAAGGTGGTCTGAAAAGTTCTCAGCCTAACAATGAAAAAACATTTATAATTTCAAAATTATTTTTATTTTTCAACATAATCTCCCTTAAGACTAATATATTTATTCCAGTGATGCTCCAGTGCCATTATCCTGTCCCTGTAGTGGTTCTCAGTAAGATCTGCAAAATACCCCTCTACAGCTGCAATCACCTCTTGATTCAAAGAAAAACGCTGACCAGTGAGGAAGAGTTTTAGTTTTGGGAAGAGATAGAAGTCAGTGGGAGCCAAAGATGGAGAACAGGGTGGATGTTCCAACAATTCATAGTGCAGATCCCTTAATTTTCCCATTGCCAAAACACCTTTGTGGGCAGGTGCATAGTCCTGATAAAAGATGATTTTTTTTTCTTCTGCAAACCGTCGTCTTTTCTCACAAATTTTTTCATCTAGTCTGGTTGAAAGATTGGAATAATATTCCCCGGTTATTGTTTTACCCTTTTCAAGATAATTAATAAACAAAATGCCTTTAGCATCCCAAAATACCAATGCCATGACCTTTCCTGCTGATGGAGCCGACTTTGTCTTCTTTGACACTGAACAACCGGCTTCTGGCCATTGTTTTGACTGCTGTTTGGATTCTGATGTGTAATGGTGAATCATAGTAGTAAATCAATGCACAAAATCGGTTTTATTGTTAAAATGCTCCAAGCACTGTTCAGAGATTTTCATGTGAGTGCGTTTTTGATCTGCTGTGAGCAGGCATGGCACCCATATTGCACAAAGTTTTTTCATTTGCAATTCTTCATGCAAAATATATCCTACATGTTCTTTTGAAATGCATTTAGCCTCAGCAATTTCATGCACTTTGACTTGCCGATTAACCAATACCATATCGTGCACTTGATTAATGATTTCTGGTATTGTTACACTTTTTGGACATCCTTCACGTGGATCATCTTCAAGACTGGTACAGCCACATTTAAACTTGGCAACCCATTTCTTAATTGTCGAAAATTAAGGAGAAGAATGCCCATACACTTTTATGTACTTCGAATGACTTTCTTTTGTGTTAAACTTCTTTTACAAAGAATTTTATAACCGCACGGTATTCAATTTTATCCGTTTCAAGGGATACAAACAACACTTTTGCTTCAGACAGCTGTATATGGAAGTAGCAAGGTTTTTTTCTTCCAGTAACTCGGTTTTTCATCCCGCATACAGACAAATCGGCCCCCTTCAGAACACATGCAATTTCCAGACAAAAATACTTGTTGTTGTGGTGGTGGTGATGTGCGGTGGATGGCACTGATGTAGTTGATTGGTGGTAGAGGTTCGGTAGTGGTGGAGAGAGAGAGTTGTGCAGTGGGTGACCTCCCGCGATGAGTCTTCGGACTCCTTGGAGGTGTCACGAATAATAATAATAAAACAAACTAATTGATAGAATGACTTGCAATTTCACATGGATGCTTATGACAGATGTACCAGCTTAGGAAAAAAAAAAACTCTTGCCCATAGTGTTGCCATCTATGGTCGAGGCTGAGAACTTTTCAGACCACCATTGTACTTTAGACAAAATTGAGGTGAAAGCAATAGGTCAATAGCTTGATGGTAGACTTTTTATTTTGCAAACTGGGTGTATATAGGCTTGTTTCTGAGTGCAGCTGAATACAGTTGAGTGTATAGATGATAAAGAACAGGTGTTCTTTACCATTAAAGAACAGGAGCACATCTCTTGAGCACAGTGGGATTCCATTGGGATTAGGTTGCCTTTGTGGTATCCAAGTTATTCTAGATTCTTCTGATGTCTTTCTGGTAGAAGGTCACAGGAGCATGAGATGCAGTGTTCTAGGGAAAGGAGGTGATAATTTGCCATGGTTATCTATGGAGGAGTTGGAAGAGAAGAATAAGGCCCAAGTATCAGCCTTGTCTTCTTGTCTTTAGATGATGATGCAGTTCTACTGTTAGGGTGAGGTAGAGGAGGTAGCACAGATGGACAAAAGTTGCACCTTAACAGCTTTGGCAAGGGACCAAAAGGAGCAGCTGCTAATGCCACAAGCAGCAAGTTTTCTACATTTATTCTTCTTGATTTGGACTTTGCCCTTTTAATGATGGTTTTAAAAGTGTTGTGGGCTACTGTGTAGGCTGCGAAGGAAGCTGCTCCATCTCAAGCCACTTGTAAAAGGCTGTTTTTCTTGACTGCCTTGACACAATCTTTGGATAGATATGAGTAATAGAATATGTTTTATTTCATTTAATTCTTCTGATAGAAGAGACCCGGAAGAACAAATTGTGCTTGTTAGTGCACAAGGATTTTGGTGATACCTATTTTTTGTGACGGGTGATGATGCGAAGATATGTGGATATCTGCCTGTAAGTTGTCATTTTGCCAAGTGTTTGCTTCATTCTTCCCATCTTTGTTGCTTTTGACAGACTGGCCATTCTACTATTAGAATCTAAGAACAAGATTATGTAAGATTTTTGGAATCTGAAGGTTCAGGCCTTGCTTCTCATGCCATTGACACTAGACATAGCATTCACTGGACCATATTGAGATGCCATGCTACAGTAGTTTCAAATTTGATCATTTGTTTTTTAAATCATATGAAGTCCTACATCATCATCCTAATCTTAATCGGACAGACTGTATACCCATCAGTAAGTTTTGGAAAGTGGTTGTTAATTGTTTATAATTTTTAATTAATTAATTATACATCTATTCCCACATCTCTGAACTTTAATAGTGTTCCTCCAGTTACTGTACAGCTGTTACTGAGACACGTGATATTGTTGGATCCTACTTCTTCTTAATCTGTACTTTGGATCCAACATGTTAGTCACTATGATGTTCTTAAACAAAATAATAAGTTGCTAGTTGGTTTCTAATTCAAATATAGAGAAAATTTATATTTAAAGACTGCGCCACTCTATATCTGAATAGATATAGAGTGGCGCAATATCACAAATTTTAATTTGTGATATTGCGATCACATATTGCGATCACACAATTTGTGATATTGCGATATTGCGATAATTTGTGATATTAAAATCACAAATTTTACTTAAGATCAAATCACTAATTAAGATATTATAAACACTTCAGCCTTTCTGATAATACTGTCATACAAACTCAGACAATGGTAAATTTGTTATCTCTAATACAGTCTTCTCACAGTTCCTTAAGTTCCAAATACAATAAAATTTGCAGTAACACAACTTCACAAACAAACACTTTTAAATTTACACTTCAGTTAATCTTCACTATAGTTACTGTTAACATAAGGAAATTCTACGATGAAACACACTCACATCTCTGCATAGGAATATTAATGGTTGGATTAATCTTACCGATAATCTTTTTTCTTCATCTACTTACACGCAAACACTTTTTATAACTGTAAACACTTTAAACAGTATACGGCACTCATTAAAATAATTCCTCTAAGCAATAACTGAATTAATCATCGGTCACAATACACATAAACAAACGTTCTTGCATGCAATACTACTGATCACTTATGAATTAAGGCAATACACAATAATTTCTTAACTTTAGGTTTTATATGCATAGTTGTTCATTCCTCTGGCATTCGATTAATTCTTTAGGCACTATAATTCTAATCACAGCTAACGGTAAACTTCAATTTTTACAGCCTCTTCTATTCTAGTAACTCCGTGCTTTATTTCAAGATTCTGTGTGTCCTTGACAGGTCGGCCCTGAAATTAAATCTCAACTCAAATATCACTAGTCTATTTAGTAGTCACTCAGCTGTCTTCCGTAGCTATAATTGTTATTCTACAACTTATTAGCTAACCGCCTCTCGACTAGTAGAGCTTATTTAGCTGCTTGAGTGACTTGCTGACTCGCTATTAACGTACTGTGATTTCCGAATGCCGAATGCTCTGATTCCAACCTAATGCTAATCTTCTCTCTCTCTGTTTCCTCATTCTCCCCTTAATTCATTCTAATTTCAGCGTTCATCGCTTATGTATCTGTTCTTCCCACCTAAATTGTTCTCGTGATCTAAAACTCTTTTCAATAAACCTTCTCCTCACGTGGTGTTCCAAAACGTGCAAGCTATCTAACATATGTTTCCATGACAACAAAACAAAACATAATAAAATTGAGCTATTACATAATGTTAAATTTCTGCAAACAGGAATAAATAGAGAATATTTACATTTCAATTAATGCGCAGTTAAATTATCAAATATAAATTCTATATTAACATAGAAATAAGTTAAATAGCTTGATAATATTTTAACACAGAGTTTTTCTACTATTAATACACATATTCTTGATTAAATAATTAAATATTAGATAAAATTAAAGGTAGTTATATGAATATTAAATTATAAACAAGTGATTTACATTAAATAATATTTACAAATGTAGCCTTTGCCATGGTGGATTATGTTGGATTCTGAGGAGAGTATTAATAATTTAAATTTCTCTTCATTCAGAATCCAACAATATTATACACATAGTGTATGACTCGTTCTTGCATTCTTAATTTAGATATTGTTACCAGTTTCTCTGCCTTCTCATTAAATGCTCATGATATGTTGAGCGAAATATATAGTAGTAATAAATTCTATTTGGTTTTCTCTTAAATGGTGTGAAGCCATTATTTAAAATAATTATACTGTGTCTAACATGCATGTCTATTAAACATTTATACAAAAATATAGTTCCATGCATATAACTGAAATGATTAATTTTCATTTCTTCTTAATGAAATCTTCCATATTAATTAAAGGTTGTCATTAGTGAACAAGGTGATCAAACTCTTGAGGAACTTGGATTTCGATGTGAAGGAAATGCTAGAAATATTCTAATAATTGGGGATAAGAATGGTGAACCACCAAGAAAAGCTGAGGTAATTCTTTGTTATTGATTAATAGTGAATAGAATTATTCAAGCATATCCTTGTGAAGTATTTTAAAATTTCATAAAATTGCATGGAAGACTAACTTTCTCTCAACTGATTTGCTTAATATCAAAAGATATGTTAGGATATGCATTTTTATTCTGAACTTTTCTGAACCTTAAAGTATACTTATTTACTATAACTAATCTGTTCCCTTCCTTTCTCTTTCTAAATGTTTATTTAGAATATTCTGATCTCATTTTTTGCACACATTCTTGTTTTGTTTATTTGAGTCACATATTCTCCTATATTGTAAAACCTGTAGCCATCAAAGTTATATCCTTTTGACAGCCCAGCTTAAAGAATTGGATTAGTTCCTGTATTTTAATTCATATCAGCCCAGGCAGGTGCTATTTTAAAATAGGAACAACATTTTTAATATCCCACCTCTTGAAATATTAAATGCCATAATTTTTAAAGCTTCTCATTTTGAGTTTAAAAAAAAAAATCTGCATATGTGCTTCAAAAACATACGCACATATTTATGCAAACACATAGAAACTTTTCTGTGTAGCACATGCCTCCACAGAAAGCTATTACCCACAGTTGTCAGAATGCAGAAAATGGTATCTAATACCTCGGTCTGCATGACAAAGCAGCTTTCCCTATGTGCTAGCCAGTACAAATGTATAAAATAACAAATTTTAAAGAACTTTTCATGAAAATTTCAAAACAATGTTTTGCACATATGCTGTATCCACAGAAAGCTATTGTGCAAGGGTTGGTGTGATGGATGGGAGGGTTGTTGATGGAAAGATATCGAGAGTGGTTTATTCATGTATAGAGCCCAAAAGAAGGCTTGTGACCAGGGCATGCTACAGTGTTCTGTTCTTGAACTGCTACTGTTTAATTTGTACATTAACGATATAGACAAGCATCTGAGAGGAACTATTCAGTTATTTGCCAATGATGCAAAGTTGGGTAGAGCCAGTGCTTTTTTTCTGGGAAAAAAAGGTGCCTGTACTCACCACGAAGATGTTATTACAGCAACTTCCACACTTTTAACATATCCTCCGATATACCCTTGTCGTCTCTAGATTGCTTCTTGCTTTTGGTATCAACTGCAGAATGATGACCTCGGAGTAGTCATGAGTCCACATATTTGCTAGGGTTAAACTGAGTGAGAGGAGGTCCTACTATCCTGATGAACATCAGCACAGAAGTTGTCCATACAAGCAAAGATGACCTAGATGAAGTTACTATAAAATTTATCTGAGAGAAACCTCTTTCACATTCACTGGAAGATATTGCAATTGTGCCCAAAGTGTGCTTTAGAGGAAGTAGTATGTCCAGGACTTTATTTTCTTGAAGATATTCACGAAAACCATGAACTGTTTCTCTTTCATTTAAGAAAAATTTGTGTGCTAACTTTTTAATTTCAGCTTCACCAAATGTCAGATGCTTCCCAGGATTTTCTGGCCAATACTTGGAATCTAAAATCTTAGCACATTCAGGCAAATCAGCATCATCTCCTTCAAGCAGATGCTTTCTAACAGCTTCTTTCAGACTTTTATAGAAAGCAGATGAACTTATTGCATGACTGTGTCTTTCATTTTTGTGGAGCTCAATCCCTTTGAACTTCATGTTCTTCTGACTTTGAAGAGAAATACTGTAGTACAGAAGGATTTTCGATTCTTTCTTTAAAAAGTTGAACTCTATTCTTTATCTTCCTGTCTACTTTGTACAAGTCAATATTTCTCTTTATAAATCTAGACTTACTTCACTAAGTTCTTGGAGAGCATCGCACATAAGGCCCAAATTAAGAACAAGCTCGCATGACGTTATTTTTCTTAAAAGGCCCTCATAAAGAAAGCGATCTGTTTTGCTTCTTCTGCTGTCTTCTTTTGCCTCCAGAGAGTGATGGATTAGGGCTTCAAAGTCTTGCCACACTGCAGAAAGTGTAAATACTAGAATGGAATTTCTACGGTCGCTACACATTCCTGTTCCCTAGCATTCTTAGGTGAAGCATTTCACTCTTAAATTGCTTTAAGAGTGAAACTCTTAAAGCGATTCACTCCTGCCACATTGTTCGCTGTGTCACCAACAGACAATTCAAGGTGATGGCTTGCACAATGCCAGAAAATAACACTAGGAAACTTCTCTTGCATTAGTCTCCTTACACTCTTACGCACACCAAACAACACAGCTGCACCATCACAAGTTACAGACAATAAGTATGCCTTTAACTAATCGTCAGATAATCCTAAACACTCAAGATGACTAATTAAAGAGTTTAGAATTCCTCTAGCAGCTACATCTGATAATTCGATCAAATCTAGGAAAAGACTTACAGGAGCCGATAATTCAGGAAGAACTACATGAACAATAACAATCAATGTTGTTGTGTTATACACAGTTGTAGATTTCAATAAGTAACGATATTTTGTTCTTGAAGTTCATCATATTGTCTATTAATGTTTTTCTCATTTCATTTGCGATGTGGCTCACAATCTTTATGCAACCATTTGCAGAATGAAGAATATATCCCATGTCTAGGCCATTAGGTTCCTGTAAATTTATTTCGCCTTGAAAGTTGTTAAATGATTGATTTCTCCTCGCAACTTTGTAAGCAGTTAGAACCACTTTTCCTGTCACGTCTTTATTATGAGACAAAGTATTGAGGAAAACTTTCTGTAATGTTTTGTTTTTTGTTCAGATTTTATTTTTTGGCAAGCTTTGTGCGCTACACTCTCCTTATGATCGTAAATCTTTTTTCTTAATGACATTAACTGTTGTGTGCGAGATTCTCTAAAATGACTAATTTTACCATTTGCCCACTCTACTGAATTTTCGTTGCCATGTGTTTATCGGCAGCAAGATTTCTGAAATCACGACACACTTTACAGCCCAACATTTTATTCTTAACATACAGCCACTCGTTTCTCTTGCAGAAGTTGTTTTTCTGCAAAAGTGTCCAACATTCGGGCCATTCATTATCAGAATGTGTTTCCATTTGACCACGTGAATCTTCAGTCTTGGTTTCGTGATCCTCTTCACCAAGTGTATTTTTGGTGCTAGTTTTCTATTTTATAGGATCACAAGTAGATTCAACAATTTCTGGTTCTTCAGTCTTTCTTTTTTTTACTTATTGGCATAAAGTAACTACTTATTTTACTAATTTTGAACAATGATTGCATTGATTTAACTTAGATTATTCCAAAATCACATGAACACCTGCCTGTTGCAGAGGGAATATAGAACTGATAAACTGAGGGAATATAGAACTGATAAACTGATTTCCGGTTGCATACCAACCTATGAAACAGGAAAGCATGGTACCAACTTACGAGTAATCAAAACTGAAAATTCAATTTGTGAACACAGTATCATCTACCAAAATATTTATAATATTTATATAATACCTTTTGCTGTCAATAAATCGCAAATTTTTTAAAACTTAAGAAAAAAGGTGCTGGTACTGCATACCATTGTGTACCGCCAGGAAAAAAGCACTGGGTAGAGCAATAGTTAATACAGATGATGGCAAAACTGTGCAGTATGATTTGGATAGATTGGAAGACTGGGCAAAGGAGAATGGATGTCATTTTAATGTGGCAAAGTGTAAAGTTATGCATTTTGCAGTGAAAAGATTACAAGCTGTGTACCGCATTGCTGGAACTGTACTTCAGGAAATTGATGAAGCCAGAGACTTGAGAGTGTTAGAGGATAGGGAGTTGAAGTTTAGGAGGCACATAGCAAAAGTAGCTAAAGCAGCTCATCGAATTACTTGATTACTGAGAATATTTTGATGAGCAGAGATAAACAGGTTATCGTTCCTGTTTATTGAGCCTTTATAAGACCACCATCTTGACTACTATGTGCAGATAGTAGTCAAGTCTGGACACCAGGGTTTCTTGGTGATGATGTGAAGGAGTTGGAGAGAATCCAGAGAGGAGTGACCAAGATGGTAGCAGGTCTATGGAATGAACCGTACCAGAACAGGTTGAAGATTTGTGGGTTTCATAAATTAGTTGATAGGTGGAAAAGGGGTGATATGATTGAGATACAAATTACTGAGAGGTTTTTAACAGATTAATTCAGCAGAAAATTTTCAGAACAGGTCTAGTGGTGGGAGAACTACGGGCCATCCATGGAAACTGAGTAAGAGTGTAGTTAGCAAGAGTGTTAGAACTAGGTTTTTTGTTTGGAGAATGGTGAATGAGTGGAATAGGTTGCTAGAGTCTGTTGTGGGTGCCATGACTGTGAATCAGTTCGAAGCAATGATTGATAGATTCTGTGCAATTGTTGGATAGTTCTTGACATGATTTTTTGGACCTCCCTCGATGAGTCTAAGGACTCCTTGGAGTTGCTTGTAATAATAATAACAATGTTGTTATTATTATCATTGAAAGGTCTAAAAACATGCAAATGATATATTTGATCCTGTACATTCAAATTTCATAGATGATTATAAGTCTTTTGGAGTTCATATTTACAACTGAATGATACATAATTGTGGAAAAACTTAATCACATATATATATATTTATCAGCTTTATTTACTTGGTATGTAGATATGATCATATTATTTACTGACTGAATTCTGAGAATTAGGAAAACAAATTAATTTAATTTAACACATACAACATGTTTCGACGGATTCAGACTTCTTCAGGCATGAGAACATTATAAGCAAACATAAAAAACACTGTAAAGAAACATTGTACTACTACAATAACAGATTATAAGCTGGAATTAAGTTTGAACTGAAGCTACAGTCTGGGCTAAAGTTCCATTGTTAGGCATATGCGAGTGTGTGACTTCACGAGTGTGCCAGTATCTGATAGCAGAGCTCTGTGAGTCTGATAGACTATAACTAAGGTTACTGTTTATGTGAAGAGTCTAGGATAATTTCTTTGGATTCAACTATGTGGCGTTTACTTTATCATAGCATATATGAATGTTTGATGTTGTATTCCAGTCTATTTCGTGTTGGCGGCCTTCATTATTTGTGGTGTTTTTTTTTCTGTGTTTTTGCTGAGAACAGGACATGGCTTGAGAGGGAACTTGCTCTGGTTCTACTATAAGCGATGTCTCTCTGATGTTCTTCGAGACGCAGGAGGATGGACTTCTCAGTTTGGCCTTAGTTGGTTTCCCACAGTCACATGATTTTATATACACCTGGAAACTGAAGATGGTTGAGCCTGTTTTGGTTGGTTTAGAATTGATCTGAGTTTAGGAAGAGTGGAAAAGCATGTTTTTATACTAAATTTTTTCAAAATTCTTCTTAGTTTCCAGGAGAACGAACTGATATACGGTAAAGAGATATAACCCTTGGGATTGTTCTGTATCTCTGTGTTGTTATGAAGAAAAAGATATTCTAAGCAAAGGTCTCAATTTCATTCCCTCACCAAAATTTATCCCTAAAGAATCTCTTCTTACAAAAATAGAAAAAGCAAGTTCGCTCATTCCTAATCATTTAGTGAAACTTCTCCGTATTGAATCGATTTTCATTATCAATAATGTTAAACCTCCAACAGATAATATTTCTCCTGCTGAAAGAAAAGCCCTAAAAAAACTTAAAAAGAATAATAACATTGTTATTTTACCTGCAGATAAAGGCAATTCCACGGTCGTCCTCAACTCTGAAGATTATCACAGAAAAATGCTTCAATTACCTGAAGACAACATGACTTATTCAATTCTTCAGGAAGATCTTACAAGAGAATTACAAACCATACAAACAACTTGCTAAAGACTAGGAGTGAACTTCCTCGTAATGTTCGCCTTTCTTTATGCTCTCTACATCCTCTTATACCACGCATCTATGGAGTTCCTAAGATTCATAAGGAAAACACCTCTCTTCACCCAATCGTGGAAAGGAATTGATTTACCTACGTACAATCTTTCAAAATATCTAGCAAAGCACCTCAAATGTTTCTCCAATAAATCCTCATCATTCATCAAAAACACCACAGATTTTGTTTCTCATATCAAAGATATTTGATATGAGAAACAATTTTTTTTTCATTTCCATTAATGAAAATGACATTATAGCAAATGTTGAGATTATCTCTTTATTCACTAATTCCTACAGACGAAGTACTTACATTACTAAAGGAAAAATATCCAAAAAAATGTTTGCTCTATTAAAACATTGCATTCATTATGGTTACTTTAGATATCGGGACTCCATTTACCAACAAAAACAAGGCCTGGCAGTGGGCAACCCATTGTCCCCAGTTCTAGCTAACATTTTCCTAGAAGATTTTGAAACAAAAGCTATATCTTCTTTCTCATTTAAACCAAAACTTTGGAAACGTTGTGTTGATGATATTTTCATTATATGGAGTCACGGACACACATCTCTCATAGATTTTCTTCATCATCTTAACAACCAACATACTAATATAAAATTTACTGCTAATCTAGAACAAAATAACTCCTTACCGTTCCTGGATGTAATGATTACACGATGCTCTGAAAGATTAAAAATCTCTATATACAGGAAACCTATTCATACCAATAGATATCTACATAGCATTCTCATAATTTCCCACCACAGAAGCTTGGAACTATATCTACTTTAGGACACAGAGCACGCTCTCTTTTGAATGAACCAGATGAACTCCAAAAAGAAATAATCGCCTCTCTCTTATCTTTAAACAAAATGGATACTCAAAAAAAAAACGATTAAGAAATTTCTTCTGGATCCTCCTAGGCAGTGCACCACAGAAACTAATAATAATTTTAAAGGTAGCATCTCCATCCCATACATTAGCACAGTCTCCAACAAATTGGCTAAGGTCCTTAAAAAATACAACATCAGGATGTTCTTCACCACATTTCCAAAAATCCATTCTCTTATCAGCCATCCAAAACCTATTCATCACAACCTAAAATATCCAGGTGTATATAAATTATGGTGCGATTGCAATATCTCTTATTTTGGACAAACTAACAAATCTATTGGTTTGTCCAAAAGCATAAGAGAGACATCTCCTATAAAAGATCACGTGCAACTGCGTTGTCCAGTCATGTTCTTTTTTCAAGCAATCATAATGATGATCTCCAAAGTCACTCCGTTTGCAGGGATAAATCAGAAAATATTTTTCGCTGTGGTGATAAGTTCAAAAGAAAAATTGTAGAATCCAGGGAAATCATCCTGAATCCTGAACACTTAAACAGCAATTTATGTTATAACATCCCAAATAGCCATACAGCAGTTATTCAATATTGGCATTCACAAGAGCCTGCACGCGCGCACACACACAATAAACAATAGCGTGCTAGTTAGAACAACTTAAAAAATACAACGTTTTTTGTTTCAATTATGTGTTGCAATTTTTACCTGTAATTCCAAGTTTTTTAGATACTTCAATGTTTATTACTATTCTCTTCCTTTAATGAATACCTGATGAAGGCTGTTATAAGCCAAAACTAGTTGTATTATCCTCATTAAAAATTTATAAGTTATCTCGGTTTAAATCATTAAATCTATTTTTTAAAAATGTATCACAACAACCGAGTAGAAGTCCATGATTATATATATATATATATATATATATATATGTGTGTGTGTGTGTTCATATTATTTACTGACTGAATTCTGAGAATTAGAAAAACAAATTAATTTAATTTAACACACAACATATTTCGTCGGAATGCCGGCTTCTTCAGGCATGAGAACATTAAAAGCAAACATAAAAAAACACTGTAAAGAAACATTGTACCACTACAATAACAGACTATGAGCTGGAATTAAGTTTGAACTGAAGCTACAGTCTAGTCTAAAGTGGTTGAAAGTGGTGCAAAGGCCATGTTTCATCAATATTTTGACTATCTTTTCTGATGTACCTCTGATACAGGGAATAGAAATGGTCATGTTGTATTCTTGTCTATTAGGGGAGGACAGAGTAATGGGCCTATGTAGTATTTTATCTATTTTGTATTAATTATAGGCATTGGCTAAAAACGTATGGCACAGATATTGGAGTTCTGTGGTCAGAGCTGTATCATTAGAACAAATGGCTCTGGCTCTGTGGTAAGTGTTTTTAAAATGAGTGTGTGTCCTAAAAAATTCAGACATAATGGATACTTTTGATGTCACCACTTTATTTACTAATGTACCACTTATCGACACTCTTGATTTAATCAAGTCTAAATTTCCCCCTAATATTTTTGAATTATTTAAATTTACCATAAATGCAGATTACTTTATATGGGGAGGAGAATTCTACAAACAGATTAATGGTATTGCTATGCCCCCCCGTTAGCTAATTTTTACATGGGGCACTTTGAAAACAAAGTTCTTACGACAACTACATACAAGCCACAAGTGTGGTTACGCTATGTAGATGACGTGATTGCCATCTGGCCCTATGGACAAGATACCTTGGAGGCATTTGTCACCTACCTAAACAGCCAACATCCCAAAATCCACTTCACAGTAGAAAAAGAATCAAATAACTGTTTACCATTTCTTGACACATTAGTCACCCAGCTTTCAGATGGATCACTATCTTTTTCTATTTGCAGAAAGCCTACACACACAGGAAGATACCTACATAAACCATCACATCATCATCCAGTCCAACAATATGGCATTTTAAAAACACTTACACACAGAGCCAGAGCCATTTGTTCTGATGAGACAGCTCTGACCACAGAACTCCAGTATCTGCTCCATACGTTTTTAGCCAGTGCCTATAATTGATACAAAATAGATAAAATACTACATAGGCCCATTACTCTGCCCTCCCCTAATACACAAGAATACAACATGACCATTTCTATTCCCTGTATCAGAGGTACATCAGAAAAGATAGCCAAAATATTGATGAAACATGGCCTTCGCACCACTTTCAAACCTCATGTCAAGCTGGCAACTCTGATCCGCTTGCCTAAGGATAAACTTCACCCTTTAGCACATCTAGGAGTGTATGAAGTTCCTTGTGACCGCAACTTGGCCAATTATGGGCAAACAGTTAACATCTGCCTGGAAGAACATGAAAAATACATTCGCTACTATTACTATGGCAAGTCAAGACTGGCAGACCACGCTTTGGACACTCCTTCACACAGGATTAGATGGAGAAAAACTAATGTGCTTTTCAGGAGTCGTTATAGATCTGAAAGATTATTTTTTGTCAGCAATGGCTTTGAAGAATTCTCCCAACCTTAACAACTATGGTTGCATTAATTTGCCAAAAATTTGGGAGACTGTTATCTTAATAAAAAGTCCTGCATAGTTTTTTTTTTTTTTTCCATTAGAGGGCTCCAAAAATAGGACTTTAGATCTTTTGTCCATTGCAATTGTAGTTTCACTCACTCACTGTCGCATGTACAAGTGTGTTGTGCTCTGATAATGCTGAGTTGAAAATCAACGAAATATTAGCAGTTAATAAAACATCTCTTTGAAAAAATTGTGTGGTGTTGTTAATACCATGAAAAGTAAGTCATGAATCATGCTTCCATGTTAAAATAAAATCTATTACATAAAAGTGCTTCTTATCTTGTTTTTTGAAATCATATTATTGATCTCTTCAGTTGCTTTCTGATATCTCAGAAACCAAAGTGAAATATATGAGCTGCTAAATAATATAGACAGTGAGTTACATCTGATCCCATCAATTCAGAAAAAAAAAAAAAAAAATCAGCTAACGCCTTTTTATTCCCGTATACGGGAGTAGGCGGGCCATTTAGCCCTATCTAACTTTTGGAGACTGAGTGGGCAGTTCAATCTCCACTGGTACCCAATCAGAGACAGATGGCCCAAGGCTATCACTAATTAAGCGGTACGCAGTGAAGAGAGACGGCTCAAATGTGCCGCCATCTCGTGGTCCCTAACCCTAACACAATATATTTAATGTCTGAAATAATGTGGGTTCTACGGTCGATTTTCTTGAGTTTACAGGACGAAAAACCCGAGTTCCCATCAATTCTAGGATGAAATTTGTTGTTTGGTAAAAACTGTAAACAAAAAAAAAATTTTAAAAAGTAATTTTGTGGAGTATCTGATGGTTATCTTTCAGATATGCTTGTATTATTTTTCAGTTGATCATCATCAAATTCCTAATATTTACTCTGTGTGTGTGTGTGTGTGTGTGTGTGTGTGTGTGTGAGGGGGGGGGTACAGGATTTTATGAAAGTACTATATAAAAAGTTACATTGTTACTAACATCCAGTCAACGTTTTTCCTTAAATTAATCTGTTATCTGTCAAGGCTCCAATATTATCAGATATTATATTTCTATCTTTCTATTATATTTCTATCACTTTTTGCTGTATCAATCCACCTAGATTTCTCTGGCTCTTTTTCCTTTCAGCCTAGCAAAGAACACCTGATGCTCCAATTCATACCATAGTAGTTGTTCAATAGGATTGAGATCAAAGTTCTAGGTGTTTATCAGAACTTTTTAGTCCTCCCTCTTAATTTTAACAAGGCACAATGCACCTTGCCCATGGAGATGCCTGGTGACTTCTTACCAAGCAGGTTGCATTCTATGCCTCTCCAAAAATTTTCATTTTTGTATTCTTCACAACTACCTTGAGGTACATATGAGGGGGGTTCCCAAAAATAACTGGAATCTGAACTTGTCACACATGCTTTTTTAGTTACAGATGATTCAGCCAGGTATTGTGACAGTTTTCCATGCCAGTCTGGCAAGTGACATCATCCTGTGTGAACTGGTTTGTTGTTTTGTTTTCCTTTGGGTAAAACTGCAGCTGAAACTATTGTTATGCTTCCACAAGCCTTTAAGGACAACGCTTTAGGTAAAATATAGGGTCTGCCAGTGATTTTCCCATTTCAAAAATCGAGACATATCAGTTGAAGGCCAACCATGATCTGGCCTACCTTCGTCAAGGAGAAATGATGAAAACATCAAAAAGGTTTGCCAGGCAATCAACTAAGATTGTTGAAAGACCATTGAGAAAGTTTCTGAAGAGACGAATTTGTCATGAAGTTTGTGCCAGCAGATATTAACAGAAAATTTGCAAATGAATGTGCATCTGCTAAATTTATGCTTCGTTTGCTCACAGAGGATAAAAAAAAAAAAAAATCACGAATGTCATGCGACTTTTTTTTTTATTTCCACGGATAAAGAAAACCATGAAAGGGAAGCAATTTGTTGATGAAGTGAAAGAAAAGTCTGCAGGCCAGATTAACATTTCCAGAACTGTTTCCACTAGTGGAAAAAACATTGGGATACATGTATATACAAATGCATATTGACTCACTTGAAGTGTACTTTGAAGGAGACTAGAATATGGTACTTTAATAAAAAAAAAAAATTTTTTTTAATAATTCCGGTTATATTTGTGTACTCCCTTGTATACACTCACCAAAGTTAGAATTTCACACCAAGGTATGTACACACTGCAGTTATTTTATCTGATTATCTGTTCACTTCTAACACATTTTCTTTAAGTTCTGATTGACTACATTTCCCATTCCGTTCCACTGTCTGTTCATGTCACAATAAAATAACTTATATCCTCCTCTAATCTCTCATGCTGTTTGTCTTTCCATTTTGTTTTTTGCACCTGCAGTATTGCCAGCCTTCTCCTCTGCATCAAGTTCACAATCTCTCAGCTTTTTTTTGGTGAGAAATCCACCTTCAGATTTCTTATTCTGATTTGTTCCTTTTTTACTTTGGTTTTTCTCTCTCTCTCTCTTCTCCTCTAAGCTGTCTTCTATAGCTGTACCCGCTCTTGGTATGGTAGCTGTTACCCAGTTTTTGTTGGGGCCAGCAAAGCCCACCTGTGCTTCTAGTCCTCTCCACTTCCTTGAGGTTTGTCCAATTTAGATGATCTGGAAGAAAAGCCTACATGCCCTTGCCTTGCTGATGTCAACCATACAGGAATTTAGTTGGCATTTCCTCCAACTTAAGATACATGCTGGCAGTACATATATAAAAAAACTGTATAAACAATTTTTAATTTTCATGTTTCATAATTTATATTGAAAATGTAATTATTCTAATTATTTGGATAGAAATTGAATAAACTATTTTAGTTAATTTGATAACAATGTAATTTTCAAGTTTTATGGTACTGAGGTTTCTTTAATTTCTAGATTAATGAAGAAAGAAAATTAGTATTAGATGATGTTATTATTAAAACACAAAATGCCCATGTTGGTGCAGACACAAGTAGTACTTATGTCCCACCAGCACCTCCACCTTATAGTCCTGGGCTCTCTGATTATTCATATGGATGTAGTTTCAGTACTCTTGGTATTCGGCAAGATACAGGTATTTTATTTTTTAGATGCTGTATTTCTTAAATTTTCTTATTCATTTATATATGAAGAATAATAAAGATGCATTGATTTTTAGGCATGTCTAATATGCTTTTGTTATAATTGAACTTTATTATTGTTTCATTACTAGTTCAGCTATAATGTTATGTTCCTTGGTCAGTTTTATTTTTTGACAAAAGCTGCAGTTCTGTAAATGCATTCAAGGCAAAAAGATGTGAAATGATATAATATCATTGTTTCATGTAGTATAACGTAGTATAATCATATATTAGCATAATTTCTCATTATTTCACGTATAACAAGCAAACAAACAAACAAAAAGCCAAACAAGCTTACATATAGCAAGCAAACAAGGTTTGCACATGAAGTCACTTCACAACTGGACTGAAGTCATTAGCCTCTATATACATGTATCCCTAGAGTGTGAAGAATAAATAGGGCAGAAGTAAAATCGATGTGCAACCTTGTTAAGCAAGAGATCTATAAGAATAAGATTATGTGGAAGGAATATCTTGAGAATAAGAGTGAGAAGAGTTGTTGGAGATTTTAATTATAGGAATGTAGATTAGAAAGAAGAGATACTTATGATAACAAGGAGAGTTAATTTGTTGAGTTTCTGCAGGATAACTGTCTAATGCAATACGTGATGAAAGCAACATGTGGTTTTTTGGTGTTGGATTTGGTGACACCCTCTCAGGATGTTGTTGTTGCGCATGAGGTATTAACCTACCTATTGGTGAGAGCAATCATGAGGTATTGGTTTGAAAGGTAGTGAAACAGGAAAACAGTTGCTATATGTGGAACTATAAAGTGGATGATTATGATTATTAGAAGCTCTGTAGGCAACTAGCATTGGTACATTGAGTTGATGAATTGTACAGAAAAGATTTTGACAGTACATGGAAAATGATAAGGCAGTAATGCATAACTGCATATCAAGAGTTAAGTGAATAGAGTAGGAGTAAGATGAATGAAGTGTGAAATCAAGTAAGCAGTGTTACAAAAGAAGTTATTATGGAGGAGGTACAAGAGAGTTTGTAGTTAATGCATGAAGAACATAAACTTCAGACCAAAGAAATCACAAGCATGGTTAAAAAAGAAAAAGTAGAATATTAGAGGAGATATGCCAGTCAGGTCAAATCTAATTCAAGAGAATTTTTCTGTTGTTTGACAAGCAAGAGGAAAAATAATTATGGCAGGTTGACTCTGGCAGATAGTTACGGTAGCAGAGTAACCATAGCAAATGATATAGTGGAATTATTTAATGAATACTTCATCAGTGTTATCATAGTGGTGTAAATGATGCTGTGCAACAGGTAGAACTGAGGCAAGGATTACAATTAAAAGTAAAAGAATCACAGGTATATCAAATGTTGCTTGGGTTAGATGTTAATAAGGCTGTGAGAATGAATGACATCAGCAAGTATTTTTAAAGAATGTGCAAAAGAGTTAGCCATGCCTTGACCTGATAAATTAATAAATTTTGCAGTGGGGAAGGTTCCTAAAGAGTGGAAAGATGGCAAAATAACATCTCCACAAACATGGTTTCTAGACAGAAGTTTCCAGGTATGCATAGACTAGTCTGTATATATGAAGTTGTAGTCAGAGTGTGGGAAAAATTAGTTAGGAATATAATGCAGCATTGAGTTGATGGACATAAGATTCTCTATGATGGTCATCATGGATTTGTGAAGGGCAGGTCTTGTATCAGCAGTTACTTACATTTTATGATAAGGTGATGATGTGTTAGATAAGGGAGATTCACATACAGTGATTTTTTTGGACTTTGCAAAGACATTAGATAATTACCACATGACAGATTGGTGTATAAGCTGCAGAACATGAGGTCAGATAACAACTTTGTTGGGTGGATTGAAGATTGGCTTTCTGAAAGATACCAGCAAGTTGTGTATGATGAAGCAGTGTCTCAGAAAAGGAAGGTGACCAGTGTGCCTTCGGGGTTCTGCTCTTGGGTGCTTACTGTTTAATTTATTTGTTAATGATATTTCATGTGAATTGACTGGGGAACTTCAAATGTTTCTGATGTTAATTCTCTACAAGAAGATTTAAATGGACTTTTAGCTTGAACAGATGAGTGGGAGTTGTAGTTTTAATAAATGCAAGATGTTACAGAGATATGACTACATACTTTATTTGTGAAGCTGTATTTCAGGAAGTGAATGAGATTCAGGATTTTGTGGTGATAGTAGAGAGTGGACTAAAGTTCTGAGGGCACATTGCAAGCATTGCAAAAACTGCACATGGTATTGTTGCTGTGATAAAAAGTACATTGCCATGTAAGGATAAGGAGGTGATAGTGCCTCTATATAAGACATTGGTGTGATCACACATGGACTTTTATGCTCAGATTAGGTCGCCTGGTTTTCATTGTGATGTTGAAACACTAGAGAGGGTCCAAAGGCAAATGGCCAAAGTGACATCAGGACTCTGGAGTGTTGGTTATGAAGAGCATTTGAGGAAATGTGGATTGCGAAGTTTAGTGGATAGGAGGATAAAAAAGAGAGATAATAGAGACCATCGAGTTAGTTAAGGGATTCCACTGGATTAATACAGAAGTAATTATAAAAAAGAGTGGATGTTAAGATGGGAAGAATGAGAGGCCGTTCTTATAAGTTGTATAAAAATGTGGTGAAGAGAAGATGTGAGGAGTAGATTTTTTACATGGAGAGTTGTCAGTGAGTGGAATGCATTGCCAGAGTGCATTGTGAATACAGGGAGTGTAAATAACCTCAAAGTTCATTATAATAGACATGTTGCTGGTTGAGGGGACCCTCCTAAGGTGAATCTGCTGATTCCATGGAGGTTACCAAAATAATAATAATAATATAAAGCGCAGGCCAGAAAAATAATGATCACTGTGCAGAAGGCTAAGATTGGAGTATGAAAAGAAATCAGCTACAGGCTAAAGGAAATCCAAAAGAATTTTATGGTTATGATGCAAGTAAAAGAAAGAAAGAATGTGGAAGAATGACTTTACTGAATGTGGCTGGTCCTCTAGTGTCAGAAGCTAATGCGATTTTCAGTTAATGAGTGCTCACTTTACTAAGATATATCAACCAAGTATATGTAACATGGTGCACAGTGCACATACTACTACTACTAGTACATTTGAATGAACAGTTAGAGGCGCATGAGAATAATGTTGAAGCTGTTGCATATCCGGAATAAGAATTCAGTAGTAGGGACATATGGAATATCAGCTCATATGCTAAAAGCATGTTCAGCCGAATTGGCTAAGCCTTTCACATGTTTGTATAACTTGAGTCTTAGATAATTCTGTTGTACAAGGGTTGTACAAAAATTGATGTGTCTAATTACTGGCTTGTTAGAATCTTGGTGTGGTAGTGAAGATTTTAAAGAAGTTGGTAAGAACTTGCATAGAGAAATGGGAGACAGGTTGACAATACTCTGCAAGAAACATCATGGATTTACCAAAGGAAGGTTATGCTTTAGCATTTAGCAATTTCTAGCAATGTTATGGCTGAGTTGAATAAAGGGAATGGATACACCATGATAATGTTGGATTTTGCTGAGGCATTTGATAGCATACCACACAAAAGGCTGTTGCATAAACTCCGGAATGTGGGTTTAGAGTATAAACTCTTGACTTGGATAACTTGACCAACAGATAACAAAAAATATGGTATACGTTGGGTTTGAATCTGCCAGATTTAAGGTCATTCCCATTCCCTGGTATACCCCAGGGAATGGGAATGACCAACATTCCTTTGTCCATTGTTCAGTCTATACATTAATGACATTAGGAAAGGTTTAACAGGCAATGTGCAATTGTTTGTTTGTTGATGATGCAAAGATAGGGAAGGCAATTAGCAATGTTACTGATATCTGGCACTTACAGAATGATTTGAATAGGCTGGAAATTTGGGCAAATAAAAATAGCTGTCAGTTTAATGTTAGTAAGCATAAAGTTATACACCTTGACTTGATGAGATTGCCAACAGCATGTTAAATTATTGGGATTATGTTACAAGAAACTGATGAGGCTAGAGATTGTGGCGTACTAGTGATGTGCAACAAGGTTTATTGCTGGTACCATTGCTGTTTAAATTGTACATAAATGATATAGGAAATAATCTGAAAGGAAATGTTCAGTTGTTTGCTGATAGAGTAATAGTTAATCAAGGCAATGTGGAGTGCTTGCAAGACAATTTAGATAGGCTATCAGTATGGACAAAAGTTAATGAGTGTCAGTTTAATGTCGAGAAATGTAAAGTTATGCATTTTGGGATAAATAGATTACAAGCCATGTATCACATTGATGGCACTGTACTCCAGGAAATAGATGAAGCTAGAGATTTAGGGCTGGTGGTAGACGGAGAGTTAAAGTTTAGAGGACATATTGCTAAGGAGCCCATAAAGTTACTTGGCCATTGAAGAACACATTAACAAGTAGAGTTAAGGAAGTTGTTATTCCTCTTTATAAGGCTTTGATATGCCCATATCTGGATTACTGTGCTCAAGTCTGGTCCCCTGGGTTTCATGGAGAAGATCTAGAGGCATGCGACAAAGATTGTTGCAAGTGTATGGAATGTTTCCTGTGAAGAGAGATTGAAAGTCTGTGGGCTCCAAAAACTAGCAGATAGACATATGAAAGTAGATATGATAGAAGCATATAAGTTATTCAAGGGGTTTTATAGGATTGATACTTATGACAGCCTGGTTGGCCAAGTGGTTTGTGTATCTGCTCTCCAGTCAAAAAGGCTGTGGGTTCGAATTTTGATGTGTGCATGGATGTTTGTGATTGTCTGTGAAAATACTAGTGGTTGTGGTGGACAGTAGGTGCCATTGGTGTAGATAATGCGGTTTGCTGTAGTTGGTGGATTGAGTGGTGGAGACGGAGATTGTAGAGTAGGTGGCCTCCCTCGATGAGACTTTGGACTTCTTGGAGATTTCACGTAATAATAATAACGATGATGATGCTTTTTTATCTATGGCTCAGGAAGGGAGAGGATGAGGGGTTATCCCTGGAAATTCTGTAAGTGTGGTTATCAAGAGTATTAGGGCTAGATATTTTGCTTGGAGGGTGGTGAAGATGTGAAATGCATTGCCAGAGGTGGCTGTGAGTGTTTCGTCTGCAGTGAGTCTTCTAACTCCATGAAGATATCCATAATAATAATAAAAAACTCCTCAGTGGTATCTCTACCTTGTCATGGTGAGGAGCGCTTACATGTACCAACAACCCTGGGAGCTATGCCGGTGGTAGCATTCCCACCGATAGGCCACTCTAGCTGGACAGGTCAAGGGAAAGTCTCGAGGTTGGGAGGTCGAGTAGAAGGCTGATAACCTTTCTTGTGAAAAAACAGATATATTTAGAAGCATTCAAAGGGAAAGCAGGATGGATTTACCTGAAACAACAACAGCAAGAAAGAAAGGACAAACAACATGGAATAATGGATATATTAAATATTGCTGCATGAAATGTTGGGGTTTAGTTTGGAAAGAAACAGAATTCAACAAACAGTTAAAAGAAAAAAAAAAGATAAATATATTAAAAAATTAAAAGGAGCTGTCAAAATGGCAGATTATGTAATGATATAACAGTGGAGTAGAAGAATAAAAGAGCAAGCTTTAGCATAGCTATAAAGATTGATCCAAAATGGAGGACCAGAATTAAGCGCTACACTATTATTAACAAAAGAATAGCAGCTGTAGGACTAAAATTTAAAAGAAGCTGTCTAACAGTAATAGGAATACGCGCTCCTGAAGAAGGAAAAATGGAATTATTATTATTATTACGTGACACCTCTAAGGAATCCAAAGATTCATTGAGGAAGGGCACCTACTCTACAACTCTCTGTCTCCACACTCATTCCACCAACTACAACGAACTGCACCGAACTGAACTCAAAAAATTCTTCCAGAAGTGGAGGAATTTTTTGAGTCTTTAAAGAAAGCAACCGGCACAATGAAAAAGGAAAAGTTGGTCCTTGTTGGGGATCTAAATAGCAGAGTAGGAAATGATTGTCAGACATACAAAAATATTTTGGGAAAATTTGGAGAAAACAGCAAAGCTAATAATAATGGGAACCTGTTGGTTTTCTGCTCAGGACATGGACTGGTTATTATTAACACAATGTTCCAACATAAAAATGTGCACAAATTCACATGGAGAGAAGAAGCAAGGAATAAGAAAAATCTCATTGATTGTACAGATGATTTGAAATTGGAAGTGAGAACTTCCAATTTCAAAACTATTTAGTCTTGAGCAGGATAAAATTGAATTTCATTTTTGAAAAGAAAAACAAGTAAGAAAGTTTTAAAGTGAATAAAAGTTGAGCAGCTCTCAGATGTGAACTGTAAATAAACAAAGATTATTGAAGAAAAAAATGAAAGAGTTTGAAAACAGGAACCAAACCTTGGTGACTCAGTGGCAAGTCTTGAAGAAAACCCTGATCGATTTAACCAGAAAGGCATGTGGTGAGGTTGTCTGCAAGGATAGAAAAATCAGAACTCCATGGTGGACACAGGAAGTTAAAGAGGCAGTGAAGGAAAAGAAGAAAGCATATCAAAAGTTCCTGGCAAATAAGTCTGCTTGTGCTCTTAGAGAATACAGAGACAAATATAAAAAAGCTAAACACTGTGTAAAACTAGCTAAACAAAAGTCATGGGAACACTTTGGTAAGAACTTAGAAAATAAATTTCAAGAAGTGGCAAGATATTCTGGAGTTTATTGAAGAAGCTCAGAAATGGAGGAAGGAGTGTTGTAAAAGCAGTTAGAGATGATAAAGGTGACATGAAAACTGGAGAAAAAGATATCCTTGAGGTATGGAGTAATTACTTCGAAAAATTGCTAAATGAAACCAGCAATGATAGCAAAGTGGCAAAAAACACTCTACAGGCATAGAATCAGGAATACATATCCATATTTGAAGTAGAAAAAATCATCAAAGGCTTGAAATGTGGAAAGGCAGCAAGAATAGATGATATTCGACCAGAAATGCTGAAGTATGGTGGTATAAAAGTTCTACAGTGGCTGCACTGCATAGTTCAGAAAGCCTGGACAGAGGGAAGAATTCCCGATGATTGGAGTAGAGCTCTCATAGTACCCATATATAAAAAGGGAAATTAAACTGAATGTGAGAATTACAGAGGTATATCCCTACTTTAATGTTCCTGGTAAGATTTATGCAAGTATACTTGAGAAACGGTTGAGAAGAATTGTGGAAGAAAAGCTTAAAAGAATATTGCAGTTTTTTAACCACACTGATTAAAATAAACAATTCATTTTGAACTGCCTGATGAACCAGCATTACTTATTCTACACTGCAACGAATTTGGGTGCATCAGTAGATTCATCCAACTGAAGTGGAAAGGCCTGACAATCCTTAATATCCTGCATTAGTTGCTCTTTTAGTTTCGAATTTATTTCTTCTACTCGTTTTGCAACTGTATTTCGTGATAACTGTATGTCGTTGATAGCAGCAACTATTTCTGAATTATTTTCAAAATTACAAAACAACGATTCAGCTACTTGAAGAAATGCTTTTTTAAAAATTGCGCCATCACTAAAGGTTTGGCAAGAATATGGCTCACTCTTAACAATGCAGTTGTTGTTGTCTCTGAGTTTGATATTATTTTAATGAAACATAACTGCTATGATGATGACTAACTTTTCTTCAGTTCTTGAATTTTGACTTTTTGTAAATCATTGTTATGTGGATATGCCGTTTCATAGCTGCTGTGCACCGATTTAAAGTGTCTTTCCAAATTCCCTTTTTACAGCAGAGAAATACTTCCATTGCAAATCAAACAGGAACATTTGTCTTTGATCATAATAAAGAAATAATCATGTTCCCACTCATGATGATAGTGATATGTCTTTGCTTTTTTCATAGTAGTCATGATGGTACAATTTTAAATTATATTAAAACACTTTAAACTTCAAATTTTAAACTTGTAGTAGAGCACTAGCTCAAAATGAACAACCGAGTTTGAACAGTGCATCAAAGCGAACAAAAATCCAAAGTGGGCGTATCTATGAGGGCACATGCATTTCCAAGTACACTCCACAACAAAAGTCTCATAGAGGGACATTTAAATATTTTTGACTAATATTTGTAATTTTTCTATTGAAATTTTTGAAATAAAATTCAATTTAATATAATTGAATTATAAACTGGAATTATTATACAAAAAATATTATTTTCATTTTTTAATTAACGTAAATTTTAAATAGAACCATAATATAAATTATTATTTCATAAATAGGTTAATATTATTTATTTGCTTTTTCGTATTCAGATATTGAGTTTTGTCTCAAAAATTGAGACAAAATAAATTTGCTATCAACCCAAAAGCATTATGCGATCTACCCGTAGATCACGATCAACGTTATTGACACCCCTGATCTATATGGATCACATTATGAAGGAAAGTGGTATTAAACCTGATATCAAAATTGCAGATGTTAATGTCAGCTCTTTGCTTTATGCAGACGATGTTATACTTCTAAATAAATCCGCTACAAGTCTGCAAGATTCCTTGACTAAATTGAATAACTGTTGTAATAGATATGGTATGAAGGTCAGCAATAACAAGACAATGAAAATAAGCAGAATCATTGAAAATGTCAACTGCATTGTGAATGGAGAACCTATGGAACAAGTAAAACATTTCAGCTACTTAGTCACGATTTTTAGTGAAGATGGTAAATTAAATATGGAAATAGATAACAGAATCAACAAAGCTGGTATGGTAGGAAGTCAAATGAATAAATTTATATCGAATAAGAAAGAAATTAGCCAAAACACTAAATTAGCACTATACAAGACAGTGTTCAAACCAGTTTTAACTTATGGATCTGAGTGCTGGGTCAGAAATAAAACACTTGACCAAAGAGTAGAGACTGCAGATATGAGAGTCCTGAGAAAGATTAGGAGCATGAACAGATGGCATCAATGGCAATATCATATTAAAAATGAGGATATTAGGAAAGAACTCGGCATTGTCAGCATCCAGGAATGAATTAGCAGAGCTAATCTCAGGTGGTATGGACATTTAAACAGAATTGGCGAGGAAAGATTAGTGAAACAGGTGTTCTCTGCCAGGTTGGCAGGAAAATGACCCAGAGGAAGACCAAGATATAGATGGATTGATACAGTAAAAAGTGCCTTAGACAATAGAAATATAAGATCTGATAATGTTCGAGTCTTGGCAAGTAACAGACTGATTTGGAGGAAAATTGTAGATAGGAAGTTAGTAATGATGTAAATTTTTCATGTAGTACTATCATATCCTGTACACCCCTTGAGGGTACATGGCAGGAATTTGATGATGATGATGAAAATCACAAACACATTTTTCAGAAAAAAAAGATATCCATAAATATACACATCAAGATTGGTGAAATGAAGGTCAGAGACCTTCGTTTCACTACATTAAGTGTAACACCAGAGGACTGTGATCATCAATATACTATATAATCATATTGAAGTTAAAGGTGAATATTCTTGCTCAATCTCAGAAGGATGATTTGATTAATTTTACTAACCTTGCTATATTTCTCGATAAAAATGAAGAGTGTGATCTACCCAGGCTGAACTGGCAGTGCAGTGTAAACCAGTTGAAAAATTTGTCTGAGAGATTTGAATCATTCTTCTCTGATTTTAGTGTAGAGAGAGATGCTGTGGAAGCTAGAATATCAGAAGGTTATATTGACCTTTTTCAGGGATTGTATAGAATTCTTGATGAGTGAATTTTGACATATGCCCTTCACAAGAATGTGTTCAGTTCTCATCACAATTTGCAAGGAATCTTTCATCATCATCAATTCCTGACATGCATCCTCAAAAGGTGTGTGCAGGATGTTATAGTACTACATGAAAAACTAACATCATTACTAACTTCTTACTAACTTCCTATCTACTGTTTTTCTCCAAATCAATCTCTTACCTGTCAAGACTCCAACATTATCAGATCTTATATTTCTTTCTTATAAGGCACTTTATACTGTATCAATCCACCTATATCTTGGTCTTCTTCTGGGCCTTTTTTGCTGCCAACCTGATAGAGAACACTTGTTTTGCTGATCTTTGCTCTTCCATTCTGTTTAAGTGACCATACCACCTGAGATTAGCTCTGCTAACACATTCCTGGATGCTAACAATGTCATGTTCTTTTCTAATATCCTCGTCTTTAATATGATGTTGTCACTGCTGCCATCTGGTTTGAAATCTTTTTGGATTTATTTTTTCAGTTGAAGATGAATTAACCAGTCATGTGGAGAAGCAACATTTTCTTCCTGCAAAACAGTTCGGTCTGATCAGAGAACATCTACTGTTAGCATATAAAAATTATATATATATATATTAGCATACAAAACTTTTGTGTAGTTGGCAGTAGATGATGTAGTGTAAGCAGTGGATCACAGCGTTTTATAGTTTAGAGAGGCCTTTGGCATTGAGTCATGGGACTCCATGGAAGTATTATATAAATATCCCCACTGATCTCAGTTTTGGTTTCACTGGTATGGTATTGATTTTATTGGAAAAATTTGGTAAAACAATTCAAGCTGATTTGTAAAATTCCACATTGGCTGGGTAGAATTTGAGATCTGTTTTAATTAAAATTTTCCAAGTCATTTCAGTTTTGGTGTTAGTCAGACCATTTCCAGTGGCAAAATTAGATAAAGCAAAATCTACTCTATATATATAAAATAAGCCTTTTTATGTCAGTTTGTTGAAACATTTTGAAACTCAGGGGCTACCCCGAGTGTCGAGTCTTCAAAATTCGAGTCATCAGAATTCAAGGAGAACCTCCTACCAGCCCGGAACTCGGGGGTTTGGGCATCAGGGGCAGAACCCCCCCCCTTTCGAGTCTTCAGAATTCAAGGAGAACCGGCCTACCAGACTGGAACTCAGCGGGGTTTGACGCGGGGGGGGGGGGGCTTTCGAGTCATCGGAATTCAAGGAGAACTGGCCTACCAGTCTGGAACTCGGGGGGGGGGGGTGCCATAGGCGCCAGGTGGGCATAGCCCCACTAGTTATAAGAATAAAATTAAATAATGGGTGACACCAACATTAAATTATTTAT
Organism: Typopeltis vanoorti; assembly: GCF_054136105.1. Lineage (NCBI taxonomy): Eukaryota > Metazoa > Arthropoda > Arachnida > Uropygi > Thelyphonidae > Typopeltis > Typopeltis vanoorti. Next base: position 20,735,974 of record NC_143564.1, read on the forward strand.
TTAATATATGTACAATTTTTGGCTAGGTTTCATGGCTATTATCAATTCAGTTGAAAATGATAAACACAAAAAGAACAACATTGAAATTACAAGTGCATGACAATATGAGTTCTATCAAATTTTATGAAATATGTTGTATAATATATTTTCAACATTTTTTCACCTAAACTACCCATTTGGTACAGATATATTGATGATGTTTTTACTGTATGGAACTCTTCCATGTCTGATCCCCATGAATATCTTGAGAAAAATTAATTCAGTAAACCTTAGAATTAAATTTATACTTGAAGTAGAAGATGACAATTATCTTTCTTTTCTGAATGTTCTCATTCTGTGTCAACCTAATGTCAGTCTACTGTTCTCTGTATACAGAAAACCACCTCATACTGATAAATACATTACTGCTACTTCAATTTCATTCACCCCTTTTGGAAATATGGTATGATTAAATCTTTAGTTCACAGAACTCTAAGATCTGTTCATCTCACTCTCTTTTAAATAATGAACCATCAGTTATCAGAATTACTTGCATCTCTACTGGTTATAATGCAAAAAAAATTGATAAAATGATTAATTATTATGGCCGTCACTCTAATTCTCCTCAAGAAGAAGTTTCTAGAATTTTGGTTTCATATGTTAAAGGACTGTGAGAGAAAATTGAAAGACTTCTTCTTCATTTCTTTCCATCCAGTTCTTAACTAAATTCCTTCCTATCTCTCCAAAAGACAAATATCCTTTTCTCTCTTATCCTAGAGTTTATAGGATCCCTTGTTCTTGTGGCTTTGTTATTATGAGCAGACTGACCGTTCTGCTCAGATTTGTCTTGAGGAACTTTAGGAGTATATTTTACTTCAGGAATCCAATAAATCTGGTTTAGCTAGCCACGTTTGTCAGTTAGCCCTTTTGTGTCCTATGGAACAGTTATTTTCATCTGGAAAAATCATATACAGAAAGTTGTGAGGCATACATTCACAATCCCAATCTCAATGAAAATGATTTTCTTAAATTTTCTAATTTTTGAGTAGTCATCCTGAATAACATTCCTCATTCATGTGCTTCATAAAAAAATAAAGAAAAAAAAATTAATTTATTTAAAGTTTATTTATTTGAATTCAAGCAATTTAAGTGTTCATTTTATATATGTCTCTTTTTAACTGTTTTGATAATGGCTATGAAACTTAGTAAAAAAAATCTTCAAATATTAAATAAATAATTTGGTGTAAGTGTCATCCATTATTAAATTCTGTTCTTGTGTCATCTACTTATGTTTCAAGTTTTAAATCAAAACAGAATTTATGATCACTGTACATTAGCCAAGTATGGGTTAAAGCTTCTTAAAGGTCATGCCTTGACTTTTGATATTCTTTGTCTGTTTTTTTTATTTTATTTTTTTTTTATAGATGTACTGTCAGCTGAAGCAGTTTATTAAATCCCATAAATTTGTTACAAGCATGACATTTCCTTGAAAATTGTGAAACTATTGACATTCCAAAATTCAATGTGGAAAAATTTCAAATTGCATTATATCATATTAATGGCTAGTGCTAATTTGCTGTCCAGGATAAAATAACTATTAGTGTCATCCCATACCCTACTCTTTGCTAATTATTTTCACATGCGCACACAGCTTTACTGCACAGTGAAATTATTAAATACTGGATGATTATAAAATAACGTCAAGTGTTCAGAGCCCTCTAGCGAGTAATGTATTCGACGAAACACACCAATATTCGGTAGACGTACACAGTGGAACATGGGGATTCGATTTAATGACAAAAAAAAAGTACCAAAAGTCGCCAACAGGGGAAATTTTGGTGCTGCCAAATTAATTTTAGTAGGTGTGACTAATGAATGACTAAATGGCAAATGAGAGACAGCACACATCAATTTCATGACATTTATTGTTAATTACAAATGAGGTTCAATATGACCACCATTCTGATGTTCCAGGAACTGCATACGGTACACGACATTTTCCACAGTGGCTTGCAACATATTGGAAATGATTTGTCTCACGTGTAATGTTATTCGATCTTTCAAAGTTGGAATATCGGGTACATGTCCTTGATACACAATGCTTTTAAGAAATCCCCACAGTCACAAGGATTGAGATCAGGCGATCTCGGTGGCCATGGCATGGGAAATGCACGACTAATGCTTCTTCTGTCAGAGAAATGTTGTCGCAAAACACGCTGTACCTGAAGTCCTTTGCTGCAGTTGTGGAACCACAAAGTTCTGTAGCATATTGGCATACCTGTTAGCATTGACGGAACAGGTCACTACTCCATTTTGGTGATTTTCCTCGTAAAAGTATGGACCGATGATAAAAGATGCCATAAATCTGCACCACACTGTGACTTTGGGCGAGTGGATAGGCATCTGCAGACATGTGCGGATTAGTTGCAGCCCAAATGCGACAGTTGCATGTGTTAATATATTTGCGTTCAAATAAAAGTTGCCTTCGTCACTCCATTAAATCTGACACGGCTATGCATCATCCACTTCCATGCGCGCTAAGAATCTCAAAGATAAGTCGATTCGTGTGGTCGCATCACCAGGGCGCAATTCTTGAACATGACTGATTTTATAGGTGTAAAACTTCAACATCTGATGTAGGATTTTCCACACCGTTGTGTATACGATATCCGTTTGCCGGGATATTGCTCGTGCACTGCTGGTACCCTGCACATTTGTCATCTCCTGTTCCACAATAGCAGTTGCAACTTGTTCAACTTGTTGGTGATTGATTGGTTTGCATCCCCCCTACTGCTAGAGTTCCAGTAGTTTCAAATCGCCAAATCAGTTTTCATAAGTTTGTTACGCTAATCAGTTCTTTTTGTAAATTTTTCATATGCCAAAAATCATGAAGACAAGCACTGGCATTATTGTTCCACTGATAATAGAGTTTGACTAACAAAGCACGCTCACGTAAGGTAAGAGGCATCGAAAAGCAGTTCGTCTACGAATGATAAGAAATCTCACAGGCTTTCCTTTTATTGCATGATTGCTCACTAGAAACGCGATAATGCAAATTAATGCATTTTACTCAGTAAACAGCACCAAAATTTCCCCTGTTGGCGACTTTTGGTACTTTCCTCATGTTCCACTGTGTACGTCTACAAAATATTGGTGTGTTTTGTCCAATACATTACTCACTAGAGGGCTCTGAACACTTGACGTTGTTTTATAATCACCTGGTATTTCAGTAACTCATGACTGATTCACAGCACAAGTAATGTAATCAAAATTAATGAAAATTGCTGACTTCAGCATATTGTGCTACGGTCTGTAACATAAGTCTCAGGTTCATGACTTGTTAATGAACATTTTTGATTTTTCCCCCTCTCTCTAATTATATCTTTTTTATTAAAATAAAACAATTCCTAACCCTATTTGTTAATTTTCACTTCTTAATTGGTGGGTCTTTAGAAATCAGTTATGCTGGGATTTGGGGTACTTAGACAATGTATGTTTAGCTAATAATACTTTGTTACATGATAAATACAAAAGTTTTGATTATTGGTGTAAAAAAATTAAGTCATATAAAGATGAGAAAACTGCTTAAATAGATTGATGGTTATGTCCTTTTTTTGAAAGCAGTTTAAGTTTTCAGGGTACTTTTTTTATATAAGTAGATGGTATCTATATCTGTAGTTTTTATAAGTTTCCATAGCTGAAGTTAGTTACTCCACTCCTCTCCTTTGTAAACAGAACTCATCAAATTATCCAAGAAATATTTTGCATAATTTGACTTACTGAACAAAAAATAAACTTGCGTGAATCCTCCCCCCCCCCCACATTTTTTTAAAATTATATGTCCCATTAAGTCGGTAGGCGTTCCATAATGTGTTTAGTATTACTGCATTTGGTTTTCTGAAAGTTTTTAAAAAGATTTTGATTAGTAAGTTATTTTTTATTAAATAAAAAGTATTCCATTTTGTCTAGTTTGCAGCTACTCACCAGCTGCCAAAATCTACTTATCACTTGCAATTTGGCAAGCATATTTGGTAAGCCTTCTTTATAAATATACCTTGCTCAGTTTTGACCTAAAGCAACTTAAATGGTAAGGTTCTGTATGTGTGTGTGAAAATCCAATGATTCTACCCCTGTTTGGCTTGTGAAATATGCATCTTTTTTTTGTGGGGTATGTTCAGTTTTATCCCTTTTGATGGTTTTATTATTTAGACAAAATTTACATGTTATATTAGGTTGTCTGGAGATTTCATGTCAGGAATATACAAGGGGGGAGTGAGTAAACCATCCATGCTTTACCTTATAACTAGATACTCCATGTGAAACAGGTGGCCTCGTGAATTTTCATCATCGCACAATATTTGACCTGAGTTAGATTCTTCTTTCTTTTTGATATTTGTTTTGTGGAATAAGAATATCAGAAACAAAAACTGAGCACAATGTTTTTTCTCAATCTACTATATCATATACACACATTAAGTGTGCAGAACTGTAGTACCATTCTTTACTGTATCATTTTGAAATGATCATCATATGATTTATAAGATATGATAAATGTTATAACAACCGTATTTTTTTATTATTTTTTAATTTTTTTGGTGATATTTCAGATTATTATTATTATGTACACATGCAGTTTAAAATAAAACTGTTTAATCCTTTTCTTTAAGGTTATGTTGGGCTGGTAAACCAAGCTATGACTTGTTATCTTAACAGTTTGCTTCAGACACTTTATATGACTCCTGAGTTTAGAAATGCAATGTACAGGTAACTGTGAATTTATATATGAAAACATTTATTTATTTTTAATAAATTTGTGCAGTTCTTACTGTTAAAGAAATCTTGTATTTTATTAGTAAATTGAATAAACAAATTCCACTGTTTCTTTTAACCTGTGTACTCTGAATAAATTACAGAGATTGAATTGCTTTAACCATCCAACAGGCCTGTTTTTCCTGGATAAAATAATGTTGACCAATCTCTGAATTGTCACTTTTTAATTCCTTAAAAGGGGGATCAATCATTGAGTAAACTGCAACATGTTTTTACAAATGAAAAGAAATTAACTATTTTAATTGTTAATTTACCAAATCTGAGATATATAACTGATGTGAAAAGATGAGGGTGAGATTCACCCCCCCCCCCATTCCTTTAAATACCTCTCATGTCCTCTACACTTTTCATGAAACATTATTAACCTATAGCTTTCTTTACATGTCTTTTATGCTTGTAAAACTAAGATGTTCTTACAGTTTTTTGATAGTACACAATTATACTTCAAACCTAACTAAAAGTGTGTCTTTTTAGTTTGAAATATAGCACACAGAAATATTTACTTTAAAACTTACGACTTTTAAATTCCTAACTTTAGAATATTAATGACAATAAAAACATATAAAAATATTTAATAAAAATAAACAATAATGTTGATCATTGCTTTGCTTCTCCCATTAAGGATTATCCCCTCCCCTCCAGTGGGATGCACCTCATAGTTTGAAAACCACTGGTCTAAGCAATAAGAATTTTGTGAAACAAAAACAATAATCATTCAATTTATTTGCTAAAGAAAATTTTGCCATAAGGGGTTACATGTTGAGATTTTTGGAGCCAAAACATAAGTAGTTTCTGAATATATTTAGTCATAATTGATTCATTTCCTGGATTATTATTTTTGAGCATTGGTTTGTTTGTTTGAGTGTGTGTGTGTGCATGCTTGGGGAAGGAGTATATATAATCCTTTTCAAGTTTTATGCTTAGCAAATTACTCTCTCCACTCTGAGTGGGTTAACTCTTACCTTTAAAATAAAAAAAGAAAATACCTGATATGAAACTCCATATCCAACTTGCATATAGATTTGAATCCAGGGATATCACATATATCGTGACCAGAAAATTTGGTGTAAACATTTTCACCGTAAGACATTTTGCATTAAGTTTTGTAAATAATCAATGGATGATTAAGGGTATTATAAAATCATTAATAGGCAAAAAAAGGCAAATCTTTATTAAGGTGAATGTCAGCGATACATAACATAATGAAATCATTTAAAAATTGTGAAAATTAAAAGAGATGCTGTGTAAATAATTAACTTTTTTGCTGCAGATCATCAATTCAACAAATCCATCAGTAATATCGCTCATCAGAAGAAATGCTAATGCTGTGAAATATTTAATTTTCATTTTGAAGTTAGCATCTGTTTGATAGCATAACTTCAAACCAATGGGCGATGTTACTGATGGATTTGTTGAATTGATGAGGTGGTGATATCTGCTTCAATTCTTCAGTCAGTTTCCCGATGCTATCTAAATCTAGTTTTTTTTTTTTTTTTTTTTCTCCCATATAACCCACTACAGTATTTTGTCCATCGCTGTACAATTTTATCTTTATTTATCAATACTTTGCCTTTTTCATCTTTAACTGTGGTCTGTTTTGGCTGCCACCTTCTATTAATGGTTCTAATCATTTTATACACCTCACTAGTTTTATGCTTTCCATAGTACTGTTCTATATTATGGCATTGGGGGAGTTGACTGTTTTTTCCACCTCATTGCATTTTCTTTTATATTGCTCCTCTATTTGTTCTGATGTATCCCTTCTTATCTTCAACATTCCTTTCTCCTGTACTAGTTTCAGTGTTTCTTGTCTAATCCATTTCTTCTTGATCCTCTCTTCTTCTGGTACTGTTTCTTCAACTGCATCTTCTATTGCCTTCATTACTCCTTTCACTCTTAGATTCAAATTTTTTTTTCTTTGTCCACACTTTTAAGTTTCTTCTCTAACACTGTTCTGTAGCTTCTTCCTATTTCTGTTTCACATATTGTTACTGTATCTCTTCGTTTCTGATGATGGAATTTATATTTTGTTTTTAATTTCAACTTGATGTTTGCAATCACTAAACTATGATCCGAGTCTATATCTGCTCCTTGAAAAGTTCGACACTGCTGTACTGATGTTATTCATCTTCTTTTAATCGTAATCATATCAATCATGATCTTGGTTTTCCCATCATTTGATCACCACGTCCATTTTCTACACTCCTTTTGCTTGAATTTTGTATTACAGATCATCATTACGTGGTCCACAGCAAATTCTAATATTTTTTCACCTTGATCATTTCTTTCTCCAAAACCATATTTTCCCATGACTCTTTCCCAACCATCATTATATATTCTGACTTTGGCATTCCAATCTCCTTCAATAATTAGTACATCTTGCTTTGGTATTGTTTCTATTTTCCCTGTCAGATCATTGTAGAATAAGTCAATATCTTCTGTGCTCTCAGATGTAGGTGCATATATCTGGACTATTGATATATTAAATGGTTTTGCTTGAAATTTTGCTGCTGCAATTCATTCATTGACTGGTTTGTAGCCTAAGAGTGTCTTTCTAGCTTTTTTGTTAAGAAGGAAACTAACTCCTGCTTCATGCTTGGTGTCATGCCATGACCATATGACTTCGCAGCTATTTATCTTTCCTGCTGATGTCCATTGCAACTCCTCCAGTCTTAGTATATCACACCAATATCTCTTCATTTCCTTGTGAAGTAATTCTAGTTTTCCTGCCATCCAAAGTGTCCATACATTCCATGGATAATTGTTCTTTTAGTTTCAGTTTCTTTTCCTTTCGCTATCCCACTTTTCGATCCAACCCCGATCGCTCGATTACTATTGCAGATCTTGTTAATCTAGGCGCCATCTGAGCCAGCATGTTGTAGCTGTTGATCATATAGGCATAAGATAACAGTTGTATTTTTTCTTTATGGTCAGAGCATCGACACTCATCTGACCGACCCTCTTCCTTTATCCAGGCTTCGGACTGATGAGACCCTAAGGATTCCATGGCAGCTTTTTGCTTTGCTTCCTGGCAAATCAGAATTAACTTACAGCAGATTATTCAGTACCTTAAAGGGCTTACGTTTCGCTAGATCATGAAACATTAATGGTTGACTTCGAGAAAGTAATTGTCAACGCTTTTTCTAACATATTTATATCGACAACTATAACAGGTTGTTTATTTCATGTGGCACAAAATCTTTATCGCAAAGTTTTTGCCATTGGTTTGAAGTTATGCTATCAAACAGATGCTGAATTCAACACGAAAATTAAATGTTTCACAGCATTAGCATTTCTTCCAATGAGTAATGTTACTGGTGGATTTGTTGAATTGACGATCCACAGCAAAAAGTTAATTATTTATGCAGCATTTCTTTTAATTTGCACAATTTTTAAATGATTTCATTATGTTATGAAAATTCTGACATTCACTTTAATAAAGATTTGCCCTTTTAATGATTTTATGATACCCTTTATCATCCATTGATTATTTACAAAAATTAATGCAAAATGTCTTACGGCAGAAACGTTTGCTCTGAATTTTCCTATGCCGAATTTTCCTAGAACCTACATATATATCTCATCTTCTAAATTAACCCATTATTAATCTCTTAAGAGGATTAATGGGTTAAAAGATTAAGAGTCTTCAAACGTGTTATAAGCAAAATAAAAATCTTTAATTTATAGATTAAACTTGACAGCTCGTACAAAATTATAAATAATCTCTGATATCTGATTTAAATAAATTTATTTTTATATCTAAACAAGAGTTCAGTAGTCAAAAATAAGTGTGCAACATATATACAACATAAAATTATTGTAACTATGCTGTATTTTCTTCAGATCACAACAATAAAAGCACTTTAATTACTTAACCACCTTCACTTTAATCCCTTGCCTTAGAATTTTGAGTTCACACAGGAGAAAGATGAACACAAAAGCTGCTTCCTATATGACAGCAATGTATAGGATCATAGAATGCTGATCTTGTCTTCATCCAAAACACTTCAATAACTTAATTCACTTTCTATATGAAAGTAACAACATGTCCCCCATTGAACAGACTACTAAACCATATCAACAGTTTCAACAATTGATAGAATGAATTCACTTTCTATATGAAAGGTTCAACATACTTATTGAATAAATTATTGAAACTATATCAATGGCTTCAAATCTTTCTTCAGAATGAGAATCCCATATAAACTTTATTGGGCCCATTTCTATACAAACTGGAGAGCAATACAGTTTCTTTTAATTTCTGCTGAATGAATGTTGTATGGATTGACTACATAAACTTTTCACTTATCTTCTTTAAAAGATATCCTCTCTCACTCTTCTACTAATTTTCTTCTAATTTCTGTTCAGTCTTCATATATCGAGGACACAGAAACTCCACAATCCTCCTCTTACTGTGTTCTCTGTCCTCCCTCCCAGTGAACAACTGAATGTTTAGCAACATCTGTTAACATTCTTTTAACTTCTGCACATGCTTGAAAATATAGTGGCACAACTTCCACTCAGTCCATCGTTGTACACTGTCATTATTTTTTTTCAGCACTGTGCTTGAAAATGATGATAGTTACTTGTAATTGCCAACGTATTTTGTAAACAGTGTTTATGTAGATACAAACAGCACAAACATTTCTAAACTTTACAGCTCATACAAAATTATAATTAATCTCTGATATCTAATTTAAATAAATTTATTTTATATCTAAGCAAGACTTCATTAGTCAAAAATAAAAACAACCCAAAACATCTTGCTTGTAACATACAAAATGAAACAAATGTTCAACTAACAACTTGACAAAATAATACTACATTACTAATTTCTTAACTTAATATTTAATTCATTTATTTTTAATTTGTGTAATATCTGAATTTTAAGACTGATATCCTGCATGTGCTTTTAAACACTTTTATTATTGTTATAAGTACACCATATTGTGCATCATCATGACACCAATGCATAGAACAATAGTGGACAATTTCAACATGCATGATTTTGTTTGCTATAGTGTGTGTAGAATGTATTTGCATTGTAGAATGAAAGATTTGTGGAAAGGGAATGTAACTGGTTCGTACATATATCATAAGTATTTTGAGAGCAGTTGCCAGAAGTTGGAAGAGTAAGAAGAAGAAGTATAGTGGTGAGGAGGAGAATGGACTGCAAGAAAATGTGATTGCTAAAAAGTAAGGTTGATTTTGCGAGCCAAGTGTTAAAGCAAGTGAGCATGCATGCATGCAGTATGTGACAGTAAGAATGTAATGATGGTAAATGAAGATTGACCAGGTGATAATGAGAGGGACAGTGCACTTACTTGGAGTCTTCTACACAACAGAACATGAGATTGAATGATTACAATAACATCTGGCAAGTGGTATGACATGGAATTGAAAGAAGAAGGAAATGCAAAGGGATAGAAAGTAGAGTATGAAAGAGCACAATGGGTAGAATAAGATTGAATTTTATATGGCAATACCTTGCTTAGCTAAGAGTGCCTGAGGAGAATGTGACAAAATCATGTTTCCCTGGAGCCAAAATTAAGGATGCAGAGGAGGAAGGTTAAAGAGATTATTATTTTGGTCTAATGATCTGGTATGTGAGAGGATATGAAAGAGTTGCTGGCACAATCAAATAAGATGTGTTAAAAAGCAAAAGTGAGTCAGCTGCCATTTGGTATAATTGAGATAAGCTGAGATGAAGAGCTATGATTGTGAATGAGTTAGTGTGCAGTTTGTGCAGGGGGGATGGTTTAGAGTTTGTGGATGTGTGGAGTGAGTTTGATGGAAGGAAGGACTTATATAAGGTAGATGCTTTGCACATTTGAATGGATTTAGAGCTAAGTATCTTGAGAAAAAATTGTTGAATGAGAGTTCAGAAGTTCAGTCAAAGAAAACTAGAATGTTTAAGGCGAAATTCAGATGTGTGGATTTAAGCAGCCTAGAAATGAGTAAATGGGAGAGTGATCACATTATACTGAATGTAGCACTCTAGGTTCTTAACTTTAGTGAGATTATCAACATAAGGTATAAGGGAGGTTATGGGATTAAAGAGCTATTGCATTTTATGCATATTAATGCTGGAAATATTTGGAATAAGGGAGAAAGAGTTTTTGGCACTAATTAGCTCAACTTGGCAAAAAGTTATAAGCATTAGTGAAACTTGGTTGATTGTGGATTATATAGTTATAGGGATAAAGTGCAAGGGATATAATATTTTCATAGAGGACAAAGTGAACAGAATATGAGGAGGGGTTTTGCTAATGATAGTGGAAAGCCAAAACAGAGTAGAAGTATATCCAGGAAGACACGGATGCAGAAGGCAACTCATTCGAACTATCTGGTATGAGATACAATAGCTAGGTTTGAGGTTATATTGCGAGTGGTCATGTAATTTAGCTCTCTTGTAAAATTACTGATTTTTATCTGTTTTATTATGTTTTTTCCTCAGAAAATTAGAGTATTATAGTGTATTAGTGTACGTTTTCATTTTTTAGAGCATTTAGTATGTTTATGACATTTTTATTGTGATATTGTCAGCATGGCACCAACACGATGAACAATGGTGGCAAAAACTGCATTGTCAGGTGATGTGAATATTATTCAGTGCAGTGTATGTGAAATGTATTCATTGAGAAAATTAAAGAATATGTGAAAGGAAATTGAAACTGGAGAGAGAGAGAGTATGTATTAAGTGTTTTAAAAGTGAGTGTCTGTTAGGTGACGAGAACTCAACAAATACTGACAATAAGTTGGAAAATGACGTTATTAATGTTCAGTGTGCATCCGTGGAAATAGAGCAGAACAAAATGGATATCAATAAAGAACTAGCATGATTAAATGTTATCTTTCATAGAAAAAAGCACAAAATTCAAAAACTACAGAAATGGCACGAGTTAAGCAGGACTGAAAAAAGAAAGAAGCAGATGATCCGAAGGAATACCAAAGACTGACCTAACAAACAAGAAAAACAAGTCAAGGAGAAAATTATGTATGAAGACTCACTAATCAAGGGAGGTACTTAACAAAAGTATGATATAATAGTGTTTTCACAGTATTAGCCACACCATCCAGATGCAAAAAGGTAAGTCAAAGAAAATGATTGTGTTGGTTGGTACCAATGATTTTGAGAGGCGAGAAGTATTTTATGAGGGAGGATGTAATGGAGTTGTCAGAAGAGCAAGAAGGTGAAGATCGTAAGTCGCCTACCACGCTACGATAGAGGTGAACTGAAGAGGAGGACATTGATAGCCAATGAGCCTATACGTAGATTGTGCAGAAGGAATGATGTAGAATTTGTGGACCTATGGTCTCTGTTTGATGGAAAGAAGGATTTGTACAATGCGGATGAACTGCATCTGAATGGTTTTGGTGTTAAGTGTCGGGGAAAGAGCTTTGTTTACCAAGCGTGCTGAAGTGCAAATTTAGAGAAACTTAAGCAATTTGGGTGGAAGCAAGTGAGTTTGTGTGAAGGCACCCATGAAGCGAGTGAGTGTGAGAATGATCAAGTGAGGAATCTAATCACTCAAGCAAAAATATTGAATAGGTTAGTCAATTCAGAAAGTAAAGGTGGGGGGGGGACTAAAGGGATGTTGCAGTTTCTATATACTAATGGCAGAAGTATCAGGAACAAAAGGGAGGAGTTTTTGGCATTGGTTAGTGCAACCTCACCAACAGTTATAGGCATTAGTGTGACTTGGCTAACAGCAGATGATGTAGTTACAGGGATTGAATGTGAAGGGTTTTGTATTTTCAGAGAGGATAGAGAAGTTAAGATCGGTGGAAGGAGTACTGCTGATGATAGCAGATGAATTGCAACCAAAAAGAATAAGAGGCAGTTGGAAGGGTGGCTGTTCATTTGAAGCTGTTTAATGTGAAATCAATGCCATAAGACAATATATGGATGGTTGCTGCTATGGGTCAGAGGGTTGCAGGGATGATCTCTACTCGTTGTACTAATTTGCTGACGCAAATTAGTACAATGAGTGGAGATTGAGTGATTGTTATGGGGACTTAACTATGGAGATATGGATTGGAAGGAAGAAAGATCACATGGCAGAAAGGAAATACACCTGCTAAGAGATAATTACTTAAGGCAGCGTATTGGAGAGGATTAGGAGAGTATAGGACCTGGTCATAGGATATTTCTTCCTATCGGTGAAAGTGACCATGCAGTCTTGACTTGGGAGATTGTAAAATATGAAGAATATTCTAATAAGGGATATATGTGGAACTACAAGGCAGGTGATTATAACATGCTTAGGGACGTGATTATAACCATGACATAAAACACTGCAGGGTAAGGATGTTAATAGTGCATGCGATATAGTTAAGGTCATCTAGAGCAGTGGTTTCCAACCTTTTTCCACTTGTGTACCCCTTTTAAACCCATTTCTATAAATTGTACCCATTGTTTTTAAAATAGCTGTTTTTAAATACTGACACTTTTGTTCAGTGCCTCTAATGATACAAGGTACAGTCTTAAATCCATTTTTCAACCATTACTGATTATTTTTTGTGTACCTGTGAATGGCCCATCACGTTCTCGCAGGGTACGCATACCACCAGTTGGGATTTGATGATCTAGAGCAGTGTTTCTCAAACTTCAGATATCCATGTACCCCTTCTTATATTTTCATTATTTTCAAGTACCTTTATCATCATCATCAAATTCCTGCCATGTACCCTCAAGGGGTGTACAGGATATGATAGTACTACATGAAAAAATTACATCATTACTAACTTCCTATCTACAATTTTCCTCCAAATCAGTCTGTTACTAGTCAAGATTCCAACATTATCAGATCTTATATTTCTATCGTGTAAGGCACTTTGTACCGTATTGATCCACCTATATCTTGGTCTTCCTCTGGGTCGTTTTCCTGCCAACCTGGCAGAGAACACTTGTTTTGCTAATCTTTCCTCGCTCATTCTGTTTAAGTGACCATACCACCTGAGATTAGCTCTTCTAACGCATTCCTGAATGCTGACAATGTCAAGTTCTTTCCTAATATCCTCGTTTTTAATATGATATTGCCGTTGATGCCATCTGTTCACGCCTCTAATCTTTCTAGAGACCCTCATATCTGCGGTCTCTGGTCAAGTGTTTTACTTCTGACCCAACAGTAGCAGGGCTACCGTTGGGTCAGTTACATTTGCCTCAACAGTAGCAGGGCTACTGTTGAGGCAAATGCCTTCCAAGACTTTTCTGGCCAAATCAGAGCAATCTCAGCTTGGTTATAAAGTTGCAAAGTCGAATGAAATTACTGCTAGCAATATGCGAGCCATCTGGATGCACATTCTTCCACATTGTGCAAATAATTTTAGAGGCATTATGAATTTCATTTAAAAAATGAAATGGATAATGTTGTTGAGGAAATTGCCAACATCAGGCATGAAATGGATTTTGAGAATGAGTAGAATAATACATTTATATTTTGAATACCATATTTTTCGATAGATGACATGCACCAAATGTATAACGCACCCATTTTTCCATGGCAGAAGTTTCTGCCATGGAGTCTCACATATGCAGTGGAAGAAATTAAAAAGAAGGCAGATTGGCTTCTTTTTACTTTCTTAGATCCACTGCATGAAGGGGACTTCATTGCTCTGTTAGTAAAAGAAGTAAATCACAAAAAGACAGTAATTCTGTCTTTTACTAACATAGAAGTCAGTAAAAGACAGAATTCAAAACTGCATGGAAAGGAATATGATACTTTACAGGGGACATGGGTTTGTGAAGGGTTAGTCTTGACTTAGTAATCTGCTTACTTTTTTGTAATAAAGTGACAATTGAGTTGGATAAAGGAAAGTGACTTTGCAAATGCATTTCATTCACAGGATTCCACATGGACCTCTGTTGCATAAATTCGAGCAACAGCATTAGGATGATATATCCTTGCAAAGTGGTCACTCAGTAACTCAACTATGTTATCCGCTTCTGTCTCCTCGTGACCATCATCAGTCATTAAGTTTAATCTTCCATAGTTATTCTTCTTCTTACTTGCCACATAACGAAAGAACTCTTTGGGATTTCCTTTGACCTGCTCAGCTTCTTCTTCTTCTCATAATCAGAATTTCCATTCCTTGCCATGATCATCACCTTTCTCTTTATGTACCTTCCACAGCATTTTCTTCTTCTGCAGCTGCATGTTTAATGATATTACTCATCCATCTAACTCGTACCTGATTAATCCTCCTTACTCTAAATATACAATTTACTACTGCTTCTTCTAAATTAGTGTTTCTCAAAGTGTGGTACGCATACCTCCGGGGGCAAGTGAAAGGTCTTCAGGGAGCATGTGGCAATTTTCGGCTATGCATCATTAACGCATGGAATGATTACTAACAAAAAACTAATTAATTTAAATGTATATATATCATCATCATCATCATCTTCATCAAATTCCTGCCACGTATCCTCAAGGGGTGTACAGGATATGATAGTACTACATGAAAAAAATTACATCATTACTAACTTCCTATCTAAAATTTTCCTCCAAATCAGTCTGTTACTTGTCAAGACTCCAACATTATCAGATCTTATATTTCTATTATCTAAGGCACTTTGTACTGTATCAATCCACCTATATCTTGGTCATCCTCTGGGTGTTTTTCCTGCCAACCTGGCAGAGAACACTTCTTTTGCTAATCTTTCCTCGCCCATTCTGTTTAAGGGACCATACCACCTGAGATTAGCTCAGCTAACGCATTCCTGAATGCTGACAATGTCAAGTTCTTTCCTAATATCCTCGTTTTTAATGTGATATTGCCATCTGTTCACGGCTTTAATCTTTCTCAGGACTCTCATATCTGCGGTCTTTGTCTCTAGTCTTTGGTCAAGTGTTTTACTTCTGACCCAGCTCTGTTTAACTGTAGCGCATTGAATAGCTTCTCTCTCTCTCTCTCTTGGCACCCTGTCATATGCCTTTTCCAAATCGACAAAACTTAAATACAGATCTTTGTTATATTCCCATGCTTTCTCGACTATTTGTCATAAAGAGAAGATCTGATCCTGACAGCCTCTATTTGGCCTGAATCCAGCTTGTTCTTCACCAAGCTTTTCTTCCACAATTCTTCTCAACCGTTTCTCAAGTATACTTGCATAGATCTTGCCAGGAACACTCAGTAGGGAAATACCTCTGTAATTCTCACATTCAGTTTTATTTCCCTTTTTTATATATGGGTACTATTAGAGCTCTACTCCAATCATCGGGAATTCGTCCATCTGTCCAGGCTTTCTGAACTGTGCTGTGCAGCCACTGTAAGACTCTTATACCACCATACTTCAGCATTTCTGGTCGAATATCATCAACTCCTGCTGCCTTTCAACATTTCAAGCCTTTGATGGCTCTTTCTACTTCAAGTATGGATATGTGTTCCTGACTGCATGCCTAGTCAGTGTTTTTTTACCACTGTGCTGTCATCACTGCTTGTTTCATTTAGCAGTTTTTCAAAGTAATTACTCCATACTTCAAGGATATCTTTTTCTCCCGTTTTCATGTCACCTTTATCATCTCTAATTCCTTTTACAGCACTCTTTCCTCCATTCCTAAGCTTCTTCAACAACCTCCAGAATATTTTGCCACCTTTTTGATATTTATTTTCTATATTCTTGCCAAAGTCCTCCCATGACTTTTGTTTAGCTAGTTTTACACAGTGTTTAGCATTCTTGCATTTGTCTCTGTATTCTCTAAGAGCACAAGCTGACTTATTTGCCAGGATATGCTTTCTTCTTTTCCTTCACTGCCTCTTTAACTTCCTGTGTCCACCAGCGAGTTCTGATTTTTTTTTTCCTCAATAAATTATATATATATAGAGGAGAAAAAAAAAAAAATATATATATATATATTAAATTATATTACGTATGAATTCTTCTACTCAAATTGCGAGTTATTATCATCCCAACATGAATACTGGAGCAATAGTAACTCCTCCCTGCGGTAAACAAAGCGCCCTCCGCAACAGCTACTATACTGCAGATGCACGAAAAACAATTAGCTTTATTATGTCCCTGAATAAGGTACAGAGACATTTACAGGCTGTGTAATATATTTCTCAAGAAATAGGGCAATTAGATATAGCTGGGATAAAAACAGCACTAACTAATGAATCACATGTCCTTTTCCCGCAAAAACTGCTGTATAGATTCAAGCAAAAACTCAAGCAAATTTCTTCCACAATTTTCTTAAAATCTCTGGATAATTTGTGGCCAAATCCTTATCTGCACTTGAAACTTCGCCTGTGATTCAAACATTATGTATGCTATTTCTCTTTTTGAAATGCTCAAACTATCGAGCACTAGTGTGAAATTCTTCTTTTGCATCATTGATTCGCTTTCTTTCAAGGTTGCAAAGAGACTTAATGCTTTTGATTTAATAAGGTCAGCGCTTATCACAATCCGTTTTTGGTTACAATCTTCGATCCATGTAGAAAGACGTCTCTCTAATTCAGTCATTATAATACTTTGATTCACAGTACTCTACATGCATGATGAACTTGAAGCAGCCTTACCTTTCTCTTTGTATTCAGCAGCTTTGTTTAAAATTGCTCTTATAGTTGATTTTCCCATTTTGTGTTCTTGTTCTATCTTTGCTCCAGACTTGCCTTGTTCATTTTTCTTTATTATTTCAAGTTTTTCTTCCAATGAGATTACTTTTCGAATCATTTTCACACTTCCACTTTTTTGCTCACTAATTCTTTCTCTCATGATTAAAGGTTGGGAAAATATTTTAAATAAAAAAAGTAAGGAAAACAATTGCAAAGGAGGCATGAGATATGATCAGCAAATTCTGCTATGTAATTAGCTGGGCAACATAAATTTTGGCAGTAAATTTCGAACATAGTGTATGTGGAAATAGTGTAGTATGCCATTAAAAAATAACTTTGTAAAATGTTTTCAATCTGTAACTAAATTATTTCATCCTGGTGAGTGCTTTTTTAAAATAGTAATAAAAAATGTATAGATAGATAATTTTTAAAATCTGTAACATTTATTTCTAAGATGTATATAGGTACACTAATCGAATTTTAGAGGCATATTAATTGCATTTGGTTATAGAAAAAAAATGACACACTAATTGAAAATGCACTAATCGGAGATGCATTAATTGAGGGATTGCTGTATTATCCTGTTCACTCGTTGAAGGTATATATTTTATATGGAGTTTGATAACATGTCTTATACATAATATAGGAAAGGAAATGGAGGAGATTAATACAATAATTCCCATAGCATATTGAGTAATAGTTTAAAGTTATGATAAAAATTACTTGCCCTTAAATGCTTTTTTATATTACTTCCACATATGACAGATTGCAGAACCTGTAGCACATTGGTGCCATGTGGAGATAGGCGTTAATGGAGATTGAACCTACTGGTATTTGCCTTGAAGTGCTTCGAGAGTATGGCTGTTCCAAAAAATAGAGGCAAATTAAATTAAAGATGAAAAGTAGGTTTAGTGGGTTTGAATCGGACTGAAGGATGTTGGGCAGCTTTTGCTCGTGTTTTAATAGCTTTTGTGAAAAAAAAAAGTGAAGGAATGATGGATCTGCCATTTCATTGGGGAAGTCCTTGGAGCACTTCTCAAAACATGAAGTCTATTCTAATGTTGGGAAGATTTCAGATTTATACAGAGTTGGTAACTGAATGGGTGAAAAGTATGACAGGTAAAATTTTTAGAAACTGAGGACATAGTTTAAGTGATCTGATGTATTTATACCCTGAAACAATAAATCTCAGAAGAGAGAGAGCGAGAGATGTTTGTATTACCAAAGGTAAGGGAAGGTGAATTGAGATTTTTTTATTCAGAAGGGGAGGAGTTGGAGGTGGGACTCTGTTTTGGTATCATGAAAGGTGAATTAGGTTATCACCATTTGTATCAAAGAATGTCATGATGGTAGATCTATATTTAATGCAGTGTTATAGAAGATTATGAAGCTCAGTTTGTTTATGCACTGTGAGGTAAACAGGAGGAATTGTGCAGGATATTGGTCACCCTGGCACACCCAGTGTGATTTGGGAAGTCTAAAGAGAGGATAACACTTGCCATGACATGCAGTAATTGATTACAAAGAAGTGCAGATTTGCAAAGTATGCCTCATTGGTATACCCCTGTCAAATGCTCTGTCAAGACCATCTGACTTTATAGTGCCCCAACAGTTTACCATGCACTATAGGTTAAGAAGAAGATCTAGTGTTAGAATCCATACTAGCAGTCATTGATTAGCTGGTGAGCTTCCAGGTTGTGAAGTACTGTTGATGACCCTCTCCATTATTTTGAAGAAAATTGAAATGACAGGAGGTCAATAGTTTGAATGGGGTAAATGTAAGAGTGTAGTGATGTAGGACAGGTCAGAGCCAACTTTCAGCACAATTGAGGAGAGTTGACACCAGAAGACTTTCTGTGTTATTCATGATTCTTTGTGATTTCTTTCTCGTGAAAGACCACAGGGCCTTGCAAGGGAACAGACAGCATAGCTGCGACTTGTACAAGAGGTGAGTTATTTGACTCTGCAGTGGCCAGATGCAGATTTGGATTTGTTGATAGTGGTTTTATATTAGTTGCATGCTTCAGTGTAATCTGAGAGTAATATTGGAGTTCTTGTCTCAAGCTACTTGGAGATAAACGTTTTTTCCTGGACTTATCACACATTGTTAAACCATGGCTTGAATAGTGAGTAGGAATTTTGAATAGAGTGCAGAATCAAGACCTTCATTCCAGTGAGGATAATTTCATCAACTTGCTCAGAGCAAAT
Organism: Typopeltis vanoorti; assembly: GCF_054136105.1. Taxonomy (NCBI): domain Eukaryota; kingdom Metazoa; phylum Arthropoda; class Arachnida; order Uropygi; family Thelyphonidae; genus Typopeltis; species Typopeltis vanoorti. Next base: position 20,755,549 of record NC_143564.1, read on the forward strand.
GTTTAGATCAGTAGAGTGGAAGCAGTAGTCTGACAATGGAATGGAAGAGTGGAAGTCCCAGAGGTACTGTTGTGGTTCCATAGGACTAGAGAGTGGCTGAGTGATGGGTGTTCTTTAGAGAGAAAACTTCACAGAACATTCATCTTCTTCACAGAAGAGGAAGATTATAGTCTGAGTTGCCAAGAAGAGAGATATATTTGGAAAGAGAACTGGTTAAGAAAAAAATTAAGGTTGTTATCTGGTATTCTTATTGGTAGATGGTCAATTTGCATTAGATTATTGCTTAAAGCAGTACTTCTGCATCTCTTCCAGCTTGGTTAATGGAATTATAAAAGGAAAGTCAATTAGAGTGGTGGGCTAAAGTCAACTAAGAAAATGACTTTGCTGTTGGGGTAATTAGACTGCCAATAGTCATAGTTTAGGGAGATAGAAAGTTGAAGAGATTATAGTGCTCTTCAGAATTTGAGTGGTACAGTAGATGAATGCAACTGAATGGGACAAGGAAACCTTAAGTTAGACAATCAAAAATAAAAGAACCTTGTCAGGTATTGGCTTTGAATGAATAATCTTTTGTTGAAGTTTAGTTTTGGTTACCTGACCTGTTGTAATAGAGGATAAAGACCTTTTCTCTCATGTGATAGCTACAAATCCAGGTAGTTAAAGTTTCTTTTTAGAGAAGAAAAAACCTTTGTGTTACAATTAGTCAAATATATTTCATTGTCATATTTTATTTTTTTCCTCTACCATAACTGCTGCAGTTGTTAATTGCATCATTTTAAGCTTTTGAATCTACCAAATTAACTAATCTAGCTTGATTTAAAAATTTACATTTTTGATGGTTTCTACTATCATATACACCATGTTGCCTGCCAAAAGTGTCCAGACAGCAACTGTTTGTATTTCCCATTGCTACTGCGTTGCTGTCAATACAAGGTTGGACCTTCTTTCGGTGTTATTACAGCCCTTCGGGATAGGCTCTTCACCAAGTTCTGGTAAATTGCTGCTGGAATTTGTTTCCATTCTTAATGTAGTATGGGAAACAGCTGACAAGTGTTAGTTGAGCAAGAAGGTCTGGCACACAGCTTTCGCTCTAGCTCATCCCAGAGATGTTCAGTAGGGTTGAGGTTGGGGTTTTGGGCTGGCCAGCTTAGTTCTTCCACCTCCATGTCTTCGAACCACAGAGCTAGGGCCCTTAATTTGTGAGTAGGTGCATTGTCGTGCTGATATAAGAAAGGGCATGTTCCAAACTGTTGCCACAGTATAGGACGAACAAAATGTCCAAAATGGCATGGTGGGTTTCAGTGTTTAAAGATCCAGACACAGAAACCAATGGGTCCAGCCCAAACCAGGAAAAATGGCCCTAGACCATTATGCTACTGCCTTCCAATTTCACGGTTGATACAAGACATTTCTGTAAGTATTATTCATCAGTATCTGCGAGGTCCAGACATGTCAGTTGGATTGCTAGATACAATGATTCATTGTTCAACAGGACTCACAAAGTAAGGGCCCTTTGATCACAGTCCAATGAAAGTGCTTACACCATTCTAGATAACAGTGGGCATTGGCAATTGTAAACAAGGGCTGAAACCCAAGGGTAAGCACCTCCCAGCAAATAGTTCTGTCACTGACATCTGTTCCAGAGCTCATGTGGAAGTCGTTTGCAATGGTTGCTAAGGCTGACTAATGATTTACTATGATAACACGCTTGAGAGTTTGTTGGTTCATTTGTCATTTTCTTGGGGCTACCAGTTTGGGAGAGGGGTTGGGTGGTTTCGTCATGTTTCCACTTCACAATAACCTCGCTGACAGTAGCAGAAATGTGGCAGAAATCTCTCGGACTGAACTTGTGGGTTCTGACTGTTATACCACATACAAATGGAATCAGCTCTTTTTGTCCACTCATCCTGATGGCAAAGAATGTCTACACTGCTAATGCCCACATATCTATGCTTATATTGTTGCAGTGTATCTGCATCATACAGGCGAGGCAACACAGAGGTATGAGGATGTCTGGACACTTTTGGTGTAGTTTGTATCATATTAAATATCTATTAGTCTTGCATTTAATTTTTATGTAGTTTATCATATTTATCTGTAATAAATTGCAGGTGGGAATTCAGTACCACAGAAGACGAAGGAATTAAAAGTATTCCATATCAATTACAGAGGTTGTTTTTACAGTTGCAAGTAAGAGTTGATATTTTGTACTTTTAATCAAAAACACAGATCACTTTAAATTATATGTAAATGGAAAAAAATTATATGTAATCATATTTTAATCCTTTAGTCAAGTAAGCTATTTGTATATAGAAGCTGCTGATTTCACATTGGTTGCTTTAGTATCCCATAATGCACAAAAGGTCACATCAATTCAGAAATCACATTTTCCATATACAAGTAGTAAAGTATATCATTTTAGTAAAATGCTGTAGATCAGGAAGAGTTGTTGAAAGTTTTTTTTTTTCACTTGATTACAAAGCAAATTATATTTGACAAGAAATTATATTTTGTTTAATCCTTTATCCAAGCATGAGCAACAAGCATTTAAGTCTAGTCAAAGTTTAAATTACAAGATGAGTCGAGGGAAATTCTAACCATCAGCAAGAAGACTAGGCATCTTTTAGCTTCTTAAAGATTTTATACATCTGTTCTATAAAAATCAGTCTTAACTCTTATGTGAAAAAACCTGTTAAGTCCTTCAATAGGTCAGCAGATGAAGGATCTCAGATGAAGCAGATGAAAGATGTGCTGATCTCAACAATTACTGGAATGAATGGTAATTCACTTTTCTTGATGATTTTTACCCAGCTTCCTCAGAACTCATGACATGCCTCTTACTTCCCAAACCTTCTTCCTTTTCTGATATTTCTTGTCTCTGCTTGCTTAACCCCCCCCCCCCCCCCCAACCAGCCATAACATCTATAGACGTCCAGCTAAATCTGGATACGATTCTGATTCTATAACACCCGCTGAATAACATGGATAAGAAGTGCAGTTTGGTCTCACTATTTCATCTACCTCGGCTGGTAGGGAGGTTAATGCTTATCTTTAGATTTCAACATTCTTTATTTGTTCTGGTATTGGAGGTTTTCCCAATTTCTAGTAGTTATCATGCCATGTTTTTTTCTGAACTGCATTTTCACTCATCTGAATTTTAGGTTGCTTCCTATGTTTGACATCATGCTCTTCTCAGCTTATACTTACAGCATGAAATTCTCAAAGTTAAATGATAAAACATTTTAAAATCATACACCTAGCTGTCTCTTTTATTAGTTGCTAAAAGTGTTGTTTGAAATTTAAGGATAAAAATGATTTTCCAAATTTATCACTTGCTAAATAGCAAGCAAGCACACACGCACACACACACACACACACACACACGCACACACACACACACACACACACACACACACACACACACACACACACACACACACACACACACACACACACACACACACACACACACACACACAAAGAAACAAGTTACATCACAACAGTGCACAGTATACATCAAAGTATCACTAATGTAGTCAGTTATTAGTCTGAGGAAGGGAAAAAAAATATATCATATCATCATCAAATTCCTGATATATAGCCTCAAGGGATGTACAGGATATGATAGTACTACATGAAAAATTTACATTATCACTAACTTCTTATCTACAATTTTCCTCCAAATCAGTCTGTTACCTGTCAAGACTACAACATTATGAGATCTTATATTTCTATCTTCTAAGACACTTTTTACAGTATCAATATACCTATATCTTGTTCTTCCTCTGGGTCTTTTTCCTGCCAACCTGGCAGAGAACACTTATTTTGCTAATTTTCCTTCTCTCATTCTGTTTAAGTGACCATACCACCTGAGATTAGCTCAGCTAATGCATTCCTGGATGCTGACAATGTCAAGTTCTTTCCTAATATCCTCATTTTTAATATGATATTGCCATTGATGCTATCTGTTCATGCCCGTAATCTTTCTCAGGACTCATATTTGCAGTCTCTAGTCTTAGGTCAAGTGTTTTACTTCTTACCCAGCTCTCAGATCCATAAGTTAAAATTGGTTTGAACACTGTCTTGTATAAATCTATTTTAGTGTTTTGGCTAATTTCTCTCTTATTCCATATAAATTTATTCAAATGACTTCCTACCATACCAGCTTTGTGGATTCTGTTATCTATTTCCATATTTAATTTACCATCTTCACTAAAAATAAAAATCGTGCCTAAGTAGCTGAAATGTTTCACTTGTTCTATAGGTTCTCCATTCACAATGCAGTTGACATTTTCAATGTTTCTGCCTATTTTCACTGTCTTTGCCTTGTTATTTCTGATCTTTATACCATATCTATTACAACAGTTATTCAGTTTAGTCAGGGAATCTTGCAGACTTATAGCAGATTTATTGATAAGTATAACATCATCCACATAAAGCAAAGAGCTGAGACTAACATCTCCAATTTTGATATCAGATAAGGCTACTTTCCTTCAAAATGTGATCCATATAGATAATGAATAACAGAGGGAATAATGTACATCCTTTAATAGATTTAGTTTAATCCTTTATCCAAGTGTAAGCAAATAAAGTGTGCTTCTGAAGTATCTCTTCAGGCTGAGGCAACTCGTGGTAAAGGTGGACTAAGCTCTCATTACTTGCTTAGTATTTCCCATATTGCAAATCACATCTTTTTGCGGACATGCATAATGTTATGCATTGCAGGAAGGGCCACTACCTATCCGGTTTCGACCTTTATTGAGGTCTCGTCAGTGGTAGATTGACCCATAGATGGCGATACTAAGGTGGAAGTAATGGAGAAGTCATATTTACCTATAAGAGTTGCCAAAAGGTGTCTCACCTTATTATTAAATTACTCTGGATTTAGAGAAAGATCTAAGTTTTTTCCCACTTGGTTAGACTATAATAAATTTAGTTTAATCCTTTATTATTGTTATTATTACATCACACCTCCAGGAAAGTCCAAAGTCTCATCGATGGAGGACATCTACTCTACTTCATCTCACTACGTCACAACCTTCATCATCTACCAACTACCACCACTAGTACTTTCACAGACAATCACAAACATCCACGCCTACAGTGGGATTCGAACCCGCAGCCTTTTGGCTGGAGAGCGGATATGCTAACCACTCGGCCAACCGGGCCGGCCTGGTTGTGTAAGCAAAGTTTCTGCCTGAAGTATCTTCAGGTCTGTAAGCAAACAAACTTTGTTTGCTTACACTTGGATAAAGGATTAAACTAAATTTATTATTGTCTAACCAAGTGGGAAAAAACTTCCAAAATGTACATCCTTGTCGGACACCAGATTTAACATTAAACCATCTTTCTGTACTTCCTTCAATTCTAACTGCTGACTTACAACTCAAATAAAGACTAAGTATTGCTTGATATAATGCCTCATTGACACCATACAACTGTAGCATTTTGATAGCTTTTCTCTTGGCACTTTGTCATATGCCTTTTCCAGATCTACAAAACTGAAATACAGATCTTTGTTATATTTCTGATATATATATATATATATATATATATATATATATATATATATATATCAGAGATCAATTTCAGTCATGTTATCTATTAGTTAAAAAAATTGGTTAATGCTAGCAGCATTACTGGTGAGTTATTATCAATGTGAGATATTACTGCCTATAAAAAAAAAGGGACTGAGATTGTTACTACTTAGTGCCAAGATCTGTTTCAGATTGTTGGAGACCTTAAGTCCTACTTATTTGTTATGTGCTTGAAACAGAGTTATTTAGGTTGAATGTGTGCCATCTATATACCTGTGATTTTTAGGACATCATTATTGTTGAGATTAGGGTGATTGATTACAGTTTCACGGGCTTCTTTATGTTTTTTCATACCTGGTTTTGGTATGTTGTAAGGAACAGATGCCTTTCGATTTGCTTCAGGGAGAGTATGTAAAGCATGATTAGAAAAGCTTGATTCATTATTAAATATATCTCATTTGTGAAAATGATAGGTCTACAAACATACATTTAAATACAATTAAATTACACTAGGGCAGGGAGAAAAGAGTTCACAGAAGTGAATTTCCTTTAGAACAGCATGGATCTTTTAAGAGTTCATTTTATTAAGTGCTTTGGCTACAATGGTGAGTTAGTTTCAAGTGATCTGTTTTATTTATTTATTTTTTTTCACTTGGTTACAAAGTAATTTAGATTTGACAAAATATAGTAATCTTGCTTAAACATATACCCATGTATGTTTTAGCAAACAAAGTTTACAAGTGAAGTATCTTCACTTGCAAATAGTTGTGAAGATACTTCATTCATATTTTTCATTGTGTGGTCAAAATATTTTCAGCATGTGGTCTGAAGACCACACACACAATTATGAGCATCTGGGCCAGTATCCTGGCCCTGATGCTCATAATTGTGTGAAGTATTGTTGGAATTTTTCTGATAGTGGTTGATAGTACAGATTATTTGACACACATATTCACAAGATTAACGAAGAATACCTTTTTTAATTATTTTTATTACACTTATATTGCCAGAAATTAATGGGCCATCATTATTGCATCAGTGTAATCACAAGGTAAAGCTAGAATAAGAAACAGTAATCCTATTTATGGAGTTGAGCCACATCCCAGAGTGCCACCATGCAAGTTGTTGTACAATCAAATGAGATTAAAATTAAAACTGAAATTAAATGGTTTGAAATACAAAAATTAACAAAATTTAGATAATTGAATGAAATAGCATTATATTTAAAAAGGCAGAGAAGAATACACCAATGCTTGCCATTTATAAGAATGAGACTTTCCCAAATCTTGGTAATAGATAAGCAGTCGTTCCAATTTAAGTTCAGGCAGTGTAGAAGTGCTTCAGCACTTTCTATCAACAGCCTCTTAAATGTAAACTGGCATCAATGTAAAAGTGTATATTGGACAAGAAAATTTTGTGATCAGTATTCACCCCATGCTGAGTAAGGCCAGATTTTTCAGTTTTTTTTTGTTAAGGATATAAGACAGGTGTTCTTGTAGTCATTTTTTGACCAAAAGTCCTGTTTGTATAAAATACAAGCGAAGTGCCTCTGCTAGCGTATTAGACAAACAATACTTTTGGTGAACCTGGTCCACACTGAAGAGTAGAGAGGGGGGGCGCTGTTTATCCTCCTTCATGGATGGTACAACCAATAGGAGATTTTGTTGACATGGAAGAATGTAGGGCCTAATCAGGATCTTCGCAATCACCTCTGAGATGCCTGTGATGTATAGGTTAGGGACTTGCTGTCCAGGTTCATGGTTGTTCTTGTTAGAATTGTATGTGTCCAGGATGCACTTAAAATTTTCCTTCAGGTGAAGCCATTCTGCAGTATGATGCACTGGATGGCATTCACTTCTTGCTGTAAAGCTTGGAAGAAATGGAAGAATCTTTTGAGGGATTAGAGAAGGTAGGTGACACAATGAAAAAGGAAAAGTTCTCCTTGTTGGAAATTGTTGTAAACGGCAGAGTAGGAAATGTTTTGAGAAAATTTGGAGAAAAGAGCAAAGCTAGTAATAATAGTAAGTGCCTGCTGGAGTTCTGTTCAGGACATGGACTAGATATCACTAACACCATTTTCCAACATAAAAATCTGCACAAATTCACATGGAGAGATGATTATGATGCAAGAATCAAGAAAAGTGTCATTGACTATGTTATGGTTTACAACGATGTTTTCCCATGGTTCAGGATGCAAGAGTATACAGAATATTTGAAATAGGAAGTGATCACTGTTTAGGTTTGATCAGGATAAAATTGAATTTCATGTTGAAAAGAAGAGTGTGTAAGAAATTTTAAAACAAATCTAAGTTGAGTAGCTTTCAGAGGCGTACTGTAGATTCAAATACACAAACATCATTTAAGAAAAAATGAAAGAGTTTGAAAACAAGAACCAAACATTGGATATTCATTGGGAAACTGAAGAAAACATTGATTGATTCAGGTAGAGAGGCATGTGACAAGGTTGTCTGTAAGGGTAGAAAAATCAGAACTTCATGATGATCTCAGGAAGTTCAATGCAGTCAAGGAAAAGAAGAAAGCAAGTTGAAGGTTCCTGAAGAAAAATGAAGCAGTGTGTAAAACTAGCTAAACAAAACCTTTGCTAAAACTTTGATAAAAACATAGAAAATAAAGATCATGAAAGTTGCAAAATATTCTTGAGGTTATTCAAAAAGCTTAGAAATGGTGGAAAACAAGTCAAAGATGATGAAAGTGACATGAAAACTGAAGATAAAGATATTCTAGATGTCGGAGTGATTACTTTGACAGAATGCTAAATGAAACCCGCAGTATCAGGTGGTGGAAAACTACAAACAAGAATGCAGTTAGGAATACATATCCATATTAGAAGTAGCAAAAGCCATTAAAAACCTAAAATGTGGAAAGGCAGTTGAGGTGGTTGAAATTTGTTCAGAAATGCTCAAATATGGAGATATAAAAGTTTTACGAGTGGCTGTGCTGCATAATTCAGAAGGCTTGGTCAGTGGGTCGAATTCTGGATGATTGGAATAGAGCTGTCATAGTACCCAACTCTAAAAAAGGGCAATAAAACTGAATATGAGAATTACAGAGGTATTTCCCTACTGAGTATTTATGGTAAGATTTATGTAAGTATACTTGAGAAACAGCTAAGATGGACTGTGGAAGGAAAACCTGGTTAAGAAGAAGCTGGATTCCTGCCAAACAGAGGTGAAGTTGTCAAGATCAGATTTTTACTTTAAGACAAATAGTAAAAATCTTGGTAATATAACAAGGACTTGTATTTAAGTTTTGTAGATCTTGAAAAGGCTTATGACAATGTCCCAAGAGAAAAGCTCTTCAAAATGCTATAGTTTTATGATGTAAATGGGACATTATATTGAGTTATACATAGTCTCTGCTATAAGTCAGCAGTTAGAATAGAAGGAGATACAGGAAGATGGTTTGATGTTAAATCCTGATTTAACATAATTATTTTATGAATTCATTCATTATATATATGAATCACATTATCAAGGAAAGTATTAAACCTGATATCAAAATTGGTGTTGTTAATCTTAGCTCTTTACTTTATGTAGATGATATACTCCTAAATAAATCCAGGACAAGTCTGCAGGATTCTCTGACTAAATTGAATAACTGCTGTAATAAATTTTGTATGAAAATCAGCATTAAAAAGACAAAGACAATGAAAATAGGCAGAACCACTGAAAACATCAACTGCATCCTGAATGGAGAACATAGAGAACAAGTAAAATATTTCAGCTATTTGGGCACAATTTTTTGTCATCATCATCATCGTACGTATCAAGGATTTAGGCCTAGTATGGCCTGTTCCGGCCTTAGAAGTCATCGTTGAATCGTTTAAGAGGACGTCCTGGTTTTCTTTTTCCTAATGGCTTGTACTTTAAGGCTTGTTTTGGTAATCTTTCTGTTTTCATTCTTTGAATGTGTTCCATCCATTTATGTTTATATTTTTTTATTTTTTCAATTACTGGTTCTTGGTTTAATTCTTTCATAATATCTTCATTTCTTTTGTGATCAAATAGGGTATACTTTGCAGTTTTTCTCATAAACTTCATTTCTGCTGTTGTTAATCTTTGTTTGTCTTTTTGTTTTATTGTCCAGATTTTTTGTGAAGATGGCAAATTAAATTTGGAAATAGACAGCAGAATTAGAAAAGCTGGTATGGTAGGAAGTCAAATAAATTTATATTGAATAAGACAGAGATTAGTCAAAACACTGAACTAGCTGCATACAAGACAGTGTTCAAGCTAATTTTAACTTATGGATCTGAGAGCTGGGTTAGAAATAAAACTCTTCATCAAAGATTGGAGACCACAGATATGAGAGCCCTGAGAAAGATTACCTGACTGAACACATCAATGGCAGTATCAGATTAAAAATGAGGATATTAGGAAAGAACTTGGGCATTGTTAGCATTCAGGAATGTGTTAGCAGAGCTAATCTCAGGTGGACCACTTACACAGAATGGGAGAGTAAAGATAACCAAACAAGTTGTCTTTGCCAGGATAGCAGGAAAATGGCCCAGAAGACCAAGACATAGGTGGATTGATATAATAAAAAGTTGCTTAGAAGACAGAAATATGAGATCTGATAATGTTGCAGACATTATCAGATCTCATACTTGACAGATAACAGATTGATTTGGAGGAAAATTGTTGTTTGGAAGTTAGTAAATGATGTACCTTTTTCATGTAGTGCTGTCACAATATCCTGTCCACCTCCTGAATATTAGGAATTTGGTTATGATGGTAAAACTAAAATAATTTTTTGAAATACAGAAATTAACAAAATTTAGTAATTGAATTGCAATGGCAAAGGTTGGTCGATTGGTAGAGCCTCTGCTACTAATGGCTCAGTTAAGTAAGTTTGAGCGCGGTTAGTAGTTAGAAGGGGACCAATCGTTCGATGCTGTTGGCACACTCTCCCTCGATGAGTCTTTGGACTCCCTGGAGGTGTATAATAATAATAATAATAATAATAGCATTATATTAAGTGGATATATTATATATATCAACTGGAAGGGTCATGTCCATTTAAAAGGATGAGACTTCCCAAATCTTGGCTAGATAGGCAGTCATTCCATTTAAGTTTGGGCAGTGTGGAAGTGCTTCAGCACTCTTTTTAAATGGCTTCTCAAACCTAAACCAGCATGTTGTAAAAGGTGAGTATTGGACCAGAAGACATTGTAATCAGTGTCCAGTCCATGCTGAGCAAGGAGATTTTGAGCCCTGTCTCCCATCATGGTGTTTATTAGGTTCAGTGTAAGAACCTTCACATGAATTTTAAAAAAACAGGACGTTTAGGCAAAATATGACTCAAGAATGCCTGTTATATATACAATAAACCTGAAAAACCTGATCTTATTCAGCATGTAGTGAATCGCAATATCCTCTGGTCCAGTACTCACCATTAACATTGGTTCTGGTTTGATAGGCTAGTGTGTATACGAGTGTCTTGTAGACACGCTACGCTTGTCCAACAAGTGTGTGTACACTTGTTGGACAAGAGTAGACTGTAGGCTACCTTTCCTTCACAGTCTGCTGCAAATCTACACACACAGGTCAATACATACACAAAAATTCATACCACCATCCAACACAAAAACTAGGGGTCATCAGCACTGTCAAAATAGAGCCTTAATAATTTGTTCCAGCGAGCAGGTGCTAAAGAAGGAATTTGAAATTATTAACCAAAAGTTCATAAAAAAAATGGCTACAACAAAAAACAGTTCACAAGATCCTTCACAGTAATACCATGAAAAGCAAAAATGATTACAACAATGCCATAACCATATCATACATTAGGGGAATATCTGAAAAAAAAAATAGATAGAACACTATATTATAAGGCAACTTTCAAACCTTCTGTAAAATTAAAAAGTATACTCACATCATCTAAAGATCCCCTTCTCTACCTTGCCTACCCATTAGTTTACAAAATTCAGTTCACCTGCAATCGATCCTACGTAGGGGAAACAGGATGCAGTATTCCAACAAAAAAAAAAGACAAACACAAATGATACATTAAATTCCTTCAGTATGTAAAACAACCTGTCAGAGCATGCACTTCAAACATGTTACTGAATCAACTGGAAGGGCACCAAGTTTTTACACTACAACAAAACCCAGTTTGAAAGAAAATTCAGGGAAGCTTGTGAGATGCTGAAGCATCATCCTAATCTCATCAAGAATGATGGATTAGTAATTCCAGGAATCTGGAGAACTCATCTGCAAACTATATGGCATCCATAACAGGATGACAGAACCACAACACGAGAAAACTTTTAAGATTAGAAGACTGTAGAGATGTGTTTGATGTAGTTCCACAGTAATTGTTTGATCATCTGTGTATTATTATACTTATGTATAAAAAATTATTTATGTTAATTATTTATTTATTCATTTATATATATATATATATATATACATATATTCTGTCATATATATATATATATATATATATATATATATATATGACAGAATGATCATTGACTCGGTTACCGTACATAGTTTTATGAAAAAAATTGAATGACTAGAACCAAGATTTAATTAAAAAGGTTTTAATATAAACACACTACTAGTTTCGGCCTGTAACAGCCTTCTTCAGGTGACATTATAAAAGAAAAAACACTAAACATTGAGGGTTAAAAGACTATGAACAACATAGACAGTCTTTATACATAATTAGCATGAAAACGTTGTAGTTGTATTTGAAGCTGTTCTTTCATTTGTTGCATTGTTGGGAGAGTGCGTGCTTGCTGCATCACGTGAACGCCAGTACATGATTACAGCTGAATGACTATCTGGGAGGTTGTCGCTTAAGTTGTTATTTAGATGAACAGGATTGAAGATGATTTCTCTCGATTCCACAATTTTTCTCTCTATTTCGTCACTGCAACGGAAGATGTTTGTAGATTTTTCCCAGCAGACTTTGTGACTTTGGTTATCATCATTAGGATTAGCCGAGAATAGGATATGACTTGATAATGCACTCGCTCGCTGTCTCTTGTAAATAATGTCTCTCATGTGTTCTTCCATACGCATTTCGACAGATTTGTCTGTCTGCCCGAAATAAGGAATATCGCAGTCACATAATATTTTATATACGCCAGGGTATTTGAGTTGATGATGACAAGGTTTTGGGTGGCTAATTAAGGAACGGATCTTTGGAAGTGGAGTGAACAAGGTTCTAATATTGTATTTTTTTTAGAACTTTTGCTAATTTATGTGAAACAGTACTTATGTAAGGAATAGATATATTGCTTTTGAATCTATTTGTTTCTTCTGAGTGATGTCTAGGAGGATTAAGAAGGAATTTGTTAATGATTTTCTTGGAATATCCATTAACTTCGAAAGAAGTTTTCAGATGGTTTATTTCTGTAAGCAGTTCATTTGGATCATCAAGAAGAGAACGGGCTCTATGTCCCAATGTGGAAATTATTCCAAGCTTATGAGGAGGGAAATGATGGGACTGACTGTGCAGATATCTGTTGGTATGTGTGGGCTTTCTATATATCGATATTTTTAGTTTACCAGAAGAGCGAGTCAGTTTGACATCAAGAAAAGGCAGGGAATTATCCGTTTCAAGCTCAGCAGTAAACTTAATACTTTGATGTCGGCTATTGAGATGTTTGAGGAAAACCATAAGGGATTCATGTCCATGGCTCCAAACAATGAAGACATCATCCACATAACGTTTCCAAACTTTAGGTGTTAAAATAAAGGAAGAAAACCAAGGCTATCTCTTCCTTTATTTTAACACCTAAAGTTTGGAAACGTTATGTGGATGATGTCTTCATTGTTTGGAGCCATGGACATGAATCCCTTATGGTTTTCCTCGAACATCTCAATAGCCGACATCAAAGTATTAAGTTTACTGCCGAGCTTGAAACGGATAATTCCTTGCCTTTTCTTGATGTCAAACTGACTCGCTCTTCTGGTAAGCTAAAAATATCGATATATAGAAAGCCCACACATACCAACAGATATCTGCACAGTCAGTCCCATCATTTCCCTCCTCATAAGCTTGGAATAATTTCCACATTGGGACATAGAGCCCGTTCTCTTCTTGATGATCCAAATGAACTGCTTACAGAAATAAACCATCCGAAAACTTCTTTCGAAGTTAATGGATATTCCAAGAAAATCATTAACAAATTCCTTCTTAATCCTCCCAGACATCACTCAGAAGAAACAAATAGATTCAAAAGCAATATATCTATTCCTTACATAAGTACTGTTTCACATAAATTAGCAAAAGTTCTAAAAAAATACAATATTAGAACCTTATTCACTCCACTTCCAAAGATCCGTTCCTTAATTAGCCACCCAAAACCTTGTCATCATCAACTCAAATACCCTGGCGTATATAAAATATTATGTGACTGCGATATTCCTTATTTCGGGCAGACAGACAAATCTGTCGAAATGCGTATGGAAGAACACATGAGAGACATTACTTACAAGAGACAGCGAGCGAGTGCATTATCAAGTCATATCCTTTTCTCGGCTAATCCTAATGATGATAACCAAAGTCACAAAGTCTGCTGGGAAAAATCTTCAAACATCTTCCGTTGCAGTGACGAAATAGAGAGAAAAATTGTGGAATCGAGAGAAATCATCTTCACTCCTGTTCATCTAAATAACAACTTAAGCTACAACCTCCCAGATAGTCATTCAGCTGTAATCATGTACTGGCGTTCACGTGATGCAGCAAGCACGCACTCTCCCAATAATGCAACAAATGAAAGAACAGCTTCAAATACAACTACAACGTTTTCATGCTAATTATGTATAAAGACTGTCTATGTTGTTCATAGTCTTTTAACCCTCAATGTTTAGTGTTTTTTCTTTTATAATGTCACCTGAAGAAGGCTGTTACAGGCCGAAACTAGTAGTGTGTTTATATTACAACCTTTTTAATAAAATCTCGGTTCTAGTCATTCAATTTTTTTCATAAAAATATATATATATATATATATATATATATATATATATATATATAATTTTTTTTAAATTTTAGTTTTTTGCCAGAGGTCAGGCTAATGTAAGCGATTAATAGAGCATTTAGATAGAGCTTAATTTTGTGTAGTGTCATGTGCATATGTATGTTTTCCTGATGATGGCCTTGATGAGGTCTAAATGTTGAGTGTTCTTTTCTTAATTGTAAGTAAAGTAATTACTACAACATGTGTTTTTTGTCGCCATAAATTCTACACACTGACTACTGTGTAACTTTGAAAGAAAGCGTTCTCATTGTTATGTTAACCTGTGTTTTCCCAAGAGCCATGTGTTGATTTTGGTTCCAAACTGGCAAACGCTACTCTATAACATGGAACTGCAGTCCAGAGCCAGGACTGCAGTTCTAAGAGTTGAGGGATTACAATCCCAAGTTGTGCCTGTTAGCTTGTTCCTGGCAGATACGAGGTAGGTTCCAAAAGTTTTCGGCTCGACATACAAAATTTGCTCCAATTTTAAAATGCTGTCTGTGTCAGATAGCACCATTTACATTCCACCTGCATCATTCAGTTGGAGGCACTTGTTTGACTAATACATGGCATGCTAAGTGACTGTAATGTTAAAAATTGAGTATCATGCTGTGATAGTTTTTCACCAAAGAAGGGATTTCTCCAAGTGCTATCAAACAAACAGTGATTGGATAGTGTTTATGGGGAAGCTTCTCCTTCATATTCCACTATGAAGGAATGAGCTAAACAGTTTCGCCTAGGAAGAGAAAGCATCAAAGATGATCCTTGTGATGGTAGCCCTGTGGAAGTGATGACTTCTTATTCATGCCCTTGGTTATCTTCCATATATGATCCCTAGTTCTGCTAGTGCAGCCTGCATGACCTACAAAATTTCACTTGTATCTGTAATCTGTATAAGTTCCTCTTACTAATTTTAATCTATGAAGTTTTCCTTACTTTTTTTTAATCTCTTATTTTCTTTCTATTCTCTGAACTTCCCTCAGAGAATATAAAGAAAATAGAATAGAGAGTAACTTTCTTTTTCTTGGCTTTTCATCTAAAGTTAGGGTTCTCTTCAGCAATCAGTTATCCAATGTGGTATCTTAGTTACCCCTCTTTGTCCACTATAATAACCCCCAAGTCTCTCACTTTATTGACTACTTGCAGCAAATTCCTATTAATAGCAATACTCTCCTTCGAATATTCTCAGTTTCAAAATGTATTGTATAATATAACGTTTCACTTAGAAACATTAAATTATACTCATTAATATTGACCCATTGAATTAATTTATTCAGGTAGGCCTATAGAGATTCTGTATCAGATATGTCTTATCACTCATCCCAACTTAGCATCATGAGCAAATAATTATTACCCTCTAAACCAGGCATTCCAGCCTTTGAACTGCACACCATATCTAGCCCATAAACACTCATATCAGCCTATAAATTTATATTGAAATTCAAAATTTTTGTAAATAAATTTTAAATATATTTTTACAGATCAAAGCAATGATAAATATTGAAGGATTGAGAAAACATGAGAGAAAAAAGCATGATGCAATGGACAGTTTAACAACTAATGCCAGAATTAGGTGAATACAACAAAATACGACCATAGTTTTTAGTTTTTCTCTCCTTGACATCAACTCCACTTACCCATAATTTTATAAAACATGTTTTTCTGTTGACTGTTAGTCAATTAGCTTAATCACATTGCATCATTCAGTTGAATCTACACACAGCATTTGTTTAATATCATTTAAATTTTCACCTGCCTTATTATTGTCCACTTTATTTATCATGTTTATGGTCTCATTGGCCTCCCCAATTTGTTTGTTTTATCGATTTTTATAGGTCTCTTTTCTACATTGTACCAGTTTTATACTATTTTTTAATGTTTGTTTTTATTTTTATTCCATTTACTCTATTTCAGTTTTTTTTTTTTTTTTTTTTTTTTTTTTTTTTTTTTTTTTTGTACTTTTCCTTTCAAGGTTGAAAAGTCAATGACTGTTGCAGACATACCTGTTAGGTGAACAGCTAAACCCTGTCAACTGTGAGGCTTCTTTCTCTTCTTTTACTATCCCTCTCTCTATCTGTTGATTCTGCTGAATTTCAGCAGCACCTTTATATGCTGATGATGATGATGAATATATGATGATAAAGGCTTGAATCACACTATATAAAGATGTGTGTGTATATGTATATATATATTAAAATTATTTAATGACTGAAAACCAAGGTTTTGAGTTAAACTTTATTGATACACACAACTAGTTTTGTCTGAGAACAGACTTCGTCAGGTGCAAGCGAAAAGAACCTAAAAGTCTCAGTATTGTATTTCCATCAACAACACAATGAGGATACAGCTAATTCCATAGGCTGCATTTCCCTTACCTTATATTAGCTCTCTATGACCAGTTTTAGCAAAAATTTTAAGGAAATACAATATCAAGACTTTTTTCACTACTTTACCCAAACCTCGCTCAATCTTAAGCTGTCCAAAGGATAGACATAATAATCTTCGATATCCTGGTGTGTACAGAGTTCTTTGTGATTGCAGTAAACTGTACTATGGACAAATGGAGAAATCTATCGAACTCAGCCAGCGTCTTGTCCAGCCATGTATTATTTCAGCAAACTCTAATGAGAAAGCCTCCCACATCAAATATGCTGGGATTTAACTAACAGCATTCACAGATGTTATGACGAATTAGAGAGAAGGATTCTAGAATCTAAGGAAATCTTTCTTGACCCCGTTCACATTAATAGCAACCTAAACTATAGTTTGCCAGACTCTCACAGCTCTGCCATTCAATATTGGAGAATGCGAGACCTTACATACACTCATGCCCCCATGATGCTAAAGCCAGAGTTCTTTCTTCCATAAATGTTAATCTCTGTTGTTTTATACATTCTGCTATGTAGAAATCCAGTACTTGTACAGTTCTTTCTGATATTTTTATGCCCTTTTCGCTTGCACTTGACGAAGTCTGTTCTCAGACAAAACCACACCCTCTGTCCAAAAAGAAACTGAACTTTATGAAAAATAGAAGAAACTAGTGGCACCATCTGTTGTATCTTTTTGTTGTCAAAAGTGGCAACCTTCATTAGTGTTGGCATTACTGTTTATGGCATTTGTTTCATTAGAAGCCGAGGTATAGTGCCAAGAGTGACTGTGTTTTGACGAACAGTTGGTCGTCACGATATTCATGCCGTATGCAATGAATTCTCGCTATCAATCGCTTCAAAACTTCGAGATAAAACTCACCATTGACCGTTTGGCCAAGCGGAATGAATTCTTTGTGCATAATGCTCTTGGAATCGTAGAAACAAATCAGCATTGTCTTTACTTTTGACTTCTCCAAGAGACTCTTTTTCGGATGCCCCACTTCTGGTGGTCTCCACTCAGCACTCTGGCGCTTTGTTTCGGGCTCATACTCAAAACAATACGTTTCGTCACCAGTAACGATCGTTTCAAGGAAGTTTGAGTCCTTACGAGCAGTTTTAATGAGGTCCTTGCGAATTCAATTTACGAAGGTCAAAATGTTGTACACAGTTGATTTTGGAATCCCCAATTCATCTACAATCAATCTTACGGACAATTTCAGGTTTTCTTTGAAGAAATTATGCACTTTTTGGATGTTAACTTCGCTCAGTCCTGTTTTTAGATGGCCTGGCTTTTTGTCGTCCTCAAGCGCCTTACGACCACTTTGAAATCGCTTAAACTACTCGTAAACTTGAGTATGGGATAAGCATTCATCCCCGTATGCTTTTTGAAGCATTTGATGCATCTCAGTAAAACTTTTACCAAGTTTAGCGCAAAAGTCAATCGCAGCTTTTCCGACTGTTTGTCAAAACACACTGTCACTCTTGGCACTATAACTTGGCTTCTAATGAAACAAATGTCATAAGCAGTTGAAAACACTAATGAATGTTGCCGCTTTCGACAACAAAAAGATACAACAGGTGATGCCACTAGTCTCTTCTATTTTCGAAAAGTTCGGTTTCTTTTTGGCCAGAGGGTGTAGTTGTGTGTATCAATAACGTTTAACTCAAAACTTCAATTTTCAGTCATTAAATAATTTTAATATGTTATCAAACCAAGTAAACCTTCAATTTAATAATAATAATAATATATATATATATATATATATATATATATATATATATATATACACTAAAGATACTGTTAGATCCTAAATGAAGGAATCTTGGAAAGAAATCATTCATTTGGAATCTAACATATAAAACTTGCTGACAAAGAGAAATACCTGCACTTCAGCTGTAATTAAAAGTGAAAGTTCTTCAATTTATGTAAAATTTGTATTCTTTATTTCAAGTGCCTTATATTTAAGTTGATGTGATTATATTAAGATTTCATTTTTAAGTATGTCTAAAAGGAGAGATAATCTGATTTAAATTTAAGCCTCACTTAAGCTATGTAAAATTTACTGTGAGTAATCTAAAAAGTTGCTAAGTAATAATTCCCGGAAGGCATAAAGCTACCAGTGTACAGCGTAACGCTAGCGGCTATAGCTTACTCGGAAAATTACGTTGCCATGTATTCTGTGAATCCAAGTATAACAGCGTCGTAAAAGCGAAGGATGAACCCAAAGGGGTGAAAAGGGCCATGTGCAAAAAGGGGACTGAGAAAAGAGGGCGCTGTATAGAAGAATATAAGGGGTTGAGCCCGTATCGGAGACTCTCTCTCTCTCTCTCTCTGGTCATAACGTTTTCCTGTTTTGGTGGTTCGGAAGTTAGCAGGCAGTTTCGCGTAAGGGGGGGGTGAAGTCTGTGATAAGATGTCGGACTGCGAGCGTTCTAAAATGAAGTAGGATTCTATGCAAAGCTGAAGGTAAAAATTCCAATCCTAGCAGAATCAAGCCGTCGCTGAAAAGTCCCATCAAGTTGTTCCTGAAATGCAAAGATTTGAGTCCGTTTTCGGCAGAAGGAATAAAGATAGCGTAACCCCTATGTTGGCGTATGGACAGCCAATAGATTAGAAGTATCCAGACATACATGTGGTGCAGAACGACGCAGAAAAAGCTCGGTAAGGTGCAATTACTCTATTTTGTGTGAAAGTTCATTAGAAGAGAGAAGATTGTTTACGAATGTGAAATTAAGAACTGTGTTCTAAAGAACTCTGGGGACAGTCTCTATTTAGAAAGTTAACCTCCTTTAAGAGTAAGAAGAATTGTTTGGAAGAGATCTTTTGTAATTTTGTATGTGATAAGATTAACTTAATGCAATAAGAATAGTAGAATTTAGTGTCTCAGTAACATTAGAATGTTTGTTAGTTTTCTCTTGCGAGTAATACTACTGAAAGGTATTTAGCTTAACTTCATATCATTTGCTATCTATATCCCAATGTGCAGTTTAGCATGCCATATAAGTTTTAATTAGTTTAGAATGTGTTAATCTCTTAGTTTGAGTTTTATTTAGTATCGAGCATAATTGAGTATACGAATTTTGTATTGTGTTTTAGATATTCCAATAAACATGTCATATTTACCTGAACCTGAGTCATGCCTGATTACGATTCCAAATTACCACTTATAAAAATAGAAGCCTATTTTGGCAGGAAGGATTTAGAGAGTGAATATAAATATAGATTTAGGTCACGACTGCAATAAATCTGAATCTATACGGCAGTTTAAATAAAATATTGTGTAAGAAAGCTAAGAATCTAGTGTTATCCCCCTGAGTAAGGATTTTTCTACTATAGGATACTGGCTGGCGCAGCAAAATATAAATTCGCCAGTATCCGAAGAGGAAACAATCCTAGATATAAGAATAAGATTAAAGTATGAGAAGAAAGAATAAATAATGAAAGGTGAATATATAACAATAGAGCAGCCTGTAGGATTTTGATTGTATAAGATTTTAGGTAAGAAAGGATAGATTTAAGTAAACAACTAATTAAGCATAAATCATATAGAAACATCGATATAACAATACCAAGCGATTTTATAAGCTAGGTTTTAATCCTTTTTTCCAAGTGAAACTTGGGAAAAATTATTAAAACCTAGCTTATAAAATTGCTTGGTATCTTTAACATAGTATACCCAAGTTAAAAAACTTTCTACATATACAGGGTGTTCGGGATAAATTTGACAGTTTCGTAAGGAAAAAGAAAATCTTCTTTGTATCTATTAAATTTAATGAATTGACAAAAAAACATTACAGGCAGAGTTAATTACAATACTATCAACAAGATTTACTCAAAATAACCACCATTAGCATCGATCACAGCTTCAATTCTGCTTCGGAACCTCGAACAAGCTGATGCTACAGTCTCCCTGGGAAGGGCCGCAAAAACTGTTTTAATTTTATCCATTAACTGGGCTTTTGTATTACTGGAAGTGCGATTGGTGTCTTTTTCAACTGCGCCCCATACAAAATAATCCATGGGGTTAAGGTCTGGGGAGTTTGGAGGCCAAACATTTGGACTGGTGAAGTCGTAGAAATTTTCAGACAACCATTTTTGACTTTTCCCAGAGGTGTGGCAAGGGGCCGAATCCTGCTGCCATACATACGGCCTACCATTGGCTACCCTTGTTATCCAGGGCTTGACTACAGTTAGCAACTCCACGAACAAAGCCCGAATTCCAATGCCAGGGTTCTTCAACACCTGTTCCTGCAGATTTGCGAGGAATTCTGCTGTACGAACGCAATCAGATCGTCTGCTAGGGATCTTTCTTCTTGCTACATCCTCGTAGTCACCATTGCAAGTCTCTAGTTCATGCCTGATTGTTTTTACTGTATTCAGGGAGCATTGGGCAGCAGTCGTAATATCCTTATTTTGATGGCGGGCACGAATCATCATGATACAAGTTATTCTCTTCCATGATTCAGGTGGGTTCCAGCTATCCATCCTTTCTGACATCTTGTATATGAATGAAGAAGGGTCCAAACTTTTAAATGAAGAGAAGTGTGTGTTAATACATGTAACTTACGGAAAAATATAATTAATTATAAATATGTCAAATTTATCCCGAACACCCTGTATATGTATATATATATATATATATATTTGGCCCATGATAAAAAAAATAAAAAAAGTAGTAGAAGCATATTTCTTCTTTTCCACATCTATAAGAGGTTGGGCCCTGTGCTCTATACCCTTTCCAGTGTCATTAATTTATAATTAAAACAATTGTGGCTTATGTGCAGAATTCTGTGGAATACCACTGGTCATTCTTTCTCTTAGACTCAGCACCTCCATACATCAATTTCTGATACTTGTCAGTTAGCCATTACTCTGTCCACGTTGCATATCTATTTTGCATATCCATCCCTTTGAGGTGATATAACAATCTTGGCATGCAAAATCCTGTCAAATCACCATCATTGATTTCCTAATATGCACTCTGAAGATGTACAGGATAGATATACTATGACGTATATCTATTCCATTCTATTCCAAAGTTATTCCATTATTAGTAACTTCCTTTTTCTAACAATTTCTCCAATTAGTTTGTTATCTGCTAGGACTAATACTGTCAGCACTTATATTTCAGTCTTCTAAGGCACTTCTTACTGCATCAATCAGCCTACATTTTGGTCTTCCTTAGGATCTTTTCTCTGCAATTTTGGCATCAAACACCTGTTTTGCTAACCTTTCCTCACACATTCTTAGATTAGCTCTTCTGAATGCTAACAATGCTAAGTTTCTTCCTAATGTCTTCATTTTTAATACAATTCTGCCATTGATGCCATCTGTTTGCTCCCCTAATTTTTCTCCAAACTCATATCTGTGGCCTTCAAGTCTTTGATCAACCTTCTTACTTCAAACCTGGCTCTCAGATGGGGAAGTTCAAACTGGTTTGAGCACTGCCTTGTTTACTGCTAGTTTAGTGTTCTGATTAATTTCATTCTTATTTCATATAAATTTATACATTTGACTTCCTACCATACCAGTTTTTGCTAATTTTGTTGTCTATTTCCATATTTAATTTGCCATCTTCGCTGAAAATTGTGCCTAAATAAATGAAATGTTTTACTTCTTTCACCATTCAACATATAGTTGAGATATTCAATATTTCTGCCTGTTTCCCTGATTTTTATTGCCCAAACATAACATTCTGTACGTCTTATTTACTAAGATCCCACCTCTTTTTGTCTTTGTCTCAGTAATGCCAATTATGTCCACATGGTACTTTTTCAGTTTTTCTGCAAGTTTGATTTCCTTTCTATTAATGCTTCTTGTATTGTTAGTGCCTATCTTCATTTCTTCTGATGTTGGGTTTATGCTTGTTTTGATGACTTTTCACCATAATTTCATATAGTAATTAAATAATTACTGTTTGAAAGTAATTAAATTTATTTTACTGATATAGTTGGTTTCAGGCTAATAATTAATACTATCAATTTATAGCGAAGAATAATAGATAATAAGGGTCTGTTTCATCATGATATGTCGTATTTTCTTTATAAAACTAAAGATTTTTTCCTATGAAAAAACACACAATACAACTGCAATTTTTTTTTTTTTTAAATAGTCTGTTTTATATATGAATGCAAAGTTGTAAACTGTTGTCTGTGATCAGCAGATACAGTCCCTTATACATAGATTAACTGATGATACAATAGCTTTAGGCCTGTAATATATACCTCTTGTTGGCAGGAAGATTTGCAAAAGTTCAAGTGACATATGTATGCACAATTTTTAACTCAAAGCAGTCTTGTTATATTGTATATATAGGAGTATGTGTGCTTTATGTATGTTACTTTATTTTTGGTAAATTTTGCAGACAAGCACAAAGCCAGCTGTGGGTACTACCGAGCTGACAACAAGTTTTGGATGGGATAGTAGTGAAGGTAAGTTTTTATTTTGTTCTATACTCATAAGAAAATGACAATATTTAATGTACATTCTCCTTGCCCTTCTCTTTGTGCATTTGTGTGCATGTATAAAAGTCTCCGCAGCAGTTAATTTGGTATTGATGATACCCTTTGGTCAGAAAGATCTGGGCTGGAATCCTGTCTAGTACACAAGGAAGGATATCAAGCTTTTCAGCTGAAGGTGAATTAGTCAGCCTTATATACGGAAGGGTTCTTCCTCCAGTGAACTCAATGTTTATCCTCCAAAACAGGAAAACTGTCCAGAAAAATAAAAATTTGCAGATAGTGCAAATAGAATGAACAGTCCTATCATAAGCAGTATAAGTAGATTTCTGAAGGCATGTTACTTGGTCTGTCATTGAGCCTAACATGAAAGGGAGGATAAAATGGGATATATTATACAGGGTGTTCGGGATAAATTTGACAGTTTCGTAAGGAAAAAGAAAATCTTCTTTGTATCTATTAAATTTAATGAATTGACAAAAAAACATTACAGGCAGAGTTAATTACAATACTATCAACAAGATTTACTCAAAATAACCACCATTAGCATCGATCACAGCTTCAATTCTGCTTCGGAACCTCGAACAAGCTGATGCTACAGTCTCCCTGGGAAGGGCCGCAAAAACTGTTTTAATTTTATCCATTAACTGGGCTTTTGTATTACTGGAAGTGCGATTGGTGTCTTTTTCAACTGCGCCCCATACAAAATAATCCATGGGGTTAAGGTCTGGGGAGTTTGGAGGCCAAACATTTGGACTGGTGAAGTCGTAGAAATTTTCAGACAACCATTTTTGACTTTTCCCAGAGGTGTGGCAAGGGGCCGAATCCTGCTGCCATACATACGGCCTACCATTGGCTACCCTTGTTATCCAGGGCTTGACTACAGTTAGCAACTCCACGAACAAAGCCGGAATTCCAATGCCAGGGTTCTTCAACACCTGTTCCTGCAGATTTGCGAGGAATTCTGCTGTACGAACGCAATCAGATCGTCTGCTAGGGATCTTTCTTCTTGCTACATCCTCGTAGTCACCATTGCAAGTCTCTAGTTCATGCCTGATTGTTTTTACTGTATTCAGGGAGCATTGGGCAGCAGTCGTAATATCCTTATTTTGATGGCGGGCACGAATCATCATGATACAAGTTATTCTCTTCCATGATTCAGGTGGGTTCCAGCTATCCATCCTTTCTGACATCTTGTATGTGAATGAAGAAGGGTCCAAACTTTTAAATGAAGAGAAGTGTGTGTTAATACATGTAACTTACGGAAAAATATAATTAATTATAAATATGTCAAATTTATCCCGAACACCCTGTATATATAACCTTCCTTTCCCTTAACATGTTAGGCTTAGCAGCCTGTGTTATTCAAGTTACTCAGCTTCTTGGCTTATGTAAATATAAATGGAATTAATGCTCTGATTCAGTTCATGAATTTGCAGGCCAGTTTCCCTGATGCATAGGATGAAAAATGCAACTATCTCCTTATGAAAGTGACTAACCCTCAGTTGAAGTGACTTGATAAAGATTCTTCACTCTAGTTAATATTTGAATTTAGGTCTTTCCAACCAGATATTGCCATTTTCATGAGCTACAGAAGCTCACATATATTGATGCAAATTTTCTTAGTTATTAGAAATGAATTTTTGTTTATGTGGTTGATTATCGATAAAGGGCACTATTAAAGAATTAATTGCTACTGTTAATATAATATCATTACTAGTTTTGTCTTTGTGTGAAAGGAATTCATTGAGTGCAAATATAGAGAGAAACAGATTAAAGCATTAGAAATATACTAACTCTTCATTGCTTGAAGGATTGCTATTGTTTTAACACTATTATCTGCATATTGGCATTATTAAGCATGCATATGCACACACACACACACACACACACACACACACACACACACATGCACATTTGATGTATATGTGGTCTGTTTTACACACATTAGTTGAGTTGTATTATATGATGAAGCTGTAGCTTATATTCAGATGCTCGGGTTGAGCACATAAAGTATGTCCAAAACTAGCCATCTGAATATAAACATTAGCTGCAACTTCTCAGACTTTTACTCACCTAGAGCACAATTTGCAAACTCAACCTATTAATATGCACAAAATAGTTTTTTGTAAAGGTAAACTTTTTTGCAGAGTAATGTCAAGTGTTATGACCTCATTTTGTTGTTGCTGACTTTCTTGATCCATGTCTTTTTTTTCAGCAGTTGTAATTTAATATTGTCAAGTTCTTTTCACGTTGTTTGACCAACTGTTAATCAAGCTTCACCTGACATAGTTTTTAATTTTCCAGTGATTCAGCTGCTTGCATAATATTCCCAATATATATATATATATATCAACTTATTTAGTGTTCAATGCTTCCAAGTGGGAGTCCATCTTTATATTCTCTAAAAATTTTCTTGTTAATTGTCTTGCTGTCCATAGGATTCTTAGTTAGCTTTCTGCCTTTCTTCTATTGGTCCAGCTTTCACACCCATTTATTGTCACTGGAAAGATCATAAATTTTTGTTATTTAACACTTTTTTCTCCATAACTATCCTTCTTTTAATTTCATCTTCATACTGCCATCCCATCATTTCTTATTCTGATTCCATTAAATCATAAACTACAACCATCTCTTATTTTATCTCCCTTAATTATAAATCCTCACTGGAGTAAGTCCTTGAGGCCTCACTCTAGTGAGGTACCTGATGCTGGACAATGCCACATTTCATGTAATATACATGTTACATTATCTTTAGACTTGTTCCTACTCACTTTTTTCTTTATTTCGTTTCTTCTTCTTTTTTTGCTTTGTTCCTTCAAGAGTTAGGAGTGAATTTTTTTTTTTTTTTGCTATATTTTGATGTAAGAAGAAGAAGAGCAACAGGAGTTATGAAATATATAAAGTGCAGGTAGAAGAGTTAAGTATTGTACGGAAAGCTAAATTGAAGTACAAAAAAGAAATTGCCTGTGCAGGCAAAAAAGCAACCAAAGGGAATTTTATTGGTATGATGCAAGTAAAGAAAAAAATAATGTTGAAGAATAACTTTGGTGAATGCAGATAGTGCTCTTGTGTCAGAAGTAGATGATTGCTCATTATTTGAATGCTCACTTTGGTACGATCTATCAACCAGGTATACGTAACAGCGCTCAACATTACCACTACACTGCATGAAGAGATAAAGATATATAAAAATAAAGTTGAACAGCTATTGTATAACCTGAATATCAATTCAGCAAGAGGGCTAGATGGGATATCAACATGTGTGCTAAAAGAATGTTCAGCCAAATTAGTTAGGGCCTTGACATGTTTATATAACTTGAGTTATATAAGCATTCTCATCATTTCTGTAGAATGGAAAGAATGTATGATGGTTCCATTGTACAAGAATAATGCAAAAACTGATGTGTCTAACTACTGACCTTTCAGTATCTCTGGAGTGGTGGTGAAGATATTAGTGAGAAGTCGTATACAGAAATGAGTTGACAGATAAGCTATACTTTACAAAGAACAGCATCAATGTACTAAAGAATGATGTTGGAAAGGAGTTGACAGGATATTCAGTTGTTTGCTGAAGATGCAAAGATTGTCAGGGCAATCAGGGATGCTACAGAATGAGTTGAATAACATGGAACAATGGGAAAATGTTAATGACTATCAATTCATTGCTAGTAAGTGTCACGTTATGCATTTTGGCATGATGAGATTTCCAGTGGTGTATTATATTAGTCGGATTATGTTACAAGAAACTGACAACACTAAAGATGATGGAGTTGTGGTGGATAGGAAAGTGAAGATTGAAGGTCACATTGCAAATATTACAAATACAACTCGGAGGATAACCATGATGTTGAAATGAACATATAAGGATAACAAAATCATTTTGCCTCTTTACAAGGGATTAATATGACTACACCTGGACAACTATGCACAGATTTGGTTTACTGGGTTTGGAGACGATAAAGCAGCTGTGGAATGGGTGTAAAGAAGAAGAGTAACAAAGATGAAATCGCAATTTTGGAATGTAAATTACAGGAACAGATTGAGACCATATGGACTGCAGACACTATTAAACAGGAGAAAGAGGGCTGATGTGATCGAGTTCTTATAAACTTCTTGAAGGGTGTTATAGGTTATCAACTGATGAAATTTTTCATTATCTTAAAGAGGACAAGAGGGATATCTGTGGAACTTTGTGTATGGTTAAGAAAGTGATGAGAGCAAGATTTTTCTCTCACAGAACAATGAGCGAGTGGAATAATTTGAATGTTGAAGTAGTGAGTGCATCCAGTATGAATGACTTTAAGAGACGGTGTGACATTTGGTGTGGGTGATCTGCAGACTCCCTCAGTAATTCCTTGATTCCCTGGTGGTCTCTGATGATAATAATGATAATTTATTAAAGTAAATTTCAATAAATTATATAGAATTTATTCAAAAACTCCAGTATATTTCATTTAATGTTACGTGGACATTGTCAGTTCGTGTCTCGGTTGCAGCTAAAGTATGTCATATTACACTATTAGAGTTCAAAAAAAAAACAGCATAGTAAGTTGCATAGATAAAATATATACACATATATATATGTTAAAGATACCAAGCTATTTTAAACCTCGTTTTACTCCATTTCCCAAGTAAGCAAACAAACAAACAAATCAAGTTTGTGCCTGCAAGTATTGCAAGTCTAGCTGGTCCTGCACATAGTGCAAGACCGAGGCAAATCATGGTGAAAGTAGAATAAGCTCTGATCACTAATCTTAATATTTACCCTTAATGCAAAGCACATCTCCTGGAGGAGATGTATGATGCTTTGTATTAAAGGCAAGGGGGCCACTACCCAGACCGGTTTCGACCTTTATTGAGGTCTCATCAGTGGGAGCCAGGCTAGAAATACCAAGATTTTAGTAATACAGAGCTTATAAGTATTTTACCAGAACAAGTTACCATAAGGTGTTTTAAACTTATTAAATAAAAATCTCAGGAGGAGATATAAATGTAGAAAGTTTCTACATTTATACATTTCTACATATCTTTAGGTAAAATACTTT
Source organism: Typopeltis vanoorti (assembly GCF_054136105.1). Classification (NCBI taxonomy): domain Eukaryota; kingdom Metazoa; phylum Arthropoda; class Arachnida; order Uropygi; family Thelyphonidae; genus Typopeltis; species Typopeltis vanoorti. The sequence goes on from NC_143564.1 coordinate 20,783,954, forward strand.
CTACACACACACACACACACACACACACACACACATATATATCATCATCATCATCAAATTCCTGATATGTAATCTCAAGGTGTGTACAGGATATGATAGTACTACATGAAAAAATTACATCATTACTAACTTCCTATCTACAATTTTCCTCCAAATCAGTCTGTTACTTGTCAAGACTCCAACATTATCAGATCTTATATTTCTATCGTGTAAGGCACTTTGTACCGTATCAATCCACCTATATCTTGGTCTTCCTCTGGGTCGTTTACCTGTCAACCTGGAAGAGAACACTTGTTTTGCTAATCTTTCCTCGCCCATTCTGTTTAAGTGACCATACCACCTGAGATTAGCTCAGCTAACACATTCCTGGATGCTGAAAATGTCAAGTTCTTTCCTAATATACTCGTTTTTAATATGATATTGCCATTGATGTCATCTGTTCACGCCTCTAATCTTTCTAGGGACTCTCATATCTGTGTTCTCTAGTCTTTGATCAAGTATTTTACTCCTGACCAATCTCTCAGATCCATAGGTTAAAACTGGTTTGAACACTGTCTTGTATACAGCTAATTTAGTTTTCCGACTAATTTCTCTCCTATTCCATATGAATTTATTCAATTGACTGCCTACCATACCAACTTTGTTGATTCTGTTATCTATTTCATATTTAATTTACCATCTTCAGTAAAAATCGTGCCTAAGTAGCTGAAATGTTTTACATGTTTCACAGGTTCTCCGTTCACAACACAGTTGACATTTTCAGCAATTCTACCTATTTTCATTGTCTTTGTCTTTTTAATGCTGACCTTCATACCATATCTATTACAACAGTTATTCAATTAAGTCAGGGAATTTTGCAAACTTGTAGCAGATTTATTTAGAGATATAACATCGTCTGCATAAAGCAAAGAGCTGACATTAACATCTCCAATTCTGATATCGTGTTTAATACCCCTTTCCTTCATAATGTGATCCATATAGATAATGAATAACAGAGGGGATAATGTACATCCTTGTCTCACACCAGATTTAATATTAAACCATCTTCCTGTACTTCCTTCAATTCTAACTGCTGACTTACAACTCAAATAAAGACTAAGTATTGCTTGATATAATGCCCCAATGACACCATATAACTGTAGCGTATTGAATAGCTTCTCTCTCTCTCTCTCTCTGTCTCTTGGCACCCTGTCATATGCTTTTTCCAGATCGACAAAACTTAAATACTGATCTTTGTTATATTTCCATGCTTTCTCAACTATTTGTCGTAAAGTGAAGATCTGATCCTGATAGCCTCTATTTGGCCTGAATCCAGCTTGTTCTTCACCCAGCTTTTCTTCCACAATTCTTCTCAATCGTTTTTCAAGTATACTTGCATAGATCTTGCCAGGAACACTCAGTAGGGAAATACCTCTGTAATTCTCGCATTCAGTTTTATTTCCCTTTTTATATATGGGTACTATTAGATCTCTACTCCAATCATCTTGAATTTGCCCCTCTGTCCAGGCTCTCTGAACTATGCAGTGCAGCCACTGTAAGACTTTTATACCACCATACTGACATTCCTGACTGTATGCCTGTTGAGTGTTTTTTACCACTGTGCTATCACTGCTTCTTTCATTTAGCAATTTTTCGAAGTAATTACTCCATACTTCAAGGATATCTTTTTCTCCTGTTTTCATGTCACCTTTATCATCTCTAACTCCTTTTAGAGCACTCTTTCCTCCATTCCTAAGCATCTTAAAATTCCTAAAACAACTGGGTCCTTGTTTAACTGGGCAATGCTCCAGCCGGCATGAAATTTTGTCATGTTGTACCATCATTTTATAATTTGGTTTAAGCCAATAAGAATACAATTTGGTTGGCTAAATCCCAAATTACCAGCTCATCCTCTTTCGTTCAGTATCCAGGTAGATACCCAACAGGGTGCACCATGAGAAGGTGAGGATTGGACTTTAGGTCAGAAGCCCTGGTCGGTTCTCCACATTCCTTTAAAGGCTATGTGCAGGTCTCCTCTCAGTTATACAGCTTTGACCCTTAAGCACTTCATATATATATATATATATATATATTATAAGTATTTTACCAGAACAAGTTACCATAAGGTGTTTTAAACTTATTAAATAAAAATCTCAGGAGGAGATATAAATGTAGAAAGTTTCTACATTTCTACATATCTTTAGGTAAAATACTTTCTACACACACACACACACACACACACACACACACACACACACACACACACACACACACACACACACACACACATATATCATCATCATCAAATTCCTGATATGTAATCTCAAGGTGTGTACAGGATATGATAGTACTACATGAAAAAATTACATCATTACTAACTTCCTATCTACAATTTTCCTCCAAATCAGTCTGTTACTTGTCAAGACTCCAACATTATCCGATCTTATATTTCTGTCGTGTAAGGCACTTTGTACCGTATCAATCCACCTATATCTTGCTCTTCCTCTGGGTCGTTTACCTGTCAACCTGGAAGAGAACACTTGTTTTGCTAATCTTTCCTCGCCCATTCTGTTTAAGTGACCATACCACCTTAGATTAGCTCTGCTAACTCATTCCTTGATGCTGACAATGTCAAGTTCTTTCCTAATATACTCATTTTTAATATGATATTGCCATTGATGCCATCTGTTCAAGCCTCTAATCTTTCTCAGAACTCTCATATCTGTGGTCTCTAGTCTTTGGACAAGTGTTTTACTTCTTACCCAGCTCTCAGATCCATAAATTAAAATTGGTTTGAACACTGTCTTATATACAGCTAATTTAGTGTTCCAACTAATTTCTCTCTTATTCCATATGAATTTATTCAATTGACTTCTACCATACCAGCTTTGTTGATTCTATTGTCTATTTCCATATTTAATTTACCATCTTCACTAAAAATCATGCCTAAGTAGCTGAAATGTTTTACTTGTTTCACAGGTTCTCCATTCACAACGCAGTTGACATTTTCAATGATTCTGCCTATTTTCATTGTCTTTGTCTTTTTATTGCTGACCTTCATACCATATCTATTACAACGGTTATTCAATTTAGTCAAGGAATCTTGCAGACTTGTAGCAGATTTATTTTAGAAGTATAACATCGTCAGCATAAAGCAAAGAGCTGACATTAACATCTGCAATTTTGATATCATGTTTAATACCACTTTCCTTCATAATGTGATCCATTTAGATAACGAATAACAGAGGGGATAATGCACATCCTTGTCTCACACCAGATTTAACATTAAACCATCTTCCTGTACTTCCTTCAATTCTAACTGCTGACTTACAACTCAAATAAAGACAAAGTATTGCTTTATATAATGCCCCATTGACATCATATAACTGTAGCGTATTGAATAGCTTCTCTCTTGGCACCTTGTCATATGCCTTTTCCAGATCGACAAAACTTAAATATAGATCTTTGTTATATTCCCATGCTTTCTCAACTATTTGTCGTAAAGTGAAGATCTGATCCTGACAGCCTCTATTTGGCCTGAATCCAACTTGTTCTTCACCAAGCGTTTCTTCCAGAATTCTTTTCAACTGTTTCTCAAGTATACTTACATAAATCTTCCCAGAATCACTCAGTAGGGCAATACCTCTGTAATTCTCACATTCAGTTTTATTTCCTTTTTTATATATGGGTACTTTTAAAATTTGTTCTGTAAAAGAAGGATTGTGTCATCGATTGGGACATTCGTAAAGAGGACAGAGACATCAATACTGACTTATAAATCACCTTTTTCTAATGCAATGTCTTTGATTATGTTTATAAATTGTTGTGTGTTTCTGATACAGCATTCCATGCTGTATCAGACTAATGTATAGTTACATTAATTTCTATTTCTCATAATTAATTATTAATGCCTGTCTCTTCCATTTAAATGTAAATCTGCATGATTTGAATATTGTTAACCTAGTCTTGCAAAACGCTGATGAAGCTAGTATTACACTGGAGAACTATAAGCTGTTAGTTTCTTAATAAACTTTTTTTTTGCCATGTCTTATCCATTAAATTTAATGCACTACATTTACACAGACATGCCAGTTTAAAAACTAGAAGGAAATAAGTGATCAACAAGCAAGACTATCATTGATAGCCTTGCTTGGGATCACAGAAAGTTTGTTATGGTGGATAATTTGTTTGCTGAGAAAATTTTTTTTATTGTAGCATTGGAAATTTGATCAGCATTTTTCATAAATTAAAGATGCCAAGAAATTATATTCTTGGTTTCATCCTTTATCCAAGTGGTAGCAAACAAAGTTTGCACATGAAGTAACTTCATAACTGGGGTTACTTGTATGTAGAGGCTAATGACTTCATATCAATTGTCTTAGTATCCCATAATGCAAGGCATATATCCTTACGGACATGTATAATGCTATGCATTATGGAAAGGGCCACTACCCAGACTGGTGTTTACCTTTATTGAGGTGAAAAACTGAAGGGAGAGAGGTGTTCATCATAGGCCTAGAGTAATTGGTATAAGGGTGCAAGAGAGCATGATAGTATCAGGAGAAAGAAAAGACAGATAGATAGAATGAGAGAGAAAAAGGCCTCGGCTCTTTTATATCATTATATAGCCAAAGGCTATCAGTTTTCCTTTTTTTACCAATCTCATACAGATGAACAACCAAAAGACAATTGAAACTAAAGCGCAAAGATGAATAATACCCAGATGGTTAGCTTTATCTCAGTTAATTGGCTTTAGTTGGCCTTCTCTGCCTCGGATTGCTCTCCAGTTATCCCTGCAGTTGTCCATAAGACCACATTGAACTAAGAGAATGGAACCATTTAAAAACTTCTCATAGCAAAAATAGAATTTTATCTCTCCCAAGTGAATATTGCAAAATGTGGCTGATCCACACCACCTAGCCATTTTTGATATCTCATAGAATGCTTCTTTCTAAATACAAAAATCGTCTAACTGAACAATAACATTTCCACAATATAATATTATTATTATTAGGCTACTCCATGGAGTCTTTACACACATCGAGAGCGGCCCCAAACATTATGTCAAGCCCTGTCCAACATTTGTGCAGTATCTGTCATACTTTGCATTGAACTTATTCACAGTCACTGCACCTATAACAGACTCTGGCAACCTGTTGCACTCATCATTTGCTACTCTCCAAGCAAAAACCTAGTTCTAACAGCCTTGCTAACTACACTCTTACTCAGTTTCCAGGGATGGTCCCTTTTGTATGTCATATGTATGGGGATTCGCTATTAAGAGGCGTAATAATTGAGAATTTAACGAAGTCGTACCAGCCAGGTGCGATCATAAAGGACGTCAGCGAATCTATTCGACTGCAAAAACAGAGGGTGAAAGAGATGATAATCGTGGCAGGAACGAATGATTTGAAACAGGACAAAATGGAAATGATAGAGGATGTGAGGGAGTTGTTTTAGGTAGCAAAAGAGAAGAGTGAGAGAGTTAGGATGGTGAGTATCTTACCGCGGTATGACAGTGAAGTGTTTAGAAGGAGGGCCATAATTGCCAATGACTTTATGCGTGGGTTATGCATGGAGAGTGGTGTGGAATTTGTGGATGTGTGGAATGAGTTCGATGGGCGAAAGGACTTATATAAGATGGATGGATTGCATTTGAATGGAGTTGGTGTACGGAGACTTGAAAGAGTGTTGATGAATGATGTGGAAGTGGATGTACAGACTCAGGGAAACTAGATTTATTAAGAGGGGGGGGGGAGTAGATATGCTGACTTTAGGGGGGCAGTTAAGTGTATGAATGAGTATATTATGCCCGAGCGAGTACGACGGACAACAAATCAGAATGGGATAGTTAGTATAAGGCATCAAAGTAAGGATGGGACAAATGGGCTTCTGCGATTCATGTACACTAATGCCAGGAGTATTAGGAACAAGAAGGAAGAGTTTTTGGCCATGGTTGGCACTTCCAGGCCAGAGGTTGTCGGTATTAGTGAAACATGGCTGACAGAAGATGATAAAGCTAGTGGGATTGAATGCGACGGGTGTAGTGTGTTCAGGAGTGACAGGGTGAATAAAAAGGGGGGAGGAGTGTTATTGATGATAGCTGATGATCTTCAGCCAAGGAGTATAGAAGTTGAACTGCATGATGGGGAAAAAAGCGCATTTGAGGCTGTTTGGTGTGAGATACAATCCAGTAGAACAAAATATACAATTGGGTGCTGCTATAGACCGGGTGATGGAGTGGATGGTGGGGATAGTATGCATAAGCAAATAGAAGAAATGAGTGGAAGGAGGGTAATTATTATGGGTGATTTCAATTATGGTAACATTGACTGGAAAGAGGAGAGGGCACATGGGAGGAAGGAATTGGATTTTATGCGGTTATTAAGGGACAACTATCTACGGCAACATGTATTGGAAAATACCAGGGGGCAGAGAGTGCTGGACCTAGTAATTGCAACCGAGAATGTGGCTGTAATGAACATGACCATGTTGCCACCAATTGGTGAGAGTGACCATAAAGTCATGACTTGGGAGGTGGCTAAAGGAGTCGAATTTACAATTAAGACAGGGTACATGTGGAATTACCGGGCTGGTAAGTATGACAAGCTTAGGTGTGTGCTTGGCTCAATGCCATGGCATGTAAAACTGCAAGGGCTGGATGTTGATAGTGCATGTGAGGTGGTTAAGAACTGTTTGCAGGAGGCAATGGTTGACTGTATACCAAGAGTCCGAATAATAAATCAATTAGGGGTTAAATGGATGAATAACACTATTAAGCTTGAGCTGCAAAAAAAGAAACAATTGTGGAGGAATTTTAAGGAGAAGGGTGACCATCAGGCGCAGGAACAGTATAAAGCTCAGGCCAGGATGGTAACGAGGGTGATAAGAAAAGCAAAAGCAGATTACGAAAGGAAATTGGCCACGCAGGCTAAAGAGAATCCCAAACAGTTTTTTCAATATGTTGCAAGTAAAAGGAAAAATGCTCATGGTAGAATGATCTTAAAAAATGCTGAGGGTAGGGAGGTAACTGAATCAGTCGATATTGTGGAATTACTGAGCGAGCACTTTGCAAGAGTATATCATCCAGGTGGAGACTTTGCAGGAATGGAAGAACCAACAGCTTATACTGGAATTGTGATGAATGAAGTAGAGGTAACTAGTCTATTACAGAACCTCAATGTCAATACATCTGTGGGATTGGATGGGATACCAGCTCGTGTCGTACGTGAAGCGGCCAAAGAATTGTCAGTGCCCTTGACCATTTTGTTTAATTTGAGCCTCAGGACTGGGTCAGTCCCAAGGGGGTGGAAAGAGGGTAAAATAGTTCCACTGCACAAAGGTGGTTCCAAGGCTGCTGTTGAAAATTACCGGCCAATCAGCATAACAGGAATCATTATCAAGGTCTTAGAGAAAATAGTCAAGAGGAAAATACAAGATTGGATAGAAGAAAATGGGATACTGTATCGGGGACAGCATGGTTTTGTGAAGGGTAGGTCATGCCTCAGTAACTTGCTCACGTATTATAACACAGTGACGGCTGAACTGGATAAGGGTAATGGGTTTACGGTGATTCTACTGGACCTTGCCAAGGCCTTTGACAGGATACCACATGGAATTCTAATCAGTAAATTGGGGCATATGGGGATGGACATAGGGTTGGTGAGATGGATAGGAGGGTGGTTGACGGAGAGATATCAGAGAGTGGTTTACTCAGGAGTAGAGTCCACAAGACGGCCTGTGACTAGTGGTGTGCCACAAGGATCTGTTCTTGGACCACTGCTGTTTAATTTGTTCATAAATGATATAGGAAAGGATCTGAGAGGAACAGTTCATTTGTTTGCGGATGATGCGAAGTTGGGTAGGGCAATAGTGAATGCAGATGACGTCAAAATTTTGCAGGATGATTTGGATAGATTGGAGGTCTGGGCTAAGGAGAATGGATGTCAGTTTAATGTGGCAAAATGTAAGGTTATGCATTTTGGGGTGAAAAGATTGGCGGCAGTTTACTGCATTGGTGGAACCGTGCTCCAGGAAATTGATGAGGCATGAGATTTAGGAGTGTTGGTAGATAAGGAATTGAAATTTAGGGGACACATTGCAAAAGTGGCCAAATCAGCTCATCAAATCACTTGGTTGCTGAAGAATACGTTGACAAGCAGAGACAAGCAGGTTATTGTTCCTCTGTATCGAGCCTTGATAAGGCCCCATCTAGACTACTGTGCTCAGATTTGGTCACCTAGGTTTCTTCTTGATGGGGAGGAGGTGGAGAGGATCCAGAGGCGAGTGACCAAGATGATAGCAGGTCTGTGGAATGAACCGTATGAGAACAGGTTGAGGATTTGTGGGTTGCAAAAATTGGTTGATAGGCGGAGGAGGGGAGATATGATTGAGACATTCAAATTACTTAAGGGTTTCTATAAAATTAATTCAGAAGATATTTTTGAGAATAGGGCTGGTTGTGGGAGGACTAGGGGACATCCATGGAAACTGGGTAAAAGTGTGGTTAGTAAGGTGTTAGAGCTGAGTTCTTTACTTTTAGAGTAGTGAATGAGTGGAATGCGCTCCCTGAGTCTGTGGTGGATGCTGTGACAGTGAATGAGTTTAAGGCGAGGTATGATAGATACTGTATGAATGTCAAATAGTTGTGATGAATATGATTTGGGGCCTCCCTCGATGAGTCTAATGACTCCCTGGAGTTGCCCGTAATAATAGTAATAATAATAGTAATATTGTACACAGGGCAAGAGGACAGCTGTACAATGCACGTTCTACTTATCGCATTAGTGGGAGCCAGACCCAGAAGAGATACCAAGATTGAAGTAATGCAGATGTCATATATTTACTATGTATAAGTAGTCAAAAGGTGTCATACCTTATTATTAAAAAAAAAAACTCTGGATTAGAGATAATGTCCATAAGAATATTTGCCTTGCATTATAGGATACTAGGGCAATTGATGTGAAGTCATTAGCCTGTATATGCAAGCAGCCCAGTCATTAAGTTACTTCTCATGCAAATTTTGTTTGGTTACACTTGGATAAAGGATGAAATCAAGAATATAATTTCTTTCTTTCTTCTTCTTCTTCTCTTGCAGCTTTTCCCAGTTAACTAGTGGTCTCCGCCACAACCTCCTGTCTCTGGCTGTAGCCACATCCAAGTTCTTCATTCTCAAGTCCTCCTTCACCATCTCTTCTTTGGCTGCCGTGCTTCCTCCTCCCCTGCACATCCATCTGCTGACCTTTCTTCCCACATACTCTTCCTCCTTCCTCATCACATGACCAAACCATCTCAACCTTGCCTCCTGTATCTTTGCTCCTAAGTTCGTAACTTTCACTGTTCCCCTTACATAGTTATTTCATAGATAATCCTTTCTGGTCACACTGCACATCCACCTAAGCATTCTCATCTCTGCTACCTCCATCCTGCTGATGTTATTTTTCCTCAGGGCCACAGTTTCCATTGCTGGATCTCACTACTGTCCTGTAGATTTTGCCTTTTAGATTGATCGGCACTCTCTTATCGCATAGCACTCCAGCCATCTCTCTCTCCAGTTCCTCCATCCTGCATCCCACTTCGTTCTCAGCCTCACCATCCTCTTTCATTGTTGAACCTAAGTATCTAAAGTCACTGACCTTCCTGATGACATTTCCTTCCAGCTCCAGATCTGTTTCCTGGCTGCCATCCACTTTGCAACACGTATACTCTGTCTTACTTCTGCTCAGTCTCATACCTCTCTCTTCCAGTAGTTTCCTCCAGATTTGCAGTTTAGCTGCCACTTCTTCTCTTGATTCTGCACACAGCGTGATGTCATCTGCATACAACATAGTCCAAGGCTCATCTGCTCTCACCTCCTCCGTCACCACCTCCATCACAATATTAAACAGGAACGGACTTAATGCTGACCCTTGATGCAAGCCAACTGTCACTGGAAAACTTTCTGTCTCTCCCAGGCAGGTCTGAACTCTTGTCTTCACATTTCAAAGAATATAATTTCTTTGCATCTTTAATTTATTGTTTTTTCCAAGTGAAAAAACCTTTCAACATTTGTCTGTAATCCATAGTATTTTAGTAATAATGTGACACTTTTTGATTACTTGTATATGGGAAATATATGACTTCTGCATTACTTCAACCTTGGCATCCCTTCTGAGTCTTGCTCCCACTGATGAGACTTCAATAAAGGTCGAAACCAGTCGAATGTGTGTTTTGCATAATGGGATACCAAGGCAATTAATGTAAAGTCAGCTTTTATATAAAAGTAGCTTTGTTGTGAAGATACTTCATGCGCAAACTTTGTTTGCTTATACTTGATAAAGGATATAATCCTTTAACCAAGAATATAATTTTTTTGCATCTTTAATTTATAGTATAACCAAGTGAAAAAACTTTCAATAGCTATTGTATCTTCCTTCTTTTTTACCTATCAACTAAACTTTGTAATACACAAACCTTAAGTATATTTATATAGTGTGAACCCCTTAGATCAATCACTATTTTGGTCACTTGCCTCTGAATCCTCTCATGTCCGCACATCTTCAAGAAACCCAGGCAACCAATTTCGTTTGCTGTATTCTAGATATGCCCATGTTCAGATCTTACAGAGAGGAATAAAATCCCTCCTAATCTCTGCTTGTTAGTATGCTTTTCAATATCCAAGTGATACTTTGAATTATTTTATCCACTTCTGCAACATGCCCTCTGAACTTCAAATCCCTGTCCATCATTATATTCAAATCCCTAGCATTGATTTCCTGCAGTCCAGTTCTATCAGTATAAATGGAACAGCTTTGAATATTTTCTTCCCAAAGTGCTTAACTTTACATATTGTCACATTAAACTGACAACTCTTTTCCTTTGCTGATATTGAGAATCATCTTGCAGGATTTCTATGACACTTATTATTATCACCCATAATGAGAAAACAAAACAGTCTCCCTCAAATTATTTTTCTATTATTAATGTACAAATTAAGCCATTAGCCTCTATATAAAAGTAGCCCAGCCAATGAGACTGGACTACTTGTATATAGAAAAAACTTTGTTTGCTTACACTTTGATAAGGAACGAAACCAAGAATATGATTTCTTGTCATCTTTAGTTTATAGTATAACTAAGTAAAAAATAAACTTTCAATAGGATTTTTCAGTAGTTTGTTATAGTGAGAGTTGATTGTAGATTTATTTTTTGCTTTTCATTAAAGCATAAGTTGACTTCTATGAGCATCTCCATTCTATAGGGTTCATGTGGTGATAAAATATATTAGCAGAAGTGGAAATTACAGATCAACATTGTAGATATTTAAACTCTAGAAGGATAAGCAATGTAGATGGGTCATGAGTTGTTATAGTGCAGCAGAGTTTTATCCTAGCAGTGGTTAGTAACAAAAGTGCAAATTAACAGAGTTTGGATTAACATTGATATGATCCCATTGATAAGTCATGCTTTTTCCATAATTGAGTATAAATGCAATCCATCAAATGTTGCAGTAATGTTTTGCAACCTTTTTTTATACAGCTTTTGCTTAGGAATCTCTTATTGTAAATTTTATTTTCCCAGTGACAGCTTTGAATATTTTGAACCCTATATGCAGAAATAATAGCATGTTTTGCAAGTCCATTCTAGCTTGTCATGCTTGATGGATTTCTTATGTTCTTTACAATAAATTACTACTGAATTCCTCCCAATCTTCAAGAAATTTTCCATCATGTTCATTAACTTTCTTATTTGGATTCAGTGAAGGATAAGCTACTTCTACTAATATTTCCTGAAACTTATCAGATACCTGGCACTTGTAGTTGATGTTAATCAGTCAAGAGATGTGTGCCAATTCATCTTGAAAAATATAAGCAATACTGTAACTGTCATGAATCAGATCCATTTTTTATTTTAATGTTGTGTTTTGTGTTTATCATCAGCCAAAATAATTGCTGTGCCCAAACCAGGGAAAGACCCAAATAATGTTAAGAATCTACGACCTATCTCCTTGCTTTGTTCCACCTTTAAGAATTCTTTGAAAGAATTTTCCTTAAAAGAATTTCACCATTCATCGAAAGAGCACTCCCGATTGCTGGCTTTAGGCCAGAAAGAAGTTGCTGTGACCAGTTCCTGGCCCTGACAACACAGATTGAAGCAGGCTTCCAGAAGATAAACTTAAATCTGGAGTCACTTTCATTGACGTAACATCAGCTTATTGTACAGTCTAGATTAGGGGCCTCCTAAAACTAGGCAATATTATAAGGTGCAAAAAAACTTTCCAGCTTTTTGAATCCATTTTCTCCAAGAGAAAGATCTGGGTCCATATTGGTGGAAAAAAGATCAGTCCCATATTCCTTCACAATGGTTTCCCCACAGGATTCTGTGTTAACCCCTTTACTCTTCCAACATCTACATGTTCAACGTACCACATACCAGCTCAAGCAAATACATGTACGCCTGACCTATCGATCCTACACTAGTCTACCTCCTTTGCCAACTTGGAAACAACCATGAACACAGACCTAAACATCCTGGAAGATTACTTCATGCAGTGCTACCTGAAACCAAATCCAACAAAAACTGTGTCCACAGCATTCCACCTAAACAATGCAGAGGCAAATTGACACCTCAACCTCTCTTTCTGCAACAAGATTGTAGAACATGAGCCTCACCCGAAATACCTTGGAATGAACCTGAACAGAAGCCTAACCTATAAAAGGCACATCACCAACCTTTCCAACAAAATTAAGATGAGAAATAATATAATTTCAAGGCTTGCTGGAACAACCTGGGGGTTGTTCCAGCAAGTTGTGGGACAGAGTCTTAAGGTTGTCTGCACTAGCCCTTACATTCTCTGGGGACAGGGGTGCAGAATTCTGTGCCCCTGTCTGGGAAAGAAGTGCACACACATCATAGATACCCAGCTAAACTCTACATGGGAGAGTGAGAAGCACACCTCTCACCTGGCTGCCTGTCCTATTCAAAATTGTTCAACCAAAAATGTATGGAGAAGACAACCTCAATTAAAGAATTTAATAAAGTAATGAACAACCTGTCCCTGCACCAGACTCTCAAAAATCCACCTAGTCTTCACCTAAAATCAAGAAACCCTTTCTGGTCCATGGATGAACTCCCTTCAGCTTCCTTACCATCAACATATAACATATGGAGAGAAAACACTGGTCCAACAATCTCCCAACAAATGGCTTCCTGGTCGAAGATCCCTATGTTCTGTAGCCTAGTTTTGCCCTTCCTAGGAAGGTTTGGTCATTTGTCAACTAACCAGGGCAGATATGGCTACCTACTACACAAATGGAAACTGTCAGACCATCCTTATTCATTCATTCCCCCATAGCCCAGACAATCACTCATATTGTGAACGACTGCCGAGGTATCAATTTTATGGTAACCTCCAAGATATTCATGAGGTGACAGATGAGGCCCTGGATTGGCTTTCTGGACCAGACATTGACCTATCTGCATTGTATTCTTTTTGCCATAAGAATAAATAAATAAATCAGTGGTGGGTCCCCAATTAACATCCAGCCAGTGTGTAGAAAACATTCGACAGCATCAACAACCTTATCCATTTCTAGTGGAAATGGAATTCAAGGTTTTTGATACTGTCTTAATAGATTCATTCTCCTAAATGGAAGAACAGAAAATGTCTATTTTTAAGGACATCCTGGTTTCCTGATAAATTTCCTACAGGTTTTCAATTACTTCACCATAATTTATGAATTTTTGATTTCTAATGAAGAAAAGCATTCAGTGTCCTTTTAAAATCATGTATAATCAATAAATGTGCTTTCTTTGATTTTAGCATTGCTAGGTGTTAACTTTTTTTTTTGTATTAATAAATCCACAGCTTTCCTTGTTTTATTGTTTTTTTCAGAATTTTTCACGAGTCCTCTCAATAAACTACGATGAAGCAACCTCTCAATAAGCACACCATAAGGTGTGCTTATTGAGAGGTTGCTTCATCGTAGTTTTTTCTTGTGCAATCCAGTTTGTCATAAAGTCATTCTTTGACAATATAATGACTGATTTTGTCAGAAATATTCAAAATATTCAATTTTTTGTAATATCTCAATATTACAAAATTTTATATCGTTTATTTATTTTACTGTTTTTTATGTACAGTGTATATGTAAAAAATTTGCTAATAAAAAATCTTTTATTGCCCAAAGGGAGTAGGCAAAAGCTGTTATAACCCTGACTAACTTTTGAAGATGAGTGTCCAGTCATTTTCCACTCTTTGCATGCCCAAGCCTATCAGTGATCCAAAAGGAAGATGAGTATGGCAGACATCTGCTGCAATCTCTCAGTTCCTAATACCATATGTTGTCTGAAATAGTGAGAGTTCTGTGGTTAATTTTCTTCAGTTACAAGTTTCTGGAAAGAACTCTACTTGCTAATGCCAAAGATTGACTAATGGGAACTACTAGCTGAGTGGTAGTTTTTGAAAGAACTGTGATGAATTCTTGATAAAGGAATCTGAATATAGTTCTTTAGCAGATTTGAGAGGATGAACTTATTCCATTCACTATCAGTTTTAAAGGAATACCAGCTTAATGGATTTTTGGACCACCATACAATCTTGGAATCAGTGGATGCATAGACTTCAGTTTCTGATTTAAACCAGTTGACCAAGTTGGCATGTTTCATAGAATTTCATTGGTTTCTTCACGATTTGCTCATGTGGAATCATTGTCTGTGAGAAGGGAGGGGGATGTAATTCGAGTAATGTGAAAGAAGAAGAGAAATCTTGACATCAGCTGTGTTCATGATGACTGGGGCACTGCCTTGAGAATTATGATGTCTTTGAAAGTACATACACACACGAAACTGAGTTGGTGATGTTGATGGGGAAGTAACACGCAAGGTACAAAATTCAAAAATATAAATGTAAAAATGGCTGTGCTTTTGAACCATTTTACATTTTTTAAAGTGTAGAGACTGTGATCATTCCTATTTTTAATGTTCAAGCAAGCTATTCATTCAAATAGAGCCAAGCCATATTTTGTCACTCGCTTCTCTCGCTCTTTTATGAGGAAGAATTCACTCTACACATATGCCATCAATAAAACTGATTTGCTGTATCTAGATTTTCAGTGTGCACTAACTCTTTAAGTGCTGACAATAAAAAATTTAAGTAGTGTTATACCAAAGCATATATTGTCATAAGTTCTTGGTCATTTTCAAAACTGTGTGTGTGTGTGTGTGTTATTTTATTCCCATTGTTATACTATAACTATAGTTTTATCTATCTACACAAGGGCTACACCATTGCATACACATTTTTATTATTATTATTATTATTTTGACACCTCCAGGGAGTCCAAAGACTCATCGAGGGAGAGTGTGCCGACAGCATCGAACGATTGGCTCCCTTCCAACTACTAACTGCGCTCAAACTTACTTAACTGAGCCATTAGTAGCAGAGGCTCTACCAATCGACCAACCTTTTCCAGGGGATACATGAAGCATAAAAGGTTGAGAACCATTGCCCTAGAGCAGTGTTTCTCAAACTTCAGATATCCGTGTACCCCTTCTTAAATCTTCATTATTACCAACTACCCCTAATTAATTAATTAATTAAAATTAATAAATTAAAAATATTAATTAAAATTAAATATCTATTTTATTTGAATTTATATGTTCATGTAAACAAAAAATATGATTTATTTTTAAATTTTGGTTCTCTAGAGATGTCAGACGACACACTCTTATCAATTTCATTTGATCCAGATGCAATATCAATGTTTTCTTGTTGCTTAAAGCTACTTGTATTTGCTATATTGCTCTCTTTTGGGGGTTTTATAAATCCAATCTTTAACCAGTGATCCATACGTAAGAATTTGAAAGCTAAAAAAAAAATACTGTATTTACTCGAATATAACTCTAACTTTTTTTCCAAAATTAAAGCTAAAAAATCGTGTTGCGAGATATGTGCAGGAATTTTCAGAAACTAAAGTTTTCAGAAAAAAACTGAAAATGGTGCGACTTACCAAGAAGCTCCTACTCGCTATCACTACTTTTGACATCAAGAACAGTTTCTTTGTGTGCATCGTCAAAGTTATCTACCCAAATATCATCTTCTTTCCCATTATTTCAAGCAAAAATTACCAGTAACTTACAAGACTTGAGATATGTAGAGCAGCGAAGAACTGCATATGATTGGTGCATTAACAAAAGATTGTGCGAATCAAAGACAAATTAGCATTTCAACAGTTGAGTTGAAATGCTAATTCTCTTCAACCAAATTCCATAATATCTGAAACACATTCACTATATATTTCTTAGTTTTGCCAGGTTAACAACGGAGGTGGTGTCAAGCAAAACCATATGTTCCACCGGCAACCCTTGCTCTAGAGCAGTGTTTCTCAAAGTGGAGTACGCGAAAGGTCGTTAGTGGGGTATGTTCTCGGCTATGCATAATTAAAGGAGTCATTATATTTTTCAACAAACAGTGCACCCTCCATAAGCAAGCATTGTTTTGCTGGTTGACAGGAAAGCCATATTGAATATTTATTATCCTTTCTTTTAATAGTTTTATTGTGTTTGATGTGTAATATTGTTCTCAATAAGCTTAGCAAAATTATTTTATCAGAGTGTCTTTACTGTGGGAGAAATCTATTTGTTTATGAAGTATCTATATAACTACTTGTAAAATGCCTATACCAATATTTATAAAAGATTGATCCTACTTAATTTTAAAATTATTGATGAATTTAAAGTGTAAAATTTCAAATTATCTATTTGAATTAGTATTAATTTTACTGTGCACTTTCTCTGAATTCACTTGTTTTTGGATATGTGCTTTGCTAAACTGGCAATTTCTGTTTTTGTGGATATAACTGACTTAAAAAAAAAGTTGAAAGGTGTGACACATTTCATTCTGAGAAAGAAATTATATTTTATCTTTCATGTATAGCATGGCAACAACATGATGTGCAAGAACTGTGCAGAGTTATGTTTGATGCATTGGAACAAACATTCAAAAATACTGATCAGGCAGATCTTATTAGTAGGTTATATGAAGGAAAATTAAAAGACTATGTGAAATGTCTGCAGGTAAATGTTCATTCAGTATATTTTTCCATTAATTTCTGCTGATTTTTAATATGTTAACATAAAAAGTCGGATAATAGCCAAGATCTACATTCAATGAACACTACTTTATAGAATTAATGAGTTTTTTAAATGTAAATCCTACCTATGAAAGGTTGTAAACTTATAGTACATTAATACCATTAGTGGACTAAGGGTTAGATAATCCAGAAACCCTACCTTTAAAGAGCCTCTTTTCAAACCTCTTCATGGTTGCAATAAATAAGGTAGTGATCTCACACTGAATGACAGAAATCATCTATCACCTAAAAAAGGGCTTTCACAAACATATGCCACTATAGTATTCAAACTCTTGTGTAGAGGCTTAAGTGCTGTGAGGACATTATGTTGGAGGTTTAATGGATTTTTTACCGGAGGGAACTGCCATGGGTTCCCTCCTCTCACCCCCTCTTGCCAATTTCTATATGGAAGATTTCGAAAAACGAGCCATAGACTCAGCCCCACTCAAACCTTCTATCTTACTAAGATATGTAGATGATGTGTTCTCTATTTGGCCTCATGGCCCAGATACGTTAGACTCCTTCCTCAGTCATCTCAATAGCCTACATCCAAGAATCCAGTTTACTATGGAAAAGAACAATTGTTTACCCTTCCTAGACCTAATGATACACTTGCCTTCACTGCATACAGAAAACACACACACACAGGCAGATACATTCACAAACTCTCCCACCACCACCCCTCGCAACAATATGGCATCATTAAAACTCTTATCAAGAGAGCCCACAATCTTTGTTCCAGTGGAACTGCCCTCACTACTGAGCTTAACCACATACACAGAACTTTCCTCTCCAATGGCTACAGCGAACACAGTATCAAAAAAATAATCAACTCCTCCCCCATTCCCCGTCCCTCTCGTCAACAAGATTTTAAAAATGCCATCACCATACCCTACATCTGTGGCACTTCGGAAAAAATAGCCAAGATACTAAAAAAGTATAACCTACACACAGCATATAAGTCCTACCGCAAACTTGCTACCCTTATCCGTTCTACGAAAGATCAGCTCCCTCCTCTCTCTCTGCCTGGAGTTTACAAAGTACCCTGTTCCTGTAAGCTTGCGTACTTTGGACAGACAGGCAGATCAGCATCCATCTGCCTGGAGGAACACAAGTCGCACATCGTTAAACACAACTATGGCCATTCAGGCTTGGCTGACCATGTTTTGGACACCACCCACAGAGTATCATGGAAGAAAACCACCATGCTCCACCACAGCAAATTCAAGAAAGAGAGACTTTTCTTAGAAGCAGCAGCAGCTCTCAGAATCCAACCAAATCTTAATAAATACGGTTGCATTAAGCTTCCGAAGATTTGGGAAACACTCATCACCAGAGGTCCCACCTTACATTCCAGGCCGCCTACTACTGCCCTTAGAGGGCAGTAGTAGGCGGCCTGGATAGGACTTTAGTGTCACCCACGTGGTTGGGCTTAGTATTGTAAGTTTTTGTGTGCATGTTACATTAATTGTTTTTGTAATCCCCGTAGATGTCCTAGTGACTAGGACGAAATATAGGAAGTATTAAATTCTATTTTAATTCTTTTTGAGTGTTGTAAAAAATCCATTAAACCTCCAACATAAAGTATTCAAACTCATAGAATGATGGTTGGAGAGTGAGTATATGTCATCTTCTCAGTCAACAAGGACAGCTAAAAGATTAAAAGAAACATCTGTCAGTTTGTTGGTAAAACAAATTCTTTTGTACATAATTCTACATATGTAGAACATATTGATTTTGTAATCATGACTTTGTAGAACCTATGCTTATTGTAAAATCTTCTACCTCAAATTCCCACTCAGTTTGTAAGAGGACACAATCACAGTATAGGAATATTTTGGTTTGCAATCAAACCATCACCAGAATGTAGAAGAACAATGGAAAATTCAAATAAATAATTCAGGCTTAGGTGTTGGATAGTATTCAGCTGTTATTTTTTAAGTTATTTAAAAAAAGTTACTTCTTGGTCCAAAGAAATATTAACAAACTAAAACCTGTTCATGTTAAATCACTCCATATTTATGAGACCCCCAAAAAAATCCAATACTTCCCTACTTCCTATAGTTGATAATGAAGCACAGTCCCAATTACAAACTTGCAAAGTCACTAGCTCACCTCACAGGTGAGCAACTCCTCTACAGAGACTTGTAATTTAATAGTTACCCCCCCACACACACACACACAGACACATACACATTTTTGAATTATTCAAATTTACTGTGCATGCTGATTACTTTACTTGGTAAGGAGAATCTACAAACAAGTTAATGGTATTGTAATTGGGTCCTCCCTCCTTCCTTTGACTAATTTTTACATTGAGCATTTAGAGAACAAAACTTAGCTACTCACATTACAGCTGTGCTATGTGAATGACTTGTTTACCATTTAGTCCCATGGACAAGATACTTTAGATTCTTTTGTAACTTATCCAAACAGCCATTATCTTCAGTGATCTTTTTTCTTTTCAGTAGTTCACTGTCTTTTTTTCTGTTTATAGAAAACCAGCATGCTAGAAGATGCATGCTACATTATCTAACCTAACAGTAGGGGATTCTAAAAACGCTAACTCATGACTGTTTGTTCTATGATGCAGCTCTTGCAACAGAACTTAACTACTTTTGCCACACTCTTTTTGGCCATTGACTATATAACTCCTATAAAATAGATAAATTACTGCATGAGCCCCCCCCCCCCCACACACACATTCTACCCTACCCCATAGACATGTCTCCCAAACACAAGACCAAAGTACCACTTCTCTTGTTCTCTATATCTATGTCCATCTGAAAATATAGCTAACTGAGTACTAAAGAAATGTAACCTTCACATCATGTTCAAATTCAAACTGACAATCCTGATCTGCTCTCCAAAGGAGAGATTCCATCCTCTATCACATCTGGAGCATATAAAGTGTCCTGTGACAGCATCATGGTCTTCTATGAACTAGAAGAGCTGTTAACATCTGATTGGAGAACACAAGAAATAATGGCTGAAACACTCTCCTAACCTCAACAAGTATAGCTACATTAACCAACCAAAAAAAAAAAAAAAAAAAAAATTCTGTCATTATGGTAATTTGGGATTAGCAGAAACATGCTTTGTCCATCCCTTCACAAAAAATCAGGTGGAAGAAAATCATCGAGTTGTATAGA
This sequence comes from Typopeltis vanoorti, assembly GCF_054136105.1. NCBI lineage: Eukaryota > Metazoa > Arthropoda > Arachnida > Uropygi > Thelyphonidae > Typopeltis > Typopeltis vanoorti. Next base: position 20,804,195 of record NC_143564.1, read on the forward strand.
GGTTGTTACAAGTCAGAGAGAGTATTCTTACGTTGGTAGTGACAGTGAAACTTTCCTGACTGCGATAAGTATGGCTGCATTAATAGGCCAAAATTGTGTCTTAATCTCAGTGATGTCCAAATTTTAGACATCATTGAGATTAAGATAAAGGATAGTATTGAAGAACTTCAGCATTCTCTTTGAAAAGGCATTGCTGACATTGTAGTTTTTGACTGTCCTGTGAAATATAACTTGATCAGAAGATATTAATGGATCTTCTAATGATAAAGCATGAATAGCAGCTTTATGTCAACATGGTTGCAAAATAAGAGTAAGATCATCTTCTCTGGTTTCACAGGCAGAATGTTTGGGTACTTAGGTACCCGTTAGTCAGAATGGCAATATGAAAACTGGGTACTCCAAACTTGTTGGTAACTGAGGAGAGCAAATATAATAATGCCAAAAGACCTGTAAAAAAAAAAAAGTGCAAATAATTTTGTTATTTGCACAGATCTTTCAAGATATGAAAGGTCTGTTGTAAGAAGTGAGAAAGAAATGTGAGAGAGTAAAAACTATAGGTTTGCTACCCAAATATGATGGTACTGAGTAAAGAAGTGTAATGATAGCAAATGATTTCATGCACAAGCTGCATAGAAGAAATGGATGCAACTTTTTAGATGTGTGGAGCGAGTTTGATGGCAGAAAAGACTTGTATAAGAAGGATGGCCTGCATTTGAAGTCATTTGACATCAGGAGCCTGGAAAAATTACTTATTGGTATGAGACTTAATCCAGAGAGTCAGAGAAACTAGATCATCAAGGGACGAATTAGAAAAATGTGTGTGAAAGTCCAGCTGTAGTATGCAAACGTGATAAAGATAGTGACAAAGGATGGAAAAATATGTTTTCGGTTCAGACCATTTAAGTATGTCTGGGGAGGAAAAAGAGAAAGTGCTACAATGAGGCCAAATAGATTGCATATCTAATTATAAGAATAGGCTGGGTGGTAATTTATTATGTCTATACACAAATGCCAGCAGCTTTGTGAAACCTGGCTATCAGAATCAGATGTGGTAACTGGGATTGAGTGTAATGGGTATACTATTTTTAGGAATGACAGAAGAGATAGAAGAGGAGGAGGAGGAGTACTGCTAATGATATCAGATGACTTGAGTCCAGTTAGGGTAGAAACCAAGAAAACAATGACCCAAGTAGCAGTGAGTTTGAGGCTGTTTGATGTGAAGTGGAGGCTAACAAAATGAAATATATGGTGGAGTTGGTACAGACCTGGTAGCTCAGTTGCAAGGGACAAAGACATGCATCGCCAATTTAGCCTTATGGGTACTAAATGGATGATCATTATGGGTGACTTTAATTTTCCAAACATTTATTGGGTAGAAGAGAAATCTCATAAACTACCAGTTGGTGACAGTGATCATGCTGTGCTTTCTTGGAAAGTATCTAATTGTATCGATGCTCTGATTAGAACAGGTTACATGCTGAACTACAAAAGCTGGAAATTATGATCAACTTAGGAGAATACTATCTTTGGTCCCATGGTATGAGTTACTGAATGGGAAAAATGTCGACAATGCATTGGAATCTTTGAAAAAGTGCTTAAATGAGACAATATATGAATGTATCCTAGTGTTCAAAGAATAAATAGGTTGGAATGAAATTGATGTGCAACCTTATTAAGCAAGAGAACCACAAGAAGATGATGATGATGTGGAAGGAATATCATGAGAATAAGAGTGAGAGGAGTTATGAAATATATAAAGCTCAGGCCAGAAAAATAACAATTTCTATTGTTATTTTGCAGAAAGCTAAATCAGAGAATGAAAAGAAATTGGCCATGCAAGCTAAAGGCAATCCAAAAGAATTTTATCATTATGCTGCAAGCAAAAGAAAGAATGAATGTGAAAGAATATCTTTATTGAATGCAAATAGTACTCTAGTGTCGGAAGCTAATGAGATTGTTCAATTAATGAGTGCTCACTTTGCTAAGATATATCAACCAGAGGTATGTAACATGGTGTACAGTATTACTGCTACATTGGATGAAGAGTTAGAGGTGCATGAAAATGAGGTTGAAGAGCTGTTGTGTAACCTGGGTAATAATTTATCTGTAGGGACAGATGGAATATCAGCCTGTTTGCTAAAGGAATGTTCAGCGGAATTGACTAGGCCTTTCACATGTTTGTATAACTTGAGTCTCAGCTCAGGAATGATACCACAGGAATGGAAGAAATGTATGATAGTTCCATTGTAAAAGGGTGGTGCAAAAACTGATGTGTCTAACTACCAACCTATCAGTATCTCTTGTGTGGTAGTGAAGATTTTACAGAAATGGGTAAGAACTCACATACAGAAATGGGTAGACAAACAAGCTGTATTCTGCAAGGAGCAGCATGGGTTTACTAAAGGAAGATCATGTTTTAGCAATTTGCTCATATTTTATAACAGTGTTATGACCGAGTTGGATAAAGGGAATGGATACACTATGATAATGTTGGATTTTTCTGAGGCTTTTGATAGGATACCACACGAAAGGCTGTTGCATAAACTGGGAATATAGGATTGGAATATAAACTCTTGACTTGGATCAGGGGGATGGTTGACAGACAGGTATCAAAACATGGGTGTGAATCTGCCAGATGTAAGGTGACCTGTGGTGTGCCTCATGGTTCAGTCCTTGGACCATTATTGTTCGGTCTATACATTAATGACATCAGGCAGGGTCTAACAGCATATGTGCAATTGTTTGCCAATGATGCGAAGATAGCATAGTAATCAGGGATGCTACTGATGTTCAGCACTTGCAAAATGATTTGAATAGGCTTGAAATTTGGGTAAGGGAAAATAACTTCATTTTAATGTTAGTAAGTGTAAAGTTATGTACTTTGCTGTGATAAGATTTCCAACAACATATTATATTAGCAGGGTTATGCTACAAGAAACTGAGGAGGCTAGTGATCTTGGTGTAATTGGATAGGAATAAGTTCAAAAGTCACATAGCAAAAGTTGCAAATACAACTCGGAGGATAATTGTGATGTTGAAGTGAACCTTTACATATGGTTAAGGAAGTCATTTTGCCTCTTTATAATACTTGATAAGACCATGCCTACATTATTGCATGTAGATTTGGTCTTCCAGGTTCTAAGAGGGATAAAGAAGGTGTGGGAAAGGTGCAAAGAAGAGTTAAAAAGATTATATCCATATTATAGGATTATGAGGATAGATTGCGAGTATGTGGATTACAGACTGGTCAATAGGAGAAAGAGGGTGATATGATAGAGGTCTATAAACTTTTGAATGGGTGTTATAGGATATTGTGTGAAGAAATTTTTCATTATATGGAAGGTGGGGAGAGAACACAGGGTGACATCCGTGGAAGTTAAGTTTGTTCACAGTCACGAAAGGGGTAAAAGCTAGGATTTTCTCTCACAGAGTAGTGAGTGAGTGGAATAGTTTGCCTTTAGGGATAGTGAATGCATCTAGTTTGAATGAATTTAAGGGAAGATATGACAGCTGGTTTGGGTGATTTGTAGTTTCTCTCGATGTGTCCTTGACTCCCTGGTGTTCTCAGATAATAATAATGATAAAAAAAAATAAAAACTGAATGTAAAATTCAGGCAAACTAGATACAATATATCTTTAAAACTGTTTAAAAGTTATCTCTGATACTTGTTAGTCAGTCATTCTCCTATCCATATTAACAAGAATATTTTACATATTCATGCATTTGAGTAGAGTTGCTTAAGCTCATTTTCAGAGGTTTGTCATTTGAACAAATACCCCTGACTGTGTGTTTCCAGGATGGGTGCTGGTGTAATTGCTTATGTAAATACTTTTCCATATGTATGTGTGGGTTTTCTATAAATGGAAAAGGATAATATATCACTAGAAAGGGGAGACAATTATCACTTTTTCTGTTGTGTACATTAGTTTTGGATGTTGGCTATTAAAATGCATTAAAAATATATTTGGTTTTAGTAAAATTTTTTGCACTTTTCTTGTAGCAGTCCTATAGCATTGATTGCTTTTATTTTTCTCATTCACTAACCAATATGTGGTACTTATGATTTTTACATTACCATTTTCTGAATCATTGGACTGTAAGAATCAGTTATGTCTGTTATGTTGTCATCTTCTTCCTTCAGTTTTGTGATTGTTTTTATTTGATTGTATAACCAATAATAAACAGCAGCTGTATACATTTTGTAGCTCAGTACAGATACCATCCAATCCAATTTTATTTATATAAAAACAATCACTTCATTATACTAGCACAAACAAAGAGTCTTCTTTGTACAATTCTGGAAATAACTGGTTATTCTAGCAGATATTTTCTATCCTTGTTGACCTACCTCGTGAGAATTACCATTTTGTATCATATTAAAGAAATCGTCAGCTGATTTGTTGTACTCCTTGAGTGTTAGTTCTTGGAATCAAGTTATTTACTTATTCTTTTCATTGTTCCTAAAGCCAAGATCTATTTCTTCCACTTACCTCAGTCTTGTGCATCTGCTACTCTCCTCTCTCTCTCTCTCTCTCAACTAGCCAGTCTTCTTTCTCTGTCTAGTTAATTTAGGGCTTTCCTTCTGTGATACATGTCAAAACTACATTTGGAATCTCTCTCCAGCCTATTTTCAGTTCATGTCCAATCTATTTCCATCTGCATTGTTTTATTTCACCAGCAGAGCCTCCATAGCTCAGTTAGTATAGATGAAGCCCTTTGGTCAGAAAGACTTGGGTTTGATTCATATCCATGACATGAGAAACCTTTTATCTGGTTTCTTTCGACTAAAGGTGAGTTATCCAGTTCTCATATAGATGTAGGGGATTTTTTCTCCCACGGGTTTTTTGCCCCTCAGAACAGGCAAACTGGCCAGGAAAATACTTGTAATTGATAGACAAAAAAAAATGCATTATAACTAATAGCCTCAATGTTGGTTTCATAAGATGGTGCCATCCTATCCATATGGGACTGTTGGTCGCTCTATCATCATACACTGATTAATTCATTTCACTAATGATATTTTCTTTGTTTAGTCTGTTCATATAATTCATCATTTGTTATGTGGCAGAGTTATATATATTTAAACATTTTATAGGAAAAACTATTTAATTTAGTTTCAATGTCTCAGATCCATAAGATGTGGCCTTAACACTGTTATTAAAAATCGTTATTTTGGTTTTATTGTAATATGAGGGGTGTAAAAAAAAAAAAAAAAAAAAAAAAAAAAAAAAAAAAAAAAAGACTGAACTTTTTAATTATCGCACCAATAGAGAGTGTGCTGCGGCCACTGAGTGCACCTAGTGGCAGGTTTTGACAACAAACTGCCATTTGACCTGTTTAGCTGTGAGCATTAATCGTCGAGTTACATCTGCTGAAGTTAGCACGTGCACAAACTGTTCATCAGATTAATGACAATGAAAGAACTTGAAGAACAAAGTGTGTGTGTGTGTGTGAAATTTTGCTACAAAATTTACAGAGACATTTCAATTGCTTAACCAAGCGTATGTGAAGGACTGTATGAGCCAAAAGCAGTTCTCTAAGTGATTTAAGTGTTTTAAAAAGGGCAGAACGTTGGTTGTCGGTGAAGATCCCAGGTCTGCATGACCTTCCACATCAACACACGGTGACCATGTCGAGAGAGTTTGTGCTAAGATTCATGGAAATAATCTTTTAACTGACCGAGAAGATGCTGATGCCCACTTCATCAGCAACTTCTCGGTCAGTTAAAAGACGATTTCCATGAATCACAGCACAAACTCTCTTTAGGATCTTGCCACGAAATTTTGACTGAAAAACTTCAGATGTGGCATATCAGTGCAAAATTCGTGCCGTTTGTTGACAACGATCAGAAAGAGAACCGTGTTGAAATCAGTCAGGAACTGCTTGCCAACGCAAATGGTAATGAAAACTTTCTTAAGAACGTCATAACAGGAGATGAGACATTTTTCCAAACCATAGAGGAGATTCAGGAAAATGCAATAAGAGAACTGCCTGCCATCACAGAAAGTGCATTTTAGGAAGCATTCCAAGAATGGAAGAAACATTGGGGATGGCATATCGTTAGTAGAGGGGACTACTTTGAAGGGGGGAGACAGTGCTTAAAATGTTGTAAAGTGAGCAATAGCAGAAGTTTGGACTTTTTTTGAACATGCCTTGTTCTTCTTCTTCTGCAGCTTCTCCCACTTAAGTGGGGTCACTGTTTGTAATGAGTCTCCTCCACACCTTCCTGTCTTGGGCTGTCACCACATCCAAGTTCTTCATCTTCAAGTCCTCTTCTACCAGCTCCCTCCATCTCTTCTTTGGCTCCCACGCTTCTGCCTTCCTTGCACATCCATCTGCATGACCCTTCTTCCCACATATTTGTCCTCCCTCCTCATCACATGACCAAACCATCTCAACCTTGCCTCCTGTATTTTCGCTCCTAAGTTCGTAACTTTCACTGTTCCCCTGACATAGTCATTTCTCAGACGATCCTTTCTGGTCACACCGCACATCCACTTAAGCATTCTCATCTCTGCTACTTCCATCGTGCTGATGTTATTTTTCCTCAGGCCACAGTTTCTATAGCATATGTCATAGCTGGCCTCACTACTGTCCTATAAATTTTGCCTTTCAGATTGATCGGCACCCTCTTATCACATAACACTCCAGCCAGCTCCCTCCAGTTCCTCCAACCCGCTTGTATCCTGCATCCCACTTCCTTCTCAGCTCCTTCATCTTCTTCCACTGTTGAACCTAAGTATCTAAAGTCTCTCACCTTCCTGATGGCATTTCCTTCCAGCTCCAGATCTGTCTCCTGGCCGCCGCTGCCCACTGTGCAACACATATACTCTTACTTCTGCTCAGTCTCATTCCTCTCTCTTCCAGTACTCTTCTCCATCTTTCCAGTTTAGTTCCCGCTTCTTCTCTTGAATCTACACACAGCAAGATGTCATCTGCATACAACATTGTCCAAGGCGCATCTTCTCTCACCTCCTCTGTTACCACCTCCATCACAATATTAAACAGAAACGGACTTAATGCTGACCCTTGATGCAAGCTAACTGTACTTGAAAACTTTCTGTCTGTCCCAAACAGGTCCGTACACTTGTCTTCACATTTCTGTACATTTCCCGCACCAACCTGACATATTTCTCCGGCACCTTCTTCTCCCTCAGACACCTCCAGACTTCTTGCCTTGGCACTCTATCGTATGCTTTCTCCAGATCAATAAATACCAGATGTAGCTCCCTTTGTTTCTCTCGATATTTTTCCATCATCTGTCGTAACCCAAAGATAGCATCTGTTGTTGATCTACCAGGCATGAAGCCAAATTGTTCCTTTGCAATCTCCACCTCCTTCCTCAATCTACCATCAAGAACCCTTTCTAGGATCTTCATTGTGTGGGACATCAACTTTATTCCTCTGTAATTTTTACAGTCTTGTGCATCCCCTTTACCCTTGTAGATGGGAACAAGAGTACTCTCCCTCCATTCCTCGGGTATATTTTCCTGATGGCAAACTCTCATGAACAGGTCCCACAGCAGGTCAATTCCCTCTTCCCCCAGTGCCTTCCATGCCTCCACTGGAATTCTCTCGGGGCCCACCGATTTTCCATTCCTCATCCTCTTCATGGCCTCCGTCACTTCCATTCTACTGATGTTCTGCACCATCCCCTCAGAAGGCTGCCCATCTCCTCTGTGAGTCCTTGCATTTTCCTCATTCAGAAGTCCCTCAAAGTATATTTTCCATCTGTTTCTTATGTCCACATCCCTCCATAATACTCTTCCTTCAGCATCTTTGATCTGCCTCACATGTAAGATGTCCTTTGCTGCTTTATTTCTACATTTCGCTAGTTGGTAAATTTTTCTCTGTCCTTCCTTTGTTTCTAATTGATCATACAGATCTTGATATGCCATGGCCTTCGCCTGTGCCACAACTCTCTTGGCTTCTTGCTTTCTCTCTTTGTACACCTCTCTGTCCTCTTCCACTCTTGACTCATCCCACTTCTGCTTTGCCTTCCTCTTAGCTGTCACTGCCACTTGTACATCATTATTCCACCACCAACCCTCCTTCTGCTCTCCAATCTTTCCAGATGTCTCACCAAGCATGAACACGCCTTGTATTTTCACAATTTTCATATATTTTTCGATTTTATGAAAGCAGTATCTGCTTTTGTCAATCTTCACATTATGCCCTTTACAGTTCCACCTACAGTATCAACATTACTTCACAAGTATGTACAATTCTTAACTTCCACTGTATATTGTCAATTTTAATTTCTTTCTGGTCTCTACTGTTCATTTTAAGAATTTTGTTTTATGCAATGCTTCTGATTTTGCTTGTATATCAGTGTATTTTGATTATGTTTAAACTACGTCATTTGTAGAATTCAGATCTTACATCTATGATATAGGATTCTATTTAATTTCTCTTCTTACACCTATAACTTTTCTCATAATCCAATCAGTAACCATGTTAAGAAATCCAGGCCTTACATAGCTCTCTCTCTCTCTCTCACACCAGTTCTTATCTTAAACTATTCTGATGTTTGCTGTGCAGTAACAGAACTTTTACTTCCTTTATACCTTTCTTTGATTAAGCTTGTATATTTTTCAGGAATTGAATGGCTTTTAATAATTATCTATAATCTCTCTCTCTCTCTCTCTCTCTCTTCTTGTGTGTGTGTGTGTATGTATGTGTAATATGCATAAAAATCTTTGTTTTTGATAAATCATTTGCTTTCTGCAACTGAAAATATGAAAGAGAATGTTAGGACAAATATATTTAGTTAGATACTATGTTCGATGCTACTATAAATCTATTTTGCTTGCATTCATGCATGCAGCATTTAGTGTCTGTGGGAGCAGATGTGCTTTTCATTGTGTAATGTCATTCCAATTGTCTCTAATTACACTAATTGTTACTAAGAACTTTACGACAGAAATTATCAACACCATTTCCAACATCCATTTACACTAATTGTTGTTAAATATAGACTATAAATGATGATTGGAAGTTATTTATGTACATATTACTGTGTAAAAAGTGTATACTGATCATTAGTGAATAAAAGACAAAAGAAAATTCTTAGAAAACCAATGACTGGAAAGTCAGACATGTACACTTCTAACGAAATATAAATAAAACAGAAATTGATTTGCTATTTTATCAATCCACTTTTATTCCTTCCACACCTAGATGAATCACCTAATCAACATTATTAGTTCATTGAATTGTATAATAGTTATTTACTGAGCTACGAAATGTATACGGCTGCTGTTTATTATTGGTTAGTTATATTTCACAAACAAATATCTCTCTCTCTCTCTCTCTCCTCATAAGTCTTTAATTATGCTTTTACTACTCTTCTCTTGCTTTGTCATGTAAAAGCTTCTGTGTAAGTAAGGCACTATTTGCACATTCACTCCACCTTGCTATTTTCCTCTTTTTTTCTCTACATTTTGTGTTATCTTTCTGTTGACTCACACTTTTGTTATTCATACTTCATTCAACCACTTATTTCTGTATTTTTATATTTGTATTCTACAGTGCTCACATTTTCATGCTTTCTTTCACAGCCATTCACCAGACTGCTATTTCCATTTTGACATGTACACTTCTAATACCATTGGCACCAACAAATCAATCACTGTTGATAGTGAATACATTGTGTGTACACTGTATTTCACAAACTCCTGGTATTGAATTTCCCTGACAGTGATGTTTTTCCTGCTGCTGTTCTGTTTGTTTTGGTGTCATGAGCATCCACTATACGCATAAACACAGTCAAACATTGTACACCAAATTAAAACTTGTATACTAAATTTAGCAAAAATTACGCAGTATTGCTAATTAATGACCAGATTGTAATTTTTTTTTTTTTTTACATCATGGCAACTCTCTTCCATATGTCTCATTGTATTCTACATGGCATTTAGATTCTTTACAAGTGTAAAGAAAAATTTTATACATTCTTGGTTACATGAACAAATCTCAGCAGGTAAGTTCAGTGTTTGTTTTTGGTGGTATTATATAATTTTATTTTATTTTTATTGCTTAACAGAGCCTGGCATCATGATAATTCCCAAAGAGTGGAAGGAAGTACAAACAAAGGCAGGGAGAATCTAACTCATTTTGTGGTGCATTATAGGCAAGCAGGTGGGATGGAAGGTATTAGAGAGTCTAAATTAGACACAAAATTGAATTGATGAGAATAGGGAATCTCTATCAAGCACCATGGGTTTGTTAAGAAAGGTCTTTCTTTGATAACTTATTTTATAATAGGATCTGTTGTACTAAATAGAATAGGTGTTTATATGTTGAGTTTTCTAGATTTTACTAGAGATTTGATAGAATATAGCATAACAGATTATTTTTTGAAATTCAGAAAGATTGGGATGTATGATCAGTTGGGAGCAATGAGGGATAGTTAGCTGCTAGTAGCTACTGATGTTGGCTGTGTAAAGAAGAACATTATCTCAGAAGTGAAGGGTAACAAGCAGTATTACGTGATTCTGTTCTGGAGTTTCAATTTATATATAGTCCAAGGTTTGAGAACATATATTCAGTTGTTTGTAGATGATGGAATAGTAATCAGAGTTCTGATTTGCTTTGCTGTAAGAGGAGTTAAATAGACTGATGCATTGGATAGGTGAACAAGAATGTTATCAGTCTTCTTTGGCAAAGTCAAGCACTTTGTCACTCAGTCACTATATAAGGCATTGTTTTGCCATAGCTAGTTTTCTATGAGAAAAGTTTATTACATAGGGTGAGAAAACATTAGACACAGAGAGAAAGATAGAGAAAACTAAGACTATTTCTGGATTCTAAAATATTGAATATGAGGATGGATTAAAGAGAATGCACAGCTTGGCAGATAGGTGGAGATAACAGGTGGAGGATGAGAAGAGCCTATTTGATATTTGATAGATATAAGAAATACTGCAGTCAGCAAATGGTGATGTTATCACACCTGGAAGCCATATAATGATTATGTGAGTAAAGAAATGAAAAGTAATTATTTTTGCAAAGAGTAAGGTGGGTATTGAGTGGAATGTGTTCAGGTGTATTGTAATCCGTAGTAAGTTTGGCCTTCTACTGTTTTTGTGACTCTGTGGAGGCATGGAAGTAATACTGATCCTTTACTATAATGAACTCTTTTTTTTTTCCCAACTCTGATTACACAGTTCATGAAATTATGTTTCTAATTTTATAGTGTGGCAATGAAAGTGCACGGGAAGATACATTTCTGGATGTTCCACTTGTAGTAAGACCATTTGGTTCAAATCAGTCATATGGAAGTGTGGTAAGTGATTAAAATCTTACCTCCATTATATATTACATGTGAAATTGTACATTAAATGTTTGTATTAAAACAATGTAATTCTTTTATTTATGTTGTAAGAAGAGTGAATCTTTAATAATTTTATGTTGAATTATTTCGGAATGATGTTGACTATATACACTAAAATGCTTTGACTTCAGCTGCCATGGCCTGCAAACCTGATATATGCCTTTTTTCAAAGGCATATATCAGGTGCCAGTGGGCACCTGATATATGCCTTTGAAAAAAATCGAGTGATTTTTTTCAAAGGGAATAGCTATGAGCTGAGAAATTATATAGTGTAGTCACACTAAAACTTTTATATCTCCATATTTGAGAATTTTCGGTTAAATACCAGTTTTGCAATATTTTGCAATAAATTTTCTCTTCAACCGATTTCCATAATATCTGAAACTACCATAACATTCACTATATATTTCTTAGTTTTAACACGTTTACGAATTTTAACACGTTTGATTGAATTTTATTGCTGCTTTTCATTTGAGCTGGCTGGCTGGCAGACTCGCACACATCTAACTAAAAACAATGGTTTTTAGTTAGAACTGTGTTTGCCAGTGCTCGAATCTATACAGCATAGTTTCTGTGGAAGGGGACATGATTCATTAGTTAGTGCCATTTTTATCCCAGTTGTCTCTAATTGCACTATTTGTTGAGAAATATATTACACAGACTCCAAATGTCTCTGTTCCTTATTCAGTGATACAATAAAAATATCTGTTTTTCTTGCATCTTCAGTATAGTGGCTATTGTGGAGAGTGTGTTGTTTACTGCAGAGAGCGAGTTACTATCACCCCGACATGAACGTGTTTAAAACCTTTTTTTTCATGTGGGAGGTATATGCAAAACTTTTTAATTCCTTTTTTCATAAAGTAAAATCAAGGGTGCGAGTTATGTTTGAGTGAATATGGTAGGTTTGCTGATGATACCACATTGCAGTCCATCTTTTCATTCGACAAACCTGGCCATGTCACAAATCACCACAGTCTCCAGAGCTGTTAACCACTGCTTCCTTAAATACAGATCTCCAAACACATTCATCAGTGGGAATTTGGGTAATTGCAGATCCACATTTCGAGTAAAATGCAGATCTGCCTTATTTCTGACAAAAGAGAAACCTCTTCCAGCCTTACTTTTGACAACATCCAAATTCCTATGCATAATGAGATCTATCTTCTTGGGATTATAGCTACCTCAAATCTCTCTTGGCAAAAACATATTACAAATGTTGTCTCCTCTGCTTCCAAAAAATTAGCCCTTCCTCCACTTGTTGAGGTGTTATTTTGATGTTGCCAAACAGCTTCTAACTTCATACAAATCACAAAACTGTTTACCCATTGAATATTGCCTTTATATCTGGGATGGTCACCTTATGAGCTCCCAAGAGATACCTGACTATGTTCAGAAAAGGGTAGTCAGACTAATTAATGATCCCCCCCTCTCTCTCTCTAATAAATTTCACTCACTTTCACACAGATGTTTAGTTTCCACTGCTTGCATCTCCTAGAAATACTTCTACAGCTACTCTTCGTTAGAATTAGCATCAATAATACCCCACTCCCTGTCAAATTCATGCAGCAACTAATCAACACTCCCACACAATGTATCTCCAAACTCACAGAACAAATTTCCTCTTGATTCATCCCTTCCACTGCTCTCCTCTGGAACATTATGCCAACCTATGTGTTTCCCAAAAAATATTTCCTTGTTCAAGGTAAATGTGAACAGGTTCCTTTTTGCTCATCCATGGTACTAGTGTTCTATACTTTAATTAACCTATTCTGGATGGGTTAAAAAAAAAAATGTATGTGTGTGTGTGTGTATATATATATATATATATATGACAGAATGATCATTGACTCGGTTAACATACATAGTTTTATGAAAAATATTGAATGACTAGAACCGAGATTTAATTAAAAAGGTTTTAATATAAACACACTTTTAGCCCTTCCTCCACTTGTTGAGGTGTTATTTTGATGTTGCCAAACAGCTTCTAACTTCATACAAATCACAAAACTGTTTACCCATTGAATATTGCCTTTATATCTGGGATGGTCACCTTATGAGCTAATGATAATAACCAAAGTCACAAAGTCTGCTGGGAAAAATCTACAAACATCTTCCGTTGCAGTAACGAAATAGAGAGAAAAATTGTGGAATCGAGAGAAATCATCTTCAATCCTGTTCATCTAAATAACAACTTAAGCTACAACCTCCCGGATAGTCATTCAGCTGTAATCATGTACTGGCGTTCACGTGATGCAGCAAGCACGCACTCTCCCAACAATGCAACAAATGAAAGAACAGCTTCAAATACAACTACAACGTTTTAATGCTAATTATGTATAAAGACTGTCTATGATGTTCATAGTCTTTTAACCCTCAATGTTTAGTGTTTTTTCTTTTATAATGTCACCTGAAGAAGGCTGTTACAGGCCGAAACTAGTAGTGTGTTTATATTAAAACCTTTTTAATTAAATCTCGGTTCTAGTCATTCAATATTTTTCATAAAAATATATATATATATATATATATATATATATATATATACACACACACACACACAGTAATCCCTCGATCAGTGCGCCCCCGATTAGTGCGTCATTTTTTTTCGATACCCAAATTCGATTAGCGCCTATATACATCTTAAAAATAAATGTTACAGATTTTAAAAATTTTCTATCTATATGATTTTATGGCTAACTATTTTAAAAAATCACTCACCAGAATGAAATAATTTAGTTACCGTTTTAAAACATTTTACAAAGTTATTTTTAATGGCATACTACACTACTTCCATATACACTATGTTCCAAATTTTTACCGCCAAAATTTATGTTGTCTGCTAAAGTACGCCCACAGATTCGAGACCCTTCGACACTTCTGCACATGTCACAAAAAGGAGAATCCATTCCGATAATAAGGTAATCAATCCGTCTTCTGGGATGAGTTGTTTATTATTACACATCGGAAAATTAACTTCTCTTTTATGATCATTGTAGTTTTTAATGTGGTAATTATTTTGCTTGTTGGTGACCAATTCGTACATCCTTCATTTTTTTCTCCCCTTCAATGATAATGTCCAAGAGTTAAATCAATCTCATTCTGAAGAATTGAGTGATTCCAACCTGCTAAATTTAGATGCACAGCAGGAAGATCCCGAAGAATATGAAAAAATTTAACCACTGATAGTCAGCCAAAAGAGATTTCACAGAAACAATTTGAAAATATTTTTCGTACAATCGAAGTTTATAAGCAGCAGTCTTTAGAGGCTGACCCTGATGAAGAAAGAGAGAAGCAGTAAAATTTGCAGAAGAGTAGAAGAGGCAATAGGGCCATACCGTCGGTTGTATGAAAAAAAGAAACAAAATGCCTGCCAAAACTACGTTAACTGAATTCTTTGTTAAGAAATAGAATAATAAAATTTATATTCTGAATATGTTTTATTGTCTTTCAGCTTCATGGTTTAACTAGGCCCTGAGACATACCTCAATTCTTTTATTAAAAAAATTAAGTTCAAAAAAGAAATTTGAGGAATGAATTATACTCTTTCCCATAGGTTATTATATTTGATTAGTGTGTTTTCAATTAATGCGCCTGTTTTAAAGAATGTATTAGGCGCACTAATTGAGGGATTGCTGTATATACGCGTGTGTGTGTGTGTGTATGTAAATTTGATTACTATTGTGTATATTTGCGTGGCCAGAAGTTAAAATACAGTTCCACATGCAATTAATAATGCTTTTGTTCTCTCTCTTGTTGTCTGACTGCCTAAAATTCATCTCTATTATTGGTGCTTTCACATGGTTCAAGATGTATTCATTTGCAGTAAATGAACACCTCAGCCAGGTCAACAGATAATGACCATTTGAATAATTGAAACCTTTGGAAAAAACAAGGTTGAACTCCATGATTATGCTGGTAAAAGAAGGTTCTCCAAAAAGCCCCACCCATTTTGTCAACTTTCTCACTGAGATGACCAGTAAAGATATGTGATCTGATTAATTAGTTCTCATAAAGTGTACATCATACATTTACTGAAAGTCAGCATTGCAAATTTGTTGTAGCTGTTGCATGAGGATTTTCACCTCCCATAAATGTTCAATTTGAATAATGTTCAGTACATTTCTGGTTAACATCATTTCTTCTTTGAATAAAGTGTACCTGTTGTACATATGAATATTTGTGCAGGTATATTTAATATCATTTAGTGTCCTCCAAATAGTTGTTTTAGGGACTCTAAGGCATGTGGATATTTGCTGTGAGTGGCTTTTACAGGACTGCATTGTACTTTAAGGAACAGGTTATTTTGATCTTGGTAATTATTGCCACTCTCAGATACATTTCCACATAATCTAGTTTTCCACAGATGTCAATATTCATCAGTAAAAACTTAGAAACTATCATCATCAATCATCAACAACCATGGGTCCAATGCCTGTAGGTGTCTGATGCCATCTTGATATGATTCTTCCATTGCATTCTATTTGTGCAAGATGACTCAGTTTGTGTATAGAGTTTCCGCACCATTTGACAATGTCATCACCCCACTCTCTGTTTGGTCTTCCTCTTTTTTTCTTTCCTTCAATCATTCCAAACAGCAATGTTTTTAATTTTCTCTCATCATTCATTCTACATATGTGGCCAAATAGACGTAGTTTCCTTTTGATTAATTTCTGGATCAGGTTTTCTTTTGGTTGTATTCGTCTGTAGATTTCCTCATTGTTCACTTTCTGTATCCAGCTTATTCTCAAGACCTTTCTATAGCGCTTCCTTTCAGATTCTCTCAGGAGTACTCAGGCCTCACATCCATAGAGCATGCTGCTGAAGATACAGGGTTCTACAATGCACAGTTTAATTTGCATCTTTATAGCTCGGCTCTTCCATATTTTGTCCATGGCTTTTAAAATAGTTGTTGCTCTGGCTATTCTAATTTTTATCTCTTTTTTGGGGTCCAAGTCATGCGACATTCAAGATATGCGAAGTATTCTATATTTTCCAGTTGAAATCTGTCTATTGTAACTCCTGTTGTCCAAATATCCATATCTTTTTCCTTCTGTGTATAGTGTTTGCAATGTCTGTTCCAGCCTTGCTGCGTCTTCTTCAATCAGGACAATTCAGGAATTACTTCCTCTACTGTTTTTTTAGCACTGTAGTCAGTCGTTCTGCTCTTATATTTATATTTTATTTTTCACTTGGGGTCTTAAGCTTAGTTTCCAATATGTTCTGATATGTTTCCAATATGTTAGAAACTATATAGGGAAAGTTTCTATAGATTGATATTCCTCAGGAGTAGTTCTTATGTTGCATTACAGCAACTGAATGGAGTAGCTGTCATCATATTCCACTGCATCTTTTGGGTAAAAGTTTGTAGCTAAATGCAGTCATCTTAGTGACACCTAATGTTGTTGTTGTCTTGTTTTTGGAAGAGTCTTAGATGTTTCCACATGCTCCTTGAACTGCTTTGGCTATGTCGATGATTTTGTTTGTATAGAGTTGTTGTTCAGGATTAGGATCTATTTCTTGCAAGGCTGCTGTAATTGCTGGACAGGTAAAGATGTGAGTGGGTGTCAGTTGTTGCAGTTTCTATATGTTCTCGTATCATCGATCTTCATTCCTTTATAATGTCCTGTTCGTAGTCTTGCTATCGTGGTGGAAGTCTTTCTGCCAGCATTTATTTCAGGAATTTGATGTATCGCTGATTTCAGTGGAATTAGTTTAGCTTTTGCTGGTGTGTTAGCAACAGCAAGAGTTATCATGTGAGTTTCTTGGTTGAGATCTCTGGCCACTTTTGCTAATTTATCAGCTGCTTCATTGTAATCAATGCCTACATGAGCAGGAATCCATTGTAAAATGCAACTTTTTCCTAAACACTTTAGTTGATTTAAGAGTTTACGAGTGTCTTGTGTGAGCTTGGTATTGCCACTTTTGATTGCCTCCGTAGCTGATCTTGAGTCACTGTAAATTATAATTCCTTCAGATTGTTGAGATGATGATAATTTTAAGTAGGCTTCGAGTGCTTTATTTATTGCATAAAGTTCGCTGGTAAAATTGGAAGCAATTCTCCCAGATCCAACTTTTATTGAAAGTTTTTCACATTTCGGGAGTAGGAGAACACCAGCGCTTCCATTAATCATATTGGTTGATTATCATCGACAATCCATTTCAATGGATTGTCAATTATAATTGAAAATCCATCGGTATAACAAATAACCTGTTTGGAGGATGAAAGAAGGTTGATAGTATTTAAGCCTTTTTCTTTGACATTTCTTTTGATTCTTTTTTTGTACACAGTTTATTAAGATTTAGATTTATGGAGGTATTTGGAGGTAAAGGACTAGAAAATAGAGGTTCTTTGTTTATTAAGACCTATTTTCCTTCCTGATAGTGTCATCATATTGTAAAGTTGATGATCTGTGAAGTCTGCATTTTTGATTCCAATGTTCATAAGTTTTGATGGAGATATGATCGCTTTGGTAGCTTCCGATATTATTTATGAATTTTATGGGGACAAATTTTCGTCTGTCCTCCAGCAGCTCGAGTCCACATTCCTGTTGGGCTCTGATATTGTTAGTGGATGAGACTGCACTAATGATAATCTTGGATGCTTTTGCTTGTATTTTGTCTAATTTTTCCTTTACCAATGAGGCCGAAGGTGACCAGACGGGTGCTGCATATTCCATTATTGGCCTTATTAGTGTAGTGTAAGTAGTTTTGAAGATTTTTGGCTTTTTGCCCCAATTTGTTCACAAAGCCTTTTCAGTATATTTAATTTTTTTAGAGTTCTGTTGGAAGTGTTAGCGATGTGTTGTGCAAAACGTAATTGCTGATCAAGCGTAATACCAAGGTATTTTGGATTTGTGACTTTTTCAATTAGCTTGTTTTTGATCATGACTTTGGGATTGTAGGAATGTCTATTTTTCCTGTCTGTACTAAAGGTGCTTAGTTTTGTTTTGTCTGGGTTGATTTTGAGTTTAAGTTCATCTAACCATTTTTCTGATCCTCTCATGGATTTGTTTAGAATCTCCTCTGATTCTTTGATTTTAGCACTAGTGTGCCAGATGGCTATATCATCTGAGTAGCAAGCTACTTTTGTGTCTTCTGTAAGGTAGGGATGAATGTCATTGACATATAAAAGGAATAGTAAGGGACTGAGTACTGAGCCCTGGAGAACACCAGCCCAAGTTCTCTGCTCTCTTGATATTGCTGCATTGATTCTAACCTTGATCTTTCTTCCTCTAATGAAATCAGCAATCCAGATTAAAGCATTTCCTCTAATTCCAATATCATTTACTGTTTGTATTAATTTTTTGATTCAAACACGATCGAAAACAGTAGCCATATCAAGGAATATGGCAGTTGTCTTTTTTTTGTTTTCCTGAAATGAGTCTATTATTGTTTGGCAGTAGTGAAATAATTGATCTGTTGTCGAATGACGGGCTCTATAGGTAGTTTGGTTGTAGTTAATTTTCTTATTTTTTGTCAGTCAGTGCATGAGCCTGGAGTGTATGATTCTTTCAGTAATTTTACAGAGTATGCTAGTTAATGCAAATAGGTCTATAGCGTTGACATTCTGCAGCATTTTTGTCAGGTTTCAGGATGGGTACAATAACTGTTTTCCCATTCTTTTGGAAGTTTGCCTGTTCGCCAAGAGGTATTGAGAATGCCCAGAAGTTGTTCTTTGGCATTTTTGCAAAGGTGTTTGGCCATATGACCAAAGATAAGATCATTATCTGGAGATTTATTAGTTGCAGTTTACTCGATTGATGAACTTAGTTCACTTAGTGTGAATTCTTTGGAGAAGATGTCATTAGTTTGGTATGTTCTTGCTTGTTTCAGTATTTTACTTGTGAGTTTATTGAGGATCTTGTCCTCTCTGTTATACTGAAGTTTGGAGTTGTTTGAATAGGTTTTCACCAGTGTGTTTGCAATTTCTTGATCTGTAATAGCTTGTTTCCCAGCATTTATGATGAAGTTTGTTTTCTGTTGGTCTCTTCTTTGATATTGTTGTCTAGGATTCTAATAATGTTCTAGTGTTGGCTGTCTTTTCTTGGGTCCAGGTTACTGCAAAGCCCTGCCCATTTCTCTTGTTTGCATTCCAAATTTCCTGCTCTATTTTGTGTGTTATGTCCATTAATTTCTTTCTGGATTCATAAGTTTTATTAATTCTGAATTGTTCATCGATATTGTCTCTTTCAATCCAACAATTCCTCTTGGTATTGTTGCTTTGGCAGCTTTATTGATGTGTGAAGTAAGGTTTCCAGAGACTGGTTCATCTTGACAGAGGCTCTCCGAGATTTGAGTAAACCTTGTCCAGTCAGCTTTTTTGAAGTTCCATGGTTTTTTAATTTGCTGTTCTTGATCAATCAAACTTTAGTGTTGTTATTATGGGTCTGTGGTCACTGATGGCATTTCTCAAAATTTTCCATTGTGCACATGATGCAATGCTATAATTAATAGCTGTTATGTTAATAGCAGATTCAGTTCCCATAGTTTTAGAGAGATAGGTGCTCTGTCCATTGTTAATTGTTGTGAGTTTCAAATCTGTAAAGAGGTCTTCCAATTGTTGACCTTTATGGTCTAAATCAGGTAAGTCCCACGTTAGGCTTTTTGCATTTAGGTCACCAAGTATGATGGTTGTATCAGTTGGAGCTTCACTTAGCTTTTCAATGATGTCTGTATCAATATTTGTAGCATCAGGGTGGTAGACGTTTGTGATTGAAATAGAATGATTTGGTAGGTGTATTTCAACAGCTTGAGCTTCTGTCAAACTCTTATTATTTAAATATTGATTTAGAGTGATTTCTTTGAATTTGATTTTTGGGGTCTTCAAAAGGATAGCAAGCCTCCACCTGATCTTTCCTCTCTATCCTTCCTAAGAACTGTGTATCCTTTGATGCTGAAGTTCAGATTTTTGTTCAGTTTTGTTTCTTGTAGACAAGCAATACGAATATTGTTTTTGTAAAGCATGTATTTAAGTTCATCCATTTTTCTCTGAGTTCCATTGATATTGAGTTGCAAACTGTTAATATGAGTCCTCGTAGCATATTTATCATCAGGAGCCTGGACTGCAGCCCCAGATGCGTTAGCTGCCTCGGAAGCGGTAGCAGTGATCGATTTCTTTCTGTGACTCTTCATCGGAAAATTGGATGTCATTGTCTTGAAATCGGACCTTAAGAAATTTGGTCAGAAGCTTCAAGGGTCCAGGGGGAAGGCACGAGGAGGTGTGGTCGTACTCCCCCCCCCCCCCAACACCTAATAAAATGCTGTTTACAAACTCCAGGAGTGATTCCCAGATTGTAAGCCTGTAGTGCATTGTTACCATCAGTGGGAGAAGGATATTTTTTTTAAAATAGTAGTAGTGTATATGCTAACTAGTTAGTTGCCAAGGCTGATAAAGGCTCATAAGAACTGCTTAAAACTAGATCATGGGCACAGTTGAGTGATGCCGCAGTTACTAACAACTGAATCATGAAGTGACAATATCTCTTCACCTGTTCAGAATCATTCCCACAATATTAACTTTTTTTTTGTTTAAAATCACTTCAAGGAATCATTGTCTGATGTTTGAATGATTCCACCTGGGGCAATCCACCAAATAGTGAAGTAAACTCAGTATAGGAAAAGTGGCATAGTAATTAAGTTTCACAAGATAGCCCCTAATAACAGTTTACATAACTTTTAAGAACTGCAAACATACAAGTGCTTTGTATATTTGCATTGATTTTCTTGCTGTTTCTCATAATACACTGGCTGGTATCCCATTGCCGCATTCATGTTGAAATTTCATATCCTAAGCATCTCTAGTCATCTGTCTCTTTGTGCATATTGGTCTTGGTTGTGATACTCTATACCCCTATAGGCTAAGTTATGTCTAATTAATGACTGTAATTTTTTGACCAAGTCAAACTAATCAGTACCAAAAATTTCTTTTAGCCTTTATTCCTGATACTTGATGCAAGATTATCCTTTCATGGCTATGCTTGCCTCTTTTAATGACTGCCCCATTTATATTTGAAATCTGAGAAACTATATTCAGCATTCTTTGATCACTCAAAGAACACTCAAACTTGTTTGCCTACTTGCAAATCTATTTATGCTGACCATTATTCATATATGTGTTTTTTTCCATTAAATTTACTTTAGACATCTATGAACTGCACATTGTTTCCCTTTGCACAATTTACACATTGACTCATTTGCTATCATAGGCCTTCTGTACAATTTATTTCTCTCATATAGCAACAGACCTAGTCTTTACACTCTAATTCTTATTTTTCACTTCTTCCAGTAACACTTGTATATCCTGTCTCATTCTGTACTCATCCTTTCAGATCATTTCTACCTTCCAAAACAACTCCTTCACTTTCCTTCTTTGCATTCTAATCATTGCATTACTCGCATCTTTAATTTTTACTCCAGAAAGACATGATTTTGGGCACACTCTCTATAGTTATTGCTCCTGGTCATGGAATTGCCATACAATATTATTTAATTTCTCTTCCTATTTACATTCCTTCATACTCCATTCTCAGTATCCAAGACATCATTGATGTGGTCATCATATCGGTAAAGTGGTTTTCAAGATATACAGTGTTCCAAAAAAATGTATACTCACTTTAGATAATTATTAATACATTTGTTTTATAATCTAAATTTAAGTTTTATAATCTGAATTAAAGAAGACAAATGTAGAATCTTTTTATGTTATCACAAGTGTTCCAACTGATGGTCATTCTGGTCTGAGCACTGCTGATAGCACTCCTTAGACCACTGGAATTGCAAACATCATGAATGATTTCATTTGGTAATTGGACACATTCTCTTTCAATGTCTGCTTTTGATTCATTGATTGTTGCTGGATTTGTGCCATAAACCTTATGATGTGTCCCCATAAAATAAAATAAAGTCCGGTGGAATGAGGTCTGGCGAAAGCGGGGGGGGGGGGTATCCAATGCCCAGTCTACCTCTTTGCCCAGTCCATGTTTGGCTGATTTCATCAAGATAGGCCCTCACATCACAGTGGTAGTGGGGATGTGCTTTATCATGCTGGAAATAAAACTTTTGCTCATCTCCAAACGTTCTCTCAAATGTGTGGCATGACAGATTCCTGCAGCAAGTTCAAATAAACGGCACCAAGCTCAATGCTGACACTGTAAACCCTGGTATAAGCTCACATGATGTTCAACCATAGCATGCAGATTCTCACTTGCCCAATACTTTCAATCCTCCAGTTCTGGTGAATTATTGAACCATTTAACACAAATGTGGCCTCATCACTCCAAACAATCTAGTTTGAAAACTGCACATTTTGCCATGCACCATTCAAAAAGTTCAACTCTCTAGTCAGGATCATGTTCATTGAGAACATGGACTAATGTTGGAATAAAACATTTCCAATGGGTGCAGAACACTCAATTTTGAAATTCCTGTTTCACAAGCTGCTTGCAGAACAGATTTTCCTGAAAATTGGTACTCGGTTTCCAACAGTTCATTTTTTTTTCATGTGGATGTATGCAGTCTTCCAGAGCACTGCTTTTGAACAGTTCTGTCTGCTTCGAACTTATCTCTAATTTGAGTAATGGTGAGTCGCATTGGTGGATCTCTTTGAAACTTCCTTCTAAACTGTCTTTACACTTCACTTACATTCTCGCACTTCCAGTAGCATTTTCAGATAAATTTCCCTTCCTCAAAGCATAGTTTCATTTCAGCCATTATTTCAAAACAATTTCACCTGAAAAGAATGAAAATTTAGTGTTACAGGCTGTAGAAGTGTGTATTACATTTTTTTGGGACACCCTGTATTCATGGATTTGTCTTCCTCCTAATCTCATTTGAAGTTGCTCAGGTCACATACCTTGTCCTCTCTCTCTCTCATACACACTTGATGTATTACCTGTGCTTGTCACATGTCATTAGTCAGTTGTGACAGGCTGACTATAATATCACATGGCATGTTATGTGTAAATTCCATTTAGCAGGAATAATTTCTCTGATATTTTGGTCACTGAATATATATGTTCACATAATTCCTTTGCTATGATACATGTTCTGCATTTCTCTTTCTTTTCAGTGGCAGATACTAGTTAGCCACCACAAGTCCACTACTTACTAGTTGAATCTTGAGATGTTATACCTTCCATTATGGCTGTCATTCACATTAGCAATTCACAATTCTTACATACTGATTTCAGATCATTTCCATATACTGACATAAAAAGTCTTAAGTTAACAAACATTTGGCTCTGTAGAGGACAAAATTTATAAGGGCAATATGATTTTTATTAATAATTTCCAAAATTGAAATTCCCAAAACACAGTATTTACATTACATTTACCAGTAATGAGCAATTATAATATATAGTAAATTTATTTATTTCGTATCCAAACACAAGTAGTACAGTAGTAAGTAAGCGGTAGAACATGGTTTACACCAAATTAGGATACATTACAATGAGATCAGCTTAGATTTGGTAGGGAAATAATAATTAAATATGAAAAAAGGAAACTATACATAACTTATATACAATAGATATGGTCAGATGTTCCTTGAGTATCTTGCACAATCAACTACTCTTTCTGTGCAGGATATAAGGTCCTCTTTTGTGCAAGGTGATGGAAGAAAGGGGCAAGCAAGAAGGTGTTCCAGAGTGGGTTGTCCCACACTCACAATTGTCTGGGCCAGTGAGGTAGCCTCATTTAATGAGGTTTTGTTTGCAGCGTCCTGTTGTTTGCAGTCTGTTGAGGCTTTTCCAAGTATTCCAGTCCAAGTGGGCACCACGTGGAAGATGTTCAGCTATTGGAATTATTATTATTTATGTATTATTTTCATTATACAGTGCAAGCCATTGTTGAAATGTTGTCTCTGGGAGGTTTTTAGGTGGTTCAACAGTTACCAGGAAGCTATGTATAGTAAATTAAACAGTATAGGTGTTGCAAATCATAATACAGATTAATCATTCAGATGAGTTAATTATCTAAAAGTAATTTTTAAAAATCTAAAAGTAATTTACATTCTATTGTAACATAGAAAGGAAATTTTATGAATATTTTACAGTATTAATTATCGACTTATACACTAAGTGTATAAGTTTGTGTGTATGTGGGGGAAGTGCCCAGACCCCGAGAGCCTATAGGGTATTCCCATCTTATGTGACTGCTAATTCATAACCAAAATGAAAAAGACAAAAAAACACTAGGAAAATTTCCAAAAATCTTTTCCTAATTAAAATTAATTTTTTTATTTATGTTATGTCGTGTCTTCTGTTTCTATACTAATGAATTAGCAGTCACATAAGGTGGGAATACCCATAGCTCTCGGGAATTACGGCCACTGTGAATGCAAGGCGAACGAGGTAGTACTTGGGTGGACCGAGCCAGAGGAGATCATGGGTTTCATGTATTGGCAATCACTGCAGATGCTCAGTCATATGCAATGCGTAGTGGGCTATTCTCAAATCGTCTACTCTGCTTGCCCCCCCCCGATCAAATCCTGAGTGTGTCGCTTGGGGGGGGGGTGATCTTTTCTTAGACACTAGGTTGAAGTAGTGTCCTGCCTGAAGAGATCTGATAATGTTCTTCATGTTACATCTAGCAGCAATTTGAATTCAACGTATCTTTTCTTAGCAAGTTATGTTAGGCATAACCGCTCAGCAAAATTATATTATTTATATCATTGTTAGCAACAAAGAGATATGAAAGAAAGAAAGAAAAAAACTCTCTGGAACATGTTTTGTACTGCATGTTATCTTATGTATGTATGGCCAGCAGTTAAATTATCTTAAATAATTAAATTATTTTAACATTCTCATTTTCAGATAAATTCATCTAACCAATATTTATGAAATAATTTTATTTGTTTGATTTCATTTCACTTTTAAATATGAATGATGATTAGGTTCATTCTAATGCTAATTTCTTCCTTTTTTTATGTGCATATATAGGAAGAAGCATTGCATGCATTTGTTACCCCAGAGACACTGGAAGGATCAAATCAGTACTTCTGTGAACAATGCAACAAAAAATGTGATGCACATAAAGGCTTAAAATTTATCAAGTTTCCTTATTTGCTCACACTTCAACTAAAACGATTTGATTTTGATCCATCAACAATGCATAGGATTAAACTCAATGATAAGTAAGCTTTGTTTACTCTTTTGAAGATTTAACTGAAGTAGCAGTAATTTATTATTAATTTTTTTCTAGGTTGTTTTAATTTATTACAAAAAAAAAAGCATTTATGAAGAATAAAAAGAAGAATTTAGCTAGGCTGGGTGGCTTTTGGCAAACTGAGAAATTCCTGTGTTGTAAAATTAAACCTTGAAAATAGAACCAAACTATTCAACCAGTGTGTCATCTCAGTTACAAAGTGGATCAGAGACATGGATAATAACCAAACAGATGTTGGACTGAATGGCGAAAAATGGGTGTAGAATGGAGAAAGCAATTTAAATATTAGGCTATTAAATGAAGAATGAAGATATCTTCTTCTTTTCAGCCATGTTCTGTCCACTCCTTGATGAAGGCATCCTCCAGTTCTTTCCACCTTTCTTTGTTCTTGGCAATGGTTGACCAATTTTTCCCAACAAAATTTGACAGTTCATCACCCCACTTTCTTTTAGGGCATCCTCGGCCTCGTTTCCCTTCTTTTGGAATTCAGTTTGTTAGTGTGGTGGTTCATCACTCATCTTCTCTTCTGAATAGATTTCCATCCCATTTCTATTTTAGTCTTATGGTGAAGAATGATGTGAGTCTGGCTTCTTATCTTTTAATGTGATGCTTAGCATCAACCTCTCCATTTTTCTTTGAGTTGTTAGTTTATTTGCCAGTGCTTTTGTTAGCGACCAAGGTTCACAACCATATGTGATGACTGAAAGTATACACTGGTTAAATATCTTCCTTTTTAAACAGAGTGGGATAACATTGTTTTGAAAAATGCTTTTCAATTTTCTGAATGCACCCCAGGCAAGTTGTACTCTCCTATTTATTTCTTTTGGAGTCCACAGTTTAGAACAATGAGATGACCTAAGTATGTATATGAAGAGACTCTTTCCAAGAAATTGTTTTCTATTATTATGCTTTTTGGTGTTACAAAATGATTAAATATGATTTTAGTTTTTTCTTTGTTTATTTTTAAACTGACTTTTCTGCTTTCATGATATAGGTCTTCTATCATTACTTCTATCAAAAATTATGATATCATCTGCATATCTTAGGTGTGTTAAGTTTCTATTATTAATTTTTATACCAAGATTTGTTCCAATTTATATTATTAAATATTTCTTGAAGGACTGCTGTAAAGATTTTGGGTGATAGAGAGTTTCCTTGTCAGACACCTTTTTCAATTGATATTTTATTGCTACTTGTGTGAAGTTGGATTGTTGCTGTTGCAGCATGGTATATTTCCTGAAGGAGGTCCATATATTTTCCAGGAACTCCCTGATTCTGGAGTGCTTTGATTATTGCATTAGTTTTGATGGAATCGAATGCTTTTTCATAATCAATAAAGGCTAAACAGAGAGGCAATTGGTTTTCTTCTGCTTTTTCTATTATTTGTTTTACTGGGGTGCTTAAGGGTCAAAGCTGTATAACTGAGAGGAGACCTCCACATAGCCTTTAAAGGAATGCGGAGAACCGACCAGGGCTTCTGACCTAATGTCCAATCCTCACCTTCTCGTGGTGCACTCTGTTGGGTATCTACTTTGATACTGAACGAACGAGGATGGGCTGGCAATTTGGGATTTAGCCGACCAAATTGTATTCTTATTGGTTAAATCAAAATAAAAAATGATGGTACAACATGACAAAATTTCATGCCGGCTGGGGCGTCGCCCGGTTAAACAAGGCCCCCGTTGTTTTCGCCAGGGAACCAGGGCGAACAGCGAAAAGTCAGCTACTGGAACAAATATGAAAACAAACCCCAACTCAACATCACCAGAGTTAAAGATCGGTACTATCAACATAAGAAGCCTGAATGGCAAAGAAATGGAGCTAGCTGAGGAATTAGATAAGTACCAGATCGACATAATAGGGGTGACTGAAACAAAAAAGACCAAAACTGGTGAGGTCTTTCTGAGCAATAAATACAAAATGTTATATTCAGGCAATGACAATCAAGGAAAAGAAGGAGTAGCCATAGTATTCAACACAAAATACGAGGCTAACCTTCTTGAATGGCAGTCAGTCTCAAGTAGAGTAATGTGGGCAAATATGAGAATGGGGAACTGGACAATGAGACTTATTTGTGCCTATGGTCCCACAGAAGGTTCTACTAAGGTAGAAGTAGAGGAATTTTTTGAGGCTTTAGAAAAAGCAACTGACACAATGAAAAAGGAAAAGTTGGTCCTTGTTGGGGATCTAAATAGTAGAGTAGGAAATGATTGTGAGACATACAAAAATATTTTGGGAAAATTTGGAGAAAAGAGCAAAGCTAATAATAATGGCAAATATCTGTTGGATTTCTGCTCAGGACATGGACTGGTTATTACTAACACCATGTTCCAACATAAAAATGTGCACAAATTCACATGGAGAGAAGAGGCTAGGAATAAGAAAAGTCTCATTGACTATGTTATTGTTGATAGTGATGTTTTCTCCCTGGTGCAGGACACCAGAGTGTACAGAGGATTTGAAATTGGAAGTGATCACTATTTAGTCTTGAGCAGGATAAAATTGAATTTCATATTGAAAAGAATAACATGTAAGAAAGTTTTAAAGCGAATAAAAGTTGAGCAGCTCTCAGATGTGAACTGTAGACTAAAATACAGAAATATTATTGAAAATAAAATAAAAGAGTTTGAGAACAGGAATCAAACCTTGGAGATTCAGTGGCAAACTCTGAAGGAAACATTGATTGAGTCTGCCAGAGAGGCATGTGGTGAGGTTGTGTGCAAGGATAAAAAAATCAGAACTCCCTGGTGGACACAGGAAGTTAAAGAGGCAGTGAAGGAAAAGAAGAAAGCATATCAAAAGTTCCTGGCAAATAAGTCAGCTTTTACTCTTACAGAATACAGAGACAAATGTAAGAAAGCTAAACAGTGTGTAAAACTGGCTAAACAAAAGTCATGGGAGGACTTTGGCAAGAATATAGAAAATAAATATCAAGAAGGTGGCAAAATATTCTGGAGGTTGTTGAAGAAGCTTAGGAATGGAGGAAAGTGTGCTGTAAAAGGAATTAGAGATGATAAAGGTCAAATGAAAACAGGAGAAAATGATATCCTTGAAGTATGGAGTAATTACTTTGAAAAACTGCTAAATGAAACAAGCAGTGATGACAGCACAGTGGTAAAAAAACACTGACCAGGCATTCAGTCAGGAATACATATCCATACTTGAAGTAGAAAAAGCCATCAAAGGCTTGAAATGTGGAAAGGCAGCAGGAGTAGATGATATTCGACCAGAAATGCTGAAGTATGGTGGTATAAGAGTCTTACAGTGGCTGCACTGCATAGTTCAGAAATCCTGGACAGAGGGACGAATTCCCGATGATTGGAGTAAAGCTCTCATAGTACCCATATATGAAAAGGGAAATAAGACTGAATGTGAGAATTACAGAGGTATTTCCCTACTGAGTGTTCCTGGCAAGATCTATGCAAGTATACTTGAGAAACGGTTGAGAAGAATTGTGGAAGAAAAGCTTGGTGAAGAACAAGCTGGATTCAGGCCAAATAGAGGCTGTCAAGATCAGATCTTCACTTTACGACAAATAGTCGAGAAAGCATGGGAATATAACAAAGATCTGTATTTAAGTTTTGTCGATTTGGAAAAGGCATATGACAAGGTGCCAAGAGAGAAGCTATTCAATACGCTGCAGTTATATGGTGTCAATGGGGCATTATATCAAGCAATACTTAGTCTTTATTTGAGTTGTGAGTCAGCAGTTAGAATTGAAGGAAGTTCAGGAAGATGGTTTAATGTTAAATCTGGTGTGAGACAAGGATGTACATTATCCCCTCTGTTATTCATTATCTATATGGATCACATTATGAAGGAATGTGGTATTAAACCTGATATCAAAATTGGAGATTAATGTCAGCTCTTTGCTTTATGCGGATGATGTTATACTTCTAAATAAATCCGCTACAAGTCTGCAAGATTCTCTGACTAAATTGAATAGCTGTTGTAATAGATATGGTATGAAGGTCAGCAATAAAAAGACAAAGACAATGAAAATAGGCAGAATCATTGAAAATGTCAACTGTGTTGTGAATGGAGAACCTGTGGAACAAGTAAAACATTTCAGCTACTTAGGCACAATTTTTACTGAAGATGGTAAACTAAATATAGAAATAGACAACAGAATCAGCAAAGCTGGTATCGTGGGAAGTCAATTGAATAAATTCATATGGAATAAGAGAGAAATTAGTCGGAACACTAAATTAGCTGTATACAAGACTGTGTTCAAACCAATTTTAACTTATGGATCTGAGAGCTGGGTCAGAAGTAAAACACTTGACCAAAGACTAGAGACCGCAGATATGAGAGTCCTGAGAAATATTAGAGGCGTGAACAGATGGCATCAATGGCAATATCATATTAAAAATGAGGATATTAGGAAAGAACTTGACATTGTCAGCATCCAGGAATGCATTAGCAGAGCTAATCTCAGATGGTTTGGTCACTTAAATAGAATGGGAGAGGAAAGATTAGCAAAACAAGTGTTCTCTGCCAGGTTGGCAGGAAAACGACCCCGAGGAAGACCAAGATATAGGTGGATTGATATGGCACAAAGTGCCTTAGACGATAGAAATATAAGATCTGATAATGTTGGAGTCTTGACAAGTAACAGACGGATTTGGAGGAAAATTGTAGATAGGAAGTTAGTAATGATGTAATTTTTTCATGTAGTACTGTCATATCCTGTACACCCCTTGAGGGTACATGGCAGGAATTTGATGATGATGATGATGATGATGATGTTTTACTACATGAATATGATCAATTGTGTTAAAGCCTTTACTGAATCCTGCTTGTTCTACTGGTTGATTTGAGTCTAGAAGAGGGGTTAACCTGTTTGTTATTACTTTTGTGAGAATTTTGTACAGATTGGAGAGAATACTAATTGATCTATAGTTCTTTACTTCTTCTTTGTTCCCTTTTTTAAATAACAGTATCAGAGTAGTTGGAAGTTTATTTTTCACTTGGTTAGACTATAATAAATTTAATTTAATCCATTGCTTCCACCTTAGTATCACTACCTCATCTGGCTCCCACTGACGAGACCTCAATAAAGGTTGAAACCGGTCTGGGTAGTGGCCCTTCCCTTAATACATAGCAGTATACATGTCCACAAAGAGATATGCTTTGCATTATGGGAGATACTGAGACAAGGAGTGATGAGAGCTTGGTCCACCTTTGCTTGGAGTTGCCTGGTATTGCACTACCTTACCTAAGTCCTGAAGATATTTTCAGGCACAAACTTTGTTTGCTTACACTTGGATAAAGGATTAAATTAAATTTATTATAGTCTAACCAAGTGAAAAATAAACTTCCAACATCTTTCTCTAAATCCAGAGTAATTCAATAATAAGGTTGTACACGTGTTGGCAACTCCTATAGGTAAATATGACCTCTCCTATTGCTTCTGTCTTAGTATCTCCATGTTTGGGTCTGCCTCCCACTGACGAGACTCCAATAACGGTCGAAACTGGTCTGGGTAGTGGCCCTTCCCTTAATGCATAGCAGTATACATATCCCCAAGGAGATGTGCTTTGCATTATGGGAGATACTGAGACAAGGAGCGATAAGAACTTGGTCCACCTTTGCTCGGAGTTGCCTGGTGTTGCACTACCTTACCTCAGTCCTGAAGATATTTTCAGGCACAAACTTTGTTTGCTTACACTTGCATAAAGGATTAAACTAAATTTATTATAATATCAGAGTAGCATTTTTCCAGTTTTCTGGTATCTTCCCCCTCTTCTAGGCATAGATTTCGTAAGTTTGTGACATGGTGAATTATATTGTTTCCTCCCCATTTAATTAATTCTATGTGAATTAGGTCTTCACCAGGACATTTTTCATTTGTTTTAATGCTTGTTTTATTTCATCTGAAGTGAATGGGGAGATGAATTCTATATGTGATGGAGAAGAGTTCTTTATAAAATTCTTCTAGCCTGCTTAGGATTTGTTCTTGGTTCCTTATTATAGTTCCATTCTTATCTTTTATTGCAGTTATTTGACTTTTGTCAACTGATAAATGTTTTCTTAGTATTATCATATTTTTATTGTTTTCAATGGTTTTATTTTTTTAGTGTTATAAGATCTTATTTCATTTCTTATCTTTTTCCTTATTATTTTGCATAGTTCTGCATATTCTATTTTAGAAATTAAGTTTTTGTCTTGTTTCATATTTCATCTCTTTTTTAGTAGTTGTAACGTTTCTTCTGAAAGTTTATGGTCTTTTTGTTGTTTGTTGCTTTTGAATTCGTTGGCTGCTGAGATTATTACTTCCTTTAGGGTTCTGCTTATTTTATTTATGTCTTCTTCTTCAAATATATTTATTAAGTCTAGTTTTTGATTGAGTTTTTCTTCATAATCCTTTTTGTTTTCAATAGGTTTTGACTTAGTTTCTTATTTCTTATCTTTTTCCTTATTATTTTGCATAGTTCTGCATATTCTATTTTAGAAATTAAGTTTTTGTCTTGTTTCATATTTCGTCTCTTTTTTTTTAATGAAAGCTAAGTCAAAACTGCTTGATTTTTTGTTGTTTAGCCATTTTATTCTTTCCAATTTGAGTTTATTTTAATTTTGGCTTTCACCAGTCGGTGATCACTTCCTGTTTTTACTTGATTTACTACTGAGGTATCTTGAACTGTTTCTTTATTATTACACAGTATATAATCTATTTCATTTTTTATTTCTCCATTTGGACTTCTCCGTGTCCATTTTCTTTTGAGGGCTTTCTTAAAAAATGTATTCATAATGTAAAACTTGTTATTGATAGAGAATTCTGTAAGAGCTTGTACCATATACGTATGATCCTATTGTGTCTATTTGATGAATGGGATGACCTACTTTGGCATTAAACTCGCCCATTACTATGGTAAAGTTTTGATTGCTGTTTCTTTTTTTGTCTAGAATATGCTGTAGTGAGTAATAAAATGCTTCTATCTCTTCATCAGTGTGGGATGAGGTGGGAGCATGTATTTGGATGATCCTGATTTTAAGTTTAGAGTTTATTTTAAGTGTGATTTCTATTATTCTTTCATCTGTATAATTAAATTCTTGTATAAGGTGTGCAATTATTTTCTTGATTAGAAATCCAACTCCGTATTGTCCTTTAGTTTTCCCATAATAGTATAAGTAGTCTCCATTTTTTAGTTTTATTAAATGTTCATCTTGCCTGCGAACTTCACTTAAATCTATGATGTCCCATTTAATATGTTTTAGTTCTTGCTGTAAAGAAGAGGAAGATGGTAAGGTCTTCCTCTTCTTTAAGTGTTCGACAATTAAATGTTCCTATATAGAGGAAAAGAGGATTGTATTGATTACTGTTATATTTATGAATTCTTTGGGCTATTCCAGTATTTGCTTATTATTTGGGAAAGCTTCCTCACTGCATTATGCTCTGGTCTCCATAAATGGTTTTGATCAGAGTAGTCATATAGTTGGGAAAATTTAGTCACATCCAGTGTTTGCCCATTCTGGTTGTAGGCTTTCAGTCTTTCTTTCTTCTTCTTGGCATTGTAGCGAAGGGGTTGTGGTCTAATCTCCTATGATGGCCACATAACGTCTTGGGAGATGCATTTTATAGCTTTCTGCCAACTCTTTGCTCAGTATCAACTTTGCCATGCCTCATTACTTCGCCATGTTTCATGGGGGGGGGGGGGGGGGCATGATACTAAGACTTCCTGGGTATAACCCTCCAGACTTCATCAAAATATTGGCACTGACATCTATATCAGTTCCATCAGGGTTTTTGACCATGTTGTAGGTTGCCAGCCCACCATGGAAATCCATCCCAGGCTTAACTGTGCTCAACATGCTACAAGCATGACTGATGGCTAGTCAGCCAAGATCCTGGTAGGAGAACACAGCTAATCCTCCCTCCCTCCCAATGAAGATATAAGAAAAACAGAAATGTTGGACATTGAAGAGGGGGGGGGGGGTTTAAAATTAAAATGAAAATGGGCAGGGCATATTGCACAGATGAAAACAAAACAGATAAACAAAGATAGTCACCCAATAGCATCCATATGAAGGAATATGAATACTTAGATAACCAGAAAGAAGATAAAAGGATGACTTCGTGGATATAGTTTTAATATTGTTGCATCAAGAATCCTTTAACAGAGAATGATGCAGACAAATAGGGGAGATCAGTAAACAAAAAAATAATATAAAAAGAGCTTATGAAGAAGTAGTATTAATTTTGGGAATAAAATTTGGAAGTGGTTTATATGAGAAGTCTTCTGTCTAGATTTTTGTAAAAATAAGCCAAGATTTTTCATAAAAATACAAGATTTGTCTCAATGCAATAACAAACGCAACTTATTTTTATTCTCCATATCAATAATTAATCTTTTATTGTTTAAGTCTGGCAAACAGATATCCATTGGTGGAAATACCACATCATAAAAGTTGTTTTTATTATAATAATAAAATGTTATAATAATAAAACCAAAAATGTTTTTATTATAATAGTTCACGGGAGAGCCCAAAGGCTTTACTTTGGCATAGTAAATTGCTAAAATAAAGGATATTGATAAAAAATAATTTTTATTTCATAGTCAAATAATTGAATTTGAAAGTAAAAAGTTTCAAAATTGATGAGAAAGCTTATCAAAATACAACCTTTGGCAACAGAATTGCCTGATTATTGTGTCAAGGAGTATGTATGTATGTATGTTTACCTTTTAATTTCTTTTGATTAAGGTTTTACTAGTCTAACAGCTATTTGAAACTGTTTGGTTCTCATCAGTTACCAAGTAGAAACCTTAAGAGGGCAAAAACCCCTCTTTGGAATACTGTAGGAATCCTGTGTCAAAAGGTGTATTTTACATAAGTGAATTCTGAGATGCAGTAAGTTCTCTAGTCGGTTTTCAAACTTTTTTTACTCTCCTTTCCTTCTCTCTCTCTCTCTCTCTCTCTCCTTTCTCCCAATTCTCAAAGTTTTGAAGACCACATTCCTTTAATCTGTTCTTGCATGTACATTTCCTGAGTCCAAATTCATTTCCATTTTTTTGACTGTCCCCCATCTCCACCAATCCCAGCCAGGTCTAATCACGATAGTCTAGGTGTGGCTTTATCAGCCTAGCAATGCAGTCCCAAACTTTAGGGCTCGTTGAGTCATAACCCTCCTCCCCATAAGTCTCTAGCTTTGTTTCACCATTTGCAACAAATTCTATTAATATAATATTCTGTCTGCAGTATCCAACAAATTGCATTACCTTATACTTGGCAACATTGAACTAACACTCACCATTTGTCTGTAGAGCCAGTCTGTTCAGCTGCAGAGATTTGTCTATAGAGATTCTGTCTCAGCTGCATTCTTTGTTGCCCTTCCAACTGTACATTATCATCGTCAGCAAATAACTGGATATCACTCTCTATACCATGCTATTCAGTAATATCATTAATATACACGTTAGTCTTTTCACTGCTAAGCTTGAGTTATCTAAGGCAGTTTAAATATCTCCTTTCTGAGTTCATTATATACTAGAGTGCACTTTTGCATTTAAAAAATTTCCTCTGAAACAACTTTTAAGCATGCTTGAATTTCGTGGACATGTGAAGCCATCTGTTCTGAATGTAATTCAGTTAGACTCAAGCACTTCTCTGTCTTCATCTGCTATCTGGAGAAAAATTATTATTATTATTTATATGGACACTCCATGGAATCAAAAAACTCGTCATGAGAGACCCACTCTATCCGTTCACACAATACCTATCATACATCTCCTTAAACCTCACTGCTAGGGCACTCATAACCACCTCTGATAATCCATTCCACTCATTCACCACTCTCCAAGAAAGGAATCTAGTCTGCACACCTGACTAACCACACTCTTAGACAACTTCCAAGTGTGAATTCTTGTTTCCCCCCCCCCCCCCACTACCCTTACACTGAAAAATTTCTTCTGTGACAGTCTTATAGTATCCCTAGTAATTTAAGCTTATATCATATCCCATCTCTGCCTATCAGCTAAACTCTGCAACCCACACACCCTCAATCTATCTTCATAGGGAAAATTCCACAGCCTTGTCACCATTTTGGTCACTTATCTCTGAATCCCCTCCACCATCTCCTGATCACCAAGAAATGCAAGTGACCAAATCTGTGCACAGTAGTCAACATGTGACTGAATCATAGCCTTATAAAGAGGGAATAATAACCTCCCTATCTTTACTTGTCGGTGTGCTCTTCAGCATCCAAGTAATCCTCTGAGCTATTTTGCCAACTCTTGCAATATGTCCTCTGAATTTCAAATGTTTATCCACCATCGCCCCTAGATCCCTAGCCTCATCAGTTTCCTGTAAACTAGTACCGTCAATATGATACAGAGTGTGTAATCCCAAAGTGCATTACTTACATTTTACGACACTGAATTGACAACCATTATCTTTGCCCACACTGCCAGTTTATTTTAATCATCTTGTAAGATATCTACATCACCTTTATCAACTATTGTCCTCCCTAGTTTTTCATTATTGGCAAACAACTGATTCCCCCCCCCCCTCATATCTTTTGCTGTACAAATTAAAGAGTAGTGGTCTTAGTACAGAGTCCTGGGGAACTCCACCAGTCATCCTCATTTGCCTTGATTCCCTCTCCACCATATACACCGCCTTCTGATGTCTATCAGCCACCCCTATCCCTGCCACCAGCTTCACATCCATTCCCATTTGTCAATTTATATAATAGTTTTTCCATGCAGTATTCTATCAGATGTCTTTGCAAATTCCGGCAGTATCATGCCATAGCTATTTCATTTATCCAATTCTTCTGACCTTATTATGAAATGTGAATAAATTATCGAGGCAGGACCTTTTACAAAGCTGTGCTGCCCCTCTTAAGCTTCATATTCCTATTCAGCATTCCTGAATTTTACTTTTAACCACTACTCCAGAGATACTAATTGGTCTGTAATTTGCTACTTCTGTCTTGTAAGCACCTTCATGTAATGGAACTATCTTACCCTCTTTCCATTCTCTTGGAACCTTGCAGAGCTGAGACTTAGATGAAACAACTTCGACAGAGGCACTTCCAGTTCACTTGCACATTCTCATAGCACATGAGCAGACTTACTGTCCAGGCCCACTGCTGTATTCCCATTGATATTTTTCAATATACTGAGTACCTCTAGTTCATCTACCTCAGTGCTCACATCAGTCTCTGTCACTCATCTCAGTATCTCGAAA
The DNA here is from genome assembly GCF_054136105.1 of Typopeltis vanoorti. Classification (NCBI taxonomy): domain Eukaryota; kingdom Metazoa; phylum Arthropoda; class Arachnida; order Uropygi; family Thelyphonidae; genus Typopeltis; species Typopeltis vanoorti. The sequence continues at coordinate 20,840,881 of NC_143564.1, forward strand.
GTCCACCTGAATGATATGCCCTTATAGAGTGATCACTTAGTAACTGTTCTACAGTGTTTCTTCTGCTTCTGTTACTTTTCTATCATCGGCACTGAGTAAAATTATCTTTCCTTAAGCATTCTTTCTCTTACTTGCTATGTAGCAAAAAAAATCTTTTGGGTTTACTTGGGCCTGCTTAGCCAATTTTCTCTTGAAATCTGATTTAACCTTCTTTCCTTTCTTGCTTGTGCTTTATGCTACTGATGGGCATGGTTATCACCTTGTTGTTTATATTCATTCCACATGCTTTCTTTTTTTGCAACTCCTGCTTTATATTGCTAGTCATCTACTTAATCCCTACTTGGTTTATCCTCCTGAACCCTGTGTATGCACTCTGATACTGCCTCGCTCAAACAATCCTTGAACACTTCCCATGCAGTATGACATTCATTCTATGTAATTTCTTATGCCATGGACTGCTCCAAGTTGCCTCCTAAGTTTATCATAATCGCAATTTTGTAGTTCTACATAAACCTTTTCTTGATTGAAATTTCCACATGTTGAGCAACCTCCCAGGGCAAAATATTTGCACTTTTGCATGTAGTAGAAGGAATCAAAGTGTACCATGCTGGTCTGATTAGTCAGAAAAAACTTCATGAAATCGCCAGAAAAGATAGACAAACCAGTCATCTAATAATGAAGCCCTATTGTGTAACAAAATGTAATAAGAATAACACAAACAGTTGCATGATGAGTAGTTCTGCTGAATGTTTTTGTTAGGACTTGAAGTGATACATGAAGTTGTTTTTACCTCCTGTACCATAACAGTTCTAAATTCTTGGACACTTGTCATCATCATCAAATTCCTGCCATGTACCCTCAAGGGGTCTACAGGATATGATAGTACTACATGAAAAATTTACATCATTACTAACTTACTATCTACAATTTTCCTCCAAATCAGTCTGTTACTTGTCAAGACTTCAACATTATCAGATCTTATATTTCTGTCGTCTAAGGCAGTGGTCTCTAAACTTTTTTGATCGCATATCCCCAAGACAGAAAAAATAAACAGTGCATACCCCAATTGATTGAGCAAAAATCTATTGTAATGAGTATTAATTACTAAACAGGAAATATGCCTTGTATCATCATATAATAATTAAAAACACTAGATATTTTTACACATTATTTTTATTATTAACAGTTTACAAACATATTTATTATGATATTTAATGTGAACAATGGCCTTGCATTTCGTTCATAATTTCTTGAAATTCTGGTTTGATGGCTTCTGATACTGCGATACGTTGCTTCTTTAAATTATCTGCAATGATTTCTATACGTCTACCAGTAGTATTTGCTGATAAGGGAATACATTTTAGTTTATCTGCATATTCTTTTCCATGGATTATTTCTACCATTTTTATGGCGGTTGGGAGTACATGTGTTTCCCCAATGCTGTGTGGCTTTTGGTCTTTTGCAATTAAGAATGCAACTTCAAGAGATGCCTTCAAATATTTATCGTTAATTTTAGTAAATTTTTTTAAGTTGTTGGATTGAGAATTACATGTCTTCAAACATCGTTCAAAGATTTGTAAAGATTTGTGTTCATGTTCAGGATGTTTAGTTTTTAAGTGTCTTACTAATAATGATAGTTTCATACTTCCATTACAGACACAATACACATGTAGGACTAGGCTCATTGTTGACTATCGTCAATGTAAATCCTGATTTCAAGTAGTCTTCTTGATAATTTCGAACTTTCTTGGGCAAGGTTTTGTTAAGTTTCAGATTAATGTTTTTATCACTTAATTTGACTGATAACGAACTTGTTTGAATAGAAGAATCAATCCTATCTTTTCCTTGTTGTTCGTCTGAATTTAGAAGTACTATCATAATTATCCTCAATTCTGCATATTCTTTTCCATGGATTATTTCTACCATTTTTATGGCGGTTGGGAGTACATGTGTTTCCCCAATGCTGTGTGGCTTTTGGTCTTTTGCAATTAAGAATGCAACTTCAAGAGATGCCTTCAAATATTTATCGTTAATTTTAGTAAATTTTTTTAAGAGGGAATTGGAAGAAAATGAGATGGTGATTGTCGGAGGAGACTTGAACGGGCACATAGGAAGACAGAATAGAGACTGTGAAAGGGTGCATGGTGGCCACGGAGTGGGAATGATGAATCAGGAAGGAGAGAGGGTTGTGGACTTTGCAGTAGCGTTTGATCTGGCAATTGTGAACTCGTTTTTCTTCAAGAGGGAAGAACATTTGATAACATTTAGAAGTGGTAACAACAGCTCACAAATTGACTACATTTTGACTAGAAGAAAACATCTTAAGGTTGTGACAAATTGTAAGGTAATTCCAACAGATCAAGTAGCACAACAACACCGACTGCTGTGCGCAGACTTTAAATTAAGATCGAAGATAAGAACTTCTGGTTGCCATGGGATGAAGACAATTAAGTGGTTTCGCTTAAAAGAAGAGAGTGTGAGGAATCATTTTAGGGAGAGAGTGTTAGAGAGGATTTCGGATGGACTGGAAAGTGTACAAGATTGGTGGAAACATAATTCAAAAGTAATCCTGAGCTGTGCAATCGAGGTGCTTGGTGAGACATCTGGAAAGATTAGAGAGCAGAAGGAGGGTTGGTGGTGGAATAATGATGTACAAGTGGCAGTGACAGCTAAGAGGAAGGCAAAGCAGAAGTGGGATGAGTCAAGAGTGGAAGAGGACAGAGAGGTGTACAAAGAGAGAAAGCAAGAAGCCAAGAGAGTTGTGGCACAGGCGAAGGCCATGGCATATCAAGATCTGTATGATCAATTAGAAACAAAGGAAGGACAGAGAAAAATTTACCAACTAGCGAAATGTAGAAATAAAGCAGCTAAGGACATCTTACATGTGAGGCAGATCAAAGATGCTGAAGGAAGAGTATTATGGAGGGATGTGGACATAAGAAACAGATGGAAAATATACTTTGAGGGACTTCTGAATGAGGAAAATGCAAGGACTCACAGAGGAGATGGGCAGCCTTCTGAGGGGATGGTGCAGAACATCAGTAGAATGGAAGTGACGGAGGCCATGAAGAGGATGAGGAATGGAAAATCGGTGGGCCCCGAGAGAATTCCAGTGGAGGCATGGAAGGCACTGGGGGAAGAGGGAATTGACCTGCTGTGGGACCTGTTCATGAAAGTTTGCCAACAGGAAAATATACCCGAGGAATTTAGGGAGAGTACTCTTGTTCCCATCTACAAGGGTAAAGGGGATGCACAAGACTGTAAAAATTACAGAGGAATAAAGTTGATGTCCCACACAATGAAGATCCTAGAAAGGGTTCTTGATGGTAGATTGAGGGAGGAGGTGGAGATTGCAAAGGAACAATTTGGCTTCATGCCTGGTAGATCAACAACAGATGCTATCTTTGGGTTACGACAGATGATGGAAAAATATCGAGAGAAACAAAGGGAGCTACATCTGGTATTTATTGATCTGGAGAAAGCATACGATAGAGTGCCAAGGCAAGAAGTCTGGAGGTGTCTGAGGGAGAAGAAGGTGCCGGAGAAATATGTCAGGTTGGTGCAGGAAATGTACAGAAATGTGAAGACAAGTGTTTGGACCTGTTTGGGACAGACAGAAAGTTTTCAAGTAACAGTTGGCTTGCATCAAGGGTCAGCATTAAGTCCGTTTCTGTTTAATATTGTGATGGAGGTGGTAACAGAGGAGATGAGAGAAGATGCACCTTGGACAATGTTGTATGCAGATGACATCTTGCTGTGTGTAGATTCAAGAGAAGAAGCAGAAACTAAACTGGAAAGATGGAGAAAAGTACTGGAAGAGAGAGGTATGAGACTGAGCAGAAGTAAGACAGAGTATATGTGTTGCGCAGTGGGCGGTGGCCAGGAGACAGACCTGGAGCTGGAAGGAAATGTCATCAGGAAGGTGAGAGACTTTAGATACTTAGGTTCGACAGTGGAAGAAGATGGAGGAGGTGAGAAGGAAGTGGGATGCAGGATACAAGCAGGTTGGAGGAACTGGAGGGAGATGGCTGGAGTGTTATGCGATAAGAGGGTGCCGATCAATCTGAAAGGCAAAATTTATAGGACAGTAGTGAGGCCAGCTATGACATATGCTATAGAAACTGTGGCCCTGAGGAAAAATAACATTAGCAGGATGGAAGTAGCAGAGATGAGAATGCTTAGGTGGATGTGCGGTGTGACCAGAAAGGATCATCTGAGAAATGACTATGTCAGGGGAACAGTGAAAGTTACGAACTTAGGAGCAAAAATACAGGAGGCAAGGTTGAGATGGTTTGGTCATGTGATGAGGAGGGAGGACGAATATGTGGGAAGAAGGGTCATGCAGATGGATGTGCAAGGAAGGCGGAAGCGTGGGCGGCCAAAGAAGAGATGGAGGGAGCTGGTAGAAGAGGACTTGAAGATGAAGAACTTGGATGTGGTGACAGTCCAAGACAGGAAGGTGTGGAGGAGACTCATAATAAACAGTGACCCCCACTTAAGTGGGAGAAGCTGCAGAAGAAGAAGATCATAATTATCCTCAATTCGCAGTTTCTTTGGAGGAAATTTTTTTAACCATTTATCCATTTTGTGAGGGTTAATTTGTAAAATTAATTATAATTCATTTACTATTGATAATATCAAACACTTTTAAAAAACGTAAGCAATTTTGATAATATTAATTCACTATTTCTAGTGTAAATGTAAAAATAAGCACAAAAAGGTATTAGAATTGCACAGAAACAATATATACTAAAAAATTGTTGAACTTACTACTAATAGTCAAATAATTAATATGGTGTCATCTATAGATAGCAGGATAACTAAGCAATTTTCCTTCTCTAGTTGGGCTTGTCAACACTAGGATGGTCTACAAACAATGGCAATGATAAGAAGTAAGAGATTTACTCCCTAGTTTTAAAAAACATAACAGCTTTGCCACGGACAATTATGTGTGCAAAGTCGCCCAATGTGCGCTACTCGCAAATTTAAGTTTACAGGATTTTTATAACGTCTTTGTCTATATTAGATATATGTTTAATTGATGAAAGAAAGTAATATTCTTTATCTTTAATTAATTACTTAATTTTTTTCCTATCAATATAAAACTTTTTTTGACGAACCCCTACGTATCGACTCCCGTACCCCCCTGGGGTAAGCATATCACACTTTGGAGACTACTGGTCTAAGGCACTTTGTACCATATCAGTCCACCTTTATCTTGGTCTTCCTGTTGGTCGTTTTCCTGCCAACTTGGCGGAGAACATTGTTTTGCTAATCTTTCCTCACCCATTCTGTTTAAGTGCAAAGCCACCTGATACCACCTGAGATTAGATCTGATAACGCATTCCTGGATGTTGACAATGTCAAATTCTTTCCTAATATCCTCATTTTTAATATGATATTGCCATTGATGCCATCTGTTCACATCTCTAATCTTTCTCAGAACTCTCATATCTGCAGTCTGTAGTCTTTGGTCAAGTGTTTTACTTCTGACCCAGCTCTCAGATCCATAAATTAAAACTGGTTTGAAACTGTTGTATATAGCTAATTTAGTGTTCTGTCTAATTTCTCTCTTATTCCATATGAATTTATTCAGTTGACTTCCTACCATACCAACTTTGTTGATTCTGTTGTCTATTTCCATATTTAATTTACCATCTTCAGTAAAATTCGTCCCTAAGTAGCTGAAATGTTTTACTTGTTCTACAGGTTCTCCGTTCACAACGCAGTTGACATTTTTAACGATTCTGCCTATTTTCATTGTCTTTGTCTTTTTATTGCTGACCTTCATACCATATCTACTACAACAGTTATTCAATTTAGTCAGGGAACCTTGCAGACTTTTAGTGGATTTATTTAGAAGTGTAACATCGTCTGCACAAAGCAAAGAGCTGACATTAACATCTTCAATTTCAATATCATGTTTAATACCACTTTCCTTCATAATTTGATCCATATAGATAATGAATAACAGAGGGGATAACGTACATCCTTGTCTCACACCAGATTTAACATTAAACCATCTTCCTGTACTTCCTTGAATTCTATCTACTGACTTCCAACTCAAATAACTGTAGCGTATTGAATAGCTTCTCTCTTGGCACCTTATCATATGCCTTTTCCAGTTCTACAAAATTTAAATACAGATCTTTGTTATATTTGCATGATTTCTCAACTATTTTTCGTAAAGTGAAGATCTGATCCTGACAGCTTCTATTTGGCCTGAATCCAGCTTGTTCTTCACCAAGCTTTTCTTCCACAATTCTTCTCAATCGTTTCTCAAGTATACTTGCATAGATCTTGCCAGGAACACTCAGTAGGGAAATACCTCTGTAATTCTCACATTCAGTTTTATTTCCCTTTTTATATATGGATACTATGAGAGCTCTACTCCCATCATCGGGAATTTGTCTCTCTGTCCAGGCCTTCTGAACTATGCAGTGCAGCCACTGTAAGACTTTTATACCACCATTATTCAGTATTTCTGGTTGAATATCATCTACTCCTGCTGCCTTTCCACATTTCAAGCCTTTGATGGCTTTTTCTACTTCAAGTATGGATATGCATGCCTGTTGAGTGTTTTTTACCACTTTGCTATCACTGCTTATTTCATTTAGCAATTTTTTTGAAGTAATTACTCTATACGTCAAGGATATCTTTTTCTCCAGTTTTCATGTCACCTTCATCATCTCTAATTCCTTTTGCAACACTCTTTCCTCCATTTCTGAGCTTCTTCAACAACCTCCAGAATATCTTGCCACCTTCTTGATATTTATTTTCTATGTTCTTACCAACGTTTTCCCATGACTTTTGTTTAGCTAGTTTTACAAAGTGTTTAGCTTTCTTACGTATGTCTCTGTATTCTCTAAGAACACAAGCTGATTTATATGCCATGAACTTTTGATATGCTTGTTTCTTTTCCTTCACTGCCTCTTTAACTTCCTGTTTCTGCCATGGAGTTCTGATTTTTCTACACTTGCAGACAACCTCATCACATGCCTCTCTAGCTGAATCAATCAATCTTTCTTTCAGGATTTGCCAGTGAACCTCCAAGGTTTGGTTCCTGTTCTCAAGCCTCAGGAAATTCCTCCACTTCTATCTTAGTAGAACCTTCTGTGGGACCATAGGCAAAAATTAGTTTCATTGTCCATTTCCCCCATTCTGAAATTTGCCCACATCGCTCTACTTGAGACTGCCTGCCATTCAAGAAGATTAGCCTCATATTTAGTGTTGAATACTATGGCTATTCCTTCTTTTTCTTGATTGTCATTGCCTGAATATAGCATTTTGTATTTATTGCTCAGAAAGATCTCACCAGTTTTTGTCTTTTTTTGTTTCGGTCACCCCTGTTATGTCGATCTGGTACTTATCTAATTCCTCAGCTAGCTCCATTTCTTTGCCATTCGGGCTTCTTGTGTTGATAGTACCGATCTTTAATTCTGGTGATGTTGAATTACGGTGTGTTTTCAGATTTGTTCCAGTGGCTGACTTTTTCGCTGTTCGCCCTGGTTTCCTGGCAAAAACAATGGGACCTTGTTTAACCAAGCGACGCCCCAGCTGCCATGAAAGTTTTCATGTTGTACCATCATTTTGTATTTTGGTTTAAACCAATAAGAATACAATTTGGTCGGCTAAATCTCATATTGCCAGCCCATCCTCGTTCATTCAGTATCCAGGTAGATACCCAACCGGGTGCACCACAAGAAGGTGAGAATTGGACATTAGATCAGAAGCTCTGTAGGTTCTCCACCTTCCTTTAAAGGCTATGTGGAGGTCCTCTCTCAGTTATACAGCTTTGATTCTTAAGCACCCCATTATTAGACACTACAAACATACAGGAAAGAAAATATTTGTAAATTTTCAACTGACTCTCTTAAAGCAAAAGTTTTCATAACTTTCATGCACTGAGAACAATAAATAGATTTCATGTTGTACCATCATTTTGTATTTTGGTTTAAACCAATAAGAATACAATTTGGTCGGCTAAATCTCATATTGCCAGCCCATCCTCGTTCATTCAGTATCCAGGTAGATACCCAACCGGGTGCACCACAAGAAGGTGAGAATTGGACATTAGATCAGAAGCTCTGTAGGTTCTCCACCTTCCTTTAAAGGCTATGTGGAGGTCCTCTGTCAGTTATACAGCTTTGATTCTTAAGCACCCCATTATTAGACACTACAAACATACAGGAAAGAAAATATTTGTAAATTTTCAACTGACTCTCTTAAAGCAAAAGTTTTCATAACTTTCATGCACTGAGAACAATAAATAGAATGCATCATCTGGCAACGGGTAGGCCAAGTCTGATACTGTCTGCTTGGAACATTCGTAAGACATGGGGTGATATTTTAAGTCCAATTCCCTTATTGACATCTAAAATGATTTCTGAAAACATAGGATATTGTTAATTTAAAGTTTAGTTTTTAATTATGCTGTGAACTGAAATAGTTTATATTCCACTTCTCATAGTGACTATTCTTTGTTACACATAGGAAGTGAAAGAGCTTTTAGCTTTTGTTAAAGGAGTATTGGAACTTTATCTATGAAACTTATTCAGAGGTCCTAATGTTTAATATTTTATTTTCTGTCAATCCAGCCCTGGTAATAAATAAAGCAAACCAAAGAGTGCAATACTAGTAAATTAAAATTGTTATTTTATTGAAAAAGACATAAACAAGAAAATATAAACAGAAGTTTCAAAGATATAGCGTGGGCGGCCAAAGAAGAGATGGAGGGAGCTGGTAGAAGAGGACTTGAAGATGAAGAACTTGGATGTGGTGACAGTCCAAGACAGGAAGGTGTGGAGGAGACTCATAATAAACAGTGACCCCCACTTAAGTGGGAGAAGCTGCAGAAGAAGAAGATCATAATTATCCTCAATTCGCAGTTTCTTTGGAGGAAATTTTTTTAACCATTTATCCATTTTGTGAGGGTTAATTTGTAAAATTAATTATAATTCATTTACTATTGATAATATCAAACACTTTTAAAAAACGTAAGCAATTTTGATAATATTAATTCACTATTTCTAGTGTAAATGTAAAAATAAGCACAAAAAGGTATTAGAATTGCACAGAAACAATATATACTAAAAAATTGTTGAACTTACTACTAATAGTCAAATAATTAATATGGTGTCATCTATAGATAGCAGGATAACTAAGCAATTTTCCTTCTCTAGTTGGGCTTGTCAACACTAGGATGGTCTACAAACAATGGCAATGATAAGAAGTAAGAGATTTACTCCCTAGTTTTAAAAAACATAACAGCTTTGCCACGGACAATTATGTGTGCAAAGTCGCCCAATGTGCGCTACTCGCAAATTTAAGTTTACAGGATTTTTATAACGTCTTTGTCTATATTAGATATATGTTTAATTGATGAAAGAAAGTAATATTCTTTATCTTTAATTAATTACTTAATTTTTTTCCTATCAATATAAAACTTTTTTTGACGAACCCCTACGTATCGACTCCCGTACCCCCCTGGGGTAAGCATATCACACTTTGGAGACTACTGGTCTAAGGCACTTTGTACCATATCAGTCCACCTTTATCTTGGTCTTCCTGTTGGTCGTTTTCCTGCCAACTTGGCGGAGAACATTGTTTTGCTAATCTTTCCTCACCCATTCTGTTTAAGTGCAAAGCCACCTGATACCACCTGAGATTAGATCTGATAACGCATTCCTGGATGTTGACAATGTCAAATTCTTTCCTAATATCCTCATTTTTAATATGATATTGCCATTGATGCCATCTGTTCACATCTCTAATCTTTCTCAGAACTCTCATATCTGCAGTCTGTAGTCTTTGGTCAAGTGTTTTACTTCTGACCCAGCTCTCAGATCCATAAATTAAAACTGGTTTGAAACTGTTGTATATAGCTAATTTAGTGTTCTGTCTAATTTCTCTCTTATTCCATATGAATTTATTCAGTTGACTTCCTACCATACCAACTTTGTTGATTCTGTTGTCTATTTCCATATTTAATTTACCATCTTCAGTAAAATTCGTCCCTAAGTAGCTGAAATGTTTTACTTGTTCTACAGGTTCTCCGTTCACAACGCAGTTGACATTTTTAACGATTCTGCCTATTTTCATTGTCTTTGTCTTTTTATTGCTGACCTTCATACCATATCTACTACAACAGTTATTCAATTTAGTCAGGGAACCTTGCAGACTTTTAGTGGATTTATTTAGAAGTGTAACATCGTCTGCACAAAGCAAAGAGCTGACATTAACATCTTCAATTTCAATATCATGTTTAATACCACTTTCCTTCATAATTTGATCCATATAGATAATGAATAACAGAGGGGATAACGTACATCCTTGTCTCACACCAGATTTAACATTAAACCATCTTCCTGTACTTCCTTGAATTCTATCTACTGACTTCCAACTCAAATAACTGTAGCGTATTGAATAGCTTCTCTCTTGGCACCTTATCATATGCCTTTTCCAGTTCTACAAAATTTAAATACAGATCTTTGTTATATTTGCATGATTTCTCAACTATTTTTCGTAAAGTGAAGATCTGATCCTGACAGCTTCTATTTGGCCTGAATCCAGCTTGTTCTTCACCAAGCTTTTCTTCCACAATTCTTCTCAATCGTTTCTCAAGTATACTTGCATAGATCTTGCCAGGAACACTCAGTAGGGAAATACCTCTGTAATTCTCACATTCAGTTTTATTTCCCTTTTTATATATGGATACTATGAGAGCTCTACTCCCATCATCGGGAATTTGTCTCTCTGTCCAGGCCTTCTGAACTATGCAGTGCAGCCACTGTAAGACTTTTATACCACCATTATTCAGTATTTCTGGTTGAATATCATCTACTCCTGCTGCCTTTCCACATTTCAAGCCTTTGATGGCTTTTTCTACTTCAAGTATGGATATGCATGCCTGTTGAGTGTTTTTTACCACTTTGCTATCACTGCTTATTTCATTTAGCAATTTTTTTGAAGTAATTACTCTATACGTCAAGGATATCTTTTTCTCCAGTTTTCATGTCACCTTCATCATCTCTAATTCCTTTTGCAACACTCTTTCCTCCATTTCTGAGCTTCTTCAACAACCTCCAGAATATCTTGCCACCTTCTTGATATTTATTTTCTATGTTCTTACCAACGTTTTCCCATGACTTTTGTTTAGCTAGTTTTACAAAGTGTTTAGCTTTCTTACGTATGTCTCTGTATTCTCTAAGAACACAAGCTGATTTATATGCCATGAACTTTTGATATGCTTGTTTCTTTTCCTTCACTGCCTCTTTAACTTCCTGTTTCTGCCATGGAGTTCTGATTTTTCTACACTTGCAGACAACCTCATCACATGCCTCTCTAGCTGAATCAATCAATCTTTCTTTCAGGATTTGCCAGTGAACCTCCAAGGTTTGGTTCCTGTTCTCAAGCCTCAGGAAATTCCTCCACTTCTATCTTAGTAGAACCTTCTGTGGGACCATAGGCAAAAATTAGTTTCATTGTCCATTTCCCCCATTCTGAAATTTGCCCACATCGCTCTACTTGAGACTGCCTGCCATTCAAGAAGATTAGCCTCATATTTAGTGTTGAATACTATGGCTATTCCTTCTTTTTCTTGATTGTCATTGCCTGAATATAGCATTTTGTATTTATTGCTCAGAAAGATCTCACCAGTTTTTGTCTTTTTTTGTTTCGGTCACCCCTGTTATGTCGATCTGGTACTTATCTAATTCCTCAGCTAGCTCCATTTCTTTGCCATTCGGGCTTCTTGTGTTGATAGTACCGATCTTTAATTCTGGTGATGTTGAATTACGGTGTGTTTTCAGATTTGTTCCAGTGGCTGACTTTTTCGCTGTTCGCCCTGGTTTCCTGGCAAAAACAATGGGACCTTGTTTAACCAAGCGACGCCCCAGCTGCCATGAAAGTTTTCATGTTGTACCATCATTTTGTATTTTGGTTTAAACCAATAAGAATACAATTTGGTCGGCTAAATCTCATATTGCCAGCCCATCCTCGTTCATTCAGTATCCAGGTAGATACCCAACCGGGTGCACCACAAGAAGGTGAGAATTGGACATTAGATCAGAAGCTCTGTAGGTTCTCCACCTTCCTTTAAAGGCTATGTGGAGGTCCTCTCTCAGTTATACAGCTTTGATTCTTAAGCACCCCATTATTAGACACTACAAACATACAGGAAAGAAAATATTTGTAAATTTTCAACTGACTCTCTTAAAGCAAAAGTTTTCATAACTTTCATGCACTGAGAACAATAAATAGATTTCATGTTGTACCATCATTTTGTATTTTGGTTTAAACCAATAAGAATACAATTTGGTCGGCTAAATCTCATATTGCCAGCCCATCCTCGTTCATTCAGTATCCAGGTAGATACCCAACCGGGTGCACCACAAGAAGGTGAGAATTGGACATTAGATCAGAAGCTCTGTAGGTTCTCCACCTTCCTTTAAAGGCTATGTGGAGGTCCTCTGTCAGTTATACAGCTTTGATTCTTAAGCACCCCATTATTAGACACTACAAACATACAGGAAAGAAAATATTTGTAAATTTTCAACTGACTCTCTTAAAGCAAAAGTTTTCATAACTTTCATGCACTGAGAACAATAAATAGAATGCATCATCTGGCAACGGGTAGGCCAAGTCTGATACTGTCTGCTTGGAACATTCGTAAGACATGGGGTGATATTTTAAGTCCAATTCCCTTATTGACATCTAAAATGATTTCTGAAAACATAGGATATTGTTAATTTAAAGTTTAGTTTTTAATTATGCTGTGAACTGAAATAGTTTATATTCCACTTCTCATAGTGACTATTCTTTGTTACACATAGGAAGTGAAAGAGCTTTTAGCTTTTGTTAAAGGAGTATTGGAACTTTATCTATGAAACTTATTCAGAGGTCCTAATGTTTAATATTTTATTTTCTGTCAATCCAGCCCTGGTAATAAATAAAGCAAACCAAAGAGTGCAATACTAGTAAATTAAAATTGTTATTTTATTGAAAAAGACATAAACAAGAAAATATAAACAGAAGTTTCAAAGATATTTTAAACTGGACACTTTGAAAAACATACTGTTCTTTGGAAAGTTAACACTCTTTGTTACATTAGGCATCATCAAATTCCTGCCATGTACCCTCAAGGGGGTGTACAGGATATGATAATATACGGGGGACCGGAAAGTAATCAATTTTTTGAACTACATTTTTAATATAAATTTTATTAAAGAACAAATTAACATTATTCAATTCTGTAATTGCCATCATTAATTATAACCTTATTCCAACAATCTACTAAGTTTAGAATTCCTTTTTTGAACAAAGTTTTTTCTTTGGAGGCTAAAAATGATATCAAACTCCTTTGGACATCATCTTGTGAATGGAAGGTTTAATTTCTTATGCTGTGTTCTAAGGACCTGAATAAGTGATCGTCACTAGGGGCACTATCTGGCGAATATGGAGGATGTGGTAGAAGTTTCCATCCTAACTGCCTAATTTTTTCTAGAGTCATTCTTGCAGAATGTGGTTTTGCATTATCTTGCTGCAAAATTACCCCTTTTCGATTGACAAGTGCAGGACTTTTGATTAACAATGCTTGATGTAATCGCTCTAATTGTTCACAGTAGATGGCTGCTGTGATAGTCTTACCTTGTTCCACGAGTTCGTAATGAATAATTCCATGAATATCCCACCAAATGCACAACAGAGCCTTTTAGGTGTTGGAATTGGAGTTTGATTTGGAGAAAGCCACTGTTTTTTGCGTTTATTATTCTTATACAGCACCCATTTTTCGTCACCAGTTACGACTCGTTCAAAAAAAGCGGTTATTTTGTTCTCTGGTCAGCAATGAATTGCAAATCGCCTGTCTCTGTGCTTTATTGTGTTCTAACATTTCATGCAGTACCCATACACCTTGTTTAAGAACCTTGCCACACTCATGTAAGTGCTCTTGGAAGTTGACCATGATGAATTAAGTTTCTCTGCTAATTCTTGTATGGTTTGTTTTGGATCTGATTCAATGACAGTCTTAAGAGCATTGTCATCTAGAATAAAAGTCTTCCAGATCGAGGACGATCAGAGAGATCAAAATTTTTTTCTGCAAATCTCCTAAACCATCGCTGACATTTGTTAACATTCAATATGTCTCCATAAGTTGAGCAAATGATTTTGGTAGCCTTGGTAGCATTCTCTCCTTGGTGAAACAAAAGCAGCATACAATGACATAAATGGTGCTCTTCAACTTTAAAGTCCGCCATATTAAAAAAAAATGATCTAAAATTAAAAAAAAAAGATTTTTTAAATAGAAAAGTAATGCTAATATTTAAATAAATATCAAATTTAATAATTTGTGTTATTTAAGAAAAAAACAGTCAGCTAAAAATGACCTATTAAAAATAATTAATTACTTTCCATTCCCCCTTATACTACATGAAAAATTTACATCATTACTAACTTCCTATCTACAATTTTCCTCCAAATCAGTCTATTATTTGTCAAGACTCAAACATTATCAGATCTTATATTTCTATTGTCTAAGGCAGTACAGTATCAATCCAACTATATCTTGGTCTTCCTTGTGGCCGTTTTCCTGCCAACCTGGCAGAAAACACTTGTTTTGCTAATCTTTCCTTGCCCATTCTGTTTAAGTGACCATACCACCTGAGATTAGCTATGCTAATGCATTCCTGGATACTGACAATGTCGAATTCTTTCCTAATTTCCTTGTTTTTAATATGATATTGCCATTGATGCCATCTGTTGATGCCTCTAATCTTTTTCAGGACTTTCATATCTGCAGAGTCTAGTCTTTGGTCAAGTGTTTTACTTCTGACCCAGCTCTCAGATCCATAAGTTAAAACTAGTTTGAACACTGTCTTGTATACAGCTAATTTAGTGTTCCGACTAATTTCTCTCTTATTCCATATGAATTTATTCAGTTGACTTCCTACCATACCAGCTTTGTTAATTCTGTTGTCTATTTCTATATTTAATTTACCATCTTCAGTGAAACTCGTGCCTAAGTAGCTGAAATGTTTTACTTCTTCCACAAGTTCTCCATTCACAACACAGTTGACATTTTCAATGATTCTGCCTATTTTTATTGTCTTAGTCTTTTTATTGCTGACCTTCATACCATATCTGTTACAACAGCTATTCAATTTAGTCAGGGAATCTTGCAGACTTGTAGCAGATTTATTTAGAAGTATGACATTGTCTGCATAAAGCAAAGAGCTGACATTAACATCTCCAATTTTGATATCATGTTTAATACCACTTTCTTCATTATGTGATCCATATAGATAATGAATAACAGAGGGGATAATGTACATCCTTGTCTCACACCAGATTTAACATTAAACCATCTTCCTGTATTTCCTTCAATTCTAACTGCTGACTTACAACTCAAATAAAGACTAAGTATTGCTTGATATAATGCCCCATTGACACCATATGACTGTTACGTATTGAATAGCTTCTCTCTTCGCACCTTGTCATATGCCTTTTTCAGATCGATAAAACTTAAATACAGATCTTTGTTATGTTTCCGTGATTTCTCGACTAATTGTCGTAAAGTGAAGATCTGATACTGACAGCCTCTATTTGACCTGAATCCAGCTTGTTCTTCCCCAAGCTTTTCTTCCTCAATTCTTCGCAACCGTTTCTCAAGTATACTTGCATAGATCTTGCCAGGAACACTCAATAGGGAAACACGTCTGTAATTCTCACATTCAGTTTTATTTCCCTTTTTATATATGGATACTATGAGAGCTCTACTCCAATCATCAGGAATTTGTCCCTATGTTCAGGCATTCTGAACTATGCAGTACAGCCACTGTAAGACTTTTATACCACCATACTTCACCATTTCTGGTCGAATATTATCTACTCCTGCTGCCTTTCCACATTTGAAGCCTTTGATGGCTTTTTCTACTTCAAGTATGGATATGCATTCCTGATTGAATGCCTAGTCAGTGTTTTTTTACCACTGTGCTGTCATCACTGCTTGTTTCATTTAGCAGTTTTTCAAAGTAATCACTCCATTCTTCAAGGATATCTTTTTCTCCTGTTTTCATGTCACCTTTATCATCTCTAACTCCTTTTACAGCACTCTTTCCTCCATTCCTAAACTTCTTCAACAACCTCAAGAATATTTTGCCGCCTTCTTGATATTTATTTTCTATGTACTTGCCAAAGTCCTCCCATGACTTTTGTTTAGCTGGTTTTACACAGTGTTTAACTTTCTGTCATTTGTCTCTGTATTCTCTAAGAGCACAAGCTGACTTATTTGCCAGGAACTTTTGATGTGTTTTCTTCTTTTCCTTCACTGCCTCTTTAACTTTCTGTGTCCACCAGGGAGCTCTAATTTTTCCATCCTTGCAGACAACTTCACCACATGCCTCTCTGGTTAAATCGATCATGGTTTTCTTCAAGGCTTGCCACTGAATCTCCAAGGTTTGATTCCTGTTCTCAAACTCTTTCATTCTTTCTTCAATAATCTTTGTGTATTTTAGTCTGCAGTTCACATCTGAGAGTTGCCCAGCTTTTATTCGCTTTAAAACTTTCTTACATATTATTCTTTTCATTATGAAATTCAATTTTATCCTGCTCAAGACTAAATAGTGATCACTTCCAATTTCATATCCTCTGTACCCTCTGGTGTCCTGCACCAGGGAGAAAACATCACTATCAACAATAACATAGTCAATGAGACTTTTCTTATTCTTTGCCTCTTCTCTCACTGTGAATATGTGAACATTTTTATGTTGGAACATGGTGTTAGTAATAACCAGTCCATGTCCTGAGCAGAAATCCAACAGGTATTTGCCATTATTATTAGCTTTGCTCTTTTCTCCAAATTTTCCCAAAATATTTTTGTATGTCTGACAATCATTTCCTACTCTGCTATTTAGATCCCCAACAAGGACCAATGTTTCCTTTTTCATTGTGTCAGTTGCTTTTTCTGAAGCCTCAACAAATTCCTCCACTTCTACCTTAGTAGATTCTTCTGTGGGACCATAGGCACAAATAAGGCTCATTGTGCCGTTTACCAATCTCATATTTGCCCACATTACTCTACTTGAGACTGCCTGCCATTCAAGAAGATTTGCCTCGTATTTTGTGTTGAATACTATGGCTAATCCTTCTTTTCCTCGATTGTCATTACCTGAATATAACATTTTGTATTTATTGCTCAGAAAGATCTCACCAGTTTTTGTCATTTTTGTTTCAGTCACCCCTATTATGTCGATCTGGTACTTATTCTAATTCCTCTGCTAGCTCCATTTCTTTGCCATTCAGGCTTCTTATGTTGATAGTACCGATCTTTAACTCTGGTGATGTTGAGTTAAGGTGTATTTTCAGATTTGTTCTAGTAGCTGACTTTTCGCTGTTCACCCTGGTTCCCTGGCGAAAACAACAGGGGCCTTGTTTAACTGGGTTACGCCGCTGCTGGCATGAAATTTTATGATGTTGTACCATCATTTATTATTTTGGTTTAACCAATAAGAATACAATTTGGTCGGCTGAATCCCAAATTGGAAGTCCATCCTCGTTCGTTCAGTATCCAGGTTGAAACCCGACAGGGTACACCATGAGAAGGTGAGGATTGGACATTAGGTCAGAACCCCTGGTCGGTTCTCCGCATTCCTTTAAAGGCTAGGTGGAGGTCTCCTCTCAGTTATACAGCTTTGACCCTTTAGCTCCCCTGCTTGTTTCAATTAGCAATTTTTCGAAGTTATTACTCTATACTTCGAGGATATCTTTTTCTCCTGTTTTCGTGTCACCTTTATCATCTCTAATTCCTTTTACAGCACTCTTTCCTTCATTTCTGAGAGTCTTCAGGTAACTCCATAATATCTTGCAAATTTCTTGATATTTATTTTCTATGTTTTTGCCAAAGTCTTCTCATGACTTTTGTTTAGCTAGTTTTACACAGTGTTTAGCTTTCTTACATTTGTCTTTGTATTATCTAAGAGAATAAGCCGACTTATTTGCCAGGAACTTTTAATATGCTTTCTTCTTTTCCTTCACTGCCTCTTTTACTTCCTGTGTCCACCATGGAATTCTCATTTTTCTATCCTTGCAGACATCCTCACCACATGCCTCTCTGACTGAATCAATCAGGGTTTTCTTCAAGGTTTGGTTCCTGTTCTCAAACTCTTTCATTTTTTTTCTTCAATAATCTTTGTGTATTTTAGTCTATAGTTCTCATCTGAGAGCTGCTCGACTTTTATTTGCTTTAAAACTTTCTGACAAGTTATTCTTTTCAATATGAAATTCAATTTTATCATGCTCTAGACTAAATAGTGATCGCTTCCAATTTCAAATCCTCTGTACACTCTGGTGTCCTTCACCAGGGAGAAAACATCACTATCACCAATAACATAGTCAATGAGACTTTTCTTATTTCTTGCCTCTTCTCTTCATGTGAATTCATGCACATTTTTATGTTCAGAAATTATGTTGCAGTAGGCAAAAGTTTAAAATGATTCATTAAATTCTCGTTTTATCTGCTAGAGGAATAGCTTTATGTGTAAAACAGATATTCCTTTTGATTCTGCAAAGTAAATTTGATTTGAGAATGCAAGTTATTTACAATTCAGAGGGAATATTCATTTTTCAAAGCATTCCAAATATAAATTAGTCAGATTTGATGATATATCCAGATGAAATATCCAGAAATGATTCCTATATTGAGAAAGAATTTTTATCTCAAGAATGTACAATCACTGGATATTTCACCTGGAAAGATTAACTTTACAAACACAGATTGAAGGAGCTACAGTGTGCTTATCTCTATTGCCAAATTTAAATAAGTTTTATTTAGAACACCTAGAAGTAAGAATCTCTCATCCCTAAATCTCCTTTCTGGCTTCACTATTTAGGTGACATTTTCACTATTTGGAGTGCACTGAATTGGAGCTCCTTTCCTTTCTGCATAAATTAATAATTTACATTCTCAAATCAAATTTTTTAGAGAAAGAATCATCATGAAGAGTATCTTTTTTTTTTTTTTTTTTTTTTTTTTTTTAGACACACATCAACAGAGAATCTGAGTAATCACTTTCAACTACCCTTTACCATAAACTGATTTTTACAGGTTGTTATTCCTATTTTGTCTGTAACTATCCATATCAAAAATATGGAATTTTAAAATCCTCAGTATCCAGAACACATGAAACTTTGCTTCTTTGAAGTATCCCCTTCAACAAGAATTAGAAACTGTCAAATAAGTGGTACTGTTACCAAGAACAAGAAATACATATGAAATCATTGACATATATAAAATCTTTGCTAAAAACTCTCGAAGGGAAGTTCAGTCTCAGAATTCCTATTCCTTATATTAAAAACATTTCTAAACATTTCAAGACTGTCAAATATTTTGAAGAAATTCCAAATCACTTTCACCTTTAAACC
The DNA here is from genome assembly GCF_054136105.1 of Typopeltis vanoorti. Classification (NCBI taxonomy): domain Eukaryota; kingdom Metazoa; phylum Arthropoda; class Arachnida; order Uropygi; family Thelyphonidae; genus Typopeltis; species Typopeltis vanoorti. Next base: position 20,860,297 of record NC_143564.1, read on the forward strand.
CATTAACTAAATCCATAATCTCTTCTCTTTTCCAAAAGACATCATTTTAGTCAAATGGAAAGATCAGTTAAAAAAAAAAGAAAACTTATTTCATAATTTCAGAGACATATCCAGTTTATCAAATCTCATAAATCTGGTATAGCCCAACATTGAATCAGATGCATTAGCCATGGGATTAACTGGAATAATACCTAACTTTTGCATAACTGTACTTGTAAATTTGAACATTTATTCAAAGAAAGTTCGGAAGCCTTATTCCAAAAGTTAGTGAGATTGTTATCCTCCATTGTATTAAATAATTTTTAATATATACGCATATCACAGTCATATGTTATCCTTGCTACTGTAAAATCGTATATAGAAGGATTTTTATACAAAAATACCTTATATGCCGATTTTTACTGGAAAACGAAAATCCATTCAAATATACTTGTGGTTAATCAGTTTTTTTCATATAGTTATGTAATATGGAATTAATTTAAAGTGAACTGTTAAATAATGTAACCGCCAAATTAATGTAAATAACAAAGAAAGTTAAGTGTGAATAATTTGTAACAAAAGAAAGTTCCAGACAAGGAAATATTCCAGACGGATTAACTTATGACCTGAGGCAATTACTGGCATGAAGGTCAAAGTGTGCACTGGGGTTTCCTGCTATTTCGCAACGATGAAAGAGGTGGTGGGTGTAGACTCACGAAATACCCAAGGGAATACAAACGTAGCAGAACCCAAGGTTGAAGGAAGAGAATAAAAAGGGGAAAGATCGATAGATCGGTGCTCCATTTCCTGCAGGTAGTTGAGAAGGCTCTTTTTCATTGGTAGCATGTGGTGCTTAGTTGTGCACTTTTGATTTTGTCGTCGCCTTTACCCAGACGCTTTTCTGGTTCTCGATTCCAATCCTAGATGCAAAGAATTTGAGTGTGTCTTGCTGATTCAAGGTTGCAAATCCATGTCCTGCCAACAGACGTCTGGAAGTGATAAAAGGCTCGATTATGCAGTAACAACGGCCAGTTCCAAAATTCTTGCTGCCAAGTTTTCTTAAGGTCTCCGTAGATGAAATATCTTTGATATCGTAAAAGGCACCCTGTAATGAGCTATAACGGAAGGTAAAAGACAAAGATAACTTTCTAAAGGATGTAACATTGCGGACTAGATGACTAAAAAGTAAGGCCTTGTATAGGAAATTTCTGTATCTGAGTTATGTGTGTTAAGTTAGAATTAGCATACGTGAAGATTTAGAGTACGTGATATGAGTTAATGTCTCAGTTAAAATATGATACAGTATGCACAAGTCTGTTATAGTGTATGAATAATTTATAGGAATAATTAGTGCATGTCAATTTGTTTAAAGAAGAAATTGTAAAGCTAGGTTAATTAATTTGAATCCATGCTAATATTGGTGAAAAGTATAGAGCCTGAGAGATATTTTTATTTTAGTATTGACACTTTTGTATTTTCAATTAGAATGAAAAAATGGTTTTGTTTACCAAATAATTTGCCTGATTCCTGCATACCAACACACTGCTCATAAAAATCGAACCTAAGGGGAACATGATCTAAGGGGAGCATGTAGGTTTACCACGACTGTAGAATTGAGCTTTACATTGCTTGATAGAGTATTGGGAGTTAGAAGTATTTCCGTGCTAAACGAAGTTTTTTTTCTTTAAGAAGGATATTTAAATCTTATCTGAGACTCCTGATGGTGCAGTTGAAATAAAAAAAATAAATTTTCAGAAGTCGAAATTGAAGAAATACACTTGCTGTTATAACAAAGGAATTTGGCTCTAACCCGAGGCAAGTTCCCAAGTTATAAAATTACGAACGTGTGAATAGCATAGATACAACCTTCAGAAAGGAGGAGTGTCAAAAGGTTAAGAATAAGAATTAAAGATAAGTAACTAGATCAAGCAATGGATTAATATACTCAGAGTTGCGACTGTTAAGGTTGAAGTAAAGTTAATGTTAAAGTTAAGATAAGATAAGTTTTGAACAAAGAATAAAACAATTGTAATAAAAGATTTAAGATAATAATATAAAAACCATCGTTTTTGCACTACCACTTGGCCGCACATTTAGGATTCTGTAACACACAAGTTTCTCTGTTCTTTTTTTTTCAAATTTCTATTATTGTTCTTCAACCAACACAGAATGTTAGTTGAAGAACAACAGAATGTTTTATGTTGCATAAAATGAAATATTTGTGATTAATACATAATAATTATTTCACTATAGTGTACCATGTTTTGCACAAATATGGAATTTCCACAGGTATTTTTATACATAGAAAACTTCATGGCCTTGTCATGCTTCTTTATCGAGGACCATATGCCTTTTGGATGGTGACTGAATGCCTCTAAGTCAGAATCCACTCTAGCCACTACAGTGATAATAAAATTTTGAAAGGCAATGCTAGGTGAAGTTGCTTTCATACTGTTACGGTGCAATCGCTCTGGTGATGAGGCCATTAGAATGGAAGCATTAAGGGTAGCTGTTGATACTATGCAGCCGCTGCTTTCTGCATCACATCCATTCAAGTGTGCCATGGGCACTGAATCATCTGCAATGACCTAGATACTTGTATGAGTGTTGTGCTTAGAATAGCAGCTATCATGCTGCAATCTATTGAGGCTCAACTGTACATTTGGATGAAAGTCAGTTGTATTTATCATTTTAATAAATATGAATTATTTGAAATTTCCCTCAGGAAAAGAATGATTTTTCCATTTATAGAGAAAAAACATACTAAAGCTATTATGATGCTCATTTAAAACATAATATGTTATAAGTTATTGCTATTAAAAAAAGAAAGAAAGAAAAGAAGATAATACTGATAGATTACTTTTTGTCTTTTCAGGGTCACATTTCCTGAAATACTTAATTTAAATGAATTTGTGAAGATGGATATTGAAGTAAGATTACTTTTTTCTTTACTTTGTTTTATTAAATAAAATATTAAATTGGAATGGATATGGCTTCATTTTACAGAATGCTTAGAATTGAAGTTTTTAATATTAAGTTTTGTAACTGGTTTTTCTGGTTATGTGTTTGCATGCTATTTTTGATTGGGTTCTGTGTAACTTTTTTTTTTTCCAGAGAGAGATTTTTGGTCGTGAAAGGGATCGTTAAGCACTTGTTATTTTTCCCCCATTAACTGCTTAATTAGTTAAGATATTCACCTGTATCATGCCTTGACACACTTAGAGACAAGACTATGAAGTCACCCTTGGAATGGCATATCCACCTCTGTTAGCAGTTGTGAATGCAATTAATTTGTCTTTCCTTTGATTGTGAGTTAATCCAAGAAATCTAAAGCTACATGTAACTTGAAATATTTATAATTAAGATGAAACTGTACAGAGATAGCTTTTTTATTTTATTAGTGCATTTTATTGCATATATATAAATTTTATGAGCAATAGCAGCTAAATGGGAAAACTTCATGTATTTACAATATATGATTTTTATATAAATCAGATTTAAATTTAATTACACCTTGTTGCTTATTGTGTTTACAGTATATATGTATACAGTAGTATGTTAACATGCATTAAAGTTTATTGCTGTTAGTCTCATTCACAGGATGCACATATACAAATTGAATTTCAGTATGTAATTATTCATGTAAATTAATATAACACTGTATAAATAGTATAAGAAAATAGAAAAAACATTGTTTAATTTGGTCATTCGCCCTTCTTTATGAAATTATCAAGAGATAATTGGACAATGGCATTTCTTCATAAATCTCTCAATAACAGAAAATCATTGCCTCATTGGACTTTTTAGAATCATTAGGCATTAGGATCTATCTTCATTTCCATATCTAGATCAATTTTAAAAGGAATGTTTATGCATGGGTTTACTTTTCCAGTATACTCTACAACAGTGCACATAAACACTACAAATTATTAAAAATTGTTAAAATTATTATACACAGACATAGTAAGTTGGTGTTCAATAGTAAACAACCCGAGACTGAGGGAGGTACACCGTGCAGAAAGAGGGCTTGTCTACCTTGCAGAAGACTGCTTTAGACTGAATGTGAGTGTAGGTACATAAAGTAAAATTTTTATTACTAGAAATTTTTTTCTTTATTCTTCTCCTCTGTTCTAAGGATAGGTTGAGTCCACTGCGAATGGTGATTAGCACAGAGAATGGTGGATTAGTCTTCCACCATTCTCTGTCAAAGCAAGCACTTTCATATTTGAAAGTCCAACTATGTTAATCTTCGTCTTTCCCTGGGTCTTGTACCCTCCATAGTGCCATCTAATACCAGGCAAGGAAGTCTCTCTGGTTCCATTCACAAAATGTGACCAGACTAATGGAGTGATGCTTTTTAACTGTGTTAAGAATTGTTGAGTTAGGGACATTCAAATCTTGCAGCGCTTGTGCATTATTCTTATGTTCTGTTAAATGAGTTCCGTTGATTTTCCTGAAGCATTTCATTTAAAATGCTAACAGTTTTTTTCTCTGCTTCCTTTTTTAAGGTCCAAGTTTCTGCTCCGTAGAAGTCTTTTGGTAGTATTGTACTTTCGTATAATTTTATTTTTAGAGTTGTAGGAATTTTGTTATTTTTTCAAATTTTATTAAGTTTATTCATCATTGACCATGCTATGTAGAGTCTGTTTTGTTGTTGTTATGCCATTTAAATTTGAAGTCAAATATGCTCCTAGGTAATTAAAGTCATTACCTTTTACTGCGGTTTCCTGTTTAAGAATCTGTATATCTTCCAGGCATCTTCAAACTTTCATTATCTTTGCTATACTTGAATTTCTGCAGGTTTCTTGTAATTTTGCAAGCTGTTATTGAAGATTTGATTTGTTATCTGTTATAATGAGTACATCATATGTGTATGATATGTGTGAGTGGTCTTCCATTGACATTTACTCCTTTTATTGAGGACAGTGCTTCTTTAATGAGTTCTTGGATGAAAATGTTAAAAAGGCCATGTGTGAGTAGGCATATTTGCATAACTCTTGTTTGATTTCAAATTTTTTTGTTGTGATATTTTATATTGAACTACTGTACAGTTACTCCCCGAGTTACGTAACACGCGACTTGCGTAAATTCGCAGTTACGTAATAAATCTACTAGCGCGTATGAACGTGTTTGCGGCTTTGCGCAGGTGTGTCTTTGACAGCCTTATTGCAGCACAGTATAGATGCCTCATGCTGTTAGCTCAGTCGCTTGTTATCACTGCTAGTTTCATTGTTTTTTTTTTATCCTTAAAATGGAATGCAAACACAAAACCGAATCGCAGATAATAAATCTAAAAAACAAAGGTCTGCAATTACTTTAGAAGAAAAGTTGAAAATAATTATTATGTATGAAGGAGAGAAAATTCTATCAACAGTAGCTCTGGAAATAAATTGACCCATTTCGACAGCGAATACAATAGTGAAGGATAAAGTTTGCTTTGTCGAAAGCACGAAAGGTGCGGTAGTGTTGAAGGGCATAATTATTACCAAGAAGAGGCTGGATCCGATTATAAAAAATAATGTAAGACTGCGGTATGAATAGCCATTGAACATTTTATTGTATGTATGTAATTTACAAAATCGATTTGCATAAAATTCGAGTTACGTAAAGGTTTACAGAACGCATTACTTATGTAACTCAGGGTATAACTGTACTTGTATTCTGATAGGAGTTTGAAACAAATCTTAGTATTTCAAAGTCTGTGTTTTTATTTGTTAATATTTAAATAAGTTTTCCTCTATTGACAGAATGAAATGCTTGTTTAAAATCCACAGAACAGAATGTAAAAGTTTCTCCCATGTGATTTCAACCAGACCATGAAAAGAAAAAATATGGCCAAGAATTGGCCATATTTTTTTCTGTTTTCCGTATTTTTCCTTTTTTTTTTTTTTTTTTTTCCTCTCTATTAGCTGTTTGTAGATGTTATTTAGATAATTCTAATATAATTTTTACAAAGATTTTGTAATAGTGGCAAAGAAGAGCAATTGGTCTATAATTGTTACATTTTTGAACATCACTTTTGAGATGTTCAAAACAATGTCGTCTCAAACATTTGTTCATTAACAAATTGAGAATAGGTGAAAATAGTTTGCTTTTAGTGGATGACTCCCCCTGTGGAATAAGATTTTAACAGGCGGTTCTTTTGCTTGGTTCTGTGTTAGATACAAATTCCGATTTAAGTGCTGGCATTAAAATTATCGTGATTATTTATGACAAAGAGGAAGTGTTTTATGTAGGATAGATCCTAAGGTGTTTCTCCTGTATGCTTGCCTAGAGCAAAAATAAATTATCTAAATAGTTATCTGTACAGAAAAATTACCAATATTCTAAAGGGTTTGTTAGAGGAAATGAATGTTACAAACTTTGGGACCATTTGACTCCAAGTATGCTCCTTTACTTGGAATTTCCTGCACCAGAAATTGTCTTTTGATTCAATAATTTTCTTTTCATAAGACTATTACACTTTTTTTTTATTTTTTTATAATCTTTGTCAAGTAGCTTTATTTTATCCTCCTACATGTTTCACCAATCTTTTTCTATTGGCATACTAGTTTGTATTCCCCAGGGAATACAAACTAGTATGCTAAAATGAAGGTTACAGACTAGGTTATAACTGATGGTTCTAATTCATACAAAAAAATTGGTATTGTGCGTGTCTCGTTAACGTGATTTATTCGTTATGGCTCATGACGTAATTGTTATGAAAATTCATTTCTTTGATGTTTAATGATCTGATAAAAGTTTTCCAAATTTCTGATAAAATTAGACCTTGATTCTTGTTTAGGTTTTCAGTTTTACGGGCGACTGTAGCTGCTTCTTTAAAGGTTCTTGAATGGTAGTTATCTTCTATGTATGGCATAAGGCTCTTATCCCACTCAATGTGATGGTTAGTAGAGGCAAAGTGGCATGAAAGGCCTGAAATGTCTTGTCTGTTATTTCTGACATATCCTATGCGTTCTTTCTTTCTCGTTTCAAAGCTTCTAGAGGTCTGATCTACGTAACTAATACCACATGAGCAAGATATATTATATACTCCAGAGTACTTGTAGAATGGGTGAGGATCTTTCGGTGATCTTAAAAATTTCCGAATAGTGTTGATTGGTTTGAATGCCACTCTGATCTTATGTGGTTTTAAAAGGTTAGCTAATTTTTTGGAAAGGTTGCTGACAAAAGGAATCGTAATTGTACTGATGTATTGGACATCATCACGTTGTCGATGTGGTATATCAGTAAAGAGAATCTTGTTATAGAGTCTTTTTGGGTAACCATTTAAAGAAAGTTCTCTGGATATTGTGGTTAATTCCGTTAGTAGGTCATCCTTGTCTGTCGTATACTGTATAGCTCTTTTCTTGAGACTATGGATAATGCTAAGTTTCTGAGCTATGTGATGAGCTGAGTTGAAATGGAGGTAACGTCCAGTATTTGTAGGTTTTCTGTATACAGATAGGTTGATACTATTATTGGATTGTTTCTTTATTAAAATGTCAAGGAATGGCAGTTTTTTATCTTTTTCCATTTCTAATGTGAATTTGATGGTATTGTGGAAACTATTGATTTGGTTGAGCTAATTCATTAGTTCTTCTTTCGTATGATCCCAAATGATAAAGATGTCATCTACATATCTGTACCAAATTTTCGGTTTTGGAATGATCTGGGTTAAGATTTTTTTTTCTCTAGATCTTCCATGAATAAGTCAGCACAAGGAGGTGATAGGGGGCTACCCATAGCTATTCATTACGTGGAATGAATAACTGGCCTATAGAAATTATAAAAAAACTAAAATCTATGCACCCACTTACTCCTAGATTGTATGGCCTTCCAAAAATTCATAAAGAAGGTATACCATTACGTCCACTAGTTGATGGAATCTTTTCTCCCACTTACCAACTGTCCAAGTATCTTGCGAAGACTTTACAACAACACATTCACGTCTCGGATACTTATATTAAAAACTCAAAACATTTTATAGATAAAATAAAAAACATCCCTATTTTTGAAGAGGATATACTAGCAAGCCTGGATATTACATCTCTGTTTACTAACATTCCAGTGGTTGAAGTCATCAACATCTTAGACAACTTGTTCCCAAAAAACATCACTACTTTGTTCAATCACTGTTTAACTTCTAACTATTTTATTTGGCAAAAAACGATCTACAAACAGCTCACTGGATTTGCACTGGATTTCTCACATATCAAATCCATGTAAACATGGATTTGATATGTGAGAAAATAAATCGTCTATTTTGAATATAAATTATATATTTAGTTTAATCCTTTATCTTTAATTTGCTTACACTTGTTTAATCTTTAAACAAGTGTAAGCAAAGTTTACTTACACTTGTTTGCTTTTGATTGATTAGCAGAAATTTTAAACAGAAATAGATTTCTTTGGTATGTTGATAAAAGTATTTTGCTCAAATTCTACTTGCTTGCCTCTCAAAACTACATAATTTCCTAATTTATATTAGGAATTGTATGTAGTTTTGATAATATATGGCTTCAGTTTTATTATTAAGAAATGCTAAAATTATCTAATATAATTGCCTTGTACAAGAAAAAAGACCCATTTGAAAAGGGGGGGAAATGCAGTTATGTTATACATGGAAAGGCATTCAATTATTTTTTACATATTGTTTTTTTTTAATAGGTGGGGATCCATCAGAACTATTACTTGAGGGGGGGGGGGCAACACTTTGAAAACTTAGGGAGAGAATGTGAAGGGTGTTGTATTTTCAGGGGAGGGAGGATAGAGGGGAATATGACAGGAGGTGAAATATTGCTGATGATAGCTGACGAACTACAACCAACAAAATCAGAAGTTAAAGAGGATTTTAGGTCTGGGGAGATAGTTCATTTGAGGCTGTCTAGTGTGAGATGGAGGCCAATAGGACAAAATATATTGTCAGTTGCTGTATAGACTGCAGGGGTGGGGAGGCTATAGTCCACAGGAAGATGCAGATGCCATGCATCAATAGATAAGCAAAATGAGTACAAGCCTAGCAATTATTATGGGAGACTTCAACTATGGGGACATAGATTGGTGGAAGGAAAGGGACATGGCAAAATGGAAATGTAATTTATACAGTTGCTAAGGGATAATTACCTGAAACAACATGTTATAGAGGGGACCATGGGTTTGAGAGTGTTGGATCTGGTAATAGCAACAGAAGATATATCCATAACCAACACAAACACTCTGCCTCCAATTGGGGAAATTGACTATACAGTCTTGTTTCTTGGAAGTTGCCAAACACATGGAATTCTTTGTCAAGAAAGGATTTTGTTGAATTGTAAAGCTGGTAATTTTAACCAACTTGGAGCAGTGCCATGGCTTAACAAGCTATAATAAAATAATGTCAGTAGTGCATGGGAAGCTGTCTGAGATTGTTTGAGAGAAGCAGTATCAGACTTGCATATCCATGGTCAGGAAGATAGGCCAGGTAGGTATTAAGTAGATGAGTACAGATATAAAGCAAGAGCTGCAATAAAAAGAAAACACTGTGGAGGGAATATACACCCTCTGTCCAAAAAAAAACCCCAAACTTTTGATAGAAAATAAAACACAGGTCAATTATAATTGTTCAAATCATTTATTTCAATCAACATAGTCTCTCTCAGTCTCGATACAGCATTTGGCAAAGTTAATTAATTCGTTAAATTAGTTTTTTATACTGGTTTTTGGGATACTGCTGAGGGTCGTGGTTACTGCCACTTGAATGTTTTCACTGGTGTCATATCACTTTCCTTTCATCAGCAAATGAAGTTGGGATAAGAGAAAGAAGTCACAGGGTGCTAAATCAGGTGAGTACGACGAATGATCCAACACACAAACTTGGTTTTTGCTCAAAAACTCTCTCACAATGTTCGAACGATGAGTCGGTGCATTGTCATGCAAAAGTGACCGGCTGCCTGCATCACGATATTCATGTCGTACGCAACGAATTCTCGCTATCAATCGCTTCAAAACTTCGAAATAAAACTCACCATTGACCGTTTGGCCAGGCGGAATGAATTCTTTGTGGATAATGCCCTTGGAATCGTAGAAACAAATCAGCATTGTCTTTTGACTTCTTCAACCGACTTTTTTTCGAATGCCCCTCTTCTGGTGGTCTCCACTTAGCACTCTGATACTTTATTTTGGGCTCATACTCTAAACACTACATTTCATCACCAGTAACAATTGTTTCAAGGAAGTTTGAGTCCTTACAAGCGATTTTAATGAGGTCCTTGCAGTGTTCAATTCGATAAAATCGCAAATTCAATTTACGAAGGCCCAAACTCTCGATCAAAATGTTGTGCGCATTTGATTTTGGAATCCCCAATTCATCTTCAATCAATCTCCAAAAAACCAAATGAGTTTTATTCATTATGTAGTAAGTAAGAAGAAAGACTATGGTTGGATAACTTTAATCAATTCCAATGTTAGGAAGATGACAGAGGCAAAAGAAATAGCTGAGTCTGAGTGATCGTTTTGCAAAGGGGTATCATCCAGGCGGAGATTTTGCAGCTGCTGGTGTGACAAGAGACCCATATCAGAATTGAGGTAGATGAACAGGAAGTGTTCAGCATATTTAAAAATATCAACGTGAATACAGCAGTGGAACCATATAGCATGTTAGTCCATGTACCATGTGAATGTGCAAGAGAGTTGGCAATGCATCTGATAAAGTTGTTCAATCAGCTCTGAAAGGGTTTCATGGGAGTGGAAAGATGGTAAGATAGTTCCATTGCATAAAGGTGGCTCCAAGACAGAGGTAGCTAACTACAGACCATTTAATATATCAGGTGTGGTTGTTAAAGTATTGGAAAAGTTGGTTAAAGGCAAAATCCAACATTAGGTAGATAGGGATGTGATACTCTATAGAGGACAAAATAGCTTTATAAAGGGTAGGTCCTGAAATTTTATTTTTCACTTGGTTAGACTATAATAAATTTAGTTTAATCCTTTATCCAAGTGAGAGCAAACAAAGTTTGCGCCTGAAAATATCTTCAGGACTGAATATGGTGTTGTACTATCTTACCTGGGTAAGTAGTACAACACCAGGCAACTTGTAGCAAAGGTGGATCAAGATACCAACACTCCTATCCCAGTATCTCCCATAATGCAAAACACATCTCCTTGCGGGTATATGTATAATGTTATGCATTAAGGGATTGGCCACTACCCAGACTAGTTTCGACCTTTATTGAGGTCTCTTCAGTGGGAGCTAGGCCCAGAGTTGGAGATACCAGGCAGAAGCAATAGCAAGGTCATCTTTACCTATAAGAGTTGCCAAAAGGTTTGCCACCTTTTTTTATTAAATTACTCTGGATTTAGAGAAAGATGTTGAAAGATTATTTTACACTTGGTTAGACTATAATAAATTTAGTTTAATCCTTTATCCAAGTGAGAGCAAACAAAATTTACGCCTGAAAATAGCTTCAGGACAGAATATGGTGTTGTACCCAGGTAAGATAGTACAACATCATAATCACAACATCAAAAACAGCTACTAACATTATAAATAACATTTCGTTCTAAACCTCGATGAAAAAGAGAATTATTAAATTACTCTGGATTTAGAGAAAGATGTTGAAAGTTTATTTTTCACTTGGTTAGACTATAATAAATTTAGTTTAATCCTTTATCCAAGTGAGAGCAAACAAAGTTTGCGCCTGAAAATATCTTCAGGACTGAATATGGTGTTGTACCCAGGTAAGATAGTACAACATCATAATCACAACATCAAAAACAGCTACTAACATTATAAATAACATTTCGTTCTAAACCTCGATGAAAAAGAGAATGATATATATTGCTTGTAGAACAAAGAAGAAATCACTGCACATTTGAAAAATACATTTACTGTTAGTTTAGATGCATGGGTTTTTGATTTATCTATACTTTTACATACTGTTTTATGCTAAAATGTATGAGAATGTTTCCCAAGTGAATTTACATTTGTAACAATTGTCTTGTGAATGTTCTGAATATAAATGATCTGAAATACAGGTTGAATAGGAGGGTAACCCTGTGCTCCCCCCCCCCCCCCCAAATGAATGCTTATGTAAAATGTATGCACATTAGGCTGCAAGAACAAGGAATGTTGTATACTCCAAGGTGTTTATTGAATGCATTGTTTTCTTTGGGTGACTAACATATTGTGAACTGTCTTTATTGGTTTGAAGGCAACTCGGATATTGTGAGGCCTTATCAGGTTGACAATTTTTTGTGAGACTGTGCAAGCAAAAGGAATAAAAATGGAAGTCCTGTGATGAGTTTCTCGCGGCCTGAATTGCATAGGACAAACTTCTAGAAGTTTAGAAATAAGACAAAAGGAGCACATTGTAGATGTAAACAACAACAGAAGACAATTCTAGTTTAGCTTTACATTTTTCCAACCACAACATTGAATGGGATAAAAGTACTATGCCGTACATAGAAGAGGACTACTTCTCCTGTAACATAAAGGAAACTGCAGTAGTTATCTGCTCAAGAGGCAGCCTAAATAGAAACCAAGGAATGATCCTTTGTGATATTTGGAAATCACTCATAAGATCACTCAACACATCAGAGTTCAACTTCGCAACAATTATAGAATGCGTCTACTCAACAATGACTGAACAAGTGCTAACATACATGCTTCATGCATTTATGTAATGATTCCTTTGATGAATTTGATATTTTTTTCATCCTTCAGTTATATATTAATTTGTAACTTCAGTTCATTTTCATTTGTTAAGCTGTTAAGTGTAGAGTTATCTTGCTCGGACGAAGCTACCAGTTAGAGTGGCGAAACTAGTAGACTAACAGTTTTTGTATCAAATCTCCAACCTATTGAATCCAATTTGTATGTCATCTTATGTAATATTTAGTGGTTGAAAAAACATTCATCATAAGAAATAATTATTTTAACATAAATACTGTGTCACTTGTAAACGAAATATCTACTTCTGAGGATGTCTGCTAATCAATCAAATGAAAATGAAACAGGACATTGCTTACTGCATCATTCTGCACTGCTGCTTCAAGATGTTTAGTGTGAACTTCTGGGGAAGTGTTCTCTTTTGTCTTTCTCAATAGTAATGAAAGTAACCTAAACTTTTAGCCTTTTCCTCCAGCTGAGAGGATTATTATCTAGTATGTCTAAGACATAGCTTATTTCAGAAATGATAAGTAAATCACAGCAATAACACTACTGAACTTTCTTTTTTGTGGCATACATATAAACAATTTTTATTATAGTGAAAACATAGCAGAGTATTTAAAAAATTTAGAATAATTTCAGCAAACAGCTAAACAACATTATAGATTGCAAAGAAATAGTCTGAAATAAGAAGTACCTGCTTCAACGGATACCATGATAATTAATGCCTTATTTCAAGTACCTGTTTTGACAGATACAACTATTATTGCCTTATTTCTTTTTTAAAATAGTAAAATGAAATAATAGATTTTGAATACCGTCTCCGATATTTATAATTCAGTTCCAAGAGCAGAGAGGGAGGAGGGGGTGGTACAATTGGAACTCCTCTAAATGAGCATAAATTCGAATCAGTCCATATTGGATATCTTTCATCTGTTTTCATCATATCTAGAATGACTAAGCACTGGATATTATAAGAATGGGCACCAAACAAAGAAAAAAAAAAGTTTTTTTTAGCAAAAGGCGAATGCAAACAAGCTCATGCTGATTTTGGATTATTGGAAATTGATATTGGATTGCATTACTCACTTTCTAATATCATTAGATATTGGAAAATGAGTAATGCAATTTAACATCATTTGCTGTTCATAAAAAAACAGAAAATCTCATTTATAAAACTTATGTGTCGTGATACATATAATGGTATTTTGCAAGGAAAGAAAAAAGTTAATATTTATTTTAATAAATGGTATTTTAAAAAAATATAAATATTTAACATAATGACTTTCAATGCAAGCATTTGAAAATTGCATGAAAATAATTTCTGCAATATCATCAATAAAAGGAAAGAACATAAATCTTGTTCCATTGTTGCATTAATTTGAAAAATAAAAGACAGCAAATTTACCACTACCACTAAATAAAGTCATTGCAAAGGTTGATCTGTGGTCATTTCAAGATTGATTATTTAGTTTCACACTTGAAATTCGTTTTCATATTTGGGAAGAAACACCAAAAAAGTTTAAATATCAGATGAATTCTAAGTAACAAAGTATATCTCAAGTCAAGTGACACAAAGATCTTTCCCTTAGAGTTAATCTGCTAATGTCTCTACAACCAGTATTAAGGGATGAATGGCAGAGGAGGATAATTACATAATGAAAGGCAGAATGATGATGTTTTGATTCATGGAAAATCCTAAGGTGTCTGAGTATTTCATCCACAAGTTAAAAAGGAGGCTAATTAATATCTGTTTTGTTTAATGACAACTAGGTAAACAATAGGCACATTAAAACTTAAAACATAATAAAGCTGTCATGAAATTATACTAGTGTTACATCACCTAAAGGACATTATTATTATTATTATTATTATTATTATTATTGTTCCGGGAAACTCTAAGGAGTCGACAGACTCATCGAGGGAGGTCCTAACATCATATCTGGAACAATTATTCAATATTCACACAGTATCTATCATATCTTGCCTTGAACTCATTCATGGTCGTAGCACCCACAACAGACTCTGGAAGCTTATTCCACTCATTCACCACTCTCCAAGTAAAAAACCTAGCTCTAACACCCTTGTCAACCACGCTCTTGCCCAGCTTCCATGCATGGCCCCTAGTCCTCCCACCACCAGTCATATTTTCAAAAATTCTGGATCAATCTTATAAAAACCCTTCAGTAATTTGAATATCTCAATCATATCACCCCTCCTTTGCCTATCGTCCAATTTCTGCAACCCACAAATCTTCAACCTATTCTCATAAGGTTCATTCCACAGACCTGCTATCATCTTGGTCACTCGTCTCTGGACCCTCTCCACTTCCTCCCCATCACTAAGAAACCCTGGTGCCCATAACTGGGCACAGAAGTCCAGATGGGGTCTTATCAAGGCTCGATACAGAAGAACAACAACTTGTTTGTCTCTGCATGTTAAAGTATTTTTCATAAGCCAAGTAATTTGGTGAGCTGTTTTAGTCACTTTTGCAATGTGCCCCCTAAACTTCAACTCCCTACCCACCAGCACTCCCAAATCCCTGGCCTCATCAATCTCCTGGAGTACAGTTCCACCAATGCGATATACTGCTGCTATTCTTTTCACCCCAAAGTGCATAACCTTACACTTTGCCACATTAAACTGACATCCATTTTTCCTAGCCCAGTTCTCCAAACTATCCAAATCATCCTGTAAAATTTTGACATCCTGTGCACTCACAATTGCTCTACCCAATTTTGCATCGTCAGCAAACAAGTGAACACTTCCTCTCAAATCCTTTCCAATATCATTGATGAACAAATTGAAAAGCAGTGGTCCAAGAACAGAGCCCTGCGGCACTCCACTGGTCACAAGACGTCTTTTTGACTCCACTCCTGAATAAACCACTCTCTGGTATCTCTTCTTCAACCACCCTCCTATCCATCTTACCAACCCTATATCTATTCCCATCTGCTCCAGTTTACTGATTAGGGTTCCATGTGGTATCCTGTCAAAGGCCTTGGCAAGGTCCAGTAGTATCACTGTAAACCCATTACCCCTATCCAGTTCAGCCATCACTGTGTTATAAAACGTGAGCAAGTTACTGAGGCATGATCTACCCTTCACAAAACCATATTGTCCCCCATACAATATCCCATTTTCATCTATCCAATCCTGTATTCTTTTCTTGACTAATTTCCTCTAAGACCTTGACAATGATTCCTGATATGCTAATTGGTCGGTAATTTACAACAGCAGTCTTGGAACCACCTTTATGCAGTGGAACTATTTTCCCCTCCTTCCACCCGCTCGGGACTAACCCAGACCCGAGACTCAAATTAAACAAAATGGTCAAGGGTACTGACAATTCTTTAGCTGCTTCTCGTACTACACGAGCTGGTATACCATCCAATCCCACAGATGTATTGACATTGAGGTTATGCAATAGACTACTCACCTCCACTTCATTCACCACAATTTCCATATAATGTACTGGTTTATTAGTTTCTGCAATGTCACCACCTGGATGATATATTCTTGCAAAGTGCTCACTCAGTAACTCAGCTATCTCAACTGATTCAGTTACCTCCCTACCATCGGCATTCTTTAAAATCATTCTGCCATGTACATTTTTCCTTTTACTTGCTACATATCTAAAAAACTGTTTAGGATTCTCTTTAGCCTGCATGGCCAATGTTCTTTCGTAATCCTTTTTTGCTTTTCTTACCACGCTCGTCACCCTTCTCTCCTGCGCTTTATACCGTTCATGTGCCTGCCGGTCACCTTTCTCCTTAAATTCCCTCCATAGTTGTTTCTTTTTTTGCAGCTCAAGCTTAATGGTGGCATTCATCCATTTAACCCCTACTTGATTTATTATTGGACTCTAGGTATACAGTCAGCCATTGCTTCATGCAAGCTCTTAACTACCCATGCACTATCAACTTCTAGTCCTTGCAGTTGTACATGCCATGGCACTGAGCCAATCAAACTCCTAAGCTTGTCATACTTTCCAGCCCGATAATTCCACATGTACCCTGTCTTAATTGAAAATTCTACACCTTTAGCCACCTTCCAAATCAAGACCCTATGATCACTCTCACCGATTGGTGGCAATGTGGTCATATTCGTTACAGCCAAATCCTCAGATGTAATTACTAGGTCAAGCATTCTCTGACCCCTAGTATTTTCCATTACATGCTGTCGCAGATAGTTATCCCTTAATAACCGCATAAAATCCAATTCCTTCCTCCCGTGTGTCCTCTCCTCACTCCAATCAATGCGACCATAGTTGAAATCTCCCATAATAATCACCCTCCTTCCATTCATTTCTTCTAGTTGCTTGTGCATACTGTCACCACCATCTTTTCCATCACCTGGTCTATAGCAGCACTCACTTGTATATTTAGTTCTGCTAGCCACAATCTCACACCAAATGGCCTCAAATGTGCTCTTTTCTCTATCCTGCAATTCAACTTCTATTCTCCTTGGCTGTAGCTCATCAGCTATCATCAACAATACTCCTCCCACCATTTTATTCTCTCTGTCATTCCTGAACACATTATACCCATCACATTCAATCCCACTAGCTATATCATCTACAGTCAGCCATGTTTCACTAATACCAATAACCTGTCGTCTGGAAGTGCCAACCATCAAAAACTCTTCCTTCTTGTTCCTAATACTCCTAGTATTAGTGTACATGAATTTAAGACCTCCATTAGCCCAACCCTACCTTGATGCCTTATATTAACTATCCCACTCTGGTTTGTTGTCCTTATTTGCTCTAGCATATTATATTCATTCTTACATTCAACTGCCTCCCTAAGGACTGTATATCTACCCCCCCCCCCCCCTTAACAAATCTAGTTTCCCTGAATTTGCACATCCACTACATTCAGCAACACTTTCTCAAGTCTTCTTACACCGTAACCATTCAAATGCAAACCATCCATCTTATATAGATCCTTTCGCCCATCAAACTCACTCCACACGTCCACAAATTCCACACCACTCGTCATACATAACCCACGCATAAAGTCATTCGCAATTATGGCCCTCCTTTTAAACATTTCACTGTCATACCGTGGCAAAAGACTAATCATTCTAACTCTCTTACTCTTTTCTTTTGCTACCTCAAACAATTCATTCAGGTCTTCTATCATTTCCATTTTATCTCCTTTCAAATCATTCGTACCTGCCACAACAATCATTTCTTTCACCCTTTCCTTTTGCTCTCTAATAGACTCAGTTACATCCTTTATGGTCGCACCAGGTTGGTACGATTTAGTCAAATCCTCTACTAACACACCTTGTACTAACGAGTCTCCATACAGCACTCTATCCTTCATTTTGTTCATGTTCACATTCATATGCCTATTTTTCCTGTCATACCTTTTATTATTGGTTGGTTCATTCAGTCGACTTTTGTTCATGCACTCTAGCTGCTGTTTTGCCCTTTCTATCGCACCATTCAACAACACGATCTCACTCAATGCATCTATCTCATCTTTTTTATTCTCTGAGAAACCATTAATACTATCATTCACACTTTCTACATTCACACTCTCATAATTCTCATGTACAACCTTGCCGTTTCTTGTCATATCGCTATTTTCTTCATTGTGAAGTTTGACAAAAATATCACACTCACGATCCGAAATACACTTCAATTCCTCATTCTCCCTACATTTTCTACACACATTCAATCCTTTATTATCATCTATCCACACTCCGACCGCACTCCGCAAAGCATACATTTCACAGCTAGTACACCGACTCATTTCTTTTATACTACCGTTCTTTGATAACGATGGCGAACCATCATTACTGGCCGCCATTTTCCTTCGTATAGGTGCCATAATTATTGCAACGTGTTTTATCAAATAATAAGTTATAACACACCAAAAACACACAAACAGACGCACTAAAATACGCAAGGCAAACAAAACTACGCAATATTAAGTAATTTTATCAACGATAACTGAAAATAATACTTATCTTATCAGGAGCTTGCAAGAACACTACACACTACGATATAACCTCGAACTCGAACACGACATTAACTCAGACTGAGTCTGTATTTCTTTTTAAGAGCTTTTGGTGGGTTTCACTGTCCTGATTGTTATGAACTGTTATTTCATGAATTCATGTCTCTCATTAATGACTCTGAAAGTTGAGTGCACAAAAAAAAAAAAAGATAAAAGACAACAAAATGCTCATGTTGGAGGTTTAATAGAATATTATCAGCACTGAGGAAGGATTAAAAACAATTTTAATACTTCCAATATTTCATCTCCGTCACAGAGATATCATCAGGGATTACAAAAAAAACTTTCGTAACAACATACACACAAATATAATACAATAGTGAGTGAAACTAAAGTCCTATCTAGGTGGTGCACTCTCTATGGGCATTTGCAGGTGGCCTAGGATGTAAAGAGGGATCTCTGATAATTAATGTTTCCCAAATTTTGGGAAGTTTAATGCAACCGTATTTGTTTAAATTAGGTTGATTCCTGAGTGCAGATGCAGACTCAAAGAACAGTCTTTCCTTTTTGAATTTACTATGGTGGAGCATGGTGGTTTTTTCCCAGGAGATCCTGTGGGTAGTATCCAAAACATGGTCTGCGAGGCAGATTGACCATAATCGTGATTGCAGATGTATGACTTGTGTTCTTCTATCCAGATTGTTGCTGATCTGCCTGTCTGTCCAAAGTAAGTCAGTGTACAGGCACAAGGTACTCTATACACTCCAGGCACTGAGAGAGGAGGAAGCTGGTCTTTGGTGGAAAGGATAAGGATAGCAAGTTTACGGTAGGGCTTAAAAGCTGTATGGAGGTTGTACTTTTTTAATGATCTGGGTATTTTTTCTGATTATATTATACTAGGGGGCCCCTGACACCCCCCCCCCCCCCCGAGTTCAGGACTTGTAGGCCAGTTCTCCTTGAATTCTGATGACTCCAATTTTAAAGATTCGAAAGGGGGGTACCCACCCCCGAGTTCCGGACTGGTAGGCTGGTTCGCTTTGAATTCTGATGACTCGAAAAGGGGTTCCCCCGGCACCCATCCCCCAAGTTCTGGACTGGTAGGCCTGTTCTTGATTTCTGTTGACTCGAATTTTGAAAACTCAAAAGGGGGTTTCACCCATTCCCCAAGTTCTGGACTACTGGTAGGCCGGTTCTCCTTGAATTCTGATGACTCGAGTTTTTAAAAAACTCTACCCATTTTAAAAACTTAATTGAAAATCTTACTTTAAATAATACAGACAGCTTTGACATCATCTCATTGTTTACCAATATTCCCCTAATTGACACCTTAACACTCTTAAAAAACGTTTTTCTTTCTGATATCTTAGAGCTCTTTTTCTTTGCCACCTACTCTGGTTATTTTTCTTGGAAGAACAAAATCTACAAACAGATAGAGGGAACTGCCATGGGTTCCCCCCCCCTCTCACCCCCTCTTGCCAGTTTTTACATGGAAAAAAATTTTGAAAAACAAGTCATAGACTCTTCCCCTCTAAAACCTTCTATCTGGCTAAGATATGTAGATGATGTGTTCTCTATTTGGCCTCATGGCCCAGACACATTAGATTCCTCCTGCAGTCACCTCAATAGTCTAAATCCAAGGATCCAGTTTACGATAGAAAAGCAAAATAACAATTGTTTACCCTTCCTAGACACCTTAGTAACACACCTTCCTAATGGTAACCTTTCTTTCTCTGTATATGGAAAACCCCATACAGGCAGATACATTCACAAATTCTCCCACCACCACCCCTCTCAGCAAAATGGCATTATTAAAACTCTTACCAATAGAGCCCACAAGCTTTGTTCCAGTGAAACTGCCATTTCAACTGAACTCAAACACATACACATCACCTTCCTTTCCAATTGCTACAGTGACTACAGAATTAAAAAAATAATCAAGTCCTTCCCAATTCCCCAGCCATCTCTTCAGAAGGACTTCAGAAATGCCATCACCATACCTTACATCCATGGTACATCAGAAAAAATAGCTAGATCATTAAAGAAGTATACCCTTATCCTTTCGACCAGCTCCCTCCTCTCTCAGTGCCTGGAGTGTATAGAGTACCTTGTGCCTGTAAACTGGCTTACTTCGGACAGACAGGCAGATCAGCAACAATCTGGTTAGATGAACACAAGTCATACATCTGCAATCATGATTATGGTCAATCTGGCCTTGCAGACCATGTTTTGGATACTGCTCACAGGATCTCCTGAAAAAAAAACCACCATGCTCCACCATAGTAAATTCAAAAAAGAAAGACTATTCTTTGAATCTGCATCTGCGCCCTGGAATTTAAACAAATACGGTTGCATTAAACTTTCCAAAATTTGGGAAACATTAATTATCAGAGATCCCTCTTTACATCCTAGGCCACCTGCAAATGCCCATAGAGAGTGCACCACCTATATAGGACTTTAGTTTCACTCACTATTGTATTATATTTGTGTGTATGTTGTTACAAAAGTTTTTTTTGTAATCCCTGATGATGTCTCTGTGACGGAGACGAAATATTGGAAGTATTAAAATTGTGTTTAATCCTTTCTCAGTGCTGATAATATTCCATTAAACCTCCAACATGAATTCTTTGCAGCACTTAAGCCTCAACACACAAAAACAAAGTGCTGTGGATCAACAAACACTATTACATTAGAGGAACAGAAGAAAGAGACATCATTTAATCTGTATTTGACTTGAAAATCATTGTTAAAACTATTATCAGAATCTACACTCCATGACTGCTATAAACCCAGAGCCTTGCAGATATACTCCTGCAATTCAGAAAGATCTTAAACAGAACACTAGTTCTTAAAAGACATCATTAATACTCATCATCATCATATAGGATATCACATAAACAGTAAATCAAAAAAGAATCAAATATCTTATTTCAAGTCAAATAGCCCATCCATGGTACTAGCATAATTATAACAATAGTATAGCCTTCAAGTAGCTTGAAAGTTGTCTTGCATTTTTTTTCTTTCTTTTAGCCTAAAATATGAAGTCAGATAATGGATTATTAATGACATATAATGCAGAGGAAATAAAAATCCTCCATAAAAGAAAAGCACTGTTTGAAAAGTTATTAAAAAATCTGTTTTTGATATATTTTGAAAACCATGATTGGCCTACCCATCCATTGATAAACCACTGCTCACCTAACAAATAATATCTTCTGTGTTAAGAAATGAAGTTAAAAACTCTTTAGCATTAGATTTATCCTGTTTTGATAATTTTCTTAGTGCTTACACACTTCCAGATTGGATATTTAGAATGTTTATATTTTTAAAAAACTTAGATGCTTCTGTCTTTTCCTAACTGGAGATGGATATTGTAGTAAGACCTCTTCCCTAAATGCCTGCATTTGGAATATAGAGTATATCATGCAGCCCAAACTGGATATGGTAGGGAATAAAATGGACATGCCTATCTATATCTTTCCTGATGGTTTATATCTACAACACCGGTAACAGTTTTAATCATTTCTCTTTAGGAAGCTACCAATAAGCAGTCTGCATACTCTATGGCTGTCTAAAACTAATTTTGGTATGCATCATTGAGTTGGTTTAAAAATAACAAAACAATGGATTTGGCTAAATTCAGCTATATAAGCTTAAACAGCACCAAATAAAAATTATATTAAAGTATATTCAGGATATTCCTTAAAGTACCATTAAGACATCACCACTATAAGGATCAACATGATCATTCATCCTCGAAATAGGTGAGAAAGTGACCGAGAAAATACCTTAGTAGTGTTATGCTGCCAGTATGGATTGTTTTTCATAACTCAAGTGCAACATTATTTACAAAACAGGAATATTTTTTTAGAACAGAGTGCAGATGAACTGGATTAACATGCTATAAAAGGCTACCACATTTTCAGTTCATTTGTTACATTAATAATGTGAAGTAATTGCTTTTATGGCTGCTTTTGAGGAACAAATAACTGGCTGTCCGGTGTATTCACTTTTCACGAAAAAAAACCTTTATCCCAATCTGCAGAATGTTGTGATATCTTTAAAAAGAAATCTGGTCATGATGATAACTAAAGGTGATGTAGTAGTCATCATAAATGAAATCAATTATTATAACAAAATAGAAAAGATCTTGAAGGACCAAATACATATAAAAAAATATCTAATAATCCAATTCTCAATCTTATGAAATAGATAACATATTCCATGAATGAAAAAATGAAGATGAAATACATAACTTATGTTGAAAAGAAAATTAAACCCCTGAGTACTCATTCTCCACATATTTTTGGACAGGTCAAAATTCATAAAGTTATCTTATATGTTCAATAATTTTGTATAAAGGTTCTACTGCATCACCTCTATCAAAATATATAAATTATGAAACCACTTAATAACCATATCAAAATTTATATTAAGAAATGGACAATCTTTTTAGTCACATGTCTAACTTAATTTTATCCCAGAATGACATAACATCCTTAGATGTGACAGTACTATATACCAACATTGACATTCCCAAGATACTTGGGACACCATATTAAACCCCCACTGATATTTTATTTTTTTCCTGATCCCCATGGAGTCACAAGTGTTGACCTCACTTCAGGAGGTCAACACTAGTGAACACAAAGTCTATCATACCATTCCTTAAAATCATCCACAGTCTGCATGTTCACCACCCTCTCAGGCAATGCATTCCATGCTCCTACCACTCTCCATTTACTTATTGTCCTTTTACTCACCACCTCCTTTTGTAATTTCTTTCTAGGGATGGCCTCTTGTCCTTGTTCCTTTCCCTCATTCTACCATATGAAAATCTCCTCAGTGTTTATACACTAATAACCCTTCAACAGCTTAAATCCCTCGATCATATCCCTTCCCCTTTGCCTTCTATCTACCAGACTCTGCAATATACATGCCATCAGTTTATCTTCATGATCAGCTTTGTACAGTCCTGACATTTTTTTTTTATCTGTCTCTGCATCCCCTTCCAATTCCAGTGACCAGGTCTAAGCATAGAAATCCAGATTTGGTCTGATCAAAGCTTTTTACAATGGGACTAGCATACTTTTATCTCTCATGGTCAATCTTCTCATCAACATTGCTGTAGTTCTCTGAGATGTCTTCACAACCCTTTACAATAAAGGGTTGTGAAGACATCTCAGTCCCCAGAACTTTAAATCTCTATTCACAATCACCCCAAGATCCCTTGCTTACTCCACTTCTTCCAGTATAACTCCAAGTGAGTACGAAGTATCCCTTCTGTGGATTCCAAATTTAAAACTTTGTTTAGTTGCAGTAAACTGACATCCCCATTCACTTGCCTACTTTTCAGCTTATTCAAACCCTTATGCAGTGGTACGCTCTCCTACTCTAGGAACCTGCCCCATTACAAGACCCATTAAACAGCCAAGTTAACAGCACAGTCAGTTCCATATCACATTCCCTTAAAACGTGTTGAAATTACATCTTGTCTCCCTGCCTTATTGACATTTAGTGTATTCAGTCAGAATACAACTTCTTCATTCACTTCTAACATTTCACCACTCGTTATACTTCTAGGAATAAAGCCTGTAGTACCAGAATGGAACACTAATAAAATGATCATTACAAAAATTGAACTATGTCATCTGCATCTTAACCCAAATCAGATTAATAGTTTTAGCAAAATTTTTAAAATTCAATAATGATATATCTACATTCAAATCTTTGGACTCCCAATGGGACAAAAACATCAGTGGCCAATTAGTCGAACCGTTTTTGGTACATTGGAATCCAGATGATGATTGACGTCTTCTCTCCTCTCTGGCATAACATTTTTATGGCCAGTATGTTAATGATGTCTTGTATCTTGGTAATACCATATGTATATCTTCTTTACAAAGCTCACTCAATAACTTTAGTAATAGACTGAATTTTACCATAGAATCAGAACAAAACAAGTGCAAACATTTTATGGCTTTGATTTGAACTAGATTCAATAGCAATATCGGAACAAACTTTTTTTTTTTTTCATATGCCTGCATTGACACATAAGAAACTACCCCCCACACTTTAACTGCGACCATCTATTAAACATTAAAAGGTCAGTCATCCTTTTACATTTTATAAAGGTGTATAAATTTTCCATGAACAGGAGAAATTTTGACAGTGAAATAAAACAATTAACAAAAAAAAAAAAAAAAAAAAAAAAAACCATCGGCTAACGCCTATGTTGTTCCTGTATAGGGAGTAGGTGGGGCCATTTACCTTATCTAACTTTTGGAGACTGAGTGGGCAATTCAATCTCCACTGGTAGCCAATCAGAGAGATAGCTGGCCCAAGGCTATCACTGATTCATCAGTACGCAGTGAAGAAGGCGGCAAGCTAGTGCCGCCATCTCGTGGTCTCTAACCCTAACACAATATATATATTTTTTTAATGTCTGAAAATAGTGTGGGTTCTACGATCGATTTTCTTGAGTTTACAGGACGAAAAACCCGAGTTTCCAGGAGAAAAAAACCCGCTAGCCCGTGCCAGAGATCAACTAACTCGGGAACCGGCCGAAAAAAGGCTTAGAAAAAGTTCCTCTAGTCGGCAACTAGATTTGAACCACCAAATCCTTTCTTCATGCTGTCAAGCGCTGTAGAGTGCAAACACCACTTCTACTGAGCTACACAGGCTCAAAAACAATTAACATAAAACAATGTATGCACTTGTTTTGTTCTGATTCTATGGTTCTAATTTAAAATTCAGTCTATTAAAAAAAAATAAAATAAAATGAATAAAAAGTTATGCAGAGAGGAGAGAAGAAGTCAATCATCTGGATTCCAATGTGCCAAAAATGGTTTGACTAATTGGCCATTGATGTTTTTGTCCCATTGGGAGTCCGAAGATTTGAATATAGATATCATTATTGATATCTTCATCATTGATCAGGCTCCCACTGACGAGACCTCAACAAAGGTCGAAACCGGTCTGGGTAGTGACCCCCCCCCCCCATAGTGTATAACATCATACATGTCCGCTAGGAGATGTGTTTTACATTATGGGAAATACTAAGGATAGTGATCAGAACTTACTCCACCTTTACTACGAGTTGCCCCTGTCATTAAAGGTTTGCTTACACTTGGATCTGCCGAAACTTTTATAGTTTCTATATTTGGCATGAAACTCTTGTAGTGTTTCTATTCGGCTTTGAAATAATGTTGGATTCAATATCCACTTAATTTGAACAATTTACTCAAATTTTCATACACCATGAATATCCA
Organism: Typopeltis vanoorti; assembly: GCF_054136105.1. Taxonomy (NCBI): domain Eukaryota; kingdom Metazoa; phylum Arthropoda; class Arachnida; order Uropygi; family Thelyphonidae; genus Typopeltis; species Typopeltis vanoorti. Next base: position 20,886,141 of record NC_143564.1, read on the forward strand.
AAACAATTGATTAATTATGCAAACATCATTGCTAGTATGCATGTAACCATCCCACAAATTAAAGAAAACTTTCCTTTATGAAAAATAGTAAAACTTCATTATATCCAAAATATATACAAAGCATTTAAATATATATTTAAACATGCAGATTCCAGATAACTTTTTACTACTAACCAGAAATTAGCTGTCCTTAAAACCTACCGAAATTCATACTAAACAAATATTCAGATACCACAGTGCTGTTATGTAGGTTTTCTTGTCAGCTGGAATGTAACATCATCTATACAGGTTCAACTGTTACTATGGTTGCACCTGCAATAACACTATAATTATTGCAGTATCCCTATTCCTGAGCACCTAAATAATAGTAACAGAAACAAAACAAAAAAAAAAATATATAACTGGAAGAACTGAAATTGCAATCCATCCATCCATCATATCCCTAGATTGAAAAAGTCTCCCCCACACATACATCGTAATTTTTAGTGTATCATCTATTTTATATATTTATTATTTTCTTGTATTTTAAATTCTATATTTCATTTCATATTTATGAAAAATGCACTGTCTGTATAGTGGTAGACAGTGCACTCAGGAATACATATCCATACTTGAAGAAGAAAAAAAGCCAATAAAAACCTGAAATATGGAAAGGCAGTTGGAGTAGATGATATTCAATCAGAAATGCTCAAATATGGAGGTATTTCAGAAGGCCTGGTCAGAGTGTCAAATTCCAGATAATTAGAATAGAGCTCTCATAGTACTCATCCATAAAAAGGGAAATGAAACCAAAATGTGAGAATTACAGAGGCATTTCTCTACTGATTGTTCCTGGTAAGATTTATGCAAGTATAGTTGAGAAACAGCTAAGAAAAATTTTGGGAGGTTAGCTTATGGAAGAACAAGCTGGATTCAGGCTAAATAGAGGCTGTCAGAATCATCTTTTCAAAACAAATAGTAAGAAATATAACATGGATTTGTATTTAAGTTTTGTAGATCTAGAAAAGGCATATGACAAGGTGTTAAGAGGAAAGCTCTTCAAAATGCTACAGTTTTATTGTGTAAATGGGACATTATATTGAGCAATATATGTAGTCTTTATTTGAGCTTAAGTCAGCAGTTATAATTATAGGAGGTACAGGAAGATGGTTTGATGTTAAATCAAGTATGGGAAAAGGGTGCATATTATCTCCACTGTTATTCATTCTATCTATATGGATCACATTATGAAGGAAAGTAGTAATAAACTTGATATCAAAATTGGAAATATTAATCTTAGCTCATTGAAACATGTCTGCTTGGTTAGCCTAGTGGCTTTGCACTTCACAACCATATGCCTGGGGAAGGTGTATCCTAGGTTTGGTTCCCGTCGATGACATGAGGAGCTTAAGGATCTTCCTCAGTCATAGCCAAGTTAGCTGGTCTTGGGTATGAACAGCAGGGTTTTTTCTGCCAGTTTATCTGGAGTTTTTCATCCCTCAAGCAGGCAAATCGACCCTGTGAACACACACACAGATTACAGTCGTGAATACTACCCTTAGGTGATGCAGCAAGGAGTGATGAACCAGCCGCATTAATTTCATCCTGAACCCCTCATTCTGTCCTAAAGGGATGGATGAGATCAATCATTGAAACATCAACGTTGAAAACATCAGCTGTATCATGAATGGTCAACTTATAGAACAAGTAAAACATTTAGTCATACTTTTTTTTTTTAGTGAAGATGCAAATTAAATATGGAAATAGACAACAGAATTAGTAAAGCTGGTATGGTAGGAAGTCAACTGAATAAATTTGTATGGAATAAGAAAGAAATTAGTCAAACAACCAAATTAGCTCTATACAAGGCAATGTTTAAACAAATTTTTAACTTATGGATCTGAGAGCTGGCTAGAAATAAAACACCTGATTAAAGACTGGCGAGACTACAGATATGAGAGTTCTAAGAAAGATTAGGGGAGTGAACAGATGGCAGTATTATATTAAAAATGAGGATATTAGAAAATTACTTAACATTGTTAGAATTCAGGAATGTGTTTTCAGAGTTAATCTCAGATGGTATGATCACGTAAACAGAATGGAAAGATTAGCAAAAAAAAAAAAAGTGTTCTTTGCCAGGTTGGCAGGAAAAAGACCCAGAGGAAGACCAAGACAGGTGGATTGATACAACAAAAAGTGTCTTAGAAGACAGAAGTATAATTATGATCTGATAATGTTGTAGTCTTGACAGATAACAGATTGGTTTGCAGGAAAATTGTTGATTGGAAATGAGTAAATAATGTAACATTTTTATGTGGTACTATATTCAAGAGGGAGTTGTTGGAAGTTTTTCCACTTGGTTATACTATAAATTAAAGATACCAAGAAATTATATAGTTTGCGCATGAACTATTTTCAGTATTGGGACGACTCGTATACAGAAGCTTATGACTTCACATCACTTGCTTTAGTATCCCATAACGCAAAGCACATCTCCTTGCAGACATGTATAATGCTATGCATTATGGGAAGGGCCACTACCCAGACAGGTTTCGACCTTCGTTGAGGTCTCATCAGTGGGAGCCAGACCCAGAAGTCATATTTTCGTATACAAATTGCCAAAAGGTGTTGCACCTTTCTACACTACTTCAACCTTAGTATCACTTCTGGATCTGGATCTTATGAGACCTCAGTAAAGGTCGAAACCGGTCTGGGTAGTGGCCCCTTCCCATAATGTATAGCATTATACATGTTTGCAAGGAGATGTGCTTTGCATTATGGGATACTAAGGATAGTGGTGCGAAGTCATGAGCTTCTTTATGAGTTGCCCAAGTCCTGCAAATAGTTCAGGCGCAAACCTGTTTGCTTACACTTGGATAAAGGATTAAACCAAGTATATGATTTTTTGGTATCTTTAATTTACATTCATGAGAGGGTTGAAAAGTTCTGACATCGTTCTACCTCACTTCCTTCATGGTGATTATCACAACTTTTCAGCACATCCTCGTAATATCCTGTATACCTTCTGAGGGTGCATATCAGTAATTTGATGATAATGATGATCTTTTATTCCTCAGTGAAGTTTTCCATTTGGTCTTTCATGGTTTTATTCTTTCGCAGTCTGTTGTTTTTTTAATTCATACTTGTTCTATTTGTTCTATATTGGTGGTTTAGTTTCCTTTTGATTTTAAAATATGATTAGTCTTTCATTTGTGTACCACTTGAGCACAATTCAAATCACTATTGGTGTATATAAAAGATATATGTGATGACAAGTAGAGGAACAAAGAATGGATGACTTTCTACCTTTTAGTATATTCTCAGAGTATGCTTTACTCTCTTTCTTCTTTAGCAACAAGCGTTCCAACAGACCTTACGGAAAGTGTCAGGTTAGACAGATGAAATCTCTGTTTCTTCCTACTACCAAATTCTTCTTTCACGAACACTATACCAGTTCAGGTTACTGTTTTCTAGATCTCTTATCTAATCTCTCCTCTCCATCTTTTCGGTATTCTTCCTCTTGGTCTCTTCCCCTCAAATTTCATTTCCTACATTTTGTTTGGTATTCTCTCTAAATTTATTTTCATTAGATATCCAGACCACTTCAGGTGAGAGTTCATCAGCAGATTTTCAAACACTTTTTAGTCCTAGCAAAAACAAGGAAAGATAGAATAAGAAATGTGACATTAGAAAATGCCCACATTTCTTATTCTATCTTTTCTTGTTTTTGCCAACATTGTCCTTAAAGCTTTCATTTCTATTGTATGTGTTTTTTCATGTCTGTTTTATTTAATCATCATGTTTCTGTTGTATAAGTCAAAATGGACAAAGCATAACTTTAGTTAATGAAAAGCTTGCACTTCAGTGGGACCTCAGTGTCCTAAAGCAGACTATATTTATTTTATTTATTTATTTTTATTATTATTTTTTTCATGGTTTTTTCTCTAAATATAGACAAGTCTATCACCATTTGATCTAGTCTTCACAAACCTCCAAAAAGCTTTATTTATTTTTTTTAACTTGACTGCTTCTTTAACTCTCTTATGCCATCAACATGTTTGTTTTCCTTTTCTGAATCCACTTGTTCTTCCACACATCTCTTCTGTTCCTACTGTTACATCTTAAAAATTTTCCCATTTCTCATCTACATTATCTGAAGTTTCGTCATGGCCTTGGACCTATTCTGAAACTCATATTCTTTCTTTACTTCATACTGCTTCAATGTCCCTTGTTTCAGCTTCTATTTTTTTTTTTACTACATTTATCTTCCATATTCTTGCTCCATTCTCAAGAATGAAATAATCTATTATAGATTTTTGCTCGCCATCCCAGCTATTATATCTGTAATTCTGTGGCGTTCTTTTCTGAAATCAGCTGTTTCCAATTTTGAGATTATTTCTGGTGCAAAAATTTAATAACCTTTGTCCTTTTTTTTTGCTGCTTCTGCATTTAAGGTCTCATAAAGTAATTGCACTCTTATTCTGAATAATACTCTCCAACTGTTCCTCAAATAATGTCTTTCTTCCATATCTAAATCTTGTTGTGGTGCATGTATCTGGATAAATGACATTCATTTTCAATTACGTTCAAATAACAAGCCTCATTATTCTGTTATTAATTCCATCGCACTCTGAGTCTGTCATTTAATTCTTTACTAATGATAAAACTGATGCACATTATATTTGATCGGTCATTTTCTCCTTTTCAGTGCAAAACAAGCTTTCACCTTAAATTCTACCTCCCTTGTTTCTTCCATTTTATCTTACTCAAAGTGAAAACGCCTAATTTCCTCTCCATCATAACATCCACCAACACACTCTCTTTACCTGTAAGTGTCAGTATGTTCAGTGTTCCTATTCTCAGTTTCCTTTTCAGTCCAGGTTGTTTACCATTTATATTAATCTGGGTTTGATTGTTTTTTTTTTCAAGTTTAAGTAAATCCACTGCCAGCTTGCTGGTCCTGTCATAGCTTCAACCTACTAGGGTAAGGCAAACACCTGAGAGAGAAATAGACTCTCACTACAAGAGTTGTAAAAAAGGAAAATTGGAAAGATTCAGCCCTTGAAATGCTCTAATAGCATTGGGGAGAAGGATCAAGAAGAAAAGAAAGAAGAGTAGAGACTAGTCTATAGAATATATGACAGATTATATAAGGCATGGTCCAACATCAGGTACCTCGGGTTTGCTACTCCAATACTCGCTAAAGTGAGCCTGTGAGGTGGTATGCTTTATTGAAAATATAATTTGACTATTCTGTTCTCTTGTATTCTAAAGCACATTTTATTTTTAAGTAACTACAAGGTCTAAGCCAATAAACTGACAATGGGACACTCCTAATATAATAAGCTTGCTGGAAACAGAGACTAATCATAGGCTTCAATTCAGCAAGTATATTTTTCTAATAATAAAGCTTGCTAGTAAGCTTTATTATTAGAAAAATAAAGTTAAACTTGTTAAATTTGAGAGAAATAGGTAGTATAGAGGAAAGACACTCGGTACAGTTTTGAAGAGAGAAAAAATTCAATAAGTTCTGCATGAATCAGCTAATTAGAGAATTTTTCACTTTGTTGTTCTCTCAGTTACCTAGTCTACTATTTTGGTTGATGTGGCGACTCATTATTAGATATAATGGAATGATTACAGCACAGATAAATAATTAAACACAAGATTAATTGATCCTTCATTGAGGATCCTTATATCGATCCAATTTAATAGTTGACTGTTGATATGGGAAATCTCGCACTGTGCATGCTCCTGAATTATTGTTCAACTGCACATTGAGTTTGAAGTGTGAGAGTACACTGCTACAGCTTTGTTTTTATGTTCATTATTAATAAAGAAATTAAACACTAGTGCATAATAAACTCTGCCTGAACACTTCAAAAGGTCTGCACATATGTGGCCAATGGGATGATTTAAGTTGTAAGCCAGATTGAGTAATAGTGCTTTGAGCTTATTTTCTGCAATCTTGTTCCATGAAATAAAACTTCAGAATGGGGGAAGAATTTGACACAGGTCAGATATTATGGTAGAGTCTACATTTTGCACAACAGTATAACACTATATGTTTCATGTAGTGGAAAAGTGTTATAAAAATTCACATTTATAACTAAAATGAAAGAGATTGTCAGTGGTGAAACCTCAGTGTGGCAATAAAAAGGCACAAGTTTATGAGTTTCTAAGATTAGTGGAGAAAGGCACATAGTTGCACAAGAATTATCAACTCTGTGTTGTTAGACACCACTGTCAAGGAAGATAAGTGCTTGGTGTCTCTGACTAGGTAAGTAAAATATTTAATTCTTTCATAAAATTTTGTGTGCACATATATTTTATTTTAAAGTACTATTACTGTGTTTTTATTTATTTATATACATTAGTAACAAATAAGTAGCATTGCTGTTTAATTTCTTCCAACTATATCCCCAGTAGTGCTATAAGAAAAATTGATGGACCCTGTGCTCTCTTGGATTGAAAAACACTTAGGTGTGATTCTCATTATGATGCGAGGAATCTTTATGTATATTTTTTTTTCAAGGAATTTACAACGTATAATTGATATAAATTAGAATTAAACTTTAATCTATATTCCAATATTTCGGCAATGTCACGTTGCCATTTTCACAGGAACTAAAAATAAAGACACGTGCATGCAGGCACTACACACAGTAACTGAGGATGAAGCAGGAAGCTATTGTTTCTCCTAAAAGTCCTGATGGTACCCCCTGGTGGGCTATGTAAGTATTCTCGGCTGTTGGGCTGAAGGTCTTCTGATGTAAGTCTCCCAAATTTGGGGCAGTCTCATGCAACCAAATTTATAAGGATTATTCTAAATTCATCACCATTTCCTACATCCGAGGCACCTCAGAAAAAATTACCAAAATCCTAAAAAAAAAAAAAAACTTGACCTCTTGTTACAGGCCATATAAAAAATTAGCGTCCCTTATCTGCTCCACTAAAGACCAACCACCTCCCTTAGACCTACCTGGTGTATACTAGGTCCCTTGCAGCTGTAAGCTGTCCTATGTTGGCCAAACAGGCAGGATAGCGAATATCAGAATTTCAGAACACAAGGACTATATCCGTTTTCACCAGTACAGCCACTCTGGTCTTGCAGACTATGCTCTGGATACTCGCCACCGAATACGGTGGAAGAAAGTCACAGTTATACACCGTAGTAAATTCAAGTTTGAAGGGCTATTGATGGAATCAGCCTCAGCCCTAAGAAACATGCCAAACCTCAACAAATTTGGTTGCATGAGACTGCCCCAAATTTGGGAGACTTACATCAGAAGACCTTCAGCCCAATGGCCGAGAATACTTACATAGCCCGCTAGGGGGCACCAGCAGGACTTTTAGGAGAAACAACAACTTCCTGCTTCGTCCTCAGTTACTGTGTGTAGTGCCTGCGTGCAAGTGTCTTTATTTTAAGTTCCTGTGAAAATGGCAATGTGACGTTGCTGAAATATTGGAATATAAATCAAAGTTTAATTTTAATTTATATCAATTGTACGTTGTAAATTCCTTAAGTAATTTAATAAGCATGTATAATCAACATATAAGCCTTTCTACAAAAATTGTTAGTAGCATTCAAGAATGTGTAAGTAGGGCTAATCTAAGGTGGTATAGTCAAACAGAATGGGAAAGCGAAGATTATCAAAACAGGTATTTGATGCAAGATAGTAGGAAAAAAGACCCAGAAGAAGATCAAGATTCAGGTGGATTGATTCAATCAGAAGTGCCTTAGAAGACTAATATTATATATGACAATATTGAGATGCTGACAAGTAATAGACTAATTTGGAGGAAAATTGCTGATAGGAGATTAGCAATAATGTAAACTTAATCATTTAATACTGTCATAGTAGCCTGTAAATACTTTCAGGGCACATATCAGGAGATTGATGAAAAACTTGGATTTTTACTTACACAAAACACACACCATCCCATAGAACACAAACAGTTAAGGTAATACTGAAATAGTACTTAATGTAGAATAACATAGATGATTGAATTTGCTATTGTTAATATCATGTAGCTGGTGAATCACATAGAATGGACTTGTCTCCAGTGATTAGTCTTAGGACTCTATTGTGTGTGTGTGTGTGTGCGCATACACACACACACCAGCTGCTAGGAACCTAATTTTGGCTCTGTACATTCACAAGTCATGTAGAAAGTTTTTTACCTTGGGTATATATTATGTTAAAAGATACTAAGCAATTTTATAACCTAGGTTTTTAATCCTTTTTCCCAAGTAAGCAAACAGACAAGTAAGTCAAGTTTGCGGCTGCACGTAGTGCAACACTAAGCAACTCATTGTAAAGGTGGAGTAATATCTGATCACTTTCCTTAGAATTTTCCCCTAATGCAAAGCACATTTCCTTGCAGAGATGTATGATGCTATGCATTAAGGTAATGGTCACTACCCAGACCGGTTTCGACCTTTATTGAGGTCTCGTCAGTGGAAGCCAGACCTAAAAATTGCCAAGGGTGAAGTAATACAGAGCTTATAAATATTTTATCTAAACAAGTTGCCATAAGCTGCTTTGACCTCATTAAATAAAAATCTCAGGATGAGAGTAAGATGGAGAAAGTTTTTTACCTTGGGTATTATGTTAAAAGATACCAAGCAATTTTATAAGCTAGGTTTTTAATCCTTTTTCCCAAGTAAGAAACAGACAAGTAAGTCAAGTTTGCGGTTGCACATAGTGCAACTCGTTGTAAAGGTGGAGTACGCTCTGATCAATTTCCTTAGAATTTTCCCCTAATGCAAAGCACATTTCCTTGCAGAGATGTATGATGCTATGCATTAAGGTAATGGTCACTACCCAGACCGGTTTCGACCTTTATTGAGGTCTCGTCAATGGGAGCCATACCGAAAGTGATCAGCGCTTACTCCACCTTTACAAGTTGCCTAGTGTTGCACTACATGCAGCTGCAAACTTGACTTACTTGTCTGTTTGCTTACTTGGGAAAAAGGATTAAAACCTAACTTATAAAATTGCTTGGTATCGTTTAACATAATATATACCCAAGGTAAAAAACTTTCTACATCTTACTTTCATCCTGAGATTTTTATTTAATGAGGTCAAAGCAGCTTATGGCAACTTGTTTAGGTAAAATATTTATAAGCTCTGTATTACTTCACCCTTGGCAATTTTTAGGTCTGACTCCCACTGACGAGACCTCAGTAAAGGTCAAAACCAGTCTGGGTAGTGACCATTACCTTAATGCGTAGCATCATACATCTCTGCGAGGAAATGTGCTTTGCATTAGGGGAAAATTCTAAGGAAAGTGATGAGAGCTTACTCCACCTTTACAACGAGTTGCCTAGTGTTGCAGCAGAAAACTTGACTTACTTGTCTGTTTGATTATTTGGGAAAAAGGATTAAAAACCTAGCTTATAAAATTGCTTGGTATCTTTTAACATTCACAAGTCATGTTTGGAAGCAAATAAGATTAGCATTCATCTTTTTTGTTTCAAAATAATTTTAGAGTTTGGATCTGCTTTTTCTTTTTGATCTATCTCAGGAAAGTTTTAATGGAGATATTTATTTTTCTTCTACAGACTTGAGTGTTGGAATGTTTTTATCAGAAATAGCTGTTTTTTCCTCGGTTTCAGAGATAGATAGGCCAAAAAATTGCATCCATCTATATTCATATTGACACAAAATAGTGAAAACTGAATATATTGACTATGCCCTATACTTCACTTAACCATACCTTCAATTATCTGACCAGAAAACTAATTTTCCAATTTTATTGGGTAATTCAGGAAGTACATGTGGTTAGCTGAGTGGTTATGTGCTTCGCAACCATATGCCTGGGAAAGGAATGTTCTGTGTTCGATTCTTGTCGCTGACATGAAGAGCTTAGGATCTTTCTCAGACATAGCCAAGTTATCCAGTCTTGGGTATGGACCACAGTGTTTTTCTCCCCAGTTCATCTGGGGGTTTTCCTCCTGCAAGCAGGCAAATCGGCCTGTGAACACATGCTTCTACAGACATAGGATACCTCCAGGAATAAGGAGTAGCTAACCTATTCCGTAGGATTTCGGTTCCAAATCCCTACACGGTAAAAAGTGTAGGTCTACGCGTGAGCACAAATCAAGATCAGTTCAGGAATTTATATATTAATATACATGAAAATGTTATATTAGTCTGTCTAGCCTTTTTTTTTTTTTTTTAATCATCTTAGCAGTAGTGTTTTTCATCACTACTGTCTGAAAGGGTGAAGAATAACTTGTTTTAGGTTAAAAGCAAGAAACTTTGGCTTTTATCCTCAAAACTCAGAAATATGAACTGTAAAGCTATTTCAAAGAATAAATGTGTTAGGATTAGGAGCATATGATAACAGCAGCTGTTTCTGCTATTTATTTGTTTATAGAGTCTCCCATACTGTTTGTCTGACTGAGTACAAGCCCCAACTATTTAAGAAACATATCAATACAATAATTCTTTCTCATCACTATGTCAAGGAAATTTTGTTGTGCCGACGATATAGCAATAACTACACAGCATAAATGCATAAGTTGTACAGAAGAAATTCTAAAAGCTGACTTAACTATTCTGGATGAATATTTTAAGAGATGGAGACTGTTTAAATAGGAGCAAAATGGTAATATCTTGTTTTCATCTAAATAATAACTTGGCAAATGTGAAACTAAAAATTGAATTGAACAACACTATACTTCCATATAATACATTCCCTAAGTACTTGGGAGTCACATTTGACCATTCTCTCACTTTCCGGCAACATCTTTCAAACTTGGCATATAAACTAAGGACACGTAATAATATCCTACAGAGACTCTGTGGCATTATCTGGGGTTCTAGAGCCTCTACTCTTCAGACAACAGCCCTTGCTTTGGTATTCTCAAGTGCTGAATATTGTGCTCCTGTGTGGCTAAATAGCCCTCACACAATGGTTATCAATTCTCAATTGAACAATACCTTAAGATTAATTACAGGCTCTATTAGTTCGACCCCAACTTATTGGTTACCTCTTTTAGCAGGCATTATTCCTACAGAACTACGTAGATTGAATTCTTTAGTCCATGAATTCCAAAAAATTGCTGGTAATCCGAACCTACCTATTCATCAGGATCTCCCAACTCTTAACGTCAATAGATTGAAATCTCGCCATCCATCACTACGAGCAGCAGAAGAACTAGTGCTAAATAATTTTAATCCTTTATCAAAGTGGGAAGAAACATGGAAGGAAAATACGAAAGAACATTTGCATAACATCTTTAAAGGTGATCAAATCATCCCAGGATCAGATCTACCTCGCAAAACATGGATGGTACTAAATAGAATTTGGACAAATCATGGCCTATGTGGAGATACTCTCTATAAATAGAACAGACAAACATCTCCAGAATGTGACTGTGGTGCTCCACGACAGACTATGCAACATATTGTAACAGAATACATCTTCTGTGCTTATCAGTATGACTGGAAGTGGCTCCTGAAGCTGTGACCTGGATTACAAACTTAGATCTGAATTTATAATGATATATATGTTTCTTTTCCTTATTGTAACATATTAAGACTTTTACTTTTTAACTCTTATTTTAATTTTCCAACTTCTTGGATTAGATCTGTGTTTTACTTCAAAGTTTTAACTTAAAATATTTTAAATTCTTCAATTTTGTTAATATATAATGACATCATGATTCTCTTTTTTAACATCATGTTTTTGCCATGAGCTATGTATGTATGTATGTACTTCTTTCTCAATCACTTACCCCACACATGACACTGTTCTAGTATAGGTCTTGTGATCCTTCATGTATTGGGGGGGGGGGGGGTATTATTTATTTATATGAAGTCACCTTCCTTATTCTCACCCATCCATCATGGTTATTGAGAGTTTCAACTCAACTACCAGTGGAAACTGGTAGGCAGTTGGCCTCCACCAATTTCAAAAAATTAATCTAAACAGATTTTTCACAATCAGGCAACTGAGTTTTCTGCCTCTCACAAAGCTGTAGAGGAGTACTATCGTCATTCTACTAATAAAATCAAAGGAGTTTCTCTGGCAGTATGTGAACAACAAACACAGAGATATCCACTTGACAGGTGAGAAGATTTTCACCATTGAAGAGTCGTTTAACTGTCAAAACGATATGTGCCCAAAATTGTTGCACAGTACATGGCATAGCACCCAGTATTCAGAGAGGTCATCACCCATCATCAGTGTTGGTTTGGTGGGAGGTGATGTATGGGTATGGGAGGGGGGGGGTATCCAAGTGGCATTTCTGTGAGGGGAAAGACAAAACCTTTACCAAAGTGTATCAATCCATAGTGCTGGAATCTGTGGTGTGGGCACTGAACAACACCTTGTTTCACAGTAGGCAGTGGACCACACAACAGTGGTTGAAGGCAAATGTGCCTGCCCACAAATCACCATCTCATTGTCCACCTGGAAGTCCCAATCTGAATCCGCTGGGTTGGACTTAAATTTGGGATTGGAGCTTGAGAGAGTAGCCGCAAGAAATGATTCCACAGCATTGCCAACCTCAAGGTAGATTTGGAGGGAGCATCGGCAACGTTTCCGTTGGATGTTGTGTGTCCCAACACTGACATGTGTCCTCACAGACTGGGAGTGCAAGAAGGCAAAGTGGGGGGGTGGGGCAGGGTGGCATTTCGAACATTGAGTGCTGCTCTATGCACTGAAAGCTGTAAATAATTTACTGATAGATTAAAGGTTTATGCACTGTTCAAGTTGTAACAATATTTATGGCTGTGTGTTGAATAATATATGCTACACAAATAGATCAATTAACTTTTATTTTTTGAACTCTAATTCATTAGCTTCCCATAGTTTGTTGTATACGGACATTATTTTATCCAGCCTTCTTGAAAGAATGGTATAATATAATTATAAATTATATGCCCACACTTTCATAATAAAAAATAAAGTTTTACTCTTTAACAATCCAATAGGATACTCAACTGAAAAATTAATAGGATTTAGAGGCATTAGCAAATTAATTGCAAATGTTATCAATTGATCATCTGCTACAGTTAGACTAATCATCTTTTGTTTCATTGTAGAAGTACAGCCTTTCTTTGCAATAATGAAAGTAATGAAAAACAAACCAATATAATAAGCAGATATCTACCTTTTGTATCAGCTCATAAAAATAAAGAAATAATTGGTTCTCAAAGGATCATTACTGTGCATTATTTTTATCATATAGATATGCAGCTTTATTATCAAAGGAGTAAACACAAAATTAGTAGGAAAAAAAAATTATATTTTAATGCCTTTTCTTTCTTTCTTTTTTTTTTTTTTGTTGTAGTATTTCAATGATGATGGGGATACAACAGATAGTGGTTCGGCATTAGATGATGATGGCATATCTTATATGGGTTCTGGAAAACTTGGATCGTCGCTCTCCCCTGATATCTCTACTGATAATGCTGGTGATTTAGCAGACGATGACGAAGGTATTGATATGGGATCTGCTAGCCAGTCCTGTACTCAAGAGTCTTCTACTAATGAGAGAAATCTTCTAAAATCCATGGAAAAGGTGGTGATAGTTTATTTATGCAAAACTTAATTTATCAAAGCAAAATAAAAAATAAAATAATGAATAAAAACATTTTGAAAATAAAAGTATTGGAAAAATAATAATACTCTCTCTCTCATGCTGTTTGATTTGTACTGTCTGCATGAAACTAATATCTTGTCGCCTTTAATTCTTTTGATTTTATCCGTAGTGTGACTCAGATATACTTTATTACAACTTATCCTTTTATTTTCCAATTAACTTTATATTTCCAGAAAGTAGACAGATTTTTTTAAATTGAAGACAAGTACTACTGAATTGAGTATGTTGCTTTTCTGAGGACCATTTAATACCACAGATGAATTAGGAATAAAAAAAATCTCCTACCTCTAATCAATATGCCTGATAATGGCATATTGATTAGAGGTAGGAGAGATAAATGAGTGTAGTTCAGTTATTACTGATGTTTGGTCAGCTTAGATGAAAGGCATATAATTATAGATATTGATTCAAATCTAGTAGGTAAGAAAGTAGGAAATGAAATATAATTTGCAGATATTACAAAAGATTTTGATAGATTGCTGCATGACAAGCTGTTAAATAAATTGAAATGGACGGATTGGATAACAGACAAGTGAGTTGGATGTGTGACTGGCTTTTAGATAAATATCAGTAAGTTTTATGTGGGGATGCAGCATTTTGAAAGAGGTAAGTCACTGTGCCACAGGGGTCTGTTTTGGGACTGTTGTGGTTCAACTCGTATAGTAACAATATAAGGATGGGGTTTAACTGGATATATGCAAGTGTTTGCAGATGATGCAAAATTGGGGAGAACAATGGGAGTCAAGTAGGTGTTGTGGCCTTATAAGTGAACTTGAATAGCACTTACCTGCTGTTCAAGAATTCATGAAGAGCATTCATGAATTCTTGAACAGCAATCCATTTATACAACAGGCAGGTAAGTGGAAATGCCAGTTCACTGTTGCAAAGTATAAGGTTCTGAAATTCGATAAGCAATGATGGGATGCAAAGTGTACACTTGGTAGGGAAACTTTCAAAGAGGTAGAGGAGATTCAAATCTGTTAGTGGTGGTAGACAAGGATCCAAAATTCAGTGGCTATATTGCACAAGTTGTGAAGTCGTCACATTGAATTATGGTAGCAATGCAAAGGACTTTGACTTGCAGAAAATAAGTTATGGTTCCATTATATTAGGCATTGATCAAACCACATGGATTATTGTGCACACATTTTTGGTCACTTGGTATTCATAGTGATGAGGATATATTAGAAAGTGTCCAGAAAAGATTCATGATGGTGGTAACTGGTCTTTGGAATGTGGGATATGAAGACAGATTGAAGGAATGCAATTTGCAGAGCCTCATGAATAGGTAACAACTCTTTGGTCACAGGTTGTTACCAAGTTAACATGGAAGAAATTTTTCACAGAATGGGAAAGTTTGGGGAAGTAGAACAAGAGGCTGTTCCTGGAAACTGTATAAAGATGGTATGGGCAAAGGAGTGAAGAGCAGGTTCTTCACATGGAGAGTGTTTTGTGAGTAGAATATATTGCCCAAGCGTGTGTTGAATGCAGACACATTGAATGAATTTAAGGCTCAATTTTGTGGAGCTTTGTGTACATCCTGCAATGAGTCAAATCTTTGACTCCTTGGAGGTTAGACATTAATAATAATAATGTATTTATAATTTTTTTATGTGACTCCCATCCACTAAAGGTTATAAACATGTAGTATACCATGGGGGAACTAAGAGATATTAAAAAATATATATAATATTTATTTGCAGATTTTACATAATGTAGAAACCTTGCTCCAGAGACAAAACATGGGACTTTTTCAAGGCAAGGCAATAGTTTCATCAGGCAGTGAAATTGATCTCCCACCCAAAGAGTAACACTCATGTGCATGGTAGTATTCATGCTTGTAGCTTATTGGTTATTAAGCGAGTACATCAACTAGATAATTGGGCCTAATTAGTGATTAGAGAGAGGAGTTTAGTAGATGATTAACCTAATTGCTGTTTTCAGGAGAAAATCTACAATTTTGGTATGGGAACCTTTCTGTTGGGGAAGTAATATTGATGTTAATGTTGATTTGGACTTAGTATTTAAAAACTGCTCAGAAAAGGAATAATGTCTCATCCATGAAAAAAACCTAATTATTTTTGGTTGATGTTATAGCAATACATTGATAGATTTCATTTTAATTCCAATCACACAGTCAGATGTACCTTCATAAAGACTTTTCATCTAAAGATAACTTAGGTGTCTTTTATGGAGATAACAAGATTTTTCCTTCTAGTAACTTGGGTTTTCCTTCCTGTCAGTCATACATCCCTACCCTATCCTTCCATCTAACCATGAACAAAGTTGAACCTTGCAAACAGTAACAGTGAGACCAACAAAGATGAATCTCCCTCATAAACTAATTCTAACAAAAACTACACAACGCAACCAATCACAACATGCAAACCATGCTAGAATCTCCTTCATCACTAATGCACTATACGTTTACAACCCTTCATGAATTGAAGTTCAAAATAACACAATTGAAATAATAGTAATAAAAATAACATGAGTAAATTCATCATGAAGGTTGTTTTCTTGATCATAAATAGTAAATAATAATATTTGGTTAACCGATCAAGTGTTGATCAATATTTTATTAATTAACTGGACCAACTAGTTTCGCCACACTTATCTGTTGGCTTCTTCAGGGCACTAACATATAGGTTTAAACACTCTCACAATTATGCGTAACTGCAAAACTGACAAGAATAAAAACTGACTAGAATAATTACAAATGAAATAGTATTGAACGTGAGTGAAACACGTATTGCGTGTACAAGATCAGCTAGCTGTTGCTGAGGAACCTTCTGTAGTTTGTATTAAAGTTCATTTCTTCCATTTTTAAGGCTCTGATTAGGGTTTTCCATATCTCTGGCAGTATTAGGCCTTGATTTCTGTTAAGGTTCACAGTAGAATGGGCGACTGTGGCTGCTTCTTTGAACATTCTTGAATGGTAATCTTCCTCTAAGTAGGGGGAACAGCTTTTGTCCCACTCGATGACATGGTTAGTTGTGGAGAAATGAGACGATAGCTCAGAAATGTCCTGTCTGTTGTTTTTGACATAGCCAATGTGCTCCTTTTGCCTGATTTCGAGGCTTCTCGAAGTCTGTCCGATGTAATTAGAGCCACATGAGCATGGAATATTATAGACTCCAGCATATTTGTAGAAAGGATGGTTGTCTTTTGGAGATCTTAGTAGTTTACGAATAGTATCTATAGGTTGAAATGCGACTCTTATTTTGTGTTGTTTGAGGAGATTGGCGAGCTTGTTGGAGATGCCACTTACATACGGAATTGCTATCGTTTTTATATATTGAATCTCTTCTTGTTCTCTTTGTGGTGGTTCAGAGAAAAGGATTTTATTGACTAGTCTTCTTGGATAGCCGTTCAAGTACAGATTGTTGGAAATAAATTTTAACTCATCTTGAAGGGTCTTGTTGTCCGTTGAGATGCAAATAGCTCTTTTCTTTAACATGTGTATAATGCTGAGTTTATGTGATATGTGGCGAGAGGAGTTAAAATGTAGGTAGCGACCTGTATTGGTTGGTTTTCTGTAGACCGATAGATTTAAACTGCCATCAGTTTGTTTTTTGATTAAGATGTCTAAAAACGGAAGTTGTTTTTCTCTTTCAAGTTCCAGAGTAAATTTAATAGAATGATGGAAAGCGTTGATCTTTTTGAGAAAATCATATATGTCATCTTTGTTGTTGTTCCATATGATGAAGATATCGTCCACGTATCTAAACCAAATTTTAGGTATAGGAAAAATTTGTGATAGGATTTTGTTTTCTAAGTCTTCCATAAAGAGGTCAGCACATGAAGGTGAGAGTGGGCTTCCCATTGCCAAGCCTGTTAACTGTTGATAGATTTTATTTTTCCAAGAAAAATAATTGGAGTTTAGGCAGTGAGCAAACAATACGGTTATATCTTGTGGGAATAAGGTACTTAAGATGTCAATGACCTCTACTACGGGAACGTTTGTAAAGAGAGAGGTGACATCTAAGCTGGCTAGAAGATCATTATCCGATATCTTAATGTTTTTTAGCTTTTCTACGAAATGTCCAGAGTTTTTGATGTAACTCTCTGAGTTGTGGATGTATTGCTGTAGGAGTTTTGAGAGATGTTTTGACAATAAGTAGGTGGGCGAGTTGATTGCATCAACGATTGGGCGTAAAGGAATACCCTCATTGTGCACTTTTGGAACTCCATAGAGTCTCGGAGTTAAAGGATGCATCGATTTTAGTTTTTTAATCAAGTCTGTTGGCCAGTTAGATAAATTGCGTAGTAATTCGTTGGTATCATTGTGATTTTTTAATGTTGGATCTTTTGTTAAAAGACGGTAAACAGACAAGTCAGAAAGTAGATGGTTAACTTTGTCTTCATAATCCTTTGAGTTCAGTATCACAGTACTGTTTCCTTTATCTGCTTTAAGTACTATGATGTCTTTGTTGTTTTTTAAATCACGAATAGTTCTTTTATCCAGTGATGAGAAGTTTTGTTTTGTGGAATATGTAATTATTTGTAATTATTTGTAATTTGTAATTATTCTAGTCAGTTTTTATTCTTGTCAGTTTTGCAGTTACGCATAATTGTGAGAGTGTTTAAACCTATATGTTAGTGCCCTGAAGAAGCCAACAGATAAGTGTGGCAAAACTAGTTGGTCCAGTTAATTAATAAAATATTGATCAACACTTGATCGGTTAACCAAATATTATTATTTACTATTTATTATTTATTAACATGAGTAAAATAAGTCATGTTTAAAAGTAGTAACTTTTATTTAGCAATAACAGTTAGTTTAAACATAACCAGTTAACTTTTGCTAACATTAGTGATAAGTTACTGCTAAAAGAAACTTTTCTCTTTTATCATGGTTGTATTCAAATTTATATCTACCATGTTTATTCTTATCTGTTCTGTGTTAATTTCATAATGATTTTATATGAAAGTAATTGTTATTTTAACATATTAATGTGTAGAATATCCCACATTATTAAAACAACAAAAATTACTTGATAACCACAGTAATAAACTTTAATGAAAAGTGCAAATATTTCATACTGAAAATAGCAGTCCATCACCGAAATTCTCATATGGAACTTCACATGTATGAGAAATATGAAACATCTACAAAACTGTTGCTTCTATCTTTAGCTGACATTTATCGGATCCTTTGTCAATGTAATTTGACATACTTTGGGTAACTAAACAAACACACATGATAACCACAGTAATAAGTTTTAATAAGCAAATATTTCATCCTAAGTATCTTAGGACGTCGTCAGTACAGTTAATTCAAACAATACTATTGTTTGAATTAACTATACTGACAATGTCCTAAGATACATAGGATGAAATATTTACTTATTAAAACTTATTACTGTGGTTATTTTGTGTGTTTGTTTAGTCATGAATTCTCCAGGTTTCATTGTACAATAAAAAAATACTTTGGGTATTCTGTAGAAAAAATAATTAATGAGCATCAGTACTACATTGAATACATGATACCTCAAAAGTTTGGTCTGGCACAGCATAGAAAAAGCCTTTCTTCTCCATAGAAGTAGTTTTAAATATGAATGCCTTTTCAAAGAAAGTTGTGAAGCCTTTTACATCGGCCTAACCTGAATCTGAATAATTGTTTCTCTTTTCCAGTAGTTTTGGGAAATTCTCAGTCTTATATAAATAACAAAAATTACTTATTTTTAATATTAATTTCTACCATGCAGCAACCGATTTTAATTTTTAAACTGATTCTTGTATGTATGATGATGATGTACTGTTATTTTCAATATGAAATATTTATACTTTTCATTTGATTTGATTATTTATATTCTAAATGGAAATGAATAAACTTTATTTTTTTTTTTTTTTCAGGGGCCTTATATATATGAATTAT
Organism: Typopeltis vanoorti; assembly: GCF_054136105.1. Taxonomy (NCBI): domain Eukaryota; kingdom Metazoa; phylum Arthropoda; class Arachnida; order Uropygi; family Thelyphonidae; genus Typopeltis; species Typopeltis vanoorti. The sequence continues at coordinate 20,905,622 of NC_143564.1, forward strand.
TTTCAATAATGGTACATTCTGGTAGTGCCAATGGTGGCCATTATTATGCCTATATTAAGTAAGTGAACCTAATATATGTTTATTATAATATTAGCAAAAAACGTTTGCTGTTTTAAATTGAGGATAAAATCAAAATCATTCATTAAAACTTCAGTATTATGCCTAAGTAAGCAAACCTAATATGTGTGTATTATCATGTTAGCAAAAAAAAAAAGTTTGCTGTTCTAAATTTAGGATTAAATCAAAACATTTCATTAAAATTTGATTGTCTTTTCCCATGAACAGTTGATTTTAGAATCCCCAATCATCTTCAATCAATCTCATGGACGATTTCAGGTTTTCTTTGATGAAATCGCACACTTTTTGGATGTTAACTTCGCTCAGGCCAGTTTTTGGACAGCCTGACTTTTTGTCGTTCTCAAGCGTCTCACGACCACTTTGAAATCGCTTAAACCACTTGTAAACTTGAGTATGGGATAAGCATTCATCACCATATGCTTTTTGAAGCATTTGATGCGTTTTGGTAAAACTTTTACCAAGTTTAACACAAAAGTCAATCACAGCTCTCTGTTTGAAACTCATTTTCTGACCGTTCATCAAAACACACTGTTACTCTTGGCACTATAACTTGGCTTCTAATGAAACAAATGTCATAAACAGTTGACACAACACTAATGAAGGTTGCCTCTTTCGACAACAAAAAGATACAACAGGTGGTGCCACTAGTTTCTTCTATTTTTGAAAAGTTTGGTTTCTTTTTGAACAGAAGGTGTAAGCATCTTATTTTGAAAAAAAAAAAAAAATAGACTTCTTCATAACCAGTAATTTTTAATTTCTGGTCATTTAAAACTTTTTGAAGCTGAAAATAATCATTTAACTTTGTTTTAAAAGTTTTGATTACATGATTAACCAGAAATAAGAAAATCTGATACCAAGTCTGTGACACTAATCTCAGATAATTTTCACCATGTGAGCTTCACATCACCTTGAAGGAAAGCAAAACCTCAGCAGTTTTGCCAAGTAGTCTTCTTAGCTTGGTCTAGAAGGCAAAAGCTATCAATGAACGAATGATACAGCTGTGTTCTATCCCACACCCACACACCACGATGCATCACCTGGTATAGATATTTTGAAACTGTTGTTTTATTGTGTGTTCAGTGTAACTTTTCTGAATGCCATATATATCTTCTGTAGTGTTTGTGCCCATTTATACTCATAAAGCAAACATGCTGAATAAAACTGTAAAAGGAATATATATTTTTTCACTGCTTTTCACCAAATAACCAAACTTACTTCCTACTTGTTAGGTATTGCGGATTCAGTGTCACTTCCATTTTCAAAGTGTGCATTGATTGTTAAGCATAATGTATAGTGGTAAGTAGATAGTTTCATAAAAACAAGTGGTTGCTTCCACCTAATTATCAAAATATGAACTTTGCTGGAGCTACACAAACTTTGTTCACCTGATGACATTTTTGATGAGATAGTTTTATACACCCATATTGGGATAGTTCTTTAAGGCTGAGGCTGATTCCTGGAACAGTCTTTCATTTGTGAATTTGCTTCTTTGGAGTAAAGTGACTTTTTTTTTTTTTTTTTTTTTTTTTTACATACTATATTGTGCAGGTATGCAAGATAGTATGGAAAAAAGGCCACCGTACTCCACAGAAACACCTCGCTCCCCTTGCTCACACCTTCCTTATATGAGACACTACCAAAAAGTTCAGGGAATTTGACCAGAAAAAAAAAAAAAAATCACTGACCCTAACTCCTAGTTTCTGTCACAGTTTTTCTATGATTCCATGTATTCCTGGAAGTCCTCAGGTGTAACTGAGGACTTCCAGGTGTGAGTGTTGAGCACCTCTTGCGATTCTGCCTGCATCTCTTGATCAGGCAGAATTCACCTCTTTTTCAGACATGTATAATTGTCTCACACCAGGTGACAAAGTCATCTACCTCCTTGAGTCTTTCATAAAGTTCATCTCTGTTCTCCAATAAACAGCTTGTTTATTGGAGAATAGAGATGCTGTTGACAGTCCATTTAGTCTAACATATAAAGGGAAGAATAATTCATTCATTTACAGCTTTTATATTAACATTATCATGTTAGAGCCTAACACCATAACTAATATATCATATATTCGAATGTATGTTTTGTTTTGAATGTTTGTGATTGTCTGGGAAAGCACTAGTGGTGGTAGATAGCGTTGGTGTTAGATGAAGGTTGGTGGAGTAGTGAGACAAAGAGTTGTAGAGTTGATGCCCTCCCTCGATAAGTCTTTGGACTCCCTGGAGGTATGATATAATAATAATATGATATCATATAAATTTCAGATTGGTAAACCATTGGGTCTATCACTCTGAAATTTTGTGGCCTTCTATATGTTATATGTTTGAACTTATCCTTTGGGGAGGAGGAGATTAATATTTCAAAAGTCAGATTTTAGTCAGATGTTTGCTATAAAAAAAAATATAAATGAAATCTGCATATAAAATGATTTTTTTTTCTTCTAAATTTTCATTTTGATTAAAATTATTTTAATCCTCCAGGTCTTTTCAAGATGGACAATGGTACTGTTTCAATGATGCCCAAGTTACACAGGTTGGCAATAGTAAATATTTTGCTCTTTATACATAAGTACATTTTACTAATTTACAACAGATTGGCAGTGGTATAACTTGTGTCAGAATCAGTTTTCTAGTTTAATAAAATTAAAAATTTAAGCTAAATATGATTTGTGAAAAGATCAACCTTGGCTTTACTATTTGATAGTAGAGCTACCAGTTTAAAATTCTGGGTAGGCCCTCAGAATTCTTCCTATGCTTATGTAATAGGGATACATACTTAGCTGTTAAACTGGAACATTGGACTTTCACCCATGACACACAGTAATCTTGCAATTTTTTTATGTTAAATAACTAAACACTCAGTTGAGCAGTTGTTGAATCGGCCAGCATGCTGTCTGATGTAGCACAGCGTAACTGTATCTTTGGTTTAATAGACAAGCTTAGGTATGGACATTATTCATAACTGATTTTAATGGTATTGCAACACCAAACAAACTAAATGATAAAAAAAAAAAAACTGTTTATTAACTGGCTTGTATTTAGCTGGATTTCAAACCAGCATCTTCACAGCAGAACAACATTAGTTTTCACATGACAATAATAATAATAATAAAACAATCCAAATTGTAACAGAGAAAAGAACTCAAGTCCTAATTCAGTGCCCTCTAATGTTGTAAAAAAAGAAGTATTATAAGTGCTGTAGGAATTGATCTTAGGATAACAGTCTCCCAAATTATTCATTTCACAGTAGAAAAAGAATCTGTTTGCATTTTCTTGACACATAAGCCACTCACCTTTCAGATGGTTTACTATATTTATCCATCACAATCACATCATCATCCAGCTCAGTAGTATAGTATTCTAAAAGCACTTTAAACACAGAGCTGGAGCTTTTTGTTCTAATGGTGCAGCTCTCACCACATAACTATCTTCACCATACTTTCATGGCCAATAGCCATAGTTCCTTCAAAATAGATAAAATACTACATGACTGTCCTATTTTCCGCTCCTTAAACACACACAAGAACAAAACACCACTATTCCTATGTCCGAGGTGCATCTGAAAAGATAACCAAATTACTAATAAAATATAATATTTAAAACACATGTCAAATTAGCTACTCTAATCCACTCTCCTATGACATATTCCATCCTCTAGCACAGCATTTCCCGAACTATGTTCTGCTGAACACTGGTGTTCCGTGAAAAATTATCAAAATTAAAATGAGCCTGGAATGGTTTTAAATGCTGTGGCAACTTCAAACTTGTTTGAAAATCAGGTGCTCTTCACTTTGCATGTCGATTGTGCTATTAAGGCCAGGGCACGCTGGCCTTGACTCAGCCACCTGCAGTTGTTGACACCCCCAAGCACAAATGAAGTACAGAAGTATCTATTCTAGGAAATGTGCAGTTACAAGCAAGGCCAATGCGATGCACTATGACCCAGCACACTTGTAGTGTGTGTGCTGTTGCATTTTTGTGATGCGATACAGCCTGCTGTGATGATAGCGTGCGCTTAGCTTTACATTGAATACGAGACTGATGATACTCGACTCTAACTAAGATGTTCCATTAAAATTTCAGGATTTTTGAAGTGTTCCTTTGTAGGAGAAGTTTGAGAAACCCAGCTCTAGCATATCGTGGAGTGTATGAAGTTCCTTGTGACTTGTCCTACTATGGACAGACAGAACAATCTGTTAACATTCCTCTTGAAGCATAAGAAACACATTCTCTACCATTATTATGGCAAGTTTGACTGGCAGACCATGCTTTAGACATCCTTTTACACAGGCTTATATGGAAGAAAACCGTGTGCCATGAAGGTGTTACATCAGAAAGATTATTTTTAGAGTCAACAATGGCTATGAAGCATTCTCCTTACATTAACAAGTGTGGCTGCATTAATTTGCCAAAAATTTGGGAGGCTGTTATCCTAAGATCAACTCTTACAACTGTAATTCTTCTTTTATACACCATTAGAGAGTGCCAAATTAGGATTTCAGATCTTTTGTACATTACAGTTTGAATTGTTTCACTTACTTGTTACACAATAACTGTAATGCTGTTTTGCTCTGAAGCTGCTGGTTTGAAACCCAGTGAAATATAAACAATAAACATCTTTTTTTTATAATTTAGTTCATTTGGTATTGTAACCATTGAAATAAGTTATGAGTGTACCTTCAGTTAACTGTACTCTCATTTAAACGACCAGCAAATGATTTCTCAACATATTCAGATGATTAATCACTGTGGAAACATCCGTTTTCTTCACATATTATAAACAATATGTGAAGTACATAACTATCAGCTGAAATATTTATTATAAAAGAATAATTTTAGGAAGTCACATTTATTTTCAAGTTGGCCCTTTGGTATTGTATTGTACTTTATAGCTATGCTAAAATATCCCCTAGTTTTTTTCTCCCAAAAAGAGTACACTGAACATTTTGGCTTCCTTTGAAATTAAGTAGATGATTTTGATTTGTTTTGATATTCCAAATTCTAATATAGCAGATACTTGCTATAGTGAATTCCTATGAAACAGAGAAATTGTTATAGCTCATTCATGATTTGTTATGATGAGTTTTAGGGAATAAAAATCTAATAGACAAGCTGACGTGTTGGATGTTATTTATAACTTATTTTAACAGTATTACAACATCAAACTCTGAAGATGCTGGGTAGAAATCCAGTGAAATATAAGCCAGTTAATAAACATCTTATAATTTAATTAGATTGGTATCCTGCTGCCCACGCCATTCCATGTGATAATGAAGTTATCGGAAATAGAACAGAGGATATCTTATGAAACAGAACAAAGGAAATTGCAGAGAAATAGGGGAAAAAAAGGGGGAGGAGGAATCAGAACATATTAAATGATGGCAATTCATATATAGTGGAATTGGTAGGAACCAAACATAAAGTATACAGCATGAAAAGTACAAATGAAAACAGTAATGTGAGGCACACCTTTGAGAACTAGAAGAGTATGCTGTTATGAAAATGAAAGTGTGGAATTGATGTTTAAATTTAAAAATGCAAAGTTAGCTTAAATTAATATTACTTATGTTAAACTTCATAATGAATTAAATATCTGAAGACTGTACTATTAAAATCAAAAATTTGAAAACTTCAGCAATCAGTCAACTTTATAATTGTCATCTCCACTTACAAAGGAGAGGACACAAGTTATGAACATTAGTCAGCTCTTAAAGGGAAGGGGGGGGAGAAGCAATTGGTTTAGCTGCTGTGAACAGGTCAGCTTTGTTATTGGACAGAGACCAATCATGGAAAACTGGTATATGATAATGTTCTCTTAAATCTTTAAATTAAAGAACTCTGGCACTATATACAGTATTTCTTTAATTCAAAGTTTAGTCAGTTAAAAGTTATGAAGTTTGTGTAGGTAGCAGCTCATTTTCTGTTTGATAGAGCCTTTATCCATAAAGTGAAAAGCTGTTTTGATTTAGAATTTATTATTTTAATGCAGATTTTAGCAAATCTTCAATATGAAGAATTCAAGATTAACTGAAGCTAACTTAATGTTTCGAAATTTAAACTATTTCATTTATCGTTAAGTCCATATTTTCATTTTTATAATTTCATGCTCTTCTGATTCCCTTATTTTTGTTTGGTGTTTGTTCTTTTGGAAATATATGACTTCTGCATTAATTTAACTTTGTTATCTTCTTGGTTCTGGGCTCCCACCAATGAGGCCTCAGTAAAGGTTAAAATTAGCCTGGATAGTAATCCTCCTATAATGTTTTATGCATTATGGAATACTAAAGCAATTAATGTGAAATCAACAGCCCTTGTGTAAAAGTATACAAGTCCTGAAGTACTTCACACTTATTCTTATGCTTAGGAATAGGATTCAAGCAAGAATATAAATTATTTTTGTCAAGTATAATATACATTGTGTTCTTTATGTTTAGTTACTTCCAGTCCTTTATTTTATTATGAAAAAGTATGACTTCCTTTCATTTCCTTTGTTTATGTATAGTTTCTACCATACATAAACTTTGTCAACTGCTTATAGCTATCATTTGCCAGGAAATTCAGTTTGCTGTCATGAAGGTTTTGAGCTTTTACAATTTATAATAGTTAGCTTAAAAGATCATTGCTGCTATAGGACTTAGGCTGGGACTTTAAAATTATTCCTTATAATGCATCATTTCATTGTAGTGGTGTTAGCTGTTAGTGAAGATGGCAAATTAAATTTGAAAACAGACAGCAGAATTAGCAAAGCTAGTATAGTAGGAAGTCAGCTGAATAAATTTATATGGAATAAGAGAGAAAGTAGTCAAATAGCAGCTGAGAGCTGGGTTAGAAATAAAACATTTGACCAAAGACTAACGACAACAGATATTCCAGTCCTGAGAAAGATTAGGTGTGTGAACAGATGCCATCAATGGCAATATCATATTGAAAATGAGGATATTAGGAAAGAACTTGACATTGTTAGTATCCAGGACTATGTTAACAGAGCTAATCTCAGGTAGTATGGTCACTCAAACAGAATGGAAGAGGAAAGATTAGCGAAACAAGTGTTCTCATCTAGGTCTTTTTTCTGCCAACCTGGAAATGTTGGTAGGAAAAAGACCCAGAGGAAGACCAAGATATAGGTGGATTGATGCAGTAAAATGTGCCTTAGAAGACAGAAATATAAGATCTGATAATGTTGAAGTCTTGACAGATAACAGATTGATTTGGAAGAAAATTGTTGATAGGAAGTTAGTAATGATATAAGTTTTTTCATGTAGTGCTATCATACTATCCTGTATACCCCTTGAGGGCACATGTTAGGTATTTGATGATGATGAACGTTACATCTAGTCCCGCGTCTATGAACTAGTGTTCATAGAAGTGGGAATAGATGCATAATTGCATCGCTAATAATGTAAAGTAAAGATTGTGAGTCTGCTTCCTTGGTATGATATGATAGAATTGAGAAGGGCCATGATTGTCAATGAGGTTTGTGTAGACAGAATGGTGTGCACTTTATAGATGTGTGGAGTGAATTTGATGGATATAAGGACCTGTGTGTGCTTGATGAGCTCCACTTAAATGGTTTTGAAGTTAGTTAAGCACTTGGAGAAAGTATTGTTCAGTGAGAGTTTTGAATTGCAAAACCAGGTAAACTAGAGATATTAGGGAGGAAGCGATCAAGCATGCATCTAGCCATCCCTGTGATAGATATGTATGAATGCAGGAATGAATATGAAAAGCTGAGTGCAGTTTTCTAGGTTTTAAATCTAAATGGGCAGCTAATGACAGTATGTAAGGGTAACTGTGGGCCCAGGGGGGGGGTATTGAAACGATGCACGTACACAAATACCTTAAGTATCAGAAATAAAGAAGAGTAATTTTAGCATTGGTCAGCTCAACTTGGCCAAAAATCATTGGCATCAGCGAGACTTGGTTGTCAGAGAATGGTGTAGCTACAGGGATAGAATGTAATAGGTATTGTATTTTCAGAGAAGATAGTAGAAATAGTGCAGGAGGAGGGGTATTATTAATGATAGCTGAATAATTTCAACCAACAAAAATAGAAGTTTGTAGATTTGATGGAATTCATTTGAAGCTGTTTGGTGTGAAATAGAGGCGAATAGGACAAAATATATATAGTTGCTTGCTGCGATAGACCTGGGGATCTAGAAGAAAACGTGGATGACATGCATCAGCAGATTAGCACAATAAGTGCAGGCCAAGCAATTATCTTGGGAGACTTCAACTATAGTGATATAGATTTGAAGCAGGAAAGGGCACATGGCGAAATGGAATTTGTACAGTTACTTAGAGATAGCACATGAAAAATATTAGTGGTGTTAATAGCTTTCACCATTATTTTTGATAGTATCAGAATTAGGACAATGAGATAATAGTCTGACAACTAACTCTTCTCCTTTTTTAAGAGACAGACTTGATAAAGGCTAACTTGCTTGTTAGGTATCTAGATGACAACTTGTGCAGGTGATATAGGATAGTTGTTAACCTGGGCACAATTTTTTAGAATGGATTGACACTATCATTACCAGAAGCCTTATTGTTTAAGATTTGTCTCATGTCTTCTTGACAAAAGATCAGAGGAGTGTGTATGTGGTGAGTTGTTTGTAATAAAGTGAGTAGCAATTTTCTTTGTTATATACTTGTAGGAGAAGATTAATTCCAAGAGATCAACCTTATAATCAGGTGATGTCGATGGTATCATTGAGATGTGAGAGAGGCAGAAGCATAGATGGGTAGAAATTACACTCAAATAGCCTTAGCAAAAAACCAGAAGACAACTGCCATTTGAGCACAAGACAAGTTTTCTACATTCGGCATGGTCTAGTTTAGATGTGCTTATTGCTGATGATTTTTCTGATTTTGTGGGACTAGTAGTTTTTATGGTAATCCCATACACAAGAGGTTGTTCAACCTATAGTGTGTTAGTACCATGGAAGGACAGAAAGTTGATAAGAGGAAGGAAAGGAACTTGTTAGAATTGCATAATGACAATCTGCAGATTGATTTTTAGTGTAGGCTAAGTGCAAAGCTTTTTTTTTTTTAATTTTGACCATTTAAGATATGCTGAGTTTTTATCTTGAACTGCTGTAGCATGTCTAACTAGATACTAGATTTGGATAGCACGGTTGGATACTGGTTGAGGGGGGTATGTAGAGTAAAGAATGAAGGCAAGAGTTGTTTATTTGGTTGGAGCAGAGTTTGAAGGGGAGAAGGTTTATCTATAGAGAAGAAAATGTAGACCAATGTATGTATGGTCAGATTTGGCAAGAATAACTAACCTGAAATTCTACTTATCATTTTGCTTTTGATAGTGCACTTCATTGCTTCTCTTCCTTTGACAAACCATACAGTGCTCAAATATTGAAATATCAAATATCTTGCAATATTTCAAATTGCATGATCCTCCATGAGCAAGCACAATCATAAAGTAACTTCATGCTTATGCTTGGCATTACTTGATGTCCTCTCCCATGGGTTCATTGCAGCTGCTTTCTCACATTCTTTTACTGTCTTATGCCTTTTTTCATATGTACTTGCATGGATGCTATTCAAGTGAAACTGGTGTCCACTGTTTCTGCACTTTCCTCTACCCTGTTAAAATGCTAGCAGATGTGTCTCACATACATTCACACTGAAAATTCACTGATGTGAATTCTCATCCTCCTTTTTCATTCCATCTCTGGAATTGCCTTCTGCATACAATGTTTCCTGAGGATTACAACTTCTGGCTATGAAAAACAGCTGCAAAGGTACCTTCTCTCTTTTAATTTCTTCCCTACATAATGATGTGGGTTTGAGGTTTTACCTCTTGTGTAGGATTAACATTACATTTCAGTGTTATGCATATAATGCATAATATTGGCATGTAAGTATTATTCTTCAATCAGCTGAGGATGAACACCTTTAGATTATTGAAGAATAATTTTAATTATAGTGTTTTTTAAGATGTGTTCTAAGTGTATAATTCTAATGTTTAATTCTTTGTTCTAATTGATTTACTAACTTTTCTCTCCTTAAACAATTATTCCTAGATTACATATGATGATATTAGAAAGACATATGGAGGTGGTCCTACTAGAGGTTACTATTCCAGTGCATATTGCAGGTAAGTATTAACTTTAATTTTAATATTCACCATATCAATAAAATATTTATGTAAAATACAAAGGAGGGTCAGTTAATTATCTTTTACTTGTTATCATAAAAAATTAAAAAAAAATAAAGTTGCTTCTATTTTTCTGATACAAATTTGCACTCATCACTAATACAACCAAAACCAGTGGTTGTTTTATAACAGGCAGACAGATATGCATTTCTCTTTTCTTTTCAATCCCCAGTTATTAGACATCAGTCCTTAAAATTTACCAACATTTGTTAGTGACTGTAATAAAATAAGGTGTGCTATCAGAAAACTGGTTTTACATTTAAAGCATTGCTTATCATCAGAACATTGTGTAGCACTAGATATGGCTTCTTTTAAGTTTTCTTCATGAGTACCAGAAGGATAATAGTTTTCATTTGCATCTGTCCTCACTGTAATGAACCCACAGAAATCAAAAAATAGTTTATTATAGTGAATTTCTTTTATGCATTACATATATCTCAAATCACGCACAGTCAACTTGTGTGATTTCACATTAAATGCAGTTGCTACATGATTTTCGAAAATTTCCCATTTTTGGTTAACACATTGCAGTTCTGTGTACAAGGAACGTTCTGTGAAAACTGTTGCCGTGTTAGTTATACTTCATTCTTGTTCAGAGCTGTTTTTCTGCTTATCTTAAAGGATTTAATTAATCTGTTTTGAAATGAGGTTGACTATTTTTTTGCTATACTAAGAAGATATGAGAGTGCAGGACATGAAGGATTGACACTTGACATCATTACAGACATTGTTATATGTAAGCTAGAGTTTCTGTTATTTGATCAGTGATTATGAAAAAAAAATAATTAAAAGGATTCTCGCTTCATGTTAGAGCATCAAAATTATTATTGTTATTATTATACGGGCACCTCTATAGTGACCCAAATCTATCCACACAATCTACCATACCTCTCCTTGAACCCACTAACAGACAAAGCACTTGCAACTGATTCTGGTAACCCATTCCACTCATTCACAAATTTCCAAGCAAAAAATCTAGTCCTCAGCCCCCCCCCCCCCTTACTAACCACACCTTTATTCAACTTCCAGGTATAATCCCCTTGTCATGGTTCCTCTAGCCAAGTGCTGAAACATTTCTCCTGCATCTATCCTATAAAACTCTTTAAGCAACTTAAATGTTTCTATCATATCCCCTTTTTTTCTCCTATCAACTGACTTCTGCAATCCACACATTCTCAATCTATCCTCATAGGGAACATTCCACAGGCCACTCACCATCTTGGTCACTCACCTGTAAATCCTCTCTACTGCTTCCTCATCTTCCTGTCTGAAGTCTTCCTGTCAAGCATTCAGTGAAATGAAGAATTTGTGAATCTGTGATGTCACTTTGATATACTCTTTCTTTCTTGCATACCATTTTACTACTTCTTGCTGCCATTAAATTTAGAAAAATCTTATCATGCTAAATTACAGTACTGATTTACTGTGTGTGTGTGTGTGTGTGTGATCTCACATAGGAAAAGGTTGCAAAACCTAAAGAGAATATTAACTGTGTTTGAACTTTTTTTGAATAGCTGAAAGCTGTGGTTTTGTGAAGACAGCAGAATGAGAGGTAGATGGAAAGAATGATGTTGTTTCAGTAGATTTTGATCAGACATTGAATAGCTGTTGATCAGAAACTATGCGTGTTCTTATAGTTTTAGAAGAAAGTAGAGGCAGAACAGTACAAATGAAAATACCTAGAGAAGGGGTATATAATGTTTCAGCATTATACCTCTTTCTGCTTCAACGGAATAAGTGTGAAAGTGATTAGAGTTAATATGTAAGAAAGTTAATATGTAAAAGAGGTGGCACGAGATAATCTTATGGTCTTGTTGTGGCTAGCAGCAAGCGTAAAGAGGTTTTTGGTGCGCTATCCCCAATGTGTGGAAGAGTATATTTCAGAGTTAGACAGATTTGGAAGTACCCAACACTGCAAGTTATACAGGTGAGAAGTAGTTCTTGAACAGAAAAATACTCCTAGTTTTTTAGAGGCTATGGATGCGATGTTTGCTCCAGGAAGTCTAAAAATGTAAGTCAGCCTAAGAAAACAAATGTGTTGATTATTAAAGACCTTGAAGTGATTGTATTCTAGAAGATATGTCAAATGAAGAAGAAGAAGAATGGAGTGTACTGTTATCTGCAAAATGATGGATAGGATTTGTGGTTAGTAAAAGAAATCATTTATGTACTATAAGAAGAAGAGTGGGCAAAAGTGTTTCTTCAGCTGGTTTCTCAAAAATGGGTTACTCTACTCAGATTTCTTCACCATTCACAACATTGGGAACGACTGCAGAGGAAAATGGTAACCCAGTTCCAAAGGGCAGAAGGCATACAAGATTATAGTTTGGAGATTGGCCATCTTTGCTGGAACTGATCAAGTGCTGTGAAATGGTCAAGATAACCTCATTAGTTTTTCCACACTTTTCTTTGGCTTTTATCCAAAGGTGAGGAATGATGGCTAATAGACCTGTTGTGGATTAAGAATTATAAAACCCACATTGCTACTCACACTTAGCTGATGGACCTTCAGGTGGTGAAGAAGTTGGGTGTTGATGACCTTCTCCATGATTTTTGAGAGCACTGAAGTGTAATTAATAGTATTCGATTTTAATAGCTTTTATCACCTTTTTCTTTCTTTCTTTTTTTTTTTTTGTGGAATTTATTGAATGTTGGCTTGCTTGCTGCTCTAGGGTAAATATCAAATGAATATGAAGAATTGAGAAAACAGTCTTTCCTAATTCATCCCATTTTTTTCTTGTATAATTGGGGAAAAGTGAAACGAATGTTGAATTGAAGAAAATCATTAGAGTTCCTCTTAGGTCAGTATGGTTCGTAGATAGGAGATGAAATTGACAAACTTGAAGGTTAAAAATGAGAGCACTTTTATTTGGAAAATGAATAGTGAATCAAAATGGTTTCAGAAAGGTTGCAATTCTTTTTTGACTTTTCATGCTTGTTAGCTGAAGGTATAACTTGAAACTTGGAGAGGCATATAATATGCAGTAATGGATATAAATTACTTTTTTATTTAATGCGAATTCCACCTATGAAAGATTGTAAACCTATCATACATTAGCACTGTGGATAGGCTAAGGATTAGATAATCCAGACACCCTGCTGAGATACTTATTAATAAGGCAAAGGTGATCTCACAGTGGGCAATGAAATTTATCTACCCACCTAAATATTCACAGAGAGTAGAATTCAAATCCACAACCTGTTGAATGGAGAGCGGAAGCATTATCCACTCATCCAGTCCAACAAATAATAGTGAATATCTAAAGCCGGAGCTATTTTTTTTTTTACCCCTTCAAAGAAAGTTGGAATGATATGAGTAGTCTGTAAATGTGGAAGTTTTGGTTGCTTTATTTATATATCTATAAGTTGTGTTTCTGCTACAGGTTTTTAAACAACACTACACTATGGTACTAATGAAGTGTTATTCAGGATGTAAAATCCAGTTTGAGAGGCATACTTGAAAATCCAATGCAACCTGTATATAAAATTGCCAGTATGGTGTGACATATTTATATAAACATTTTCAGAATAAAAGGGAGAGTTGTCTTAATGTTCAAGCTGTATAGATTATTGCTGGAAGGAAACCTTCACATAGACAGTAACGAATGCACAGAGCTAACTTAGGGTTTCTAGCTAAAATCATTATCCACTTGGATGCCAAAATGATGGTATAGTACAACATAATCGGTTTATTACAGCAGCTGATTGCATCACCCAACTACACAATGGCATGCCTTTTTCAACATGAAATCAGGAAACATGAGTTATTAGAACACCTTCAACAGGAATGAAAATAGACAATATCAATGGAAAACAAGGGGAACGTGGAAGAAATACAAAAACACTGTGCAAACATAATTTGTGATACTTAAAGTGAGAAGATCAAAGTAGGCAAAGTCCTAAATAATATGATATATTAAGGAAGAAGAAGAGGGATAGTAATAGTATTCAACACTAAACATTAACTTCTTAAATAAGAGTAAATTTCAAGTGAAATAATGCCAAATTGGATAGTAAGACTTTCTTTTGCCTTTGGTCCCACGGAATGCTATAATAGGGAAGAAGTTGTAGAATTTGAGTTATTAGAGAAAACAACTGATATAAATAAAATAGAAATGGAATTGGAAGGAATTGTATCCTACACATATAGAAATGATTTGAGAAAATTTTAGGAAAAGAGGAGAGCTAATATGTCAAGTCTTTTCAAGATTTTGACTGATAACACAGACTACTCGTTACTAACACCCATTCCAGTTTAAAGATATGAATAAATTACTTTAGAAAGAAATGCAAGAAATTAAAAGGGGGAAAAGAATTTTATTCTATTATTTATAGTAATATCAGGGAATTGACCAGTACCTGATGTTCAGCAGGATACAAATGAGCTTCCCATTAAAAGAAAATGTTACTTCAAAATAATCTGAGTTGAACAATTGTCAGCTGTACTGTAGGAATATACCAGTGCTATATTGAAGAAAAGTGAAAGAGTTAGATCAGAAGAGCCACATCTTAGAAACTTAACTGAAAAAATATGTAGAAAACAGTGACTCAGCTAAGAAAGTATTTGATAAAATTGTGTGCAAGGTTAGGGAAATAAGAACTTTGTGGTGGACAAAAAGTTCCTGACTTGTAAATCAGTATGTGCTCTTTGACAATATAGAAAAAAAATTAGGAAAGCTAATTTATATGTAAAAATAAGTTATTATTATTAAATATTATTATTAAGAGAGAGACTGCCAGAGATTCAGGGACTCATTGAAGTAGGCCACATACTATAAGCACCAGCTATCATACTTATTCTTGAATTCATTCACACTGCCTGCACACACAACATCCTATGGCAGTCCATTCCAATCATGCACCACCCTATGAGAGAAACATCGAGCCCTCACCCCCTTCTTAGCGGCATTCATTCTCAGCTTCCATGGATACCCTCTTATCCTTTCCCCATCCTCCAGAAAAATGAAAAATTCTGTATCAACTGTTATTCTGTATGATCCTTTCAGAAGTTTGTAAGCCTCAATAATATCATCCCTCTTTCTCCTGTTTGCTAGTGCCTGCAGTCTACAAATTCTCAATTTGTCTTCATAATCAGTATTCCACAATCCTGATATCATTTTTAACACTCTCCTTTGCACTCTCTCTCTCCATTGTATCAGAATCACAGCAGAAACCAGAGACTAGACCTGCACACAGTAGTTCAAATGATGTCGTATCAAGGCTTTGCAAAGAGGCAAAATGACATCCTTATCTTTACATGTGAAAGATCATTTCAGCATTGCAGTTATCTTTTCTGTTATATTCTGATGGCAAAATGTTTGAGAGGCTGCTGAAAAAAAAGCTGAGAAATGGAATGATGAATAAACAAAAAGATATTATAGAAGGCTGCAATAATATTTTTAAAAATTATTAAATGGGATAAGTAACTGAATAATGGTAGAAAATATAATCCTGGATTGGATATACTTGAATGCATGTTGACATTGTATTTCCATGATAATAACATCTTTAATGATCACATTAACGATGTGCATATGAATAGGAAAGTGAAAGGACTAATACTTTTGGTAGGATTGAATAACTTAAAAAGTGACACTTACGAATGCAGGAGGATATAAGTTTTGTTTGGTGAAAGAATGGAAGTGCAAAATTAGGGAAACCAGGGATACAGGGAGATGCTGGTGAGGGCATATACAGGTGCTCTTGAAGTGAATGAACTAGAATTTGAGAATCATTCAGCATTGAACAAATAATGTTGAATAATGAATGTAGTTTGAAGATCTCAACTCTGAATGGAACAACTGTTTGATGCTAGATTACCTATGGCTTAAGGAAATATTTATTTGTGTATAACTGATGCCACAGTCATTAAAAAGGGTGAAGATCTTGTTTAATTAGCTTGACTGGCCTAAAATTATGAGCATTAGTGATACTTAAGTGCAGAAGAACATGGTACCAGGATAGATTGTAAGGTACGTTGTATTTTTAGGAAAGTAGAGAATAGGTAGACTGTTGCGGGAGGCAGTAATTTACATATATTTGAGATTATTTAGAGAGAGAGAGAGAGAGAGAGAAGGGTTAATGAAACAAAATGTGCAGTTTTTTTGTTCCTGTGGGCCAAAAAGAGATGTAAAAGATATTGTGGATGGTATGCATCAACAAATTAGATCATTAAGCACAGAGTAATTATTATGGGGATTGGACATGGAAAATGAGGGAAGGAAGGAAATGCAGTTTGTGGCTACTGAGATATTGATAGCACGTACTAGAAGGGATCTGGAGTTTGAGAGTGTTAGATTTGGTAAGCATCAAATGATGTAGCCATAAGCAAGATAACCATGTTGTCTCTGATTGCTAGGAGCAATATGGGAAATGTCTGCACCATATTGTTAGGTATTATTATTATACAGGTATCTCCATGGGATCAGAAGACTCATTGCGGGAGATCCATTATTCATACACTAGTCATTATTCACACAATACCTTTCATAAAAAAACTAGTCCTAACCACAATCTTACATAATTTATATGGATAATTCCCTCACCCCCATTCTCTCCCTTCCTGCCATGTACTGAAATAAAAATAAAAAAGTCTTCACTTTCAATTCTATAAATTCCCTTTAACAACTTATATGCTTCTATCATGTCTCCTCATTTTTGCCTATCAGCTAGTTTTTGGGGCCTACAGACTGCCATTCTATTCTCTTACAGAAAATTCAATCACAGACCCACAACAATCTTTGATCCCTTCCCCCCCCCCTCTTCATCCTCACAAAATCCAGGTGACCATATCTGTGCTCAGTAGTCCAAATGAAAAACAAGCAGGGATAGAGAAGTTATTAGAGCTTTATGTAGGGGAACAATAACTTCTCTATCCCTGCTTGTTATTGAATGAATTCTTCAACAACCGCATATCGTCATGTCAGAAACATTAAACCCACTAGCTGTCAAGTCTCTATTCAAGTTTACAGCAGACAACTTGGATTTATTTTGCTTAAATTAGTTTCATTAATGAAACTAAAGCTTCAATATGATAGACATGTTGCTGGTTGAGTGCCAATAACTGTACTGGACCCATAGAGGTTACTGTAATAATAATAATACCCATTAAGTTTGGAATATTGAGTACTATAGTAGCATTTGCCATTTAATGGATTATAAAAGTAGGATTGCTGAATCTTATGATTAAATTGAAATTAATAAGTATTGAGCAATTCATAAATTTTAATTATTGAACATATCCTTATTGATAACATGCTTTCTTTTCAAATTTTATTGCTATTTTTTAGTTCAACTAATGCATATATGCTGATGTATAGGCAAATTGACAAAGAGAAAAACTCTGGTAAGTAGTGGACTTATACTCTCTTTTTTCTCTCTTATTATGAGGGGTTTCTGAAAAATAAGGTAACACAATTTTTTTTCTGTATAATGGTGAAAGCGAATGGGATAAAACACAGTGGACAGATAGACCCATTAATGACATTCAAAAGACTGCCATTGCAGTGTGGCACTACTATCTCCTGACATCTAATTCCATTTGCAAAATGGCTACCATGTGAGTGTGGTCTAAAATAAATGTCCATGAAGTTATTCATTTTTTACCAGCAAAAGAGGTATCACCAAGTGACATTCACTGTGAACTGGTTGCTGTGTATTACAAAAAGGCTAAGTCAAAAAATGAAGGTGTGTTTTTGGTGCAGTGAATTTAAAGTGGGAACAATCAATGCAGAGCTCTACTGTGCAGTGATGGACAAACTGAAAGTCAACTTTTGATGCAAGCAACCAGGACTCCTGACCAGCAGCATGATTTTGGTGTATGACAGTGCAACTCCACACACACACACACACACACCACTTTTCAACAACAATTACAGGGATTGCATTGTAATTGTTGGGAAACTCAGCCACATTCTCCCCTCCCCCCCACACACATCCCAGACTTGGTGTCTTCAGACTTCTATTTGTTCGACCCCCCCCCCTCCTCTCAAGAAACACCTTTCCAGAAGGCATCTTATTAGAGGTGAGGAAGTTCATCAGCAGTGCAATGTTGGTTACTGGATGTGGGCATGGACTCCTTCAGTACTGGTATTGATAAACTGATCAATCATTGGGATAAGAGCATCAATATATTTGGAGAGTTTGCAGAGAAGTAGTGCATGTTCATTTATTTCTTGATATATAATTTCAATTTTCTCTTATTGAACATCCCCCCCCCCCCCCAAAAAAAAAAAAAAAAAAAAAAAAGTGTTACCTTACATTTTGGAAACCCCTCATGTTAATTAACCCTCTGTTTTAAGTTTTCTCCAATATATGCAAATAAAAATTAATCCAAATTAATTTTGATTGAGAACTATTGTTAAATTAAATTGTTATAATATACTAATTCTAACCAACTTTTGAATTGAGCTATGATGATGAAAAAATATATACATATGTCATCATCCAGAAATATAAAAGGAATTTGAAGATGTGAACTTTATAAATAAATATTTATAAAAACTTATAAATATATTTATAAATATTTATTTTAACTGTAGCTTATTGAATAGCTTCTCTCTTGGCGGCACCTTGTCATATGCCTTTTCCAGATCGACAAAACTTAAATACTTAACAAAGATCTGTATTTAAGTTTTGTCGATCTGGAAAAGGCATATGACAAGGTGCCAAGAGAGAAACTATTCAATACGCTACAGTTATATGGTGTCAATGGGGCATTATATCAAGCAATGCTTAGTCTTTATTTGAGTTGTAAGTCAACAGTTAGAATTGAAGGAAGTACAGGAAGATGGTTTAATGTTAAATCTGGTGTGAGACAAGGATGTACGTTATCCCCTCTATTATTCATTATTTATATGGATCACATTATGAAGGAAAGTGGTATTAAACATGATATCAGAATTGGAGATGTTAATGCCAGCTTTATGCGGACGATGTTATACTTCTGAATAAATCCGCTACAAGTTTGCAAGATTCCCTGACTAAATTAAATAACTGTTGTAATAGATATGGTATGAAGGTCAGCAATAACAAGTCAAAGACAATGAAAATAGGCAGAATCATTGAAAATGTCAACTGCATTGTGAACGGAGAACCTGTGGAAGAAGTAAAAACATTTCAGCTATTTAGGCATGATTTTTAGTGAAGTTGGTAAATTAAATATGGAAATAGACAACAGAATCAACAAAGCTGGTATGGTAGGAAGCCAATTGAATAAATTCATATGGAATAATAGAGAAATTAGTTGTAACAATAAATTAGCTGTATACAAGACAGTGTTCAAACCAATTTTAACTTATGGATCTGAGAGCTGGGTCAGAATGCTGCAGATATGAGGGCCCTAAGAAAGATTAGAGGTGTGAAAAGGTGGCATCAATGGCAATATCATATTAAAAATGAGGATATTAGGAAAGAACTTGACATTGTCAGCATCCAGGAATGCGTTAGCAGAGCTAATCTCAGGTGGTATGGCCACTTAAACAGAATGGGCGAGGAAAGATTAGCAAAACAAGTGTTCTTTGCCAAGTTGGCAGGAAAACGACCCAGAGGAAGGCCAAGATATAGGTGGATTGATACTGTACAAAGTGCCTTAGACAATAGAAATATGAGATCTGATAATGTTTGAGTCTTGACAAATAATAGACTGATTTGGAGGAAAATTTTAGATAGGAAGTTAGTAATGATGTAAATTTTTCATGTAGTACTATCATATCCTGTACGCCCCTTGAGGGTGTTATACCCTGATAAGTTAAGAATGTTAAAATTCCACTTATCATGGTTTAACGAGCAAAGAAGTAAAAACCTAGTAGAATAATTAAGTAAACGTGCTTGCTTCTAAGTAGGTATCGTTGTACTTTAGAAAATATTGACTACATTGATTTAAGAAGAAAGAAATAATTAATTAGCTCAATAGAAAAATTTAATGTAAAATAAAAATAGAGGGAAATTAGATAAATATGTATAAAGGAAAGTTGCCAGAGACAAAGTGTAAATTAAGAGAGTTATGGTTTTGTGTTGATGTTAAATTCGATGTAAGGATAATTTGTAGAAAAAACACTAGAACGTATTCTGTGTGAAAGATAGTCCAAGGTTCAAGGACACGTTGACAATTGTCCCCTGCGGTCACGAGCTTGGCGTGTCGAGTGAACAAGCAGGGAGAGAACGGATGTTGTGAGGTCATGTGACATAGAAAATCAAGGTGCCGGGTGAACAGCGGAGTTTGCGGTATTTACCGATACAGTGAATGTATAAAAGGGTTAGGGAACCCCCCCCCCCCCCAAAAAAAAAAAAACTCTCTTGCTCTTTCGTCGTGTGGAAGTTCTCACGTTTCCTCAAGTAGTGAAAGTTTAACTTGGTGCTGGTTCGGGGATGGCTGAACAATACCTAAAGACTGAGACAATGTTACAGCGGGTAACCCTGTCCTAGATTCCCGGAAAGTAGCGGCAGACCATGCCGTTGAAAGGTCAGCAGAAGCACGCATCCCGAAGTCTAAGCTGATAATCACTATAAAGTCTTGACCCGAGGTAGATTGAGGGAACCAAGGAAATGTCTTAATGAAGCAGAAGATAGACTAAAGCAGATGCAGGCAGATAGAGGTACCATCGAGTAGAGATAAGTATAATTTGTTATTTATATGAATGCAATCTGAATGTGTACTGATATGTGAAGATTTATTAGTGAAGGACTCAGATACAATTTAAGGTTAGGACTATAGCGCATGTGTTTTATAGGAGGTCATGAGGGAATGGTTACTAACTGAATTTGAATCTATGTATGTTGGAGAATGGTTAATGTTACTAGTTGTTAGTATAGAAATTATATAATGTAATTTAGTAGTAATCTAGATGATATAGATTCATTTACTTGTGTGTGAATTATTTGAGAAAAAATGTGTTCAGAGATCATATCTGATGAAGTATAGCTTATTAATTGATTTAATTAGAATGTGTCTTATTTAGAATGATGAATATTCTTGTATATTAAACTGTAAATTTAGAAACAAATAAACCTTGCTTGACTTTAACTAAATATATGAGTCTGTGTATAGCATTCGATGCACCGCTTGTGAAACTCATTACAGATCTGAACGGGAGTTTAATTGAATAAGGTTGAGGACATGACTGCAACCCTAGGTCACATGAGTATATCTTCTAACTTACTTCTTGATTGAGTTATTATCTTTAATGTAATAATTCTAAGTGTGCGCAGTCTAAAAATATAAATTTCTTGGGATTTTAAGAGAGGTAATGTCTGAGGACTCTGTCACAAATGAAATTTGGCTCTACCCTGAGGATATCTTTGTGTGATAGAAATACCACGTGACCCATGTAGAAGACACCTCACTTCTAGCGGCCTGATATAGTGATTCAAGGAATAATATTGAAAGGGGACACAACAAGGGTACATGGCAGGAATTTTTGATGATGATGATGATATTTGGTTTATACTTTTATTCACAGTAAAGTTCATATGGATTATTTTTAACAATAAAAAGTCTTCATTGTTATTATTAAAATAAATAATCCAGTATTTTTTTTATATCCATTGTGTCAGAGGTTGCAGAACCTATAGCAAATCAATACCATGTTCAGGCAAGAGGTTGAGAAGAGAGAGGGATCCTATTGGTTCCCCTTGAAAACTTGAGATTTTAGTCCTTTCAGGATTACTAAGAATGGGAAGGAGGATGGAAAGCTGGCTCAGTAGGTTGTTAATTAAACTGCATATGAAATAGTTGAATACCCTTATTCATGCTTTTCTAAGGTTAGAGAAATGTGCTGTAATAATGTCTGCTCAGAACAGCACTCATGAAAGTACCAAAAGAAAAGGAATAATACAGAAACTATCTGTAAGATATCACTTGCAGTAAGCCAATAAGAAAGGTTCCAGAGTTTCCTCTTCTGGACAGCAGGTTAGTTAGATTAGGATTTATATAAAGTTATTAGCTAATGTTGATCTTGATCAGAAGCAGCATCTTAAGCTGAAAAGAGGCACCTAATATTTTGGAAAGTTGTGGATGTTTCCTGTTTAGGATTTAGGTATTACCAAAGTTAAGGGGAGGGGAGATGAGTGAGATATTTTTATGCAGTAAAGAAGACAGAACTGTGTTTTTGTTGCATTAAAGTTAATTCGGTTTCCTTATATCACTGAAGAATATTGTGATATATTTTAAGTAATTAAAGTAAATGATCCAGTAACTCTGTAAATGAACTTTCAGATTGTATTTACGGAAATGTACAAAAAAAAAAAAGTCAGTCAGTACAGTCATGTCAGAATGTTACTATGCCTCTACCACATAATTCAAAAGGTTTTGATCTTAAAGCTGAATGCTGACATCTGACAATGGCTGAAGTTCAACCCCTCATTATACCAATATACAAAATGTAGCCAAAATATACAATATACTCACTACTGTTTTATTAATCATTTCTGTACATAAAGTGTAGGGAAAATAAGGTGACTAGAGTTACAAAATGTATTATTACGACTTTAGGTGTTGTTTAAAGCTCCTATTGATGTTATAAAAAGCACAGTGAAAGAATTATGTATGAGTTTGATGGGTTCCAGTTTTTTTGCCTGTGTTGCATATGGGAAACAATATATGAGAATTGCTATAATCTATACAACAACAAAAAAAAATAAGTGGAAGATATTGGATCATAACACTAAAGTCTTAAGAAGGTTGCTTCTGTAGGTGCTAGTAGGCAGCCTTGGGCGATGGACAGGATATTTAAAAATTACTATTTCCCAAATCTTGGGAAGTTTCAGATAACTATATTTATGAAAATTTTGTGGTTTTTTAAATCTGCTGCTGATTACTTTAAAAAAAAAAAAATCATGCTTGTATTTGCTGCAGTGAAGCATAGTAGTTTTTATCATTTGATTCTGTGCAAGGGTGTCCAAGACGTGGTCAATAGATATATTTTTTGTGTTCTTCAAGATGAAAAATAGGAAGATTTTCCAGTTTGATCATAATAGGATAGGTTGCAAGAACAAGGAACGAAAGAAACGAAGATGTTATGAAAGAATTAAACCAAGAACCAGTAATAGAAAAAATTAAAAAATATAAACATAAATGGATGGAACACGTTCAAAGAATGAAAACAGAAAGATTACCAAAACAAGCCTTAAAGTACAAGCCATTAGGAAAAAGAAAACCAGGACGTCCTCTCAAATGATTCAACGATGACTTCTAATGCCGGAACAGGCCATGCTAGGCCTAAATCCTTGATACGTATGATGATGATGCAAGAACAAGGAAACTTGTGTACACCTAGTGAGGTGCCCAGATATAGGGAATAGTAATAACATTACTATAATCTTTGAGAGGGATGTGAGATGCAGGGAGGAACAAGTATTCTGTTAATTTCTTCTGCATTGTAGCATTGGATAGGAAGGTGTGATGAATAAGGGAGAGTTGAACTAAGAGAAGTCTGGTTAGAATGATATTAGTGGCTCTATTAACCAAGATTTTATAATACCATATTGTTGGAGAGGGGATGATGGAAAAGATTGTGAATATATCTACCTGTGCATTTAGGTTTTCTGTAAACTGTGAAAGAAAAAATGCGAATAAAGTATCTTGAAAAGACACTACTGTTGTTGTTGTTATTATTTTATTTTTATTTTAATAATATTTTGGACACATTGAAAGGATGGAAGGAGGACTTCTCAGAACAGTAATAGAAGGTAAAGTTCCTGGAAAAAGAGGAAGGGGTAGACCATCAATGAGATGGATGGATGGATGGTGTGTGTGTATGTGTGGAGTGACTGATCTTCAGAGAGTTGAAGTTTCCAGAAAAGCAAACAACAGGACTACATGGCAAGGCCTGGTGTGGCATATCACTGAGCATCGGAGTGACTATATGGCATCTGTGGATGCCCAGCGAACATATAGATAGATAGAATAATGAACTGGATTCTAAGATGCTAAGAGGTGGAGGAGGAATGAGTCTGTTGTGTCTGAACCATGTGCTCAAATGGCTAACACATCATTAGGGTATCTTAGCCATATAGAAGGTTTGATAAAAGCAATATTACGAGCATGTTTTTCAAAATGCTCCATATAAAAATTAAGTAGGGGAATGCCATTGCTGTACCCTCTGTCTGTTTTATACGTTTCCTTTCAATTGAAGTAACCTACATGGATAATATAGCTGAAGAAATCAGTAAGGTGTCAGATGTTAATGAATAAAGAAATGATATCAAAACTAATCATAATATCAGCTGCTTAAAAATAAATTTGGGATTAAAGATTTGAAGTGGTCCAGAGAGGCAAGGGCTTATTGAGGGAGGTTATACATTACCCACTTAAGCTGTCATAGCATCTTTTAAATTTATTCACCATTTCAACAAGCAAACTGTTCCATTCACAGACTGCTCTGTGAGAGAAATATCTAGCTATCCTTTTCTTAACCACACACAAACTTAACTTCCATGGATGCCCTCTTGTTTTTTCTCTGCCTTCCATATAACAAAAAAAAAAAAAAAATCATCACCTGATATTCTATAACAGTTTTTCAAAAGTTTATAGATTTCTATCATATATTCCTTTTTCTTCTGTTTATCAGTGTCTGCAGTCCACATACTCTAAATCTGTTCTCATATTTTACTTTCCATAATCCCGATACCATTATAATTCTTCTACAGAAAGGATGCAATCCTTTCCGTAGCATCTTTATCCCGTCAGAAGCCAAGAGACCAAATCTGTGCACAGTAGTCAAGGCTTTTGCAAAGAGGCAAAAGGACTTCCTTATTCGTACATGTCAGTGTTCATTTCAACATCACAATTATTCTCTGATTTTTTTTTTCTTTCTTTTTTTTTTTTTCAATTTGTGCTATGTGACTTTGAACTTCAACTTCTTATCCAACATAACTCCAAGATTCCTATCTGCGACAGTTTCTCCAAGCATAATCCCACTAATATAATATGCCATTGGACATCTCATACCAAAGATTATATCTTTACACTTACAGGCATCGAATTGATAGCCATTATGATTTACTCACAGTTCCAGTCTATTCAAATTATTCTGTAAGTGCTGTATATTAGTGGCATTGCTTATTACCCTATCTATCTTTGTATCATCATCAGCAAACAGTTGATCATCTCCCATATGCGCCTTCTCAATATCATTAATGCATAGAGCAACAAGAGTGGTCCAATGACTACTCTCTCGAGTACCCTAATGATCAACTTAAATCTGACTGATTTGCATCCTGCCATATACTTCTTTCTGATACCTGTCTCTCAGCTACTCGCTTATCACAGTGAGTAATTTAAATTCCAATCTCATATCTTCCAATTTATTTATCATCCATTTGTGTGGCATCCTATCAATTGCTTTCATAGTAGTATCGTAGCGTATCCATTTCCTGTATCCAACTCAGCTACTGTAATGTTATTATAAAATATAAGCAAATTGCTTAAATATAACCTCCCTATTTCTTGCAATGTATAACTTGTAGGATATTTGTATTGAAATTCAGATGTCCCATGCGAGTTATTTATTGTATAGTGGGAGATTTAATTTATTTAGTATATGATGATCTTAAAAAGAATACCAAGAAGATGTATGAAATGAAATTTCAGAGGAAGAGACCAAGATGAAGACCATGGAAAAGGTGGTGAGACCAGATAAGAGAAGACCTAGAAAAAAGAAACCTAAACTAGTTTATTGTTCATGAAGGAAGAATTTAGGAAAATAGAAAGAAATGGAGAAATGTGATCTGCCTGACACCTCCCAGTTTCTTTTGTAATTGTTGTTGCTAAAGAAGAAGCATATGATGAACAACAGGTGTGCAACATATACCGGCAGGTACAACACCATCTTATGAAATCAGTATAATGTTGTTGGTTTTGTAAATTGTGTGTATTCTTTGGCTGCTGTTTTGAGGAATGAAAATCCATTGTTTCTGTGAAGACCAGCCATCTCTGTATGACACTGGCTACATTACCTTCAAATAAAAGACTCTTTACTCTTGTAAAGAGTCTTTCATTTGGGATAAAAGCTCAATGCCCTCCCTCTAAGTAGGGCATTGAGCTTTTATCAAATTCTATAATGTGATTAGTCCTAGCAAAATAAAAGGCTAACCCTGATTTGTGTTCTCTATTATTATTGACGTCTCCTATGAGCTCCTTCTTCCTGATTTCAAAACTTCTTGAAGTCTGGCCAGTATAGTTCAAGCTGCACGAGCAGGGGATGTTGTAAACTCTGGCATATTTAAAAAATGGATGACTGTCTTTTGGAGATCGTAAAAATTGGCAAACGGTCTGTGCAGGTTTAAAAGCTACTCGTATACCATGTGGCTTGAGGAGTCTGGCAATCTTATTAGAAATTGTCTCTACAAACGGAATCCCAATGATAGAATTATAATGTATATCTTCAGGTTGTCTTCGTGGGAGGTCACAGAAAAATATCTTATGGATCAATTTCTTAGGATAACCTTTCTTTGTAAGGTAATTTAATACCCGGGAAAGTTCAGCTTTGGAAGGCTTTATCATCTGTCGTAATCAGAGAGGCTCTATTTTTTAGCATGTGTACAATGCTGAGTTTCTGAGAAATATGGTGTGAAGAAGTGAAGTGCAAGTGTCTACCTGTATTGGTGGGTTTGCGATAAACTGTAAGGTTGATATGTTCATCTATTGATTTCTTGATTAAAATGTCCAGAAATAGTAATTGGTTATCTTTCTCAAGCTCTAGAGTGAATTTAATTTTTCGATGCAGAGAGTTAATCTTGCTTAGAAAATCGAGCAAATCCTTTTCAGTATTTTTACAAACAATAAAAATATCATCAACGTATCTCCACCAAACTGTGGGTTTTAGGTCTAGTTGAGATAAAATTATACTTTCAAATTTCTCCATAAAGAGATCTGCACAGGGTGGTGAAAGAGAGCTTCCCATTGCAAGATTTGTTATTTGCTGATAAATAGTTTGTTCCATAGGAAAAAGTTAGATGTTAAACAATGATAACAAAGAAGTGATGTCTTAAGGGAATAAGCTTCCTAAAATGTCGATCACTTCTTCTACCGGAATGTTTGTGAATAAAGATGTAACATCCAGGCTTGCAAGAAGATCTGTATTAGAGATAGAGATGTTTTTTTTAATTTCTCCATGAAATGTTGTGAATTTCGTATATAAGTATCCGAATTGTGAATGTGTGCTTTGAGGAGACCTGCAAGATATTTTGATAATAAATAGGTAGGCGAATTAATACCATCAACAATTGGGTGTAACGGTATACATTTTTGTGGACCTTTGGAGAGCCATATAGTCTCGATGTCAGTGGATGCATAGACTTCAATCTAAGTTTTAATTCTGTTGGCCAGTTATCCATATTACTTAATAAATCGTTGGTATCATGATTCTTTAATGTGGGGACCGAATCTAGAACATGGTAAGTAGATGTATCAGAAAGTAAGTTGGCAATCTTATCTTTGTAATCACTGGTGTTTAAGATAACTGTACAGTTATCTTTCTTTAACCTAAACATGGCGTTTTTCTCTGGAAGACTGATGTTTTGTTGGGGAGCTCTTGAAGAAAAGAGAATGATACTGCTTTTAAGTCTGAGATCATTAGCTGTGGGTTCTGGTAGCGACAAAACAGCCTTTTCTACACTGCATAATATGTCCACTTTAGGAATTAGATTGTGGATCATAGAAAAATTGAAGCCTTTTTTGAGAATACTCATTTCCGGTTTAGATAGAACATGATCAGAAAAATTACATATCACCGTGTTGTCGGTAAAGCAGGTTTTGACTGAAAATTTTTATTGTAAAGAACATTGAATTTCTTGATTTGGCTTTGTTTACTGATTGAAAAGGTCTTCTCATAGCTATTATTAATCATTCTATCTAAAAGTGACCATAGGTTTTGGTTTAAAGTACTGGAGATATCCTTCTAAATCTGATAGCATTGAATGCCTATTCGGTTTAGTTCAAATCTGGTGTTTTGTATCCGCTCACATAAAAGTGCCAAAGATGTTTTGAAATATATATGCTTAGCCTGTCTTGAATGGAATCATTATCTCAAAATAAGGAACTTAGGAATTATATTATGGTTTCTGCATCTCTTCAGAAACGTCAGTTGATTCAACGGTTTAGCCTTTTTATATTTAAGTAGCTCAAAGCGACGTACCTGGTGTTTAGTTTTCCCATGGAGGTTATTCATGATGGTAATACTGTTATTTTTGACCACACAAACTATAGGAGGGAATAAATGACTACTATTTGGGGGTTTTTTTTGGTCAAATTTATTTTAAAACAAAGTTATACCAACTAGTTTCACTGACTGGCTGCTGGCTTCATCAGGATAAAAGATGTATAAAAATAGTAAGAACACTTAAATGCTGAAAACTGTTAACACTAAAACCATAAAATAAACCGAATACAATTGTATTTTTTATAAAAGCAGAAAAACACGTACATCACACGCATATCGCGTGTATGATCTGCTAGTTGTTGTGTAGGAACGATTTGTAGTTGGGGGCAAAATTCAGTTCTGGTATGTTGAAAGATCTAATAAGAGTCTTCCAGATCTCGGGCAGAATCAGTCCTTGGTTTCTGTTAAGGTTTTGTTCTGAGCGGAGAACCGTTGTGGCTTCTTTTATAATTCAGGAGTGGAAGTCCTCCCTCTAAGTAGGGCATTGAGCTTTTATCCCATTCTATAATGTGATCAGTCCTAGCAAAATGAAAGGCTAATCCTGATTTGTCTTCTCTATTATTATAGATTTACGAGGATATCTCTAGTACTTTAGACCAAAACCTATGGTCACTTAGATAGAATGATTAATAATAGCTACGAGAAGACCTTTTCAATCCGTAAACAAAGCCAAATCAAGAAATTCAATGTTCTTTATGATAAAAATTTTCAGTCAAAACCTGCTTTACCAGACAACACGGTGATATGTGAGTTCTCTGGTCGTGTTCTATCTAAACAGGAAATGAGTATTCTCAACAAGGCTTCAATTTTTCTATTACCCCCGATCTAATTCCTAAAGTGGACATATTATGCAGTGTAGAAAAGACCATTTCATCGCTACCGGAGCCCATAGCTAATGATCTCAGGCATAAAAGCAGTATCAATTTTTCTTTTTCAAGAACTCTCCATCAAAACATTACTCTTCCAGAGAAAAAAGCCATGTTTAGGTTAAAGAAAGATAAAGATATTATCATATTAAAAGCTGATAATTGTAACTGTATGGTTATCTTAAACACCAGTGATTACAAAGATAAGATTGCCAACTTACTTTCTGATACATCTACGTACCGTGTTCTAGATTCGAACCCTACTTTAAAGAATCATAATGATACCAACGATTTATTACGTAGTATGGGTAACTGGCCAACAGAATTAAAACGTAGATTGAAGTCTATGCATCCACACACCGAGACTGTATGGCTCTCCAAAGGTTCACAAAAATGTATACTGTTATGCCCAATTGTTGATGGTATTAATTCCCCTACCTATTTATTATCAATATACATTGCAGGTCTCCTCAAAGCACACATCCACAATTTGGATGCTTATATATGAAATTCAACAACATTTCGTGGAGAAATTAAAAAAAATCTCTATTTCCAATACAGATCTTCTGGCAAGCCTGGATGTTACATCTTTATTCACAAACATTCCAGTAGAAGAAGTGATCGACATTTTAGGAAGCTTATTCCCTCAAGACATCACTTCTTTGTTCCATCATTGTTTAACATCTAACTTTTTCCTATGGAACAAAACTATTTATCAGCAATTAACAGGTCTTGCAATGGTGTGAAGCCCTCTTTCACCACCCTATGCGGATCTCTTTATGGAGAAATTTGAAAG
Source organism: Typopeltis vanoorti (assembly GCF_054136105.1). Taxonomy (NCBI): domain Eukaryota; kingdom Metazoa; phylum Arthropoda; class Arachnida; order Uropygi; family Thelyphonidae; genus Typopeltis; species Typopeltis vanoorti. The sequence goes on from NC_143564.1 coordinate 20,935,685, forward strand.
CATAATTTTATCTCAACTAGATCTAAAACCCACAGTTTGGTGGAGATACGTTGATGATATTTTTATTGTTTGGAAAAATACGGAAAAGAATTTGCTCGATTTTCTAAGCAAAATTAACTCTTTGCATCGAAAAATTAAATTCACTCTAGAGCTTGAGAAAGATAGGCAATTACCATTTCTGGACATTTTAATCAAGAAATCAATAGATGGACGTATCAACTTTACAGTTTATCGCAATCCCACCAATACAGGTAGACACTTCACTTCTTCACACCATATTTCTCAGAAACTCAGCATTGTACACATGCTAAAAAATAGAGCCTCTCTGATTACGACAGATGATAAAGGCTTCTAAGCTGACCTTTATCGGATATTAAATGACCTTACAAAGAATGGTTATCCTAAGAAATTGATCCACAAGATACATTTCTGTGACCCCCCACACACACAAAGACAACCTGAAGATATACATTATAATTCTTCCATTGGGGTTTTGTTTGTAGAGACAATTTCTAATAAGATTGCCAGGCTCCTCAAGCCACATGGTATACGAGTAACTTTTAAACCTGCACAGACCATTCGCCAATTTTTACGATCTCCAAAAGACAGTCATCCGTTTTTTAAATATGCCAGAGTTTACAACATCCCCTGCTCATGTGGCTTGAACTGTATTGGCCAGACTTCAAGAAGTTTGGAAATCAGGAAGGAGCTCATAGGAGACGTCAATAATAATAGAGAACACAAATTGGGGTTAGCCTTTCATTTTGCTAGGACTAATTACATTATAGAATGGGATATAAGCTCAATGCCCTGCTTTTGAGGAGGACTTCCGCTCCTGAATTATAAAAGAAGCCACAATGGTTCTCCGCTCAGAACAAAACTTTAATAGAAACCAAGGACTGATTCTGCCCGAGATCTGGAAGACCCTTATTAGATCTTTCAACATGCCAGAACTGAATTTTGCCGCCAACAACAAATGGTTCCTACACAACAACTAGCAGATCATACACGCGCTATGCTTGTGATGTATGCATTCTGCTTTTATAAAAAATACAATTGTATTAGGTTTATTTTATGGTTTTAGTGTTAACAGTTTTTAGCATTTAAGTGTTCTTACTATTTTTATACATCTTTTACCCTGATGAAGCCAGCAGCCACAGTTGATGAAACTTGTTGGTATAACTTTATTTTAAAATAAATTTCATCAAAAAAAAAAACCAACCAATTAGTAGCCATTTATTCTGTGCTATAGTTCTTGTGGTCAAAAATAACAGTATTTCCATCACTGTTACCAAATACTTACTGCATGAAAATTCATAAGTTTAATATAGTTTAAATGGATTCATCTTTTCTGTCAAGCCTTCGTTTTTTTGAAAAATGTGGAAAGCCAAAAAAATCCCACTTGTCCCCCCCCCCAAGAAAAAAAAAAATCAAAACCATGCACCATATACAAAGAAATGTTCAGCAATGGGGTAGGTGCTAAGGGTGCTGGTGTCAGAAGGGTGACACTGTGGAATGATATTTTACATTTTTGCAAAATTGTCACTATAAAAGGCATTTGACAAGTAAACTAGAAACCTAGCTACACTGCTGTCAGACATGCACCAACTCTTAAAACACCCATCATAATAAGTGGACAGCCTGGCTACAGTTTCTTCAAGGAATTATTTGTAATAAAGAAAGAATCAAAATTATCCTCATTTTAAAACATTAACAATGTAAGTTTCCAACACAACATAAAGATGGCAGAATAAAATTGGTTTCTTCCCTTATCCCAGCACCTTTCCTTCTTCCATTTGCAAAGTTACAACAATTGACTCAGCTGTTTCTTCCTTACCAACATTCCTTCCAATTCTGGCCTAACTCCTTGCCATATCTTCCATCCTATTTTTATCTATGCATTTCTCTTTAATTCCTCCTAATTAATGTATAATTCACCTCTTGTCTAGTCCTTTTTTGTAACAGCATGAATCACCTAATATCAGGTAAGACATTAATCATATTCTTTCCTCCTCATTCTTTGTTTAGACATATCACTCTGAAACATTAACTACCATGAACCATCAAATTAGTTTACTCCCTATAGAAAAATAACAGTCTTTAAATAAGTGCATATAATTTTGTTTTGTCTAATTTCGCCATTAAATTCCAGTTCAAACAACTTGACAGATTTTAATGGTGATCCAAAATGCCAAATTTCATCAAATTCTATTACTCCATGGTGGAATTATTTCTCATTTTGCCAGTAAAAATTGATTTCTTTTAAATTGGAGTCAGGAGTCTTTCATTATTCTGTCTTGAACCCAGGATTAGTTCAGCAGGAAGAATTACTGCACCATATCATGTGTATAGGACAAATACTATGTAAATATCTTCCTTCCTATTTTTATCTATGCATTTCTCTTTAATTCCTCCTGATTAATGTATAATTCGCCTCTAGTCTAGCCTTTTTTGTAACAGCATGAATCACCCAATTTAGTGTGCCCGTTACGTAATGAGACAACAATTATTATATCAAAACAAAAAACTATGTTTGGAATTGTCAATTACACAGATTCAACATAATCTCCCTCCAACTCCACACAATGTTTACATCTGTCATACAGGTGTTTGAAGGCGTGGTGGAAGTCCTGAATGGGAACCTCCTTCAGTCTCTGGATCACACTATGTTGGATGTCCTCAATTTCACTGATGTGCTCCCCTTTCAAGCCACAAAGTAATCGATCACTCGTGATCGATTATACAGATCAATTTTGAAGCCAGAAACTGCTTCACAGGAAGTTTCTATTGCACATTTCTATTGGTTTCTATTGCACAAGCATGTTGCTGTGCAATAGAAACCAATCGTTGTTGTGGAACAGTTTTTTTCTGACACATCACATGTGGGCATAGACGTTTAATTACTCCTAAATAATACTGACCATTCACTGTGATGCCCTCACCACATTTTCATTTGTTCATGTAAAAAGTAGCCATCTACAGCATGATTCATCCTTCTGGGACTATCTCCTTTTTGAATGTTAAAAAGTGTCATGGAATACCTGTGCATGGCTCAGACAGTCATTGGCATAAATGTTTTTTAGGTCTTGTTACCCATCTATAGCAGTTTTTCCTAATTTACAATCAAATTTTATCACAGCTCTTTGTTCCATGATGCAACTTCTGACATGCTCCACTCACACACTCTTACTGCATCACCTGACTCGAAAGTTGCACCTGTGATTACCATACACTATCGGTCAAAACTGTAAACATGTTTGTTAATTTTATTCAAAGGACTGTCCTGTAAAAAAATCAATCTTATTACTTAATGGGCACACTATCATGTTTATTTGCAAATAGTGCAGTTTGAAATTATTCAGATGTTTTTTGTTTTTTTTGACTCCCATTACAAAGGTTATAAACTTGCAGTGCATTAATATTGTTGGATTATTCATTATTTTCATGTGAACTATTATGAAGCCATTCACAAATTTATTATTTAACGAAAGAGCTCTCTGGTGCAGACACTTTTGTAAAATATAAATATCAGAAGTTATAATGCATTAAATTATTGACACATTTTTGGCTTATATACTCTAAACATATACAGTAATCCATTTATCTGACCATAATGGGAAGACAATCTGTCATTCTGATAACTGAAGTACAATGATGTGGTTATCTGCCATTAATTGGTGTGTGTGTGTATATATGTGTCAGTTAATTGATGGATTGTTGTTGTGAATGTCAGATAAAAAAGTCAATTACTGTAATTTTGATTTGGGTAATTTTGCTAAAATTGAAATGACTTGACTAATGTTGATAGTCTTCCTAAATATCAAATTTCATTAAACTCCTGAGCCACCCAATGTGAAATTATTAATATCAGTAAAAATCATTTGATTGAAACCAGAATTGAACTGTGTGAATATCTTATATACATTCTAAATCCCAAATTTTAATTCCATCGCACCAGAGTAAAGTTATTGCCCTGATGCATGAACTATAAATTTTGAAATGTTTTACCCTTTTTGGTCCCCACATATGGTCTGATTAAAGCCAAAATTGAGTTGGATTGACTGATTTTTGTAAGAACTCCAACGATAAATTTGAAAATCGATCCATTTAGGTTCTTGGAATAACTTGCATTAGATATACAGACATGTAACAAAGTGCATCTAACATGTGCTCATGCATTTTAACAAAATACACCTAATAAAAATTAAACACTTATAAATGATAAATAATACCATAGTTCATTTCTTATTTGTTTTAGTACCTTTTCTGTTTATATTCCAAATTATTTCAGAATCTATAACATCATCTGAATTTCCTGAGCATATAAAAGATTTACTTCAGAAGATGCAGCAACAAGATGAAAGAGAACGGCTTCAGAGAGAAATTGATCGGTGTATGTGTAAGGTAGGAAATAAGAAAAATCACCCAGATCGATTCATATTATTCATATTCTAACATTCAAATTCATATCATATTCTAACTGTTCATATTAGGTGTTTATCTGTTTTTACAGAAGAATATCACAAGTTGATTTTATGATAACCTTGTTTATGATTTATGAATTAACCTTGGACTATGCATGTGATAGGATGCATTGATTTATGCATTAAAGAAAAGAGTAATAACAGGGGCATATTAGCTACTCAAAAGGGCAAAGCCAACTCTAGATATAATGCATATGTCATATTAACACGTTTGCTGCCATGCTCCTCGGGCATAGTTTGTTACCACACGCCAAGCAATTTCACTTCTTCAAGGTCAGTACGAGTAATCTCATTGCATACAAGTATATTCGTAGTTGGTTTGTGAGGCTCATATAACAACTACAAGTATACACACTTTCGCTTATCGCTCCGCACGCCAAGCACTTTCACTTCTTTACAGTCAGTACGGTAATCTCATTGCCGGTGGTAAGCATCATACGAATATATTCGTAGTTCGCTTGTGAGGCTCATATACCAACTACGAGTATACTCGTAGTTGGCAGCGAATGTGTTAATCGAATGACATATACTATGTATCATATTAAGGTTTACCTTATAATTGTTTTGGTGTGTGAAATGCATTACCCTCATTATTGCAGACATTAATCCTTTAATTGAAGAATTCATTATTAAATAATATTATTATTTAACTTGACTTATAGGAACATAAGACAACATAAATAACAAGAACAGAAACTGATATATTCAACAGTGACATGTGCAAACTGCACGTACACAATGTAGAGTGTCATGGCCTATGTTATGGCACAAAAAGAAACAGTATACTGAATTTCGACACCTCTTCAGTACGTGTGCTGCATGATATGTCATTTGACTGCATGCACATTAATAGAATGTATAGAATAACGTGTGTAGAGTCTGTGCCATTACGTTTAGCTGATGGTGTTGAAAGAAAAGATTTATTATTGAATTCTTGAGCATTATTTTCATTCATGCAGACTTGGTAGAGCAAATGGTCCATATCTGTGAGCAGTTTTGTTTGCCGTTTCCGTAAGCGTGCCCCAAGCAATAGTGTCATCGTTGCCTTAATTGAGAGATTCTGATGTACCAGAAGTGTTCTGCTGCAATGCAAAGGACATTCAGAGAGACCACAAACTGTTAACAAAAAGAGAATCGCGAGCGTGTGCTGGAGTAAGTGTTACAGCTTCGAAATGCAGTCGGTGCTGCCAAACAGTGGTAAAACTTGGGATACTGAAGCAGTCACTACAGCAAATCCTTAAGGAACTGGGTGTCTTTTTGTACATCATTCAGGTAGGTCAGTGTTTAACAGCAATGGATTACACTGCATGGCAGGAATCTCTGCACATGTGTTGGCCAATGCCTATGAAGATCTGTCCTTCCTCCATGAAGTCTGGTTCTCGGACAAAGTTCATTTCCATCTAAGCGATTATGTAAACAGACAAACCTACAGGTTTCTTTGAGACCTGAATTTGTTCAAGAGAAACTTCTTCTCAGCAAGAAAGTCACTGCATGGTATGCAGTTTCTGGTCATAGCATAATTGAGCCCCACTTGATTGAAGAGAGGAGGTGTAAACCTTGATCTCGAATAGCGAACTCTACATTGAGAATGTGTTGGTTCCATTCACCCAGGATTTGTATAGGGTGTGTTGTGCACCTGTCACACATGAAGTGGTTCTGAAGCTTATTTTTCAGAACACTTCCCCAGGAAGCTCATTTCAAGATTCATAGAATTCCTGTACCCTTCCCATTCTCCTGATCTCACATTACATGATGCCTTTGTTTATGGTATGTTTAAGGAATTGGTATTCCACCATGATCTGCCCTCAAACTTTGATGAACTAAGGGATAAAATTACACATGATATATCCAGCAGATGTCCCAACCCTTATTCTCCTTGACAGAGAACCTTTGCATGCACTACGAAAGACAAGGTGCCCATTTTGAGCACTTAATCTACCGTCATTAATGCTTTATTTGACCAAGATTCCATCAATAGTTGTACATGTACTTATTATCGTGTATAAATATATATTTCTTTGTTAATAAACCTGTTTACTCCATAACATATATGGTTGTAGTTAGTTATTCAGTAGTTTTTTTTTTTCTTTTTCTGCCATACTGTAAAAATAACTTTAACAAAATTTAATAAAAAATGTAATTAAATTTAAGTTAATTCTAGATTTTGTGAAGAAGAATTATTTCTCATAAGAGAGATAATTTAAGTCCACTGTTTCTATTTAGATTTGGTCAATGTAGCAAGTTCTTGCAACTCTCTTTGTATAGATGTTTTAGGCAATTATTACTTTTATGGAGAACTTTAATTTTCTTCCAAAGAACACAATGTCTGGTGGTGATAGCTTGCTCTTTCGTCCATGATGGACGAAAGGCAGAAGTTTATCTTCAGCTGAGTCTTTGTCTTAGTCTGAGTCTTATCTTTGTCCTTCTGTTCTGTTTTATTGATAGAACAGGGCACTTGTAGGCTAACGGATCTAAGTAGCTTGGCTGTACTTTCTGAGACACCTTTAACATAGGGAATGGTGATATGACAGACCACCTCTGTATCACTATTTTCATGAGAGGCAGATGACGAGGAAACTCTATATTATTAATTATCTTGTTGACAATACGATTCAGTAAAGCCATTAGTAAGGAAGGTGAACTTGATATGATTTATTTCTGGAAGAGCAGCAATTCAGTGGGGCAAAGAGATGCTTTGCTGATGGTCTAGCTGTATTAGCTGAGAATGAACAGGATTTACAACAGATGTTTCTACAATGTGTGATGTTTTATCCAATTATGGACTTAAAATAAATGCAGTAAAAACTAAAAGAATAGTGACAGGTTCAAAGGAACAAAATAAGATAGATGAAATAGTGATTAGAAGTGAAATCATTCTGATATCTTTAAGGAACTATTCAAGATTGTCATTTTGGATTTATGGCTGAAACAACCTAAGCTGTGAGACTAGTGTACAGGGTGGACGTCGCCCGCCTGCAAAGCTGAAATGGGTACCACCAAACAAATGGCAATTTAATAATTTATTTTTATTTTTGTCATAATCACACAGAAAGAATTTTTTGTAAATTTGTAACTTTTTCTAACTATAAATTTGCATCAATTATATTGACTTACCTAATTATTATTACTTAATTCGTTTACAAAAATTTAAAGAAAGAATGAAACTTCATACTAACACTTCGAAACGGTGCCCAACTTGTAGTGGCTCCCACCTGCAATGCAGGCCTTGCAGGCTCGCTTCCGCCAGCCCTGCCAGTGTGTTCTGATGGCCAGTTTGCTTATTTTGTAGGATGAAACTCAGAATTTCATAGAGGAAAAAACCGTGCCACTTCCATTTTAAGAAGAATGGAAGATGTATGTTAGAAATATGAAAAAGAATTGTTAAAGAAAAAGAGATTATTTAGTACAAGTAAGATAAGTAAAGACATATGGAAAAGATTTTATAAAGACATTTGTTTCAAGCATGTTCTTATGAGTGTGAGATTTGGACTGTAACAACAGAAGACTGGAAAATTGAAGCATTTGAAATTTCTGTTGGAAAGTATTGCTAGAAGTAAATTAGAGATAATGAAAAACCAATGAATAAGTCTTGCTTGGAATAAAAGACAACCCAGTATTGAAGAAGACAATCACGGAAAGAAAAATTATATTGCTATATCACTTAGGGAGACATAACAAATGGATTAGAAACAAAGATACAAGGGGAAATAAGAAGTGGGTGGCCAAAATATACATTCTTAGAGGGATGGGGAAAGACACTGTCATAAGGAGAGGCCAAAGTTGGCATCAGTATTCAGAGAGAAAAAAGGAAAGAATGAAGATATTCTCAACACAGCCATCTGCAGGGATGAGGGCTCTCTGCCTAAAAGTATGTTGGATGTATGATTGAAGATGTTTACCTGACAATTCATGAAAGAGACATAAGAGAACAGGAGCAGTGTAATTGGATGGTAGTGAGAGGGCATAGATACATCTTCTTTCTTTGGAATGAACACTGTTTGTGATGCATGAATGATAGTATACATTTGGTTAAACAGAAGTAGATTAATTAAATCTTATAAGATAGGCAGAGGGACCTTCCAAAGCTTCATGTCAGTAAAGCCGTTTGGTTCAGCAGCTGATTGACCCCCTCCCCCATACACCACTTTTTCAATATTAGTCAGTCAGCCCTCCTTTAATCTAAGCTAATAGTTTATAAACTAGTCCTGTGTCCTCCAATTTATGTGACAGCCTTTCATGCTGTATCCTATAAATGGCCTTAGCAAATATGAAATAATTGAGGTTACTCAAGATTGTGTTAGGCTGACAACAGTAAATAATATAGTGGAAATGTTTAATCAACATTTTGTCATTGTATATCATAATAAAGGAAAGGAAAAAAAGCATCGAATGTAACAATGAAGGAAGCTGAAACTAAAAAGTTAAGTGTGAGATATTAAGTAATCTTAATAATAATAGGATGAAGTAATACTCTGTTGGCTGAATGCTGTATGGTTTATTACTCCAAGGATAGCAAAGGTCATACAGCAATCCCTCAATTAATGCACCCCCAATTAGTGAGTCATTTTTTTCGTTTATATACATCTTAAAAATAAATGTTACAGATTTTAAAAATTTTTGATCTATACATTTTTTATGGCTAACTATTTTAAAAAATCACTCACCAGGATGAAATAATTTAGTTACTGATTTGAAACATTTTACAGAGTTATTTTTTAATAGCATACTACACTATTTCCTTGTACGGTATGTTCCAAATTTACCGCCAAAATTTATGTTGTCTGCTTTATAGCATTTTGCTGATCATATCTCGTGCAACTGTTTTCCCTAGTTTTTTATTTTAAATTATTTTCCTAACCTTTAATCATGAGTAAAAGAATTAGTGAGCAGAAAACAGAAGTGGGAAAATGATTTGAAAAGTAATCTGATTGGAAGAAAAACTTGAAATAATAACGAAAAATGAACAAGGTGAGTCCAGAGCAAAGATAAGACAAGAACAAAAATGGCTGACTCAACTGCTGAATACAAAGAGAAAGATAAGGCTGCTTGAAGTGCATCGCGCATGCACTGAAAATCAAAGTATTATAATGATTGAATTAGAGAGACTTCTTTTTACATGGATCGAAGATTGTAACCAAAAACAGATCCCTCTAAACACTGGCCTTATTAAATCAAAAGTCTCTTTGTAACCTGGAAAGAAAGGGCTATCAATGATGGAAAAGAAGAAAAATTCCACATTAGTGCTGAGTGATTTGAGCGTTTCAAAAAGAGAAATAGCCTACATAATGTTCTCATCACAGGCGAAGCTGCAAGTTCAAATAAGGAGATATCCAGAGATTTTGAAGAAAATTGTATAAGAATGGGACTATTGTGATCAACAAATATTTAATGTCGATGAAACCGGCCTTTTTTTGAAAGTGAATGCCTTCCAAGACTTTTCTAGCCAAATCAGAGAAATCTCAGTTTGGTTATAAAGTCGCAAAGTCGAATGAAATTACTGCTAGCAATATGTGAGCCATTTGGAAGCACATTCTTCCACACTGCAAATGATTTTAGAGGATTTTCAAATAAATCTAAGTTAATGAAATCTCATTTTGAGAAGTTAAGTGATTCCGACCTGCTAAATTTAGATGCACAGCGGGAGTATCCTGAAGAATATGAAGAAAATTTAATCACTGACAAGCCAATGAGGTTTCACAGAAACAATTTGAAAATAATTTTCGTATAATCAAAGTTTTTAAGCAGCAATGCTTAGAGACTGACCCTGGTGAAGAGAGAACCAGTAAAATTTGCAGAAGAGGCAATAGGGCCATACCGTCAGTTGTATGAAAAAAAATAAACAGAATGCTTGCCAAACTTTAGCTTAATTCTTTGTTAAGAAGCAGAATAATAAATTTATATTCTGAATATGTTTTATTGTCTTTCAGCTTCATGGTTTTCCTTTAACTAGGTCCTGACACATACCCTAATTCTTTTATAAAAAAAAATTAAGGGTCAAAAAAGAAATCTGAGGAATGAATTATACATTTTCCCATAGGTTATCATATTCGATTAGTGCGTTTTTGATTAATGCACCTGTTTTAAAGAACGCATTAATTGAGGGATTGCTGTACTGTGCCATATCAAAAGTTATAGCAGTACAGGAGGTAAATACTGAATGGAATATCATACATATATTAAGAGAATCTACAGAGAAATTAAGCACCCTTATTTATTATTCATTTTTTTATGTTATTCTTACCTGTAAAAGAATACAAATCTTATTTTGCATTAGTCGGTGTTTTGATAGCACTGCAGTTCACTTGATTATTCTCACCACACTGGAGAATAGTAAGGCGATCAGTGTTTAAGATGTTGGTTATAGAATATCTTGAAGTCTGAATTGTTAAAGTGTTTCATGGTTTGTCAAATGAAGAAGATAAATGGAGGGAATTCTCATAAGCATTTTGAAGATACAGATGCTCTGAAAATGTTAAGAGTAATCATGTTAATTTCTTCAAATTTTCCATGTTTTTTAGAGGTGAGTAATGATTTGCTGTGGAGCAAAAGTTGAAGAATCTAAATTAGTGATTGTTAATTAATTGGTGAACCTCGTAGTAATGAAGAAGTTAGATGTTAGTTTTAAGAGAATTTAGGTAAAGACCTTAGAACAGTAGTTGACTCACTTTCATCTTCCATTTTTGGGCTGTACTGAATAAAAGCTTGATATTGTGCTATCAATAAATTTCAGATGAGAATGAAAGGATTCTTAGAATACAGTTGGGAAAAGGACAAGAAAGAATACCATTCGAACCAACACTCTTATTTAGCCCAGCCATTATGGATTTCTGGTGAAAGTTCAGAGGAGTCATCCAGTGAGCTGAACATGTTAATGTGGTTGTCTGTATAAGAGTTTGATGGAAGGAATGGTGCCAGAAGATCAGCCTTATGTAGAATAACAATAGTACAATCTGAATCTGAGAAGTGTGGCAGAGAGAGATATATATCTGCAGCATAAAGGGCAAAAGTTACACTCTAGCCCTGACTAGGGAATCAAATGCTCATTTGGTTTTTTGAGCAGGGTGCAAATTTCCTGTATTTGGCCCTTTCAAAATTGGATTTTAATTTGTCGGTGTTTATTTGATAGGGTGCACCTGACTACTGTGAGAAGATCTAGTCCCTTGATCTTCTCATGGAGGAAATCTAGATAAGAGCACTAATGAATGTAGTATTGTAGAATATTGTGATATATGGATAGATTATAGATTATTTTATGTTGGCTATGTTAGTGCAGATTTGTGAAGGGATACAGACATGCTTGGAAGATTATAACAGTGATATAGGATGGATGTTAATTCTTGAGAAGGCATTGAAATATCCTTCTCCTTTACTGTTAAATGCCTATCTGAAATAGTCAAAGCAAATTGTAAACATCTCATAAACTGAATTTGAAATTGCCTAAGCTAAGAATCTTGCATTATGTCCAAATGGCTGACCTCTTGCCACAGCTATTTGGCCATAACTTTTTTTGCCCAAATTACTTTCTTTGGCCTTTTGCACACCTGGATGGTTCTATTCCACCATTGCTATGGGGGCGGGGATAGTCTTGTGGCTTCTTACCTTTCCTCATTCCAATCTTTGCATTGCATTGATCTTTATATTTGTTCCCCTACCATTCAACTCGGTGACCACCCTTTGATTTTTTGCCAAAAAAAAGATCAGATCTCCCAGTTCTGAGCATTTAAAATTTTTTTTTTTTTTACTTTGGTCTTTTGTACACTTGGATGGTTCTATTCCACCATCATTATGGGGAGGGGGGGTAGTCTTGTGGTGGATTCTTACCTTTCCTCATTCCAATCTTTGCATTGCATTGATCTTTATATTTGTTCCCTTACCATTCAACTCAGTGACCACCCTTCGATTTTTTGCCAAAAAAAAAAAAAGATCAGATCTTGGATAAACCGAGCATCTCCCAGTCCTGAGCATTTTTCATATTGTTATATTTTGTGCTTCAGAGTTGATGTCTGTTCTATGTCATCATTTCTCTCACTTCAGTTCTTTCTAAAATAATGGCAAACTGTAAACATTCAACTTCTGTGTTAACCAGAAATTTCTTAACTAGTATATTATATTAATTGTAATTTGCTGCAAGTGGTCAGTGAAGTTAGAGACCTGAAGATGGTGGTGAACAGAGAATTAAAGTTTAAGTTGTATAATGCTATGTTGGTTAAAATATGATATCAAATAGCAAACTTGTAGGAATGAAAGCTGTTTTCCCACTTTACAAGGATTAAATAAGACTACATTTTATTGTGTTCAGATCAGTGGCGGATTACCCAATAGGCACACTAGGCACATACCTAGGGCCTCGTCATCTTGAGGGGTCTCAAAAATGACATAGCAAAAAGATGATATGTCTCTAAAAATTTAGTGAATGTTTATATTTATTATTTATTTATTTTCTATTTTATTTTTTAATAAAATATTTTTAATTTAATAAAGAAAAAACTTGTTATTATTTAAGGATTTTATTGTCTTTTTAATATAAAAAAAAACACTTTTACATAAAGTGCCTTATAACAAAATTGCACCTAGGGTCTCAAAGAAACATAATCCGCTACTGGTTTTCAGATATGATCATTTTGGTTGATAGGAGATAAGAAGACATTTGAAAAGATCCACTAGTTGGTAATCAAAATGATATCTATCCTATGGAATCGTGCACGTAATATAATATGCTATCATATGGTAGAAACTTGCATGTTGGTATAGATACTTATGATTTTACCTTATGGCAAGTACTAAATAGAGGTATGGTTAAGAAGCATGTGAGGATCCAGGCTCTTCTCATGCTGTATGATTAAGATACAATAAGCTACTATTTAAGTAGTTGGTGAGTATTATTAAGGATAACTTCCTGAAATTTAGAAAGTTTAAAGCGCTTATTTTTGTTGGGATTACGATTATGAATGTGTGCTTCACAGCTTTTTTTATATAATATTTCCAGAAGAAAATGACATTTGTGTAGAACTTTAGTATTATTCTACTGAATTCTATGCTTAGTAGATGAGGTACAGCTAACTAAACCAGATTTATTGGACTCTTGAAGTAAAATATATTCTTGATGTTCTTCAAGATGAATTTGAGCCAAACGACCAGTCTGTCTATGATAACACAAGCTGCAAGAACAAGGGATTCTGTAAACTCCAGGATAAGAGAGAAGAGGATATTTGTATTTTGGAGAGACAAGGAAGGTATTTAGTTTACAAACTGGATGGAAAGAGACTTGTAGGTCAATCTGATGAAGAAGTCTCGAAAATTTTTTCTAGTAGTCTAACATATGGAATAGAAATTCTAGAAACTTCTTCTTGAGGAGGATTAAGATAATTATTATTTTATCACTTGTTTGTGCATTATAACCATTGAAAATGAAGGTAGCTCTGATAATACAGCTCATTGTTTAAAAGAGAATCAGTGGAACAAATCTTATGAGCTATTGCAGATAAAGATTTAACCATGCCATATTTCTGACCATTTATTGAAAATGGTTATGAAACATAGCTGAAAATTCTACAAAAATAAATAATAAATTAACATAAGTAGCATTCATATTTATTTATTTATTCTTTAGTTAGACAAGATTTCTGCTGAGCATGAAATAGCCAATATGAAGATTTTTAAATACTGTAGTACCCCCCCCCCCCCCTTATCCACGTATTTGCTTCTGTGGTTTGTTTTCCGCAATCAACCCTGGTATGAAAATGTTAAATGGAAAATTCCAGAAATAAACAATTTGTAAGTTTTAAATTGTGTACTGTTCTGAGCAATGTGATGAAATCTTGTGGTGTCCCACCCAGGACGTGAATCACCCCTCCAGCTTATCCACACCGTATTGGTTTACACTACCCACCTGTTAGTCACTTAGTAGATCTGAAAATATTAAATGGAAAATTCCAGAAATCAACACCTCATAAGTTTTAAATTGCATGTCGTTCTGAGTAATTCTCGGTTATCAGATCGACTGTCCCAGTATCACAGTGCTTGCATTCAAGTAACCCTTATTTTACTTAATAATGGGCACCAAAGCAAAGAGAAGTGATGGTGCCAATTCAGATATGCCATAGAGAAGCTGTAAAGTGCTTCCTTTTAAGTGAAAAGGTGAAAGTTCTCAACTTCGTAAAATAATAGATCAATAATAATTTAAAAAAAAAAAAAAAAAAAAAAAAAAAACGCATGCTGAGGTTGCTAAGATTCCATTTGCATTCATTTAACTTTTATTGCAGTATATTATTAGAATTGTTCTATTTTATTATTGTAGTTAATTTTTTACTGTGCCTAATTTATAAGTTAAACTTTATCATAGGCATGTATATATAGGAAAAAACATAGTGTATATATATATATATATAAAGTTCATTACTATCCAAGGTTTCGGGTATTTGCTGGGGATCTTGGAATGTATCCCCCCCCCACTGATAATGTGGAGACTGCTGTAATCATCTGATGTCTTTACGCTTTCTTATATGACAGCTTTCTTATTAATTAACTTATATAGCAAGTGATAATTTCTGATTATAATCAACTTGATGTCAGTTCAAGATTTAAGTAATTGATCACTTAAATCTTGAACTGTATCCTTTGAGTGGTAAAAAATTTAATGCTGTGTTTACTAATTAATTTTATTAACATTTTACAGATAAAATTATTCTGTCATCATCCGCTGCAGAATAGAATGGTTGAAATGAGACTTAAAGTTCATAAAGATGATACTTTAGCTGATGCAACAGCTGCTGCACACAAAGTAAGATTGAATAAATTATTTGTAGTGTTACATGTGAACTGTGTGTTAAAACTGAAAATATATTTAATTTTAATTCATGAAGCTCAGCTTTTAAATTTCTAGTTAGCTTGATTGTGATGTTTATTGAAAAGAGACAGAAATAAAATGTGTGTCATGTTACCTTATGTCAGTTTTGCCTTTTATTATTTGAATAAAGCCTTTCATTCTTAAATTTATCTCATGACTATCTTTGGCATTTGCTCTTGTTCACAGATTGGCTATACCTATGACTATTTTAAGTAGTATACAGCCAACACTCTCTCTCTCTCTAGCAGTCTTGTAAGGAATACAGGAATGATTTTCTCTAGTTTTGAATTTTCTTTAGAATGCCACTGTGGCATTTTGATAAAGATTTCTCATTAATTTGTTATAGTCAATGGCTTTCAAACTGTGGAGCACACTTCACTGGGGATGGGGGGGGGGTGCAAGACCATTTTTGGCTGGTGCAAAGCAATGATCAGTATGATTATTTATTTTCAAACACAATTCCTGCATGTGCTAGATATTTCAGCTTATTTCAACATAATATAGTATTAAAAACACTTGCAACACTTTTTATTAATATATTAAGAAATTTACACATTGTTACTTTTTAACTACATTTAAACCATATATCAAATTGGCAACTATCATCTGTTCACCAAAGGACAAACTCTCTCCTTTATCATATCTAGGAGCATATGAGGTATCCTGTACCTATGATCTGGCTCTCTGTGGACAGACAGGAAGAAAGAGCTGTTGACATCTGCTTTGCTTGTAGATCATAAAAAATTCATTCAGCACTATTGTTATGTCAAGTCAGGACTAGCAGACCATGCCTTGGATACCCTTCACGCAGAATCAAATTGAAGAAAAATGCCACATGGAAGTCATAAGTAAGCCAGAAAGATTGCTTTTGAAATCAGCAGTAGCTTTAAAACATTCCCCAAACCTCAAGAAGTATGGCTGTATCCATTTACAAAAATATTGGAAACAGTCATTTAAGATGAAATTAATAATAATTTTCTCCCTCTGTCTTTCTCTCTGTATATCCGACAATAGATGGTGCCAATTGGGACTTTAGTTTCTGTGTTATCCATTACCAGTTTTTAAACTGATCCCACTGTTAACTAAATTGTTGCTACTTGTATACTGTAACAAACTGTTTTTGTGCTCTGAAGATGCTGGATATAATATGACTTGTATTCAGATAGAGTTGTGGCCTATGATTGCAGTACTACTACTAACAGTATTTCATGTGGCAGTGAGTTTGAAGCCATCTGGCATGAGGTGGAATCTAACAAGATCAATTACATAGTGGGATGTTGTTACAGACCTGGTGGATCAGTTGCTAGTGATGAAGAAATGCATCACCAAATAGAAAAAGATGTGCGCAAAAAGAGTAATCATAATGGGAGACTTTAATTATCCAAATATTGATTGGGTAGCAGTAGAATCTCATGAGAAGAATGAAAAGGAATTTATTGAGCCATTGTGGAACAGTTTCCTCAAGCAGCATGTGACAGATGGAACTTGAGGTCAAAGAGTGTTATATTTGATGATAGTGTCAGAGGACGTTTCAGTTAAAGACATAACTCTTCTGCCTCTAGTTTGTGACAATGATCATGCAGTACTCACTTGGGAAGTAACTAAGTTTATGAATGTTCCATTCAGAAAAAAATTATATGCTGAACTACAAAGCAGGAAATTATGACCGAGTTCAGTGGAATGGGATTGGTTGCTGGATGGGAAAAATATTGACAGTGCATGGGAAGCATCTAAACAATACTTAAATGATGCGATATCAGAATGTATCCTGAGAATTCTAAGAATAAATAGGGTAGGAGTCAAATGGATGTATAATCTTATTAAGCAAGAGATTTGTAAGAAAAGGATGATGTTCCTTATGAAAATTATGAGCAGCAGGCTTGAATAGTCACAACTGTTGTATGGAAAGCTGAGTCTGAGTATGAAAAGAAACGAAACTGGCTTTGCATGCTAAAGACAACCCACAAAAATTCTATTGATATGCTGCAAGTAAAAGAAAAATGAATATGAAAGAATAACTCTTCTAAATGCAGATGGCATGAACGTTACAGATGCAAAAGAGGTTGTTCAACTAATGATGCCCATTTTGTTAAAAGCTATCAATGTGGTGTATGCGACATTGAGCTGACTGCTACCTCTTTACTGGATGAAGAAACTCAGGTTTATGAGGACAAGGTGTTAGAGCTGTTGCACACACTGAATAAGAATTCAGCAATAAGATCATATGATGAATGCATCATCTGCATAGCATAGCCAAAATTGAGATCTTAATTGTAACCTCTTTCTAGGGCCTGTTTTTCAAACAATTTCTCATATAAAGAGATTGCTTAAAGACAGAGATAGTGGTAAACCTGTTGCTAGGCTTTTTGCTTGTGGAATTTGTCTTGGAATTGGAAGAATGTATTAATACATTGCTCAAATAATGTCAGTGTGTCTAGTGGAAATATGAAAGGTTGGACTGAAAAGTTCTGATAAAGTCCTAGAACAAAAATTATGTTAAAGCAACTGATATAACCAAAAAAAAAAGAACATATCTTAAAATCCTTTAACCTCCATGTTTCATCAAATTGTAATAATTTTTTCTTTTAGGATATATAAGAAGACATGTCAGAGATTTTGAAGAAATTTGAAATTATCACAACTTTTCAGCACACCGTTGTACTTCTTGTGGTAGTCCTATGGTTTCTATTTGGACACATACTACTGCAACCTACGTATAGTGGATATTAGATATTCCTCCAAATATCTTGCATAGCTGATAGTTCCACTTATAGGCAAGATGGATACCTACATAAGAAATACTATATACTTTTATGAAAAAAACAAAACAAGAATTTTGTAATAGTATCCTTTAATCTACTAGAAAGCCTGGACATTATCAACCTGTTCACTAGTCTATCTCAAACAGATACTGTGAACAGATCGATAGTACTCAAGTTAAGCTTGCCAACATCAATACTACTATCGCTTCATTACAAGAAGAACTATCTGAAATGCAGATCCAGAACTATGGTTGATCCTCTGCATTGTCTTTCAAACTGCAGTGACTAAAGAATTTGAAAAATTCAAACCATCATGTGAAACATATTGAATCTCTCAGCAGTGAAACACATACCTTCTGCAACCACAAGATTGCTCAGTAGCTAATTTATCATCAGCTATTTGAAGATGCTGTCAGTGACTAGCAAATCACCTTGCACTGATCATAGATTCCACATTTGATGATAGTTCATAACTATCATCAAACGTGGTGATAGCGACTAGCCACTAGAGGGCTACATGGTGTGCAGTGTTTGTGGATAGTTCCTGAACAGATAAGGGATATTTTGAGTAATAATTGGTGAATTTGCATAATATTGTTTATTTTTAAGTATTTTAGCATGTCTGCGTGATTTTTGTGTGTTTTTTGAGTATTTTAATAGTAAATTGATAGATATGATTATCTGTGCCCATGGCTCCCATAAAGAGGAATACAAAGATGGCATCCAGGTCTCCATATTTGTCTAAAAATTTTAACTTAAAGGATTTGATTCAGTGTACCGTTTGCAAAATGTATGCATTGATGAGAGCGGTTGGAGTCTGGTTAAACAACGATAGTGGAGTGAATGGGCACAAAAAGTGTAAAGAATGTGAGGATTTAAAGAGTGTTTCAGGTCGTGTGAGTGATATTGTTGTTGAAAGTGAGCATCTAGATAACAGTGATACACGAGGTATGAATGGTGATATTTGCGAGGTAGTACCTGATAGCTGTGAGAGTGGCGTTGAAAGTGAGAATGAAGGTAAACATACAGAACGATTGAATTAATCATCGGAGAATAAAAATGATGATACTGACGCAATGGGTGAGGTCATTCTATTACGCAGAGCGATACATAGGGCAAATCGGCAGCTGGAGTGTTGGCAAAAATGTTTACCAAGCGTACCGACTAATTATCGGCAAAAGTATGATAGAAAAAATAAGGGTATGATAGTGAGTGTAAACAAAATGAAAGAGCGAGTGTTGTATGGAGATACATTAGTAAGAGGTGTGTTAGTTGAGAGGTTAACAAAATCATACCAACCTGATGCGAACTATAAGGATGTAAGTGAGTCAATTAGAATGCAAAAGCAGCAGGTGAAAGAATTGATAATGTTAGCAGGTACAAATGATTTGAAAGGAAACGGAATGGCTATGAGTGAGGATGTGAAGAAATTGCTTGAGGTAGCAAAAGAGAAGAGTGAGGGAGTTAGGATGGTGAGTCTGTTTCCATGGTATGACAGTGAAGAGTATAGAAGGAGGGCCATAATTGCTAATGACTTTATGCATGAATTATGCAGTATGAGTGTTGTGGAATTTGTGGATGTGTGGAATGAGTTCGATGGGCGAAAGGATTTATATAAAATGGATGGTTTACATTTGAATGGATTTGGTGTACGGAGACTTGAAAAGGTGTTGTCGAATGTAGTGTAAGTGAATGTGCAGAATCAGGGAAACTAGAGTTATTAAGAGGGGGGGGGAGATATGCAGACTTTAGGGACAGTTGAGTGTGAATGTGTGCCAAGCGAGTAGGAAAGACCACGAATCAGAATGGGATAGTTAGTATAAGGCATCAAAATAGGGATGGGACAAATCGGCTCTGCAATTCATGTATACTAATGCCAGAAGTATTAGGAACAAGAAGGAAGAATTTTTGGCCTTGGTTGGCACTTCCAGACCACAGGTTATTGGCATTAGTGAAACATGGCTGACAGAAGATGACACAGCTAGTGGGATTGAATGTGAGGGGCATGGTGTGTTCAGGAGTGACAGGGAGAATAAAATGGGGGGGGGGGGGTGTTATTGATGATAGCTGATGAGCTACAGCCAAGGAGAACAGAAGTGGAACTGCAGGATAGAGAAAAGAGCACATTTGAGGCTATTTGGTGTGAGATTGAAACTAGCAGAACAAAATATACAGTTGGGTGCTACTGTAGACCAGGTGATGGAATAGATGGTGGAGATAGTATGCATAAGCAAATAGAAGAAATGAGTGGAAGGAGGGTAATTATTATGGGTGATTTCAACTATGGTAACATTGATTGGAAGGAGGAGAGGACACGCGGGAGGAAGGAATTGGATTTTATGCTGTTATTAAGGGATAACTATCTGCGACAGCATGTAATGGAAAATACTAGGGGTCAGAGAGTGCTTGACCTAGTAATTACATCTGAGGATTTGGCTGTAACAAATATGACCACATTGCCACCAATCGGTGAGAGTGATCATAGGGTCTTGACTTGGGTGGTGGCTAAAGATGTGGAATTTACAATTCAGACAGGATAAATGTGGAATTATCGGGCTGATAAGTATGACGAGTTTGATTGGTTCAGTACCATGGCATGTACAACTGCAAGGGCTACAAGTTGATAGTGCATGGGAGGTGGTTAAGAAGTGTTTGCATGAAGCAATGGCTGACTATATACCTAGAGTCTGAATAATAAATCAAGTAGGGGTTAAATGGATGAATAACACCATTAAGCTTGAGCTGCAAAAAAAGAAACAACTATGGAGGGAATTTAAGGGGAAAGGTAACAGGCAGGCACATGAACAGTATAAAGTGCAGGCCCTAAGGGTAACGAGTGTGATAAGAAAAGCAAAAAAGGATTATGAAAGAACATTGGCCATCCAGGCTAAAAAGAATCCCAAACAGTTTTTTTGATATGTTGCAAGTAAAAGAAAAAATGTATATGGCAGAATGATTTTAAAGAATGCCGATGGTAGGAAGGTAACCGAATCAGTTGATATAGTTGAATTACTTTGCAAGAATATATCATCCAGGTGGTGACATTGCAGAAATGAATGAACCAATAGATTATACGGGAATTGTGGTGAATGAAGTGGAGGTGAGTAGTGTATTGCAAAACCTCAATGTCAATACATCTGTGGGATTGGATGGTATACCAGCTCATGTCGTACGTGAAGCAGCTAAAGAATTGTCAGTACCCTTGGCCATTTTGTTTAATTTGAGTCTCGGGTCTGGGTTAGTGCTGAGGGGGTGGAAAGAGGGGGAAATAGTTCCACTGCATAAAGGAGGTTCCAAGACTGCTGTTGTAAATTACCGACCGATTAGCATATCAGGAATCATTGTCAAGGTCTTGGAGAAATTAGTCAAGAGAAGAATACAGGATTGGATAGATGAAAATTGGATACTGTATGAGGGACAACATGGTTTTGTGAAGGGTAGATCATGCCTCAGTAACTTGCTCACGTTTTATAACACAGTGATTCTACTGGACCTTGCCAAGGCCTTTGACAGGATACCACATGGAACTCTAATCAGTAAACTGGAGCATATGGGGATGGATATAGGGTTGGTGAGATGGATAGGAGGGTGGTTGATGGAGAGATACCAGAGAGTGATTTATTCAGGAGTTGAGTCCAAAAGACGGCCTGTGACTAGTGGTGCGCCACAGGGTTCTGTTCTTGGACCACTACTTTTCAATTTGTTCATTAACGATATAGGAAAGGATCTGAGAGGAAGTATTCACTTGTTTGCTGATGATGCAAAGTAGAGCAATTGTGAGTGCACAGGATGTCAAAATTTTGCAAGATGATTTGGATAGTTTTGAGGACTGCGCTAAGGATAATTGATGTCAATTTAATGTGGCACAGTGTAAGGTTATGCATTTTGGGGTGAAAAGATTAGCAGCAGTATATCACATTGGTGGAACCGTACCCCAGGAGATTGATGAGGCCAGGGATTTTGGAGTGTTGGTGGATAGGGAGTTGAAGTTTAGGGGGCACATCGCAAAAGTGGCTAAATCAGCTCATCAAATCACTTGGCTTCTGAAAAATACTTTAACAAGCAGAGACACACAAGTTAATGTTCCTCTGTATTGAGCCTTGATAAGATCCTATCTAGACTACTGTGCCGAGATATGGGTGCCACGGTTTCTTCTTGATTGGGAGGAGGTGGAGAAGATCCAGAGACGAGTGACCAAGATGATAGCAGGTCTGTGGAATGAACCTTATGAGAAGAGGTGGAAGATTTGTGGGTTGCAAAAATTGGTTGTTAGGCAGAAAAGGGGTGATATGATTGAGACATTCAAATTACTGAAGGGTTTCTATAAGATTAATCCAGGAGATATTTTTGAGAATAGGACTGGTGGTGGGAGGACTAGGGGCCATACATGGAAGCTGAGCAAGAATGCGGTTAGCAGGAGTGTTAGAGCCAGGTTTTTTACTTGGAGAGTGGTGAATGAGTGGAATTAGCCGCCAGAGTCTGTTGTGGGTGCTATGGCCGTGAATGAATTCAAGGCGAGGTATGATAGATACTGTGTGAATGTCAAATAGTTGTTCTTGACATGATGTTAGGGACTCCCTCGAAGAGTCTGTCGACTCCTTGGAGTTGCCCGAAATAATAATAATAATAATAATAATCAAACATGATATCTGTTATCACAGATACCATGTTGGCTAACAATATTCCTTTGGACCTGGCCAGAATGTTGATAAAATTGAAATCTCCCAAGAGCAACATTGCACCTAAAGAAATATTAGTCCTAATAAATTATAGAACAACAACAAAATATGATTATAACCAAAACAGATAAGGGTAATGCAACTGTTCTTTTGGATCGATTCAATTTTCTGTGTACAACAGAAAAATAAACAGTCTTCTAAAAGATTTGTCAACATACTAAATTATACGTTGGAATCCTACAAAATCTCGAAAGAAAAAAGTGTACAAATTATTTTAAAAAAAAGTTGTCTTAGCCAAAAGAAATTACCAAAAAAAAAAAAAAGTAAAACCTTATGTTGAATTACAGATGCACAGCTTAACTTCTTCACTGATAATTCCCTAGTGAGGTTAAAATTGAACTAGATGTAACAATTGAAGGGAATCAGGCATTTAACATTGCATGTAATTTGCAACGGATAACCATTGCACATTTACTTGCATGTTCTAATTGTGGATCGTAATCCACAATTCATGCCATATTGCTACTTTTTTTCTGCCTTCTTTCTTCTTATTCTTCTACTTTTGTTTCATTTCTGTTATAATAAATCTGCTGAACTTGATGACCAGCTTCCTGTTGAATAAAAGCACAAAAAAATTACATTTGTTACCTAACATTTTCTAGAAAAATAAATAAATAAATACATGCACATGCAAAACAGGTAGCGTAACTTATACAAAAGTCTACCGAAAATCAGATATTTTGCTAGTTCTCTAAGTTAATGACTGAAATTTGTTAAATGATATCTTGATTCATGTTGTGCTGTGCTATTTATTCTTGATGATTAGGTTAAGAAATGAAACTTGCACTGATGTATTTATTCTTAATGGTATATATAATTTGATAGATAATGGGCCTTGAAGGGTTTCTCCCTCTTGAATGCTGCCGATTAGTGAAGTATGATGAATTCCATGATTCCTTAGATTGTTCTTTTGAGGATATTGATGACCAGCCAATGGGAGAAATTCTGGGCGGGGTGAAATCTAGCTATAAATTTGATCTTTTACTAGAAACAAAAAAGCCTGAAGAAAAATTTCAAGTTTACAGACCAGGTGGTAAGTTATTTATGATGTTAGAATGAAAATTATTAAAATAAAATTAGATTTAATTTTCTTCCTGAGAAAGTCGAGTTAGTAATCATTCATCTGTACTGAATTATTATTATTACATGGCACTTTCAAGAACTTATTGTGAGAGGGTACTCCACACCGCACAAACCACCGTTTACTCTGCTTTTCTGTCTATGCACTATGCTATCTACCAGCTACTAATAGTGTTTTTTTCTGTTATTGCATATGTGCTCTGGGCAGTTTCTGTATGCAGAATGAAAAACTAGTTTCTGAGATATAACTGTTACTTCCATGTGAGACTAACTCACTTTGATTCCTTAAGTCAATATAAAAATGCTTCTTGTCATGATGAGAATCAAAGAACACAATGTCCCATTGGTCTTCTGACTGCACTGTGGAGGCACTAAATCATCTAAGTCGGAATTCTGTTATTCCAGACTATATAAAAAAATTAATAATAAAAAAAAAGAAAACAAAATCCTTAGCCCACTCACAGTACAAATGTACTATAGGTGTGTAGCAAAACCTTTTGTGGGTGGATGCTAATAAAAATAACTGGAAGTACTCTTCTGGATTTTTTTTTTATAATTTACATCTCTCCCACATAGATTTCAAAGCTGTGGTAGATTAGTACTGCCAGTGGGTTAAGATTAGGTATTCCAAAAATCCTGTTCTGATGACCAAACTTGGTACTTTTCCATGGCAGATGATTGGTCACCTGGTGCAAGTCCATGTTCTACATGCCTCCAGTATGTAGAATGTGGACTTGCACCAAGAAACTGATATCATCTGCCACCTAATGATGCTTACATCTTTGTTATAGTTGGATTTTAACCCACAAATGCTGATTAGAGAGAGTAGAGATACCATCTCTTATCCAAATAGACCTAGTAACTGAAAAGTCTGTAGTGTGCATGGTACAGTACACTAACAGTATTATTAGCAAAAATAACATGAACTGTTATCAAGACAGAAAATATAAAATATATTTCATTTCAGCATCAATGCTGATTATTATACTAAACAGTTGCATACACCTATATATGTTTATCAAGTCAGATTTATTGAAAAATTTTTCTTAAACTTAGTACCTTCATTTTGGTGGCTAAATATCTAGTCACTGTTTTCAGAAATACAGGCAGTCCCTGACTTACATAAATTGGAACTTATTGAAACCAAAAAGAAATAGATGACATGTTAGCCTCTTATTTAAGACATTTATGAAGATAAGAAACAAGCCACTGTTAAGTTATCTCTTGATACTTTCACAAGAAAGGTCAAAGGGTAAACTAAACTTTCTTTACATTTTTCTCATACAATTTATAGTGTATTATATTACTTTGCTTTGATAATTATTATTATTATGTAGCACCTCCAGGGAGTCTAAAGACTCATCGAGGGAGAGCACCTACTCTACAACTCTGTCTCCCCCAACCGCAATTATCTTCATCATCTACACCAATGCCATCTATCACCAGCTACCACCACTTGTATTTTTACAGGCAATCACAAGCATCCATACTCACGGCAGGATTCGAACCTGCAGCCTTTTGGCTGGAGAGCAGATATGCTAACCACTTGGCTGGGTTGGCAGAGTTTCAATTATATAAAATTTCAATTTCAATAAAATTTCAATTACACACTGAATTCCAATTTGTCTGAATTCTATGAATGAAACTAAGAAATAACTTTTAAAACATTTTAAAGGAATAACTGATATTTCACATGTTAATGCACTGCTGCATAGACTTACTGTAAACACATAATCAGTAGAGTCCGATTAACTAGTGGTTGTGGAGGATTTAATGCAAGTTAGATAAAATTTGAGTTATGTAAATTTTGCAGAACATAACTGTTACGTAAGTTGGGGACTGCCTGTACAAAGACTGTGGAACAAATCTGCATACCGATATCTGATATTGATTGTTACATTCGGCAGTTCGTAATCATATATATTTTTTATAATTCATTGTTAGATGTAAGGTATCTTCCTGATGTAGTATTTCTGGATGACAGTTGCCTGATGGTGTGAAACTGTATTCATTGTTCTTTATAAGGTATTATTATTATTATTATTATTATTTCGGGTAACTCCAGGAAGTCCTTAGACTCATCGAGGGAGGCCCTAAACATCATGTCCCCACAACTATATGACTTTCTCACAATCTATCATACCTTGCCTTGAACTCGTTCACCATCATAGCACCCACAACAGACTCTGGCAGCCCATTCCACTCATTTACCACTCTAAAAGTAAAGAACCCAGCTCTAACACCCCTGCTAACCACACTCTTGCCCAGCTTCCATAGGTGTCCCCCTAGTTCTCCCACCACCAGTCCTGATCTCAAAAATATCCTCTGAATTAATCCTATAGAATCCCTTTAGCAATTTGAATGTCTCAATCATATCTCCCCTTTTCTGCCTATCAACTAGTTTCTGCAACCCACAAATCTTCAACCTGTTCTCATATGGTTCATTCCATAGACCTGCTATCATCTTAGTTACTCGTCTCTGGATCCTCTCCACCTCCTCCCCATCAAGAAGAAACCGTGGCACCCATATCTCGGCACAGTAGTCTAGATAGGATCTTATCAAGGCTCAATACAGAGGAACATTAACTTGTTTGTCTCTGCTTGTTAAAGTATTTTTCAGAAGCCAAGTGATTTGATGAGCTGATTTAGCCACTTTTGCGATGTGCCCCCTAAACTTCAACTCCCTATCCACCAACACTCCAAAATCCCTGGCCTCATCAATCTCCTGGGGTACGGTTCCACCAATGTGATATACTGCTGCTAATCTTTTCACCCAAAAATGCATAACCTTACATTTTGTCACATTAAATTGACATCCATTCTCCTTAGCCCAGAACTCCAATCTATCCAAGTCATCCTGCAAGATTTTGACATCTTCTGCATTCACTATCGCCCTACCCAACTTTGCATCATCAGCAAACAAATGAACTGTTCCACTTAGATCCTTCCCTATATCATTAATGAACAAATTGAAAAGTAGTGGTCCAAGAACAGAACCCTACGGCACACCACTAGTCACAGGTCGTCTTTTGGACTCTACTCCTGAATAAACTACTCTTTGATATCTCTCCATCAACCACCCACCTATCCATCTCATCAACCCTATATCCATTCCCATATGTTGTAGTTTATGGATTAGAATTCCATGTGGTATCCTGTCAAACGCCTTTGCCAGGTCAAAAGTATATTGTAGAGAACTAAATTTTCTTCATAGTTAAATCATTATTGTAATTAAATGTCCTGTCATATCTCTATGATGACCTTCCTCCACCTTACAGAGATGCGTTTGTTCTTTGAGTGCTGTAGAAAGATGATTGCAAAATCTCAGACTTTATTTGCATTAGGCCAGTGTAGTGTGTTCCCCTCTGATCTACATTCCCATTGTGTTTTGTTTTTCTCATCTGAAAAGAATTGGTGTATTCAGTGCTGAGACATTTATCCCAAGGGAGCAGTTTTTTAAACAATCTTAATAAGGTCTTAACCTGCTTTAAGCTCTTGAAAACTACTCTCAAATTATATTTCTGCTGGATTGTGCAATGTTGATAAAATATTAGAGTGAAGAAGGGAGGCATAAATAGTAAACTTGAATTTAATTTTGAATTCAAATTAGAATCAGTTGAAATTTGATTGAAATTGCTATTATTAGGCTTGGGTATATTAGACATAACTAGAAAGTCTGTAAAAAATTTATGATTGTTTTCAAAGTAGCTGGAGATTGAAGAGGAAAGAAGAATGCAGTTAATCTTATCAAGTGTTGTGAGGGAAATGGAGAGGATTAGCATTACGGTAATCCATAAGCATTATTTAGAAATTGCAGTACTAAAATGAATAATATAGATAATACAGACTTTTACTTATGATCTGTATTATTCACAATTGCAAATTCTGAGAACAGAAGTCAGTGAAAGTAAGAAAAGCTGGGTGAAGAACAAGCTGGATTCAGGCCAAATAGAAGCTGTCAGGATCAGATCTTCACTTTACGACAAATAGTCGAGA
Organism: Typopeltis vanoorti; assembly: GCF_054136105.1. Taxonomy (NCBI): domain Eukaryota; kingdom Metazoa; phylum Arthropoda; class Arachnida; order Uropygi; family Thelyphonidae; genus Typopeltis; species Typopeltis vanoorti. The sequence goes on from NC_143564.1 coordinate 20,963,592, forward strand.
AAGCATGGGAATATAACAAAGATCTGTATTTAAGTTTTGTCGATTTGGAAAAGGCATTTGACAAGGTGCCAAGAGAGAAGCTATTCAATATGCTACAGTTATATGGTGTCAATGGGGCATTATATCAAGCAATACTTAGTCTTTATTTGAGTTGTAAGTCAGCAGATAGAATTGAAGGAAGTACAGGAAGATGGTTTAATGTTAAATCTGGTGTGAGACAAGGATGTACATTATCCTCTCTGTTATTCATTATCTATATGGATCACATTATGAAGGAAATTGGTATTAAAGCTGATATCAAAATTGCAGATATCAATGTCAGCTCTTTGCTTTATGCTAATGATGTTATAATTCTAAATAAATCCGCTACAAGTCTGCAAGATTACATGACTAAATTGAATAACTGTTGTAATAGATATGGTATGAAGGTCAGCAAAACAAGACAAAGACAATGAAAATAGGCAGAATCATTGAAAATATCAACTGTGTTGTGAACGGAGAACCCGTGGAAGAAGTAAAAACATTTCAGCTATTTAGGCATGATTTTTAGTGAAGATGGTAAATTAAATATGGAAATAGACAACAGAATCAACAGAGCTGGTATGGTAGGAAGTCAATTGAATAAATTCACATGGAATAAGAGAGAAATTAGTCGGAACATTAAATTAGCTGTATACAAGACAGTGTTCAAACCAGTTTTAACTTATGGATCTGAGAGCTGGGTCAGAAGTAAAACACTTGACCAAAGACTAGAGACCCCAGATATGAGAGTCCTGAGAAAGATTATAGGCGTGAACACATGGCATCAATGGCAATATCATATTAAAAACGAGGATATTAGGAAAGAACTTGACATTGTCAACATCCAGGAATGTGTTAGCAGAGCTAATCTCATGTGGTATGGTCACTTAAACAGAATGGGCGAAGAAAGATTAGCAAAACAAGTGTTCTCTGCCAGGTTTGTAGGAAAACGACCCAGAGGAAGACCAAGATATAGGTGGATTGATACGGTACAAAGTGCCTTAGACGATAGAAATATAAAATCTGATAATGTTGGAGTCTTGACAAGTAACAGACTGATTTGGAGGAAAATTGTAGATAGGAAGTTAGTAATGATGTAATTTTTTTTCATGTGGTACTATCATATCCTGTACACCCTTTGAGGGTACATGGCAGGAATTTTATGATGATGATGATGATGATAAATAGCATACGATTTAAATACAACAGTTGTTTTTATAAAGATAATTCATCAGGAAAAGAACTGATGGAACTAAATAAGAGTGTAAATTGGTAGTTAATAGATGGTGATTTTCTAGAGAAATATTATCCTGTATGTATGTGTGTATAGGGGGGGGGGGTATTTGAATGAAAATCTCTAGAGTCAATTCTGCTACCATTTAGCAGTTGAACTGTGAAGGATGAATCAGGTGAGGAATGGAACTGCAAAGGAAAATGCATTCAGTAAAGAGAATAATAATAAAGAAGTTGATAATATATTATGTGCTACAGTTAAGTTCTACTTCCCAATTTATTTAATAACATTACATTTTAGGGAGATTTTGATGGCAAGGGAAGTTGGGACAATGTTAAATAGAACTGGCCACAAGAATGTTGCTCAAGTAAGTTTATCCTTTTATAAAGATTACTAAAAAATGCTATTTACAAAGAAAAGCATTCTGAAGTGTTCATGCTACACATTTCTCTCACTAAAACGAACTTGTAGGGACCACAGGATTAGTTTGTTGTGGTGGATATTTTGCTATAAAATTCAGGTTATTTAAAAAAAAAATAGAGAAGGAATTTGAGGCACTTATGATTACCTACTAAAATCAAGAATAAATGAATTAAATTTTATTAATATTTAGAGCATTTTTTTCTTGGTCAGAAAGCAAATTATATTTGACAAGAAATTATATTCTTGTTTTAATCCTGCATCCAGCATGGGCAAACAATGATTTGCATGTGAAACATTTTCATGATGACTAGGTTACTTCTATATAGAAGCTGTTAACTTTGCATCAGATTACTTCAGTATTCCATAATGCACACCCGTTTCTGATGTACATATTGACATACATTATGGGAATGGTCACAACCCAAGACTGGTTTCAACCATTGCATGAGAGCCTGGTAGTATTAGGGGAAAGAAAAATAGAGTGCAAATAAAGAAAAAAAGAGCTTAGCTCTTTTATACGATCATGCAGCTGAAGGTATTTATCACCAGGATGAACAACCAAAATACCAATTGTTCCTATTATAACCAAAATTCAAGGATGACTAGTATCCTGGTGGTTAGTTTTTACTAGGTAATAGGTGAAGGATTAAGTTGGGCAGACAGCCATTTGTGTATAGTGGAGTGCCCTCCTGCAATGTTTCCTTGGAGGTGTCATATAATAATAATAATAATAATAACTTAGCTGTCATGAATTACTCTCCAGTTATCCCTGTGTTGACTGTATGACCACAGTGACTGAGGAGAAGGTGCATACAAAGAGATTAGCACATACAAATATGAGCATGATGCACTAGAGTGTTTCTGGTTCTAGTTTCTTGAGAAGGATTGTGAGAAGATTACTGTATGTGTAGCAACCAGTGAAGGTAGATTTATGATAGATGGAGGTAGTTACTTCACCTGAAGGAGAGTAAGATATCTAAGAATGCCAATTTATTCTGCTTTTGTATTTCCATGGTGAAATTCATTTGGTGGTGTAGATTATTTATTTTAGTTAGAAAGGCAGGTAAGGTGTCTTGCTGTTCCCATCAACCCTGAAACAGTACTGAGATTTCCAATTTCAAGAATCCTCGTGAAATACAACTTATTGCCTATGTTTGTTCTGTTCAACAAACACTCCTCGAGGTTTTCTTCTTCTGAAGATAAGTGGTCTTTCTCTTTTTGGCATCTTCCAGGTTCCTTGTGATGCCCACCTCTCCTGTCTAGAATAGCAGAAAAGGAGAGTTCTGATGCCCTGCTGCATCATCAGAATCTGAATTGGAATGACTGCCTCTCCTAACTGAAAATCTGGGAAAATTGCATTCTCATCAGACATTAATAGCCCCCCCCCCCATCAATTACTACATCTTGCTTATGTAACATTATTCTTTACACCATCACATAGCTTGTATTGTTTTTAAAATAATTCATTGTTAACATTCTACCTTGTACTTGCTGACCTGCTTGTCATTGATGATGACCTGTAAATTTCATGGTGAAATATTTGACAATAAAATCCAGTACTTTTGTATTGTATTTTAATCATTTCATTTATCCTTGTGTCCGTGTATAATGTCTTTGCATCATTATGACACAAGAATCTCTTAAACATCACTGTAAATGTTTATTGAATTATTATCCTTCAAAGTGGCTGTTCTGCAACATGCTGATACTTTTGGAAAGTTGAAAGTTTTTTGCTTGGTTATAAAGTAAATTATATTAGCTATTATATCGTTTTATACACATCTGAAAGGAAGTACTGTAGAATACTGAGGCAATTGATCTGTTGTCAATAGCCTCTATATACCAGCAGCCTAATCGTGAAGATATTTTACATGCAAACTTTTGTTTGGTTGCTAGGATAAAGGATTAAAACAAGCATATGATTTTTTGTCTATAATAATTTTATTTAAATATTGATACTTTATTTTTTTTATAGTTAGGGTATTTTTATATCTAGCATGCCATATGAATTATTGACTTGTATAAAAAAAAAAAGTCTAGAACTTATGCTAAGAGGAAGGGATTTAGAGGCCAGCCTTGTTTGACTCCTTTTTTTTTTTTTTTTTTTTTTTTTTTTTTGGCTGAGTCCAGTGGAAACCCATTGATTAGGGTGGGTTATTGTATTAGTGTCTGCACAGTTAGCCTAGTGGCTATGAGCTTCGCAACCATATGCCTGGGTTCGATTCCCGTTGGTGACGTGAGGAGCTTTAGGATCTTCCTCAGCCATAGCCAAGTTAGCCAGTCTTGGGCGTGGACAGCAGGGTTGTTTCCACCAGTTTATCTGGGGTTTTTCATCCTGCAACCAGGCAAACCGGCCCCGTGAACACACGGATCTACAGTCATATGAACCTAAACCCCCATGAGGGGGGCTCAACTCACCCCAGAAGGGACAGGGGAGAAAAAGGGAGGAAACTCCACATATGAATAAATAAATAAATAAAAATTGTATTAGTGCAGACTACTTTGATAATGGATTGCAGCCTTTCACTTACATGAATCTGTCTAAGGATGTGGAATAAATAGAAAGGGATGCCAGATTTTGTCAAACGCTTCAATCACATTAATCATGATATTGCCATCGGATGTTTTTTTTGCATCACTAGATAAAGTAGATCAAAGAATAAGAATAGATTAAGCTGGTCTACTGATTTGCCTGGAACTCCATATATTTTTGTCTTTTGATTAGGTATCCCCATGCCAGTTTTGAGCATGTTAATGATGTAAAAAAGGATTTTATAGATAGTATTAAAGAAATAAGCTTCCAGTTTTTAAGATATGAACTTGACTGGGTTTTGGAATGAGAATTGCATAGCTGACTTATAGTTTGCTTAGTATGTGATCTGTACAGAGAAAGGAACTTTTAGACAGCCACACTGTCCCAGGAATAAGCTGAAGTTATTCAGTTACTGAAACGGGTTTGTCAAGCCTGTGTTGGATAGGATCAGCAAAGGTGTTAATGTTGCAAGAGTCATAATTTTCCCCAGTGCCCCTTGTCTTCAAACAAATTCTAATAATTTTTATGAAATGATATGTGGGAGCTGATCTTTGGTAGAACAGATAAGAGTAGCAAGTTTACAGTGGGGCGTGAAAGCTCTGTAGAGGTTGTACTTTTTTAAGGACCTGGCTGTTTTTCTGATGTGCCACGGATGCAGGGGATGGCGATGGCATTTCTGAAATCCTTCAGAAGAGATGGCCAGGGAATGGGAGAGGAACTGATTATTTTTTTAGTTCTGTAATCGCTGTAGCTATTGGAAAGGAAGGTGTTGTGTATGTGGTTGAGTTTGGTTGAAAGGGAGGTTCCACTGGAACAAAGATAGTGGACTCTATTGGTTAGTTTTAATAATGCCATATTGTTGAGAGGGGTAGTGGTGGGAGAGTTTGTGAACATATGTGCCTGTATGAGTGAGTTTTCTATATACAGTGAAGGAAAGGTTACCATTAGAAAAGCATTCTCGTAGACAGGCTTATACGTTGGTTATGCATTATTAAATTACTTAAGGAATTGAACAACGTAGATACGAATATAAATTAAATTACACTTTAATAAATATTTCTGATATTTCGGCAACGTCACGTTGCCATTTTCAAAAGGAACTTACCAAAAAAGGCATGTGCACGTAGGCACCACAACACAGTAACTGAGAATGAAGAGATGAAGCTATTATTCTCCTAAAAGCCTGATGGTGCCCTCTAGCGGGCTAAGTAGGTGTTCTTGACCTTTGGGCTGAAGGTCTGCTGATGTAAGCCTCCCAAATTTGGAGCAGTCGCATACAACCAAATTTGTTGAGGTTTGGAGAGTTCCTTAGGGCTGAGGCTGATTCCATAAATAGTCTTTCAAATTTGTATTTTCTGCGGTGTATTACTGTAGCTTTCTTCCACCGTATTCTGCGGCGTGTATCCAGAGCATGGTCTGCAAGACCACAATGGCTGTACTTGTGAAAACGGATGTAGTCCTTGTGTTCGGAAATTTCCGAACACAAGGACTACATCCGTTTTCACAAGTACAGCCATTGCGGTCTTGCAGACCATGCTCTGGATACACGCCACAGAATACGGTAGAAAAGCATGTTGCTAAGGTGTCTAGGAAGGGTAAACTATTGTTATTTTCCTTTTCCATCGTAAACTAGATTCTTGGATGCAGGCTATTGAGATGACTGAGGAAAGAGTCTCTGTGTCTGGGTCATGAGGCCAAATAGAGAACACATTCATTTTTCAAAATTTTCGATGTAAAAATTGGGCAGAGGCAGAACCAATAGTGATTTCCTCTATCTGTGTGTAATTAGTTTAAATTTATTTTTTTCATAGTCTATAAACCCTTCTCTAGAGACCAAACAAGGAACTTTTTCAAGCCATTTCAGGCCTCCGATAAGTGGGGCAATGGTCTCTCACAGAACACAGTGAAATTCATCTCCTTCCTAAAGATAATCACAAACATCCATGTCCATGGCAGAATTTGAACCTGCAGCCTGTTGGTTGGAGAATGGGTATGCTAACCACTCGACCAAGCAGACCAGCTCTCTAGCAAAAGCAGTATCCAAATGTATTCCAAGAGTCAGAAGGTTAAATAAAGTTGGTGTGAATGGGTTTCTTAAGCATGCAATCTGAAGGAAGAAGGCATGGAGGCATATGACGAGTGGTAATAATTGCTGTGCCTCAAGGGTCTGTCCTAGGGCCATTGCTGTTGAACTTGCACATTAATGATATTGAAGGAGGTTTGAATGGGGATATTCAGTTGTTTGCAGATGATGCCAAGTTGGGAGAGCTGTGAGGAGTAAAGCAGATATTGTGGCTTTACAGTCTGAGTGAATGAGCATGCAGGGGAGTTGCAAGTTCAGTATTGCAAAGTGTAAGGTTTTTAAAATTCGGAAAACAAAGATGGGATGCAGAGTATACATTAATGGAAATATATTGGAAAAAGCAGAGTAAATAAGAGATTTAGATCTGAGTGCATAGTTACCCGAAATTTAGAAGGCTCATTGCTGAAATTTTGTGGACAGCACAATGAATTCTGTCAGTGATGCAGAGGTCACTGGATGTAGAAGCAAGTAGGTTATGGTTCCATTGTGTAAAGCCTTGATTAAGGCACATATGGACTTTTTATCAGATTAATGCTGAAGAGGTTTTTTTTCAGAATAGTGGGAGATGGGAAGAGAATGGGAGGATATCCCTGGAAGTTGTATAAGGAGGGCATGAGCAAGGGAATGAGAAGCAGGTTTTTTGCATGGCGAGAGGTGAATGTTTGGAATGCATTTAAGGCATTGTGTGGTGAACTGTGTCTGTATGTGACAAAGGGACCTCTCCCAATGAGTCTTGAACTCCATGTAGGCTTGAATTTAATAATCCCATCCTTCTATATTATTATTATTATTATTGTTCCGGGAAACTCCAAGGAGTCGACAGACTCATCGAGGGAGGCCCTAACATCATGTCTGGAACAACTATTCAACATTCACACAGTATCTATCATATCTTGCCTTGAACTCATTCACGGTCATAGCACCCACAACAGACTCTGGAAGTTTATTCCACTCATTCACCACTCTCCAAGTAAAAAACCTAGCTCTAACACCCTTGTCAACCATGCTCTTGCCCAGCTTCCATGCATGGCCCCTAGTCCTCCCACCACCGGTCATATTTTCAAAAATATCTTCTGGATCAATCTTATAAAAACCCTTCAGTAATTTGAATGTCTCAATCATATCACCCCTCCTTCGCCTATCGTCCAATTTCTGCAACCCACCAATCCTCAACCTATTCTCATAAGGTTCATTCCACAGACCTTCTATCATCTTGGTCACTCGTCTCTGGACCCTCTCCACTTCCTCCCCATCACGAAGAAACCCTGGTGCCCATAATTGGGCACAGAAGTCCAGATGGGGTCTTATCAAGGCTCGATACAGAGGAACAACAACTTGCTTCTCTCTGCATGTTAAAGTATTTTTCATAAGCCAAGTGATTTGGTGAGCTGTTTTAGTTACTTTTGCAATTTGCCCCCTAAACTTCAACTCCCTATCCACCAGCACTCCCAAATCCCTGGCCTCATCAATCTCCTGGAGTACGGTTCCACCTATGCGATATACTGCTGCTATTCTTTTCACCCCAAAGTGCATAACCTTACACTTTGCCACATTGAACTGACATCCATTTTTCCTAGCCCAGTCCTCCAAACTATCCAAATCATCCTGTAAAATTTTGACATCCTGTGCACTCACAATTGCTCTACCCAACTTTGCATCATCAGCAAACAAGTGAACACTTCCTCTCAAATCCTTTCCAATTTCATTGATGAACAAATTGAAAAGCAGTGGTCCAAGAACAGAGCCCTGTGGCACTCTCTGGTATCTCGCCTTCAACCACCCTCCTATCCATCTTACCAACCCTATATCTATCCCCATCTGCTCCAGTTTACTGATTAGGGTTCCATGTGGTGTCCTGTCAAAGGCCTTGTCAAGGTCCAGTAGTATCACTGTAAACCCATTATCCCTATCCAGTTCAGCCGTCACTGTGTTATAAAATGTGAGCAAGTTACTGAGGCATGATCTACCCCTCACAAAACCATGTTGTCCCACATACAATATCCCATTTTCATCTATCCAATCCTGTATTCTTTTCTTGACTAATTTCTCTAAGACCTTGACAATGATTCCTGATATGCTAATCGGTCGGTAATTTACAACAGCAGTCTTGGAACCACCTTTATGTAGTGGAACTATTTTCCCCTCCTTCCACCCGCTCGGGACTAACCCAGACCGAGACTCAAATTAAACAAAATGGCCAAGGGTACTGACAATTCTTTAGCTGCTTCTCGTACTACACGAGCTGGTATACCATCCAATCCCACAGATGTATTGATTGAGGTTATACAATAGACTACTCACCTCCACTTCATTCACCACAATTCCCGTATAATCTACTGGTTTATTCGTTTCTGCAATGTCACCACCTGGATGATATATTCTTGCAAAGTGCTCACTCAGTAACTCAGCTATCTCAACTGATTCAGTTACCTCCCTTCCATCGGCATTCTTTAAAATCATTCTGCCATGTACATTTTTCCTTTTACTTGCTACATATCTAAAAAACTGTTTAGGATTCTCTTTAGCCTGCATGGCCAATGTTCTTTCGTAATCCTTTTTTGCTTTTCTTACCACACTTTTCACCCTTCTGGCCTGCACTTTATACCATTCATGTGCCTGCCGGTCACCTTTCTCCTTAAATTCCCTCCATAGTTGTTTCTTTTTTTGCAGCTCAAGCTTAATGGTGGTATTCATCCATTTAACCCCTACTTGATTTATTATTCGGACTCTAGGTATACAGTCAGCCATTGCTTCATGCAAGCTCTTAACTACCCATGCACTATCAACTTCTAGTCCTTGCAGTTGTACATGCCATGGCACTGAGCCAATCAAACTCCTAAGCTTGTCATACTTTCCAGCCCGATAATTCCACATGTACCCTGTCTTAATTGAAAATTCTACACCTTTAGCCACCTCCCAAGTCAAGACCCTATGATCACTCTCACCGATTGGTGGCAATGTGGTCATATTTGTTACAGCCAAATCCTCAGATGTAATTACTAGGTCAAGCACTCTCTGACCCCTAGTATTTTCCATTACATGCTGTCGCAGATAGTTATCCCTTAATAACCGCATAAAATCCAATTCCTTCCTCCCGTGTGTCCTCTCCTCACTCCAATCAATGCGACCATAGTTGAAATCTCCCATAATAATCACCCTCCTTCCACTCATTTCTTCTATTTGCTTGTGCATATTGTCACCACCATCTTTTCCATCACCTGGTCTATAGCAGCACCCAATTGTATATTTAGTTCTGCTAGCCACAATCTCACACCAAATGGCCTCAAATGTGCTCTTTTCTCTATCCTGCAATTCAACTTCTATTCTCCTTGGCTGTAGCTCATCAGCTATCATCAACAATACTCCTCCCCCCATTTTATTCTCTCTGTCATTCCTGAACACACTATACCCATCACACTATACCCATCATATTAAGTATTACGTGCTTTCTTTTCCTTAAGCAGGGAATCTTTTTTCATTAGGCGGTCAAAAGTCACTGCAAAGACTTTATCAAGACACAGACTTTCATGTTAGTGAAAATTATATTCAGAATAAACAGAAGTGATTGCATTCCTCTCACATTTATCAAAGTTCTTGAAGAGAAGTACATAATGTTAAAAAAAAGATAAAATGAGATATTAAAACATAATTTACTGAAATATTTTATGAAAATGCATTCAGTATCTTTATTTTTCCTAAATATTTCATAACTTTACTTATGATCTTAATTAATAATTTATGTATATTTTATTTTATGGTTATTACTTATTGAAAAAAGAGATTTCCATTTGTTTAGACCAATGCCAAAAGGCCACACTGAAGAAACTGTTCATGTAATGCAAATTTGCTTCTTATTATTATTCTTATACCCTCCATGGAGTCGACAGACTCATCATGGGAGGTTCATTTAACTGACAACATATTTATCATATAGAATCATAAAGTCCTTAACACTCCTTGCATTAACAACACATTCTGGTAATGCATTCCATTCACTGACAATTCTCCATATAAAAAATCTACTCCTCACACTCTTCTTCACCACACTCTTACATAACTTCCAGGAATGACATCTGGTTCTTTCCTTCTCACCTTCTACTCTTTTTATAATCCCCTCTGGATTAATCTGATAAAATCCTGTCACTAACTTAACACGTTCGCTGCCAACTACGAGTATACTCGTAGTTGGTAAACCAGCTGCAAGTATACTCGTATGATGCTTACTGCCGGCAACGAGATTATTGTACTGACCTTGAAGAAGTGAAAATGCTTGGCTTGTGGAGCTAGCATCAAAACTGTGTATTCTCATAGACAGTATATGCTCTGCACAAGCCAACTACGAGTATACTCGTATGACGCCTACCGCCGGCAACAAGATTACCATACTGACCTTGAAGAAGTAAAATTGCTTGGCGTACGGAAACAGACTATGCCGAAGTAGCATGGCAGCTAACGTGTTAAACACCTCTCTCCATAGCCAGCATGCATTCCAAACTCCTGATGTTGTCTTGGTCACTCATCTCTGGACACTCTCCAATGTCTCCACATCACATTGAAAACCAGGTGATCATATCTGAGCACAATAGTCCAAGTGTGGTCTGACCAGTGCCTTTATACAATGGCACAACCACTTCCTTATCCTTGCATGTTAGAGTACTTCTTATCATAGCAATACTATGATGTGCAACCTTTGCAGTACGCCACCATCGACATAGTACACAGCCTTATATTTCTGCACTCCAAAATGCAACACCTTGCACTTATTGATATCAAAACTACAACCCCACTCTTTTGTCCAAGTAAAAAGTCTATTCAAATCTTCCTGAAAGGATTCAGCATCAACAGTGCTACTTATAATCCTTCCCAACTTTGCATCATCAGCAAATAACTGAAGATTCCCAGTGAGTCCATATGCTATATCATTTACAAACTAGTTAAACACAGGGGCCCAAGAACAGAACCCTGGGACATGCCACCGATCCATCTAACCAATATACTTCCTATTCCCATCCTCTGCAGCTTGTACATCAACTCATCATGTGGTAATCTATCAAACACTTTTTAAAAGTTTAAGAATATCCCTGTATATGATTCTCCCTTGTCTAATGCACTCGTCACCTTATCGTAAAATGCAAGTGAATTACTGAAGCAGAACCTACCCCTTACAAATCCATGCTGACCCTCATAAAGAATGCCATGCCCATCAACCCAAATCTGTATTCTATTCCTTACCAATCTTTCCAACATCTTGAACACAACTGCAGTTATACAGACTTTCCTATAGTTGAACACCTGTCTTAGAACCATGCTTGTGGAGTGGTACTATTTTGCCCCCTTTCCACTCCTTAGGAATCCCTACCTGCTGCAAGACTTTCATTAAATAACCAGGTCAAGGGCATAACCAACTGTGGTGCACATTCCTTAAGCATATGTTGTGATATGTCAGTGATGTTCAACCTGTCAATTGCGGAGCGATTTTTGGTCGATCTCTTGTATATTTACAAATTTATTTAAAACTGAAAACATAATATTTTATTTATCAATATTTTGTATTATTTTTAATTCACTTTTTAATTGTATTGCTATTGTTTGTTTATTTTTCATTAAAATTGTCAAATCAGTAATTTTCTTATAAGTCCAGGTAAATGAATCAATTTGGATCAGTGGAAGTCAAACAGTGAGCCAAGTGAATATGATTATAACCAAAGTGTAAAAACTCGATTGTAGCTTAAATATTAAATATTCCAAAGCACATTACATCGATTTTTTACTTAGGTTAAGTCCCATGTGAATATTGTAAAAAAATAAACTTTGTTTGTCTCGGTATACTTTTTATTAGATGTTTTTGTAAATAACTCTTTTGAAGCTAACTGTATATACTGCTTTAATAAGAATATGTTAGAGTGTTAAAAACAAAGGCAATGTTTTTGTCGCCGAAGCTGTACATGGCGGCATTAGAAAGATTGTAATTGAAACGTATGTATGAGAAAGGCTTGCAGGCTCTAAGTGTAAACATCTCCGAAGTCAGTCAGAAAGAGTTCAAACAACTTTCCGATGGCCAGCAACTTACAATCAGAAAAAAGCGGAGGAGAACAAAAGGCATGCCAAACTTGAATCTTAAGATGGCAGACTCATACCGATTCTTTGGGGGGTTGCCAAACTTCATGCGAGGTCTCAGAGGAGGCCTAATAAAAAGGGACTGAAGCAAGCAGAAGGGGTTCCGGTTCCAGAATTGCTGTCAGAGAGGAGGCCGCCCAGTCCAGAGTCGCCGTCAGAGAGACTGCCCGGATCCATGTTGCTTGAGAGAGGAGTTTCCCGCTTCCAGAAAGGAGCTTTTCGGTTCGAGACGTCGGCCGCAGACAAGGTTTCAAATTGCCGAAAGGAAGAGTTTCAATTGCCGGAGAAAAGTTTCCAGGCCAGGTTAATGTCAGACATTCACCAGTGTGTTGCGTTTTCATTACAATTTGATGAATCAAATGACTTCACTGATATTGCTCAGTTAATGGTATTTATTCGCATGGTATTTCAAGCTTATTCAAGTAAAGAAGAACTTTTGAAAATTATAACATTATTGGGAAGGACTATGGGGAGAAGACATTTTTTTGACAAATGATGAATTTATGAAACAACACAAACTTCTGCTTTTTAAACTTATGTCTATTACTACTGATGGTGCTCCTGCAATAATAGGTAATAAATCGGTCTTCATTTCATTATGTAAAAACGATGACAAATATCCAGATTTTTTAACGTACCACTATTATTCGCCAACAAGTACTGTGTAGTAAAAGATTAAACACAAAAGATGTTTTGGATATTACATTTAAAATTGTAAATTCTGTTCGAGGAAAAGCCCTGCAACAGCGGTTATTTAAATTACAGGCAGATGATGATAGGGAACTTCTGTTTTACAATAATGTTCACTGGCTCAGCAGAAGTCAATTTTTAGAAAGATTTCTTGTATTAATTAATGATATAAACATTTTTCTTAATGAAAAAGGAAATATTTATCCACAATTGAGTGATAAAAGATGGTTGTTACACTTATCATTTTTAGTAGATTTCTGTATGAAATTAAGCAATTTAAATTTAGAGTTACAAGGTAGAGATAAAAATTTAATTGACATGTTAAGTTCAATAAAAATTTTCCAACAATACTTACTTTTATTAAAGAAAATATAAATGACTGCGAATTTAGACTCCCATATTTATTAAAATTTTTTGAACAAAATCAAGAAATGCTTCGCTATGATTTAAAAGAATTTATTCGTGAAATAGAATTAGTTGAGGAAGAAATAAATTCAAGATTTAAAGATTTTAATAAAACTGAAATTATTGTATCTTTTATCAGTAATCCATTTCAAGAAAACTTGAACAGCACAGAAATTTCAAATAAAATTAGTGGGCTGTTTGATATAAACCAAGCTGAAGTAGAACTTGAGATAATAAACATTCAGAATAGTTTAGATTTAAAATCAATAAACAATGAAGTCATTTGGAAGTATGCACATGAAAAATTCCCAATATTAACTGATATTGCGCGAAAAATTCTGTCATGTTTCAATCGACATACTTGTCAGAATCCGCTTTTTCAAATATGACCGTCATAAAAAATCAATTAAGAAACCAAATTACAAATGATAATTTGGATGATTGTCTGCGATTGGCCACTTCTTCATATCAACTTGACCATGAAAATATTGCGAGGTCCAAACAATGCCATATTTCACATTAACTTCTTTTTTTTTTTTTTAATCAACCAGCATTTCCTGTAACTTGGGAGTTTGTAATCAATCTGTTGTTTTTTCTAACTTTGGTTTTCCAAAATAGAAAAATAAATATTTTATTCCAATATGATAAAGAAATTTTTAAATACACAAATAAAGTTTTTAGTTGTTTGTTTGTGCGTAATCAGATATCAGGTTGGGAGAACGTGATCTTTTTAAGAGAGTAGATCGCTGAATAACTTATATATAAGAGAGTAGATCATCGAATAACTTTTTATAGAAAAGTAGCTTGCGTAGTAAAAAAGGTTGAACACCACTGTGATATGTCATCCATTCCCACAGCCTTATTCACATCTAACCCAACCAACATCTGTCTTTCACTTCCAATTCTCCTAATTCTTGCCTCTTTTCTATGTATTGTACTGGATAATTTATACCAATACGATATTCGCTGATAAAGTGCTTGTTCAAGAATTCCACTGTTAGTCTGCTACCAGGACTATCTACCAGTGTTAGTCTCCCATAATTATTCTTCCTTTTGTTTGCCATGTAGCAGAAAAATTCCCTTGAGTTAACCTTGGCCTGACCAACCAATATCCTCTCATACTGCACCTTATACTCTTCATGGATCTGATCATCACCAACTGTCTTGTCCCTCCTCTGTAACATTTTCTTTTCCAGCACAGTCCGCTTGATTTCGCTGTTCATCCATTTCACTCCCACTCTATTTACTTAACCCTCGGTATGTAGTCATACATTGCTTTCGTCAGATACTGCCTTATGGGTTTCCATGCATTGTCAACATCTTTTCTGCTCGATTGATCTACCCAATATACTGTTGCTAAATGACTAAAGAGCTTCCTATAATCACCTGCTTTATACTTCCACATGTATCCATTTTTGGCAGTGACCTTTTCTTGTTTCATCACTTCCCAAACAAGTACCTTATGATAACTCTCACCAACTGGCGGCAGTGTCAACACCTCATTAACAATTACATCTTGATCCAAAACATTAAAACTCTAGTTGCTTTAATCACATTCTGCTTAAGATACTTATCTCTCAGAAATTCCACAACCTCGCTCTCCTTGTTCCCATACACTACCTCCTCCTTCCAGTCTATATTCCTGTAGTTAACCAGGGATATAGACTGGAAGGAGACATGTAAAAAGAAGGTGATCCTTCTTTTTACATGCCCAACTAATTTGCCTAAACATTTTACAATCAGTATTCTTTGCATTCCCTGGCCTATAACAGCATCCTATCAGTTATACTAACCTGTTTATTTCAACTTTGCACCACACAGATTCAGTATCTGTGCATGCACCATCAACTTCCACACTTTGCAAACACAATTCCTCTGCAATCATTAGCAGCACTCCCCCTCCTTTTTTCACATCTCTTTCCTTCCTGAAAATTATATATCCTTCCAATTCCATTCCCGACATGCAATCCTCCTCAGGCAACCAAGTTTCACTTATTCCAATTACTTTTGGGCATACCATCTCAATCAATGCCACAAACTCATCTCTCTTGTTTTGAATACTCCTTAGATTTGTGTATAAACATAACAATCGCTGTGTGTTTGAGGCCATCCTACCAGCACCAACATTCTCTATTCTAGCTGCTATACTACACCTCGCTCTGTCTTCGGTTTGGCCACTCCCATTTCCCTTATCCTGTGATTTTCATTCTTTCTCATTTCATTCTCATCCTCATCTTTATGCATTCCATCACCTTGTGATGCTTCAACCTCATATCCATCTTTCTCCTGCTATACGATCTGTTGATTTGTGCTATCCTGTTTCACAGGTAGACTTCGATCATTTGCTACATTAACTTCTTGATTCTGTGCCTTCTCAGAAAACAATAGCCTTTCTAAATGCCCAACACCAAACCCATTCAAATGTAATCCATCAGTTTTATACCATTTGAACTTCCCTTCAAATTCACTCCACAGATTTACAAAATGAACCCCCTTTGCCTCACACAACTCAGCCATCTTACTATTCATTATCTCTGCTCTCCTTCTCAATTCACTGTTATTATATCTGGGCAACATGCTTACGACTTTCCCAACAACACTATTCTTCTTTACCTGCTGCGACAACTTCAAGTTTCTATCAACATTCTTCTTCTCCCCAACTAAGTCATTTGTGCCCATGACTTCCACTAATTTTGACACCCGGTATTTTCTTTTCTGCAATGCATCAGTTATTTGCTTTATTTTTCCACCAGGAAAGCATGTTTTGTGCAATTTATTAGTAATCACACCTCTAATGATCGAGTCCCCATACACTGAAATACAACTATCCTTTGATTCTTTCTTAATAACATTAACTTCCTCCTTCTCCTTATCATCGACCAATCTCTTCTTTAGCTGTTTAATATCCTCTTCCAAATGTTTCATTTTGCTTTTCATTTTCATTAATTCTTGCTGAAGCTCTTCTACTACTGTCCCGACATTTGCTCCCATTTCTAATCGCTCTAATCTAGCCAGACACTTTTCACATGCATTAACACTTTCCTTCTTATCGTTTACCCAAACAGTTCCACAGATATTTCACATTTTTTGGTGCATGCATATAGCAGTTTTCACAATGCATCCACTGCAAAAAATCCAAGGCAAAGCCAGATTTCATACAGAAGCCTTCCGTGCCACTGACGTACATTTCTTTATGGACGCCATCTTTAGAAGCTGAAGTAGTACAACAAACAGGTAGCAAAACACAATATAAACAACAAAAAAATTTCAACAACAACACCACTGAAGGACACTTGTATCCAAACTGAAAAAAATTCAGCACAATTTGTGACAAAAAGCCACACTATACACTAATTAAAAACACTTTTTTATCATAGCTTAAAACTACCGCTATGCTCGCTTGCAAACACTAGTGCCTTATATTATTATAAATATTATATTTCATTTTCAGTTAGAAATAAAAGATAATTGCCTTAGACTTATGTATATTCCTTTGCACTGATGCTTGATAGAATTAATAGTAATTCTGGAAATTTTTTCAGGTACCACAGTGAAAGTGCATGTAGTTGATTTAGAAAGTGAAGAAATTTCACTTCCTTTTACGGTTCGTGGTCATCTTAGTCAGACAGTTGAAGAATTCAAGTTGCAAATTGCACAGGTATAATATTTTAATAAATACATGTAGAATTCATACAAAAGTTCAAATCCATGTGAAATAATGTAACAGTTATTTTTTGATAGATGCCCCGTTCTTTACATCCCAGTTGAAATAGTTAACTTTCTTTATTTTGAATAATCACAGTAACCCCTTTTTTGTTTTTTGTTTGAGTTCAGGAAGTGATTAGCTATGTTAGCGTTGACAGCTAAAAGTAACATTTATACTGTGAACACCCATCCATAAATTACATAATTCATTCCCTCCGCTCAGTTTATTAGAATTTCCTCTCCCCAACCCACTAAGTCATGTATATAATGTAATTATATCCCACTAATGTCCTAATGCGCTCAATAGGAAGAAAAATAAATAAATATATATATATATATATTTATATATATATATGTGTGTGTGTGTGTGTGTGTGTGTAGATTGACTCGGTTTATGAACATGTTTAGTAATTTTAATGACTACAACCACCGAGATAATTAAGAATAAAAGTATAAATACAACTAGTTTTGTTGCTAAGCCAACTTCTTCAAGTGTCAAAGTACAAAGATATATACACAAAAAAGACCAACAGAAACATTATACACTTACGCAACAAAGCTGTCAAAAAACTACAGTGAAGTTCAAATTGGAGTCCGTGCTTCAATTCTAGCTACATTTACACGTGTGAGTGATCTCGTGAGAATGCCAGCATTGACAAGCAGAGCTATGCGATTCTAGCAAATTAGCTAAGGTTGTTATTCATTTGGGTAGAATCAAGGGAGATTTCTTTTGACTCCAGAATACGTCTTTCAAGTTCATAACATTTGTGAATATTAGAAGTTTGAACCCAGTCTATTTGGTGTTGGCGGCCTTCATCAGAGTTTACAGAGAACAAAACATGGCTGGCGAGGTCACTGGCTCAGATTCTGTTATAAGAGATGTCTCTTTTGTGTTCTTCAAGATGGAGAAAGATTGATTTTTCAGTTTCTTCGTAGTAAAGTTTACCACAACTAATTCTGTATACTCCTGGGAACTGAAGATGGTGATGTTTTTCTTTTGACTAACTGAGGATAGATCAGAGTTTAGGAAGAGTAGAGAAGCGCGTTTTGATGTTAAACTTTTCTAAACTTCTAGCCAGTTTGGCAGAGAGGGAATTAATGTAAGGCAAGGAAATGTAAGCTCTGGGGGTAGTAGTATCTTCATTAGTTTGTTGACGACAGTGAAAAAGAAGTTTCTCAATACTTTTTGGCATGAAACCGTTATCGACAAATGGGCTTTTTGAGGAAATTTATTTCATTTTGAAACTCTTTGTTGTCTGATAATAAGGATCTGGCCCAGTGTGCAAGAGTGGAAATAATGCGATATTTCTGAGGAGGGTAGTGGTGAGAGGAAGTGTGAAGATATCTATTTGCATGCGTTGGTTTTCTGAAGATTGACAAGAAGAAAGACAATTGTTAACTTCTAGCTCAGAGGTGAATTTGATGTTAATCATCTAAATGAAAGTTATTTAGATGATCTAAGAAAACTTTGAGATTGTCTGGGCCGTGTTCAATAAAACGGAGCCAGATTTTGGGTTTCGTTGTCGATGAAGAAATTGCTTTTTCTTCAAAGTCTTCGAGAAATAGGTTTGCTAGCACCAGGAAAAGCGGACTACCCATTGCTAGACTGGTGTTTTGTTTGTAGATCTTGTCTTCGAATCTGAAGTAGCCTGAGTTGACAATTGGTAAGTAGAGCGAAGAGTTTCTTGGATAATTTGTTCTTGAGAAGAGTGAGAACTTCCTGAGTTGGTACATTGGTGGAAAGTGAAACTACGTTGAAGCTTACCAACATGTCTGATTTGTCCAGTTTTAGGTTTCTGATCTTGGACACAAAGTCAGCTGAATTCTTGATGTAAGAAGAGGATTTACCTGTGAGATGTCTTAAGGATGAGGTGAGATATTTAGATAAGTTGTATGTGGGCGAGTCGATGCCTTCAACTATGGGTCTTAAGGGAGTATTTATTTTGTGAATCTTAGGAAAGCCATATACAGGGTGTTCGGGATAAATTTGACAGTTTCGTAAGGAAAAAGAAAATCTTCTTTGTATCTATTAAATTTAATGAATTGACAAAAAAACATTACAGGCAGAGTTAATTACAATACTATCAATAAGATTTACTCAAAATAACCACCATTAGCATCGATCACAGCTTCAATTCTGCTTCGGAACCTCGAACAAGCTGATGCTACAGTCTCCCTGGGAAGGGCCGCAAAAACTGTTTTAATTTTATCCATTAACTGGGCTTTTGTATTACTGGAAGTGCGATTGGTGTCTTTTTCAACTGCGCCCCATACAAAATAATCCATGGGGTTAAGGTCTGGGGAGTTTGGAGGCCAAACATTTGGACTGGTGAAGTCGTAGAAATTTTCAGACAACCATTTTTGACTTTTCCCAGAGGTGTGGCAAGGGGCCGAATCCTGCTGCCATACATACGGCCTACCATTGGCTACCCTTGTTATCCAGGGCTTGACTACAGTTAGCAACTCCACGAACAAAGCCCGAATTCCAATGCCAGGGTTCTTCAACACCTGTTCCTGCAGATTTGCGAGGAATTCTGCTGTACGAACGCAATCAGATCGTCTGCTAGGGATCTTTCTTCTTGCTACATCCTCGTAGTCACCATTGCAAGTCTCTAGTTCATGCCTGATTGTTTTTACTGTATTCAGGGAGCATTGGGCAGCAGTCGTAATATCCTTATTTTGATGGCGGGCACGAATCATCATGATACAAGTTATTCTCTTCCATGATTCAGGTGGGTTCCAGCTATCCATCCTTTCTGACATCTTGTATATGAATGAAGAAGGGTCCAAACTTTTAAATGAAGAGAAGTGTGTGTTAATACATGTAACTTACGGAAAAATATAATTAATTATAAATATGTCAAATTTATCCCGAACACCCTGTAAATGCGGGATAGGAGGATGAACGGATTTGAGCGAAAGGCGGTTATTCCTAGGTAATTCCGAAGTTGATTTTAGAATATTGTTGGTCCTGTTATGTAACTCTCTTGTGGGGTCCATATTAAGTTCAGAATAAGTATATGCCTCTGACAATTAATTCCAGAATTTTGTTGCGGTAGTCTGTTTTATTAAGAATCACTGTGGCATTTCCTTTGTCAGCTGGTAGGATGATAATGTCTTTGTTCTTTCTCAGTTTTTTAATGGTCACTCTTTCACTAGGAGAAACGTTGTCAGAAGGTGGTTTTGCATTATTTATTGTGAAAATAGCTTCCATCCGAAGTAGATTTGCATCTTGGGTTGGAAGTAAGGCGGCAACTTTTTCTATCTTAGTGAGAAAAACCTCTTTGGGAATGGATGTAGGAGTGAGAAACGAGAAACGACAAAAGAGACATCTCTTATAACAGAATCTGAGCCAGTGCCCTCGCTAGCCATGATTTGTTCTCTGTAAACTGATGAAGGCTGCCAACACCAAATAGACTGGGTTCTTTTATACTTTGTTAATCTAGTATATTTTATTTTTTTCAGAAATAGTAATGCATTTTTTTTTTTAGTTTATTTATGATATGTAATTCAACACTAAATAATTTAATATGTTAAGTTAAGGGGATAAAAATCCCTTATTGTTTTTCAGCCAGTAAGCGAAACTAAGATCGAAAACTACGATCTGAACATTTCATGCCGACGAACTGTCGGCGGATCCAAGCGTAAGTGACCACTTGGTAGTGCCACACCAAGGCAACTCGTTGCAAAGGTGGAGCAAGATCCCTCACTATTCTTGATATTTTCTCATAATGTAAAAACACACAGCTCCTAGGAGATGTAGTACTGCTTTACATTATGAGGAGAGGTCACTACCCAGACCGGTTTCAACCTTTTTTGAGGTCTCATCAATGAGTAGCTAGAACTAGAATATCAGAGTTTAAGTGAAAATAACTTGCATACTTTCGCTATACGATTGCCAGAAAGGTGTGTCACTATATTATATTATATTATAACATATTATAACTAAGATGAATAAGGGGTTTTTATCCCCTTAACTTATCAACCTCGCCAGAAAAAAATATCTGTTTGGCTTTACATCTTAGTTTAATATGTTATCCTCCTGATTTGTACCCTCAAATGGTGTACGGCATACTATGTGTGATAGCCCTACATGATAAATTCATGTTATTAATGACTTTCTAAAACAATATTCCTATTTTTATTCTAATTCTTATTTTTCAGAACTTCAATAACATCTCATATTTTGGTTATCTAAGACAATTTTAACTTCATTGATCTGCTTAGATCTTAGTCTCCTTCTCTCTATATTGATCTCAGACACTTAAACTTGGGGGTTAGCTCTGCTCACACATTCCTGAATGCTAACAGTTTGGGTTTCAACTACGAGTTTCTTCCTAATATATTCATTTTTAATATGATTCTAACATTGATGCCATCTGTTTATTTCTCTTATCCCCCCCCCCTTATTCTGTTTAAATCATGTATGTCCGCTTTAAATCAACCATCTTGCTCAGTGTGTTTTGTGTATTGCTAAGTTTACTATTTTGACTAATTTCTCTTATTCCTTATAAATTGTCGAATAAAATTTGGAACAAAACTTGTGGACTCTCTTGGTTGTGGTATTAATAATGCCATATTGTTGATAAGGGTGGTGGTGGTGGGAGAGTTTGTGAATGTATCTGCCTGTGTGAGTAGGTTTTCTATATACAGTGAAGGAAAGGTTATAGTTAGGAAGATGTGTTACTAAGGTGTTTAGGAAGGGTAAACTATTGTTATTTTCCTTTTCATCGCAAACCAGATTCTTGGAGATAGGCTGTTGAGGTGACTGAAGAAGGAGTCTAATGTGTCTCGGCAATGAGGCCGAATAGAGAAAACATCATCTACATATCTTAGCTAGATAGGAAGTTTGAGAGGGACTGAGTCTTACATGAAAATTTTTGAAAAATGAGCCATAGACTCAGCCCCTCCCAAACCTTCTATCTGGCTAAGATATGTAGATGATGTGTTCTCCATTTGGCCTCATGGCCCAGACACATTAAACTCCTTGCTTAGTCTCCTCAACAGCCTACATCCAAGAATCCAGTTTACAGTGGAAAAGGAAAATAATAATAGTTTACCCTTCCTTAGACACCTTAGTAACATGCCTTCCTAATTGGTAACCTTTCCTTCAAAGATTATGAGCCCACAGTCTTTGTTCCAGTAGAACCAAACTCAACCACATACACAACACCTTCCTTTCCAATAGCTACAGCAATTACAGAATTTTAAAAATAATCAGTTCTTCCCCCATCCCCTGGCCATCTCTTCAGAAGGATTTCAGAAATCCCATCACTATCCCCTACATCCGTGGCTCATCAGAAAAAATAGCCAGGTCCTTAAAAAAGTACAACCTTTACAGAGCTTTCAAGCCTCACTGTAAATTTTCTACCCTTATCCGTTCTACCAAAGATCAGCTCCCTCCTCTCTCAGATCATGGAGTATATAAAGTACCTTGTTCTTGCAAGCTGGCTCACTTCAGACAGACAGATAGATCAGCAACCATCCACTTAGAAGAACACAAATCATACTTTAGCAGTCATGACTAGGGTCAATCTGGCCTTGAAGACAGCATTTTGGATGCAACCCACGGGATCTCCTGGGGAAAAAACCACCATGCTCCACCATAGTAAATAAAAAGAAAGACTATTATTTATGGGCGCACCACCTAGATAGGACTTTAGAGTGACCCACATGTTTCACTTAGTATTATGTTGTGTTTGAGTGTGTTACATTAGTTTTTTTGTAATCCCTGAAGATGTCTCAGTGACTGAGATGAAATATTGGAAGCATTAAAATCAGTTTTAATCCTTTCAGAGTACTGTATATATGGGAGTTGGACTTTGGGAAAAGTCGAGGTTCAGTGATAAGTTGAAGAGACAGAGTAGTTTCAGAATTTGGAGTAGTAAAGAAAGCAGAGTATTACAAAATAAGACAAGGAAACCTTAATCCACAAAGGTAAAAAAAGTGGGGCATCTAGATTTGTCATTCTTTGGTCTCAGAATATCATATTACACAAGTACTACTCTTATAGTGAAAGGAATCATTGTTGGATAAAAACAGGTCAGGTCTGAATATCTTTTTGCCAACAAAGGTAGAAGCAGATTTATAAATGACTTTTTTGTAGTTTTTTTTTTCCATTATTATTACAAGGACACTGTTTTTCTTTTCATGGTTGATTTTGGTGAATAGTTAGAGAGTAGAAACATACTGTCTGAATATCTTTTTGCCGCAAAGGTAGAAGCAGATTTAAAAATGACTTTTTTGTAGTTTTTTTTTTTTCGTTATTATTACAAGGACACTGTTTTTCTCTTCATGGTTGATTTTGGTGAATAGTTAGAGAGTAGAAACATACTGTGAGAAGAGAAAATCTTGGACACATTACTTGTGCAGAAAGCATCCAGTTTCCTGCTGTTGCTTTTCTCATTGGTACCCCTCCCTCTACCTAACATACCACACTTCTTGGACTTCTTCTGGGCATGGTCTGGTTTAACACTGTTATCAAAAATTAGGTGTTCTGTATATAATGGTATTAATACCACTGTGTAATACAGGTTGTGTGTATGTACTTTACCTATTTGTCAGTGACTCTATATGTACTAGTAAAAGTATATAAACCTCCTGCTTTTCTTGATGTGTCCAAAATATCTGAGGATTCTTCTCTCAAACAAGTTGCTAAGTCTCATTTCAAGAGTTAGTTCATTTCTGATGTTCAGGTTCATTCTTTTATGTATCCCAGGAACTCAAATCATCCTTTTCCAGGCTTATTTCAAAAGCCTTGATTTCTTCTTAATTGCCTTCTTAATTAATAAAAATAAAATTTTAAAAAAACTTTATTACAATCCTAAAATAGATTGAGTATCTTTTCGAATCATGCACAGCACTGATGAAAAAGTAAAGAGAATTGCACTTGAGGATGTATATTAATGTAGTATATTAATGATGTTGTGAATAGACACGAGGGTAACAGCCAGTTATTTACTAATGTGTTGAAGTTAATATTGATATAAAATTAATGAGCGTGATAAGGAATATACTTGATAAAGAATCTCTGCAAGCTGATTTGAGCAGAGCAGTTCTGTGGACAAATAATAGTCAGTTTAATATTTGCTATGTGCAGAGTTATGTATTTTGGAGTGATGACATTGCAGGCTGAGTCTTATATTAATAAGGATTTGCTTCATGTGGTCAACGTTTAGCTGTAGACCTAGATCTACTAGTAGATAGAGAGTTAAAGTTTAGAGTCGATATTGCTAAGTCATCGATACTGGATAACAGCAATGCTGAAGAGAATGCTGACCTCTAGGAATAAAGAAGTTATTCCTAGAGGTCAGCATTTGAAATATCTGGGATATGATTACAAGAGATAAGGTTGTTTGGTCATGATAAGGCCATAACTGGACAGTTGTGCTCAAATATGATCACCTGTGTTGTGTGGAAAAAATCCAGCAGAGGGTAACCAAGATGATATCTGGCTTCTGAAATTGTGCATATGAAGATAAACAGAAAAAACTATGGTCTGCAAAGTTTGAGAAATAGATGACTTATGGGGCTGCATATGGAAGCTAATAGCATGGTTAGGAAGTGGGTGATGTCCTCATTTTTCTTGTGTGGTATGTGTTGAGGTTAACACTAAATACTGTAAATAGCTCTTCAGCAGTTGTATTTGGAGAGGGGGGGGGTGATAGTGTTAGATCTGAAATAGGCGACTTCAAATTTTACATGACATCACCATTCCAGAATCTAACAATTAACAAAAAAATATGTAGGCATACTTATCTTTTAGCGCAGTGTAACTATGTTTTTTTTGTAACAACATCTTGTATGATAACTTGTGAATTATATGTGAATTTAAATTAATGTATCTAAATGTCTAGCATGAATGTAAGTCAGCAAAAGGGGCAAAATAAGAGAGAAATTATTAGTGAAATATTGTAAATGAAAGAATGCGTATTATTCAGCAACATAGGGCAAAGATCGCCTTAATACTGTAAAAGCAACGTAAGCACCTGCGGGCATCACATCTAAGAAGGCATCATGACGCATACGTTCCCGGAAACAAGAAGTCCCATATGTTGATCAGTGAAGTCACCCAGCCGGAAACCAATGGGTGAGACGATAAGAGAAATTCAAACTCAGAAAGGTGGCGCTCTAGGAGAGTGAATAAAACCCGCGACACGGAAGTAAATCACCCCCGTTTTTTCTTGTTCCTGGATTTCTCTCCGTGTGCTCCAAGAGTTCTTCGCAGTTCAGCTCTCATTTTTGAGGGCTGACTTACGATAGGATCCAGCATGACACCGCAGTAGATTTTGGCAAGATTAACCACAGGCCGCGATAAAAAGATCATCGATGTAAAACCTTAACAGAAGGATAGCGCCCAGCCCAGGTGAGCATGTGTAACCCATGTGGCGATAAGATCGAGACGAACAGAATCAAAACAAAGAAGGAAGGACGGAAGAAAACCGATAAAGAATAGATAAGTACTCTCACTTGTTCTAGCCCCTTTTGAGAATTGACTAACAGTGTTAAGAGAATGCAACCTAAAATTTGTAATGAAAGAAAGAGTAAAGAATTAAGATCTATGTAAATGACTATGTTTTTGAAGTGAACTTTAAGGACTTTCAGTTAGATAGAGATTCTGTCGTATTTAATCCGAGAGAGATTATAAAATGTGCTAAAATGCCTCAGTGTCCAAATGAGCTGTAATTATGAATGTATTATATGTTGAGTTAATGAATTTACTAATAATTTGAAGTCAATGCATAATTGTTTTTAAGAGTGAGAGAGTGAATGAATGGTAGAAGTTTAACATTAGATTTGATATCCATTTTAACTTGTATGGCATTATTTATTGAGTTTAATAAATGTTTTGATTCCTTACTTATGTGTGTTTCTGATCGTGATGACTGACCCTGACCCTTCATAAAACATCGTACCTGAGAACGTGTGCGTGTGGGAATACCCCAATTGAAAGTAGTATGGCATGACTGCAAATAAAATAAAATAAGCCAGAGAGCCCAAGTTTCTAGGAATTTAATTTACATAGAGCACCTGATATTCTATGATTACCCTAAAGGCCGAGTTTATCTCTAACCTTAAGGTTAGAGATAATTTCTGGTGGCCCTTAAAAGTTAAGTTACGTAAGAAAAGGCATAAGAGAAGCGAGACATTAGGTTAAGATTAATATTAATGAAGATCACATAACTATGGCGCAACCTACTTAACAGAGAGGTACATGCTATAGAACTTGATATAGCAACTGAAATAAGAAAGGATAAAGTTAAATAAATTGCCTCGATATATCAATATCAGAGATATACGGTCGCAACAGGTTACACAAAAGAAGCCTTGATGAGTTTAGACTCTTTAGTGGTACCTGCATAATAATAATTTTATAAAACTCAGCAATGTCCTCTTTCTTTATTATTGAACTTTCACAGACTCCAAGGAATAAATAATAATAAAAAAAAAAAACAGTCTGAATGCTCCAAAATGCATATTTATATCTGAAGGTATGCTGTTTTTTAACATTGGCAATAAAACTGATACATTTGACTCATTGTAGCAAATTTGTAGAGATCACAGGAATAGTTCATTATAGTGAATAATTTGCTAGAGATTTCTTTTAAAAGAGCATTTTGCCTGTATTTAGTTGAACTTTTCAATAGTTATAGTGACTGAGTTTAATCATTTGTAATAGCATAGAATTGACTGTATTTTATTTATTTTTTATTTTTTTCAATCAATGCACACTTTATTAATACTATTTTAGAGAGAGAGAATGCTTTAAAGGAAAGTGATTAGCATTAACAAAGTTGTTACCTTCTGTTTTCTCTACTATTATGAATACCTTATTATCAAGTTTAGAAATGCTTTAGTGGATTAAATGATTTTTGTTGCCTTTATAATTAGAGATTTTTATGCTTTTTTTTTTTTTGTCTGCTTTTTCTAGAAAAGAGTGACATTTTTGCTATTAGCAACATAATGTAGAATTTTAACTGTTGTCCATCATTGTGAAAGTTAGGTGGAAGTGGGTGGCTCTGTTGTAGCATAGTTTTTTGGCATTTAATGGATAGTATTGTTATAAAAAAAATAATAACTCAGTAAAAGTTTTGATTACATATTACCACTTAACAAATTACTGATATTCTGTAGGAAATTCACTCTATCAAACTGTCCCTTTTAAAAACTATTCCTATGGTCACTATGAGTTTTCTATAGTGAGAGTTGATGTTATTTGATAATTTGGATATAATTTTCATATGCATAATCTATTTTTGATGTTGATTATATTTTTCCTTATTTCTGTATTTAGACCTTAGGCATACCATCATCACATATGCGTATTGTGCTGGAAAGATATACAAATGATCTCAGGTTATTGAATTCACCTAATAAGACATTGAAGTCTGAAGGTTTTTACAGAAGTAATAAGGTAATCACATTTAGAATATTCTACTCTATAATGTCCACTTAAAAGAATAAGAAGATAGTTTCACTAAAATAGTGTCGTTATGTTTAGTTATTCAGCTAACTAATATATGATATTATGTTATATGCCAGTAGTTGTTTGGCCTTCCTTAATGTAAGTAAAATCATTATTTTTCTTGAATAAATATATTAAGTAAATTCATCATCATCATCATCTTTTCCTTGATTGTCCCTGACTTCTATATCCTTCAACTGGGTGGTATTGGAGTATTTTTTTTTGGGAGTAGTCTTGAACTGTCCATTCTTTCGATATGTTCAATATCCACTTCTTTTGGTATTCATATACTTTGTCCAATACTGAGTCTGTTTTTAGTTCTTTACATATTTCTGTGCTTCTTCTTTTGTCCCAGAGAATATAACCTGCTGTCCTTCACAGGAATTTCATTTCACCAGCTTCTATTTTATTTTTTCTTCTGCAGTTTTTATGGTCCATAATTCACTTCCGTATGGTAGAGAAGAGATTTTGCCAAAACTTTATAAACTCTTGTTCTTGTATTCTTTTGAACTTGGTTAGGTTTAAAAATATTATTGATTATTCCTGTTATCTTTAGAAATTTTGATGTCAATGTCAGCTTCTTTTGCATATGATACAGCACATCCATGGTATTTGAAACAGTTCAATCATGATTTTATTTCTAATTGGAAATGGTCCTTTAAAATCCATGATATTTGTTTTGTCTGCTGATATTTGCATTCCAGATTTTTTTTGCAATTATGTTTAAGGCATATATTGATTTTTGGAGTTCATCTTAACTTCTTACTATGATTATTTGGTCACCTGTAAACAAAAGGGAAATAATGAAACTATATTAAATATAGTTCCACGATTCAGTTTGAATACTGGTTTTATATTTCCCTTCCATTTCTTTACTATTTCATCTATATTGATATTAAATAAGAGTGATGACATTGGGCATCCTTTGACAGCACCTCCTCTGTTTATTGATTTCCATTCTGTAACTTTTTCATTGATTCTTACAGCTATTTGGTTATTCTGATACATGTTAATTATTGCAGCAAGCAGCTAATTTGAAATCTTTAGATACTTGAGTATGGTCCACAGTATGGTCCAAAGGCTTTCTGGTATTCTACAAATGCTATTTGCATTTCTATGTTGTATTCATAATGTTTTTCCATTAAGATTTTTAATGTAAAAGCTGGGTCAATGCACAATCGTAGCTTTTGAAAGTAATTTTGTTCTTTGCAAAGTTTATCTTCTACATATGATTTAAGTTTTGAAGTTAATATTCATGCATATAACTTATAACTAGTATTTAAAAGAATTATCCCTCTGTAGTTTTCACAGTTGCATTGATCCCAATTTTTATATTGAGATGATAATTGCCTTATTCCAACTTTCTGGGATTTTTTCCTTGCTATCATATATTGTTAAATAATTTTAAAAGTCATTTGATGAATAGGGGGCCTGCATATTTTATAAACTCTATATTTATTCCATCTTCTCCAGGGGATTTTCCTGATTTGCTTTGCTGCATTGCTTGTTGGATTTTTTGTATTTCTTCCACTGTATAGTTAGTAGTAAGCATTATGTCAGTTTTAGATTCATTAATGTTTTGCCATAAGTTTTGGAAGAAGTCCAGCAAGGTTTTCTCTTTGATTATTTCAAGTTTTTCTTTTACTTCCTTATTCATATTCCCTAGAATTTTGTATGTATTTAGTCCTTCACTGTAAGATCTCTTTTCAGTTTTGCTGTGAAGTTATCCCATGTTTCTCTATTCTTTTTTCAACATTTTTTTTGCTGTTGCTCTTTTGTATTTATAATTAATTTTCACTTGTGATTTTGTGTTTATCCATTGTTTATATGCTTCTTTCTTATCTTTGATTATTTCTTCAATGTTTTCATCCCAGTTTCTTATTCCCTTTCTTCTTCCTCTTCCATTTACTTCTTGTTCTGAGACATCTGTGCATTTATTAATACATTTTTTAAATTATTCCATTCTATCTCTATATCATCGTTTTTTTTATTTGCTCTAATTTTTCATTTATTCTTTGTGAATAAAGGTAGTTGATACTTTTATCATTCAAGAGTTAGATAATTATTAAGTAAATTTAATTAATATATTCAGTTTAAATGACATGTCACCAAATTTAACTTTTTCAAAAATTAAACTTTGTGAGATGACATGTTAAGTAGGAGACCAGTAATCTATCAGGGGTGCTTTCCTGAGTGGGATGGGAGATCCCACCAGATATATTTGGGCGGTCCAGATATATCAAATAAGGACCTATAGACCATAACCCCCAGAAGACTGTCAACTAGATGGGAAGTGTCTCTCCCATGATCTAATCGGATCTGGTCTCTTTCTCTGCTTCTTTTATCAGTGTTCAGTTTTGTCTCTCTTGACCAACTCTTTGTTTTTATGTTTCTGACTACGATGCTATTTGAGTATTCTAGTTTAATTTCTGGATAGGAATTATTCTTTAGCCTTGATTGGTGACATAGCTAAGAGAAGGTAATTTTGAATCAAACCTTGGGCCAACAGTCGAGTGTTCCACAACAGGCTAACTCCATGTCTAAGCAAAAAATAATATTGCTCCAAATCTCGGGGAGGAAAAAAAAAAGGAATTAAAGAAACAATAAATATTGGTAGATCTTCTTGACATTGACTTTGCAAGAAATGAACAATTCTTTATGGAACAAAGAACATACAAGATCTAAATATGAAATGCATGATAATTCAGGAAATAGAAAAATGAAACAAAATAAATTATATGGTCCTGATTGAACAATGAAGAAAGGTAAGGGTTTTGAAGTATTAGGAATATTTATGTATATGGAGTGGAGTGGATAAAAGCAGAAGGGCTAAATCTGAAGCTCCTATACTTTTAAAATGCCAGTGGAAGAGCCAAATAAAAAATTGAAAGGAAGTAAATGAAAGGTTTGTTAAAATAATTTTTGAAATTTTAATTATTTGAACAGCTTATGTCAAATATCAAGATGTCTTCCTTGATGAAAAGGAGGAGTATTTTGAAGCTTCTAAGAGAAAGAGAGAGATGATTGCATTCATTCAAGATGGATGGAAGAATTATTACAATCATTATCACTCCACCTAACTTTTAATGAATTAGGCAGAGTGATCAACATTTTGTCATGGTATGTCATAAGGAAGATCATGTTAATGACAATAGTTGCAGGTTATTTCAGGTGTATGAAAAAATGAGAAGTTTTAGATGCTAAATGACTGTTCTTCTTATTATTATTCCTTCCCTCCTCTTTTGCCTTGCAGTGTTGAGGATTTTCTATTCATTTAACTGTGGCTGTATCTCAAGGATAAGGTGGTTAGCCCTGTGTGTCCTATATCTGTAGATACATGTGTTCACGGGCTGGTTTGCCTGTTCCGGAGGACGAAAAACCAGAGTTTCCAGGTGTTGAAAAAACCCCTACCTCCATATGAGATTGGCTATCTCACCTCTAGTCAAAAGAGACCAGATAAAGGTTCCTCACTGACGGAAATCGAACCTAGATCTGTCCAACCAAAGAGCTTCATCTATAGTGACTGAGCTACAGAGGCTCTAAATGACTGTTATCACCTTTTATAATTACAAGACTGTTATAATTACAAAAACTATTAAAAATATACAGAAGCTTACATTGACCCAAACAATCCCTATATTTCTGGAAACATAAGTCTCAGAAGCAGTATCAAGAATCCTGAACAAATACAGCCTTGGACCTACCTTCTTTCCTGCCAATAAACAATTCTCTTTTTTGCATTCCAACAAGAATAGACCTTCTATACCATCTCTCCCATGAGGTTTACCAAGTTCCTTGTGATTACCATCTCTCATACTTTGAACAAACAGGACTGTTGAGAAGAGACTCATGAACATCACTGAAACATCCATGATAAGAAATTCCAAGTTTGGTCTTGCTCAGTATGGAGTTAACATGGATAATAGAAACCTCTGGTCTAGAAACTCTTACCAGATGTCATTTTAAATGTTGGTTAAATGAATTTCAACTGTATTCCTTACCCAGTTTATAATGACAGTCTTGCAGTGGGAAGGATCTCGAAAAAATGGAAATGAGACAGATCATGTCACTGCTAAAAACTGTGTATAGTATGCTAAGACAAATGCTTCCAGTTATACCCTATACTATGTAACTGTAGATATGGTTAAGGTATTGATCAGATTGGTTAGGATTTGAAGTACAAAGTGATCACCATTTAGTTTTGAGCAGATGAAAATTAAAGATCATACTGAAAAGAAAAGTGCATAAGCTTTAAAAAAAAAAAAGAATGAAAAAATAAGTAGCTTTGAGGGGTGAACTGTAGACAAATACTCAAATATTATTGAAGGAAAAATGAAAGCAATTAAAAGAAGGTAAACAAGAACCAAAGCTTGGAGACTCACTGCCAGATTCTGAAGATAACATTGATTGTGTCAGAGGTATATGGCGAGGTTGACTGCAAGGAAGAGAAAAATCAGAATTCCATACTGGGCTCTGGAAGTTAAAGAGACAAAAGGAAGAAAGTGTGTCAAAAGTTCCTAGCAATTAAGTCAGCAGGTGCTCTGAGAGAGCATAGAGTAAAATGTTAGAAAGCAGAGCACTGTCTAAAAATTAAATTATTAAATTGATATAATTGATATAAACTATTAAATTGACTAGTTAAAGAAAAGTCATGGAAAAACTTCAGTAAGAACATAGAAAATAAATATTGGGATAATGGCATAATATTCTGGAGACAATTGAGATAGCTTAGAAATGCAGAAAAGAGTACTGTAAAAGGAATCAAAGATGATAAGGTTACATGAAAACTGAAAATGAAGACATTCAAGATGTGTGGATTAATTACTTTAAAAGATTGCTAAGTGACAGCAAGGCAGTAGAAAACACTTACAGGAATGCAATCAGAAATATATATTTGTGTGTGCGTCTGTCTGTCTGTCTGTGTTCAACCAGAAATGCTCAAATATGGATATATAAAAGTTTTACATATTTCAGAAGGCCTGGTTAGATTCCAGATAATTGGAATTGAGCACTCATAGTGCCCATCTGTAAAAAGAGAAATAAAACTGAATACGAGGATTACAGAAGTATTTCCCTACTGAGTGCTCCTATTAAGATTTCTGAAAGCCTATTTGAGAAAAGGCTAAGAAGCATTGGGGAAGGTAAACTTGGAGAAGAACAAGATGGATGCCAGCTAGACAGAGGTTGTCAGAATCAGATTTTCACTTTGAGACAAGAATCTGTATTTGTTTTGTAAGTTGAAAGGTATGTAACAAGATACGAAGAGAAAAGCTGTACAATTATATTGTGTAAATTGGAAATTATAGTAAGCAATACATTTATATTTATATTTGAGTTGTAAGTTGTTCTGTTATCTATATTAGAGTTGTAAGTTAGAATTGAAGGAAGTACAGGAGATACATTATCTATATGGAATACATTATAAAGAAAAGTGGTATTTAAACCTGATATCAGAATTGCAGATGTCTAAGCGCTTTTCTTTATGCAGATGATGTTATATTTCTAAATAAATCTAGTACAAGAATCCAAGATTCCCTAATTAAATTGAATGACTGCTGTAATAAATTCAGTATGAATATCAGCAATAAAAAAGACAATGAAAATAGGCAGAAACATTGAAAACATCATCTGCAATCAAATTGTGAACCTTTAGAACAAATAAAACGTTTCATCTGTGTAGGCTGATTTGTAGTGAAGGTGGCAAATTAAATATGGAATAGCCAAAGCGACTTAGCAAAGCTGCATGGTAGGAAGTAAAGTGAATAAATTTATATGGAATTTTAGTGACATTGGTCAAAACAAGTAAAAATGCTAGTTTCTTGTGCATTATAGTAGTACACTTCTTTTGTGAGTAAAATAAAAACTAAACTAATATTAACTGGGTTTTGAAACAAGTACCACCTAACAGTATCATTAATCCAGAATATTTCAATTGGACTAACAGTGT
This sequence comes from Typopeltis vanoorti, assembly GCF_054136105.1. Taxonomy (NCBI): domain Eukaryota; kingdom Metazoa; phylum Arthropoda; class Arachnida; order Uropygi; family Thelyphonidae; genus Typopeltis; species Typopeltis vanoorti. The sequence goes on from NC_143564.1 coordinate 20,997,215, forward strand.
TGCATGCACATAAACATGCACATATGATTTGTATTGATTATGATTACTAGTAATGTAATGCGTAGTATGTCCGTTCATGGGGTGTTTGATGAAAGATGACTCCTTTTAGTAGAAAGTATCATCATTTGAAGAAATATCAACAGGAAAGAAGTGGAGCTTGTTGAAAGTTCATAACTAGTTTATATACCACATGTATAATGCTAAACAGTTTATTAAATTTAATCTCTACTAGTTTTGAATGTATTGTAGTATTTTTCTTCAGGAGAAAAAAAAACAAACTAAACAGTTGTACCTTGTTTCTTTTCACATCGATTGTTTTTTTTTTCTTTTAATATTTCTGATGATGCTTTGAGTTCTCTGATGAAGAAATTGTAATCATTGTAGGCCATTTATGCACACTGCCTTAATACTTGATGATTTTTCCCTGTTGTATGCACTACTTGGCCTGATTTATGTTTTCTTTTCTTCTTTTTTTTTTTTTTTGTCTACATATTTAGTATGTTTTGATGTGTGTTGTATATCTTTCTTGTCATGACTCAGTTATTGAGTTGTGAACAGGGAGTTTTTGGTAGTCATATAAAATTTCCAGCAGTGTGTGGAGTAAAGAAAGCAAGAACTAATCTTTCTCAAAAAAAAAAAGGGGGGGCGGGATAGCATCCTGAAAAAAGTATAACCTAAAGAAATGGGCAGATTGAAAAAAAACTGGAATTTAGAGGAATGGCATCGATCCTCTTTATTCTGCTTGTTTTAATTTGCTCATTAGCATGCTAAGCACCTTATCCTTATATACCACCTAGAATGTTTTTTTCTTTTGGAGCTTCTGCTTAATGATATTACCCATCCATTTAACTCTCATCTGGTTTACCCTCATGATGCTGAGCATGTTATTTGGTACTGCCTTCCTTGAACACCTTTGGCCATTTCTCCATGCACTGTGCTGACAATCTTCACTTGGAGCTTTTTAAGCCGTTGTACTACTCTGACTGCCTCTTAAGTTGATTAAAAAAAACTGAGTTTAACATTGTCATCTTTTCCAATTCTTGCTAGAAATACCATTCTCAGATTTCTATATTTCCAGCCACTTTTAAGTTTTCGTTAGACTAAGCTCCAAAGTGCATCTCACTTGCTTGGGATTTATCTTTACCTGAAACTATGTGTGAATTTCTCTTATTAATTTCTGCCATTACAAAATCTCACACTCACAGGGTTTAATTTTTATTCTAATACTTCTGCTACTTAAACACAACACAGTTTATTACAAAATCATAAATTTCTGAACACATATATACTTCGTTTTTTGTCTTCTATGATATGTTTAGCATTTCGTGAAAATAATAGCATACTACTAGCTAATGTATACAGCATTCATAGTTAAAATTAAATCAAAATGTAGATTATTTTTACTTCAAGCAAGAAGTGATGATTCACACATATATCAGTTCGTATCTACATTTTGATTTAATTTTAACTATGAATGCCATATATTTATGGTATTGATAGTTTTCATATGTTGATATATGAGAAGATTAGAAGGAATAATTCACAGCAGACATAAATCTTAAATCCATGTACAATATGTATGACACATCTTATAAAAAATTACCATGCGCGTGCGCACACACACACACACACACACACTAAATTAATCAGCTGCATTTTTTTTTTAAACTAATGTGTTGTGCATAACTTTTATCTCAAAAACAGAATTTGAGCCTGTGCACCACTATGCTAATTAATGATAGTTCCATTAGATTTGGAAATATTAACTGAATTAAAGTCAGATTGGCAAAATTTTATTTTATTAGCTGACTACGATATTTGAAAACTTAACCAGTGGAATTCTGAGGTTAAAAAAATGAAAAAAGGTGTTGTTGATGGAGGGGAAGAGAACTATATATATCATGGTTTTGTTTGGTTGAGGATGGATGTAAGTCATGTTTCTGTGATACCATATCTGTTTAGCATGTCCCAAAGGTTTTGAGTTAAGGTTGTCTAGAAGAATAGAAATTCAGAATGCCACTATGGACTCAGGATGCTAAAGAAGAAGAAGAAAGCATATTTAAAGTTCCTGGCAAGTAAGTCAGCTTGTGCTCTTAGAGAATACAATGAAAAATGCCAGAAAGGAAAGCACTTTGTAAAACTAGCTAAACAAAAATCATGGGACGACTTTGGTAAGAACATATAATCAAATTCCTGACGTATACCCTCAGGGGTTGTACAGGAGTTTATGATGGTATTATATAAAAAGTTACATCATTACTAACTTCCTATCAACAATTTTCCTTCAGATTAGCCTATTATCTGTCAACATTCCAATATTAACGGATCTTATATTTCTGTCTTCTAAGGCACTTTTTACTGTATCAATCCACCTGCATCTTGGTCTTCCTCTGGTCCTTTTTCCTGCCATCCTGGCAAAGAACATTTGTTTAGCTAATCTTTCCTCTCCCATTCTGTTTAATTGCCCATACCATCTGAGATTAGCTGTACTGACAAATTCTTGAATGTTAATAATGTCAAGTTCTTTTCTAATATCTTCATTTTAATATGATTCTACCATTGATACCGTCGGTTCACTCTCCTAATTTTTCTCAGAACCCTCGTATCTGTGGTCTCTAGTCTTTGATTAAGTGCTTTATTTCTAACCCAGCTCTCAGATCCATAAATTAAAATTGGTTTGAACACTGTCTTGTATAGCTAGTTTAGTGTTTTGACTAATCTCTCTCTTATTCCATATAAATTTATTCAGTTGACTTCTTCCCATATCAGCTTTGCTAATTCTGCTCTAATATGCTGTAATAATCCTTAAGAGCCCAGGATTTTCATCTTGGTAAACAAGCAAAGGCTTTAATTTAAAGGTAACCAGATACATTTAGACCTAATAAAAGTGTCAAATGGTCTTTTACTGCCTTATAGAGATTTCTTGCTTCAGATTGAATTAGCATTTGACTTAATAGAATTTTTTTTTTTTCTGTTTGTATTCTTTAATTCATATCATTAAAAGACATTTCATATTATCCATTGCAAAAGTTCAATATGAATGATCACTTTTGTCATATAAGATGCTGTGGCTATTTCATGTTTTTTTTTTATTTGATCATCTTAATTAGTGTTCATACTGATGACTTGTCTCATCTCATCTCATCTTCCTTTTGCCCTCTTTTATCTTGCGGCGTAAAGGGTTTATTAATCATCGGACCTCAAACCATTCACAGGATAAGGTGGTCAGCCCTGCGCCCCGGGATGACTTGTTTATTCCTTTATCATATGCTTTTCTTTTCTTTTTTTTTTTTTTTTCAAGCTTTTGTTTTATTGTTAGCCTTTTATGTTTGTTAGGTTCACAGGCTCCATTGCATTTCCTCTTTCCACTTATAATTGCATATTAAAGTATTCATGTAATTAAAGTATTCATGTAACTAAACTGGAAAGATGGAGAAAAGTACTGGAAGAGAGAGGTATGAGACTGAACAGAATATATGTGTTGCACAGTGGGCAGTGGCCAGGAGACAGATCTGGAGCTGGAAGGAAATGTCATCAGGAAGGTGAGAGACTTTAGATACTTAGGTTCAACAGTGGAAGAAGATGGAGGAGCTGAGAAGGAAGTGGGATGCAGGATACAAGCAGGTTGGAGGAACTGGAGGGAGATGGCTGGAGTGTTATGCGATAAGAGGGTGCCGATCAATCTGAAAGGCAAAATTTATAGGACAGTAGTGAGGCCAGCTGTGACATATGCTATAGAAACTGTGGCCCTGAGGAAAAATAACATTAGCAGGATGGAAGTAGCAGAGATGAGAATGCTTAGGTGGATGTGGGGTGTGACCAGAAAGGATCATCTGAGAAATGACTATGTCAGGGGAACAGTGAAAGTTACGAACTTAGGAGCGAAAATACAGGAGGCAAGGTTGAGATAGTTTGGTCATGTGATGAGGAGGGAGGACGAATATGTGGGAAGAAGGGTCATGCAGGTGGATGTGCAAGGAAGGCGGAAGCATGGGCGGCCAAAGAAGAGATGGAGGGAGCTGGTAGAAGAGGACTTGAAGATGAAGAACTTGGATGTGTTGACAGCCCAAGACAGGAAGGTGTGGAGGAGACTCATAAGAAACAGTGACCCCACTTAAGTGGGAGAAGCTGTAGAAGAAGAAGAAGAAGAAGAAAGTATTCATGTAATAAATTTTTTTTTTAGAATGACTGTAACTTTGCTGCACCAAAGCTGAAATAATACCAAAGCATGCATCAGTACATCTGTTACTGTGGCATGCTAAATCACTATAGTACTGTTTTGGTAGAGTTGGTACCATACTGCTGTTTTAAAGAAAAAAAAAAAAAAAAAAAAAAATGAATTGTTAAAAATAATAAACTGTGCAATAGTGAAACCTAACTGTTCAAAACTGTACTGTGCAAGGTATACACATACAGTGAGTTGTATGATGTACCTCTCTCTCGTTTCTCTTTTTCAGGATTCCCTGTTCATATAATAGGTAAAAATTGCAACTATCGAGCATTGGGAATAGTCAATTTTTGGATGTTAAGTTGAATATCAGGAAGTCAAATGTCCTGTACCTCACCATATATATAATATATCTTATCTTTCTTTAACATATTAGGATTTGTGGCTCATTACTGCCAAGTAAGATGGCTTCTTATAAATCTAATTTATGCTAGTAAGATAGATAAGCTATGAAGGCATAATGTTCTCTGTCCAGTTTGGCTGTTTTATAGAAGGGAGGAAACTCAGTCTGTTCAACTGAGGTGTAATTTTCCAGTTATAACATAAAATACTCTGGTTACAGTATGTGTAGTGTGCTAGTAATAAAAGTGGACAAAGAAATGAAACTGCTTATATAATACCAGTGTGTGTGTGTTCACATGTGCATACATACGATGGTTTATTTTTGCATTAATAAACAGGATTCTAGTCTAAATCTGTCCTGTATTCAGAAAACTTCAACAAAAAAACACAAAAAATCTTAATTTTTGGTTTTAATTTACAAGCCATGTACAAACTGTTATTTAGCTTTCATTATCCTCCACATGTTTCTTCTTATTGCACTATATACATTATCCTTGCCTATGTAAACTAGCTTATTGTGGATAGTGAAAGTTAAAATTACATCTTCCACTATCCATAATAAGCTGTTTGCAGAAAACTAGTACAGAAAGGACACATAGGGAGTCCAAGTTCATGATGACACATATTTCAAGTAATAAGTCAAAGGTTTAAAAGATTTTTTTTTTTTACTAACCTACTTACTTGACTATGAACATTTCAACAGATTAAAGGTAATGAGATTAAATTTAATCAATGCTATAAATGGAATTCTGTAATAAGTTTCTGAAAGGAATGTTTTTATTCTTAAAGTGAAATGGGTGAATATGTGGTAATGAATTTTCCTGTGATCTTCATAGCAGTGGCATATATAGAGTTGTCCAAGTGGTCTGAAAATTTTCCAGAGAATGGAAATCGCAGAGAAAATAAGAACATCTGGATCTAAAGTTCTCCATAGGAAAGATCCTCATATATATCAAACTGCGCAAGTATGCCTATACAGTCAACTCTCTTTATTACTCCCTATAACATACTACTAAAAAGTCCTTACTGAAGTTCATAGGTACAGTGCTATTCTAAAAGAAATTCACTATAGTAAACACAATAACAAACTTACAATAGTGAGTTCCTGGAAGTACATGCACAGTCATTTCTTCAGCAGATGCTTAGAGACCTCAGAAATATGCTTTATTCATATTGGCAAATAAAAACTTGAATCGTTTCAGGTTAAAAATATCAAATTGTAATCTTAAATAGAATAAAGTAGTCTATCATATTATGATTATTTTATTATTATTAAGCAATAAAAGAAAGTACCATTTTTAAGTAGTTTATAAACATTTTTATATAGGTTTTTATTGAATATAAAGATCCAAGTGATGCAGATAAACAGTTTTTGCACTCCAAATTTCACCAAATTTTAGATCGCTATGAGTATACTATATGTATTCACATTGCTCTTCCAAAGATAAATAAAGGTATGTATATAAATATTAAGATGGCTTGTGTAAATTATGTTTTATGGATCATGAGAAACATTTTAAATTTCCATCATTTTTATCATCATCCCATTAATCTATTTGACTTGTAGAATAAAAAAGTAAAATTTTACTCTCTTATGACTTCAGCAGAATGGAAATTAAGCACCATATTGTGAGAAGTGCCAGCAGAAAAGAAGTGGAACTTCTTGAAAGTTAATGTCTAGTATATTTACCACCATCCTTTTTTGGTGAAAAAAGAGAAAAAGATGGAGAGATGAGATCGAAAAACAGTGTCACATGTACAAGAGTGACCTAGGAATAGGAGTGAGAGAGAGTGTGGAAGCGGTTGAGAGGGGGGAGGCCTTTGCCCTGCACGAGGACATTTAGAACATGTTTGCCACCTGAAGGATGCTTGTTGAACAATTTATTAAGTTTTATCTGTATAAGCTGTGATTACATTGACTGGATTTTGCAACAAGCAAACTTACAGTATCAGTAATACAGGATATTTGATTTGAAATGTACTAACAATTTTTACTGTTGCCAATGATTCTTTTAATGCTCTTCTAAAGAAATTATAATCAGTATAGGCCATTAGTTGATGATTTCTCAATGTAACAAGAAACACAATGATCCACCATCAGGTTCATCATCTTTCATCAAAAAAAAACTATTGTATACAGATCTTGAACGTTCTACCCAACACTGTTAGTCTGTTTCAAATATTCTGTATTTTACAAATACAATGCACTTGCCTGATGCAAGACTTAGTCACTCTCCTGAAGAAGTGTACCACACTGTATACAAAACTAGTAGAGATTTAAACTTAAAAAATTGTTTATTAAACAATCCCATGTGATAAACATACCAAGCATTAACTTTCAACATGTTCCCCATCCACAGAAATCTCAGAAAACAGTAAAAGAATTGGTGCTTTTCTAAGAAAAAAAAAAAAAATAAAAATAAGATGTTGTATTCATGTGACAGTGATCAAGAAAAGGGGCAGTAGTTGTAGCAGGCAATTTCATATAGAGTGATATAAGCAGGTACCAGAATGACAAATTGGACAGTGGCACATGTTTCTGCCTTTGGTCCCACAAAAGGTTTTGCTAAGAAGTGGAGGACTTTCAGTTTTCAGTTCTCAAGTCACTAGAGAAGACAGCTGACCTTGTTGGAAATTTAAATAGCAGAATTGGAAGTGAATACTAGACATATATTATTATCTGAGACCTCCAGGGAGTCATGGACTCATCGAGGGAGACTGTAAATTACCCAACCGAGCTATCATACCTTCCCTTAAATTAATTTACACTAGATGCACTCACTACCCCTAAGGGCAAATTATTCCACTCACTCACTGCTCTCTGGGAGAAAAACCTAGCTCTTACCCCTTTCTTGACTGAGAACAACCTTGACTTCCATGGATGCCCCGGTGTTCTCTCTCCCCACCTTCCATATAACGAAAAATTTCATCATTTGAAATGCTATAACACCCATTCAAAAGTTTATATACCTCTATCATATCACCTCTCTTTCTCCTGTTAACCAGAGTCTGTAATCCAAATACTTGCAATCTGTACTCATAATCTAAATCCCATAATCCAGATATAATCTTTGTAACTCTTCTTTACACCCTTTCCACAGCTTCTTTATCCCCTTGGAACCCGGGAGACCAAATCTGAGCACAGTAATCCAAGTGCAGTCTTATCAAAGCCTTACAAAGAGGCCAAATTACTTCCTTATCCTTACATGTCAAGGTTCGCTTCAACATAGAAATTATCCTCTGAGTTGTATTTGCAACTTTTGCTATGTGACCTTTGAACTTTAAATTCTTATCCACCAATACACCAAGATCCCTTGCCTCTTCAGTTTCTTCTAGCATAACCCCGCTAATATAATATGCTGCTGGATCTCTGATCACGCCAAAGTGCATAACTTTACACTTACTAACATTAAACTGACAGCCATTTTCGTTTGCCCAGATTTCCAGTCTATTCTAATCATTTTGTAATTGCTGAATATCAGTAGCATCCCTGATTGCCCTGCCTATCTTCGCATCATCAGCAAACAATTGCAAATCTAATGATAGACCCGGCTTGAAGTCATTAATGTATAGATTGAACAATAATGGCCCATGGACTGAACTCTGAGGTACACCACTGGTTACCTTAAATCTGGCAGATTCACACCCATTGTATACGCAACAGCCTATCGTGTGGTATCCTATCAAATGCCTTAGAAAAATCCAACATTATCATAGTGTATCCATTTCCTTTATCCAACTCGGCTGTAACATTGTTATAAAATATGTGCAAATTGCTAAAACATGGCCTTCCTTTAGTAAACCCATGCTGTTCCCTGCAGAGTATAGAATGATTTTCTTCCCATTTCTGTATGCTAGTTCTTACTAACTTCTCTAAAATCTTCATTACCATAACAGAGATACTAATAGGTCGGTAGTTAGACACATCAGTTTTTGCACCACCCTTGTGCAATGGAACTATCATACATTCCTTCCATTCCTGTGATATCTTTCCTGAGCTAAGACTCAAGTTATACAAATGTGTGAAAGGCCTAGCCAATTCAGCTGAACATTCCTTTAACAAACTGGCAGATATTCCATCTGTCCCTATTGACAAATTCTTATCCAGGTTATGCAAAAGCTCTTCAACTTCATTTTCATGAACCTCTAACTATTCATCCAACGTAGCAATAGCACTGTGCACCATACTACATACACCTGGTTGATATATCTTAGCAAAGTGAGCACTCATTAACTGAACAACCTCCTTAGCTTCCGACACTCGTGTACTATCTGCATTCAGTAAAGTTATTCTTCCACATTCATTCTTTCTTTTGCTTGCGGCATAACGATACAATTCTTTTGGATTGACTTTAGCTTGCATGGCCAATTTCTTTTCATACTCTGTTTTAGCTTTTCTCACAATACTCGTTACTTTTCTGGCCTGAGCTTTATATATTTCATAACTCCTCTCACTCTTATTCTCACAATACTCTTTCCACGTCATCTTCTTCTTGTGGATTTCTAGCTTAATAAGGCAGCACATCTTTCACACCCAGCCTATTTACTCTTTGAACACTAGGGATACATTCAGATATCGCCTCATTCAAGCACTTTTTCAAAGATTCCCATACATTGCTGACATTTTTTCCATTCGGTAACTGATACCCTGGGACCAGAGATAGTATTCTTCTAAGTCGATCATAATTTCCAGATTTGTAGTTCAGCATGTAGCCTGTTTTAATCGGAGCTTCAATACAAGTAGATACTTCCCAAGAAAGAACAGCATGATCATTGTCATCAATTGGTGGTAAAATAGTTATATTCTTGACAGATATCCCTTCTGTCACTATGAGCAAATCCAACACTCTTTGACCTTGAGTTCCTTCTTTCACATGCTGCTTGAGAAAGTTATCCTGCAACAATTCAGTAAATTCCTGTTCTTTCTGATCATGAGATTTCTCTTCTACCCAATCAATGTTTGGAAAATTAAAGTCACCCATAATGATCATTTGCTTGGTACCCATAAGGCTAAATTAGCGATGCATTTCTTCGTCCCCTACAACTGAGCTACCAGGTCTGTAGCAACACCCCACCATATATTTCATTCTGTTAACCTCCACTTCACACCAAATAGACTCAAACTCATCGCTAGATGGGACATTGTTACCACATTGTTTTCTTGTATTTCCACCCTAACTGGACTTAAGTCATCTGATATCATTAGTAGCACTCCTCCTTCTCCTCTCCTGTCTCTTCTGTCATTCCTAAAAATAGCATATCTGTTACACTCAATCCCACTTACCATATCTGATAGCCACGTTTTACTAATACCAACAATCGTATTCAATAAAGCAACAAACTCAATCCCTTTGTTTCTAATGCTCCTGGCATTTGTGTATAGACATAATAAATTACGACCTAGCCTATTCTTATAATTTGATATGCAATGTATTTGGTCTTGTTCTAGAATTTTCTCTTTTTCCTCCCCAGACATACTTAAAAGGTCCGAACCCAAAGCATATTTTTCCACTCCTACGCCACATACATAACCATGTTCTAAGGCATTTATATCTTTATCACGTTTGTATACCATAGCTGAACTTTCGCACACATTTTTCCCATTCCTCCCTTGATGATCTAATTTCCCTGACTCTCTGCGTTAAGTCTCATACCAAGAAGTAATTTCTCCAGGTTTCTAATTCCAAATGAATTCAAGTGCAGGCCATCATTCTTATACAAATCTTTTCTGCCATCAAACACACCCCACATATCCAAAAACTCACATCCATATCTTCTACATAGCCTGCGCTTGAAATCATATGCTATCATTGCCCTCCTCCTTAACTCAGTACTATCATATCTAGGTAATAATCCTACAATTTTTACTCTCTCATATTTCTTTATCGCTTCTTCCAACAGACCTTTCATATCTTCTCTCATACCATGTTTGTCACCACTTAAATTATTAATACCCACCAGCACTACCATTTCTTTTACATCTCTTTTTTTGTTTTCAATTACGTTTGTCATATTTTGAATTTTCGCTCCCAGGAAACTAGAAGTGGACTCCCTCGGCAAGCACAAATTTTAAATTTGAGTCACCCTACCATATATATATTACCTCTTTTTTCTTAGATATTAATTGACTTACCTTGTTGTTATTAATAATTTGATTACCAAGTTCAGTATTTTCCTGCCTGTTCTTGTTTTCTCATCCTTTTTCTTATCCTGTCAAAGTTTAAACAAACATTTTTCCACCTTTTCCAATTCCCTGGTGGATTTCCTAATAATTTCTTTTAACCAAGCTATTTCTAATGTCAGCGTATCCTCAGATAAAATATTATCATCACTGCAGCAGTATTTTTGTTCAGGACAAATGCTCTCCTCAGTAGCAACTTTAGCTTTAGTCACTGTCTTGTTACAACGAGATTTTGGCGTCATTTATAAGAGTAGAAAAAACTAATAATTTTTCTGAAATTATGTTATAAAACACTTTAGTACAATAACTACACTAATAAAACTACAATAATATACTAAAATACACAATTAAATATAAGAAAACACTTAATAAATCAACAAAAATCACAAATCTGACAGTACGTCTTTTCACCTGCTAGCCTCGTGACCGATATCACCATATGTCAACAGTCACCCCTATGGGCAAGGTGCATCATGCCGTATAACGAGTCAAGGGTTTGTAGCTGGTATATATTGAAGGAATATGATGTTCCCAAGTTAGTGCAGCTGTGTCCAGGTGAAATGGCTGCAAGATGGGAAATGATGGAGTTTGAAAGACATTGTGATATGTCATGATGCCATGTTGAAGGCCTATCTTTTTGGTGAATTGTTGACAAATTGGGCTATCCCAGGTCAACAATCAGTGAATACCATACTGAAATGGAAGTGCAAGGAGTCAACTACATTGGGCAACCCACCACACTCTCACTGAATATGAACGTAGCACTAAAAGTATAATATGTAAAAACCACCATTCTTCGGCTGACATGTTGAATGTGAAGTTACGGACATCAACTGGAACATGAATCTGTACAAAAACATTCAGAACTGATGTTCACAACATGGATTTCCATGCTAGGACTACAATATGCAAGATCACATTACCCAAACCAAAATGCAGCATCGTCTTCAGTGATACAAAGATCATGTACAGTGAGATGTGGAGGCTCTTCAAGCTTCCACATCCCACTGTACATGTTCTGTGTTATGGAGTGACTAATCATGCTACACTCTCTACTGAGTAGTTAGATAGATGTGGCAGATATATGGTGAATGTCTCTTACCAGAGTGCGTAATCCCAATTATAAAATTCAGAGGTGGCGGTGTGATAGTATTGTCCTCTTTGGACAGTGCAATGCTTCCTACTTTGTGGTGTTTCTACGGAACTGACCATTGTTTCTTTCAGCAAGACAGTGCACTGTGTCATAAGGCTGCTGCTGCTATAACTGCACAATTTGTGGACATGAACGTCACAACACTTGATTGACCTCCACAGAGCCTTGATCTTAACCCTACTGAAAATCTGTGGAATGAACTGGAACATTGGGTGAGGTCAAGGAATGTAGACCTCACAACAGTCGAGGATTGCTCGCTATCATATGCTTTCAGAAAGTATGCCCCATAAGTATATAGGATTGCTGCAGGTATTGCAGCGAAAGGAGATCATAAATCTTATTATGGTGGGCACCATGGCTGTATATGAAGCTCGCACTCATTCCACATTCGTGGAATGAGTGTGAACTTCATATACTAAAAGACAGAAGAAAATTCTCCACAGTTAAATTCACTAACAGAATCAGGAGCCACCAACAGGATCACATCTCACTCAGGACTTTCGATGCCTGAACAAGAAAATCTAGACTAAAGAGATCATCTACACCCTCTGTCCAAAAAGAAACCGAACTTTTGATAGAAAATTATAATTATTAGAAATTAGAAATTATAATTATTCAAATCATATATTTTAATCAATATACTCTCCCTCAGCTTCGATACAGCGTTTGGCATGGTCAATGAGTTTTTTTATATCGGTTTTTGGGATACTGTTGAGGGTCGTGGTTACTGCCGCTTGAACATTTTCAGTGGTGTCGTATCACTTTCCTTTCATCGGCAAATGAAGTCGAGGGAAGAGAAAGAAGTCACAGAGTGCTAAATGAGGTGAATATGGCAAGTGATCCAACACACAAACTTGGTTTTTGATTAAAAACTGTCTCACAATGTTCAAACGATGAGATGGTGCATTATTGTTAAAAAGTGACCAGCTGCCTGCATCACCATATTCATGCTGTACGTGACAAATTTTCGCTATCAATCGCTTCAAAACTTTGAGATAAAGCACACCATTGATCATTTGACCAGGCGGAATGAATTCTTTGTGGATAATGCCCTTGGAATCGTAGAAACAAGTCAGCATTGTCTTTACTTTTGACTTCTCCAAGCGACTTTTTTTCGGTTGCCCCTGTACTGGTGGGCTCCACTTTGGCGCTTTGTTTCGGGCTCATACTCAAAACGGCATGTTTTGTCACCAGTAACGATCATTTCAAGGAAGTTTGAGTCCTTACAAGCGGTTTTAATGAGGTCCTTGCAGTGTTCAATTCGATACATTTTTTGGTCGTCGGTCAACTTGTGGGGAACAAATCGCAAATTCAGTTTAACAAGGCCCAAACTATTGATCAAAATGTTGTGCACAGTTGATTTTGGAATCAACAATTTATCTTCAATCAATCTCATGGATGATTTCAGGTTTTCTTTGATGAAATTGCTCACTTTTTGGATGTTAACTTTGCTCAGTCCAGTTTTTGGACGGCCCGACTTTTCGTCATCCTCAAGTGTCTCATGACCACTTTGAAATCACTTAAACCACTCGTAAACTTGAGTATGGAATAAGCATTAATCACTGTACGCTTTTTGAAGCATTTGATGCGTTTTGGTAAAACTTTTACCAAGTTTAACACAAAAATCAATCACAGCTCTCTGTTTGAAACTCATTTTCCGCCCGTTCGTCAAAACACACTGGCACTCTAACTCTAATGAAACAAATGTCATAAACAATTGACACAACACTAATTAAGGTTGCTGCTTTGGACAACAAAAAGATACAACAGATGGCAGCACTAGTTTCTTCTATTTTCGAAAAGTTCGGTTTCTTTTTGGACAGAGGGTGTATGTTACGGTATAATCATGAAAGTAGAAAACAGATTGACTTGGAGCACCTATCCATTGAAATAAGCAAAGAGCCATTCTTTTCTATTATTCTACCAAATAACACAATGATAAACTCAAATCTCCTTGAACCTTGTTCAAAAAAGGATTCACAGCAAGAAAATAAAAGAAAAGGACTTGACACTATACATCACTTAAACAATCCAAACACAACTACACCAGGCGTGGCCAACTTCATTCTATTCGAGGGCCAATATATGATGAGTGGTAGCTTCACAGGCCGCACACTTTTAGACAGAACTTAAATAAAAATAAACTCTGCATTATTTCAAGGCAATAGTTATATGTATTGAATTACTATATTTGTTAAATCATTTTACTACTGGGAGAACAATATAAAATACTTGATTGATTTAAATATAAGTTGTGAAATTAAATTTAATTACATATTTCTGGTTTTTTTACATGTAACACAACTTAATAAGAACACTGTGAGAGTTCATGTGCGGCAACAAGTTCATCAAAGTCAATTTTCAGCAATGATGACGATATTCGTAACAAATCCTGAAGGTGGTCATCAGTCAGTCAGCTTCTTTGTGATGATTGTTGACGAATTGTTTCCGTCATCAGAAATAATGAATATAACTAGTATATCAATCAGAAAATCTGCAGTCGAAACTAATAGCTAAATTGATAATACATATAATTGAATATAGTTTTTATCCTGCTGTGGGCTGCTTGCCTGCTGTTGGCTACCTATGGCCTACACTGATGGATCATCTGATGAAGCACTCAACCAAGGAGGGAGGTTCAGGGGTTTTTCTAAAACTACCTGGAGGTGAGGAAATGCAAATCAAAACCACAGCTGGCAAAATAGCTTCAAATTTCACTTGTGAATTAACAGCCATACAAACAGTTCTCAAATTCTGTCTGTCAAATCCAGTAATAAACATTACAGAAGGAATAACCATTTTCAGTGACTCAAAATCTGCACTTGAGGCATTAAAAAAATGGAAAAACAAATCTCACACAGGAAATTTATGAACTACTAACTACCTTAAATTTGAAAAATAAGAACTGCACACTGCAATGGATACCAGCCCATGTAAATATTGAAGACAATGAAAGAGCAGACAGACTAGCCAAAGAAGCAAGATACTTTCCTCAAAAATTATACCCACTGTCACTAACTGATGCTAACACTGTCACCAAAATAAGATTGGTAAAACAAACTATCAAGAAGAAGAATGAAATCAGTGAAATTAATGAAAATAGAGAAATAACCACAGTCATCACCAGACTAAAAATGGAACATTTTAAAGGCATGAAAATTCAGCCAGATGGTAGTAGGAGCTATGAAACATGCAAAAACTGTCCAGGAGTTGAATTAACACCTGTCCATATTTATTCTTGTCCAGCAATTGCTGCTACAGAAAATTGACAACCCTAGAGAAAAGCTTTGCTCCATCAAAGTTCAGCAGATTGCCAAAGCAATTCTACAGATCCACGGTCATATCTAGAAGCTCTTCAATGGACTCGACAACAACCACCATGTCTGTTTGTTTTTCACACTATAGTGTCTGTTCACTTCTTTCCAAGCAGTGTAGAATACTATATTCTATATAGTATTCTATATGGAATAGAATATAGAATACTAGCCATCTCTTTAGTTGTTGATAGTGGTATCATCAGACTAGTACAGAATACAACAGTATACAAGGAATTTGAAATTAGGTAGCAACTGCCACTTAGTTTTGAGCAGGATAAAAATGAAATATCATATCAAAAAGAAAATGTGTACAACAGGTTAAAAAAGAATCAGTTGAGCATTTTTCACAAGTGAATACTAGACTTGAATATAGATGTATTATTGGAAAAATATTGAAAGGTTTGAAAATAAAATATATTTTGTTTGCAAGAATTCTTTAAATCTGAAATTCATGGCTGACTGAAGAGGTTAAATGGGCAGTTCAAAAAAAGAAGAAATCATATTAAGAGTTCTAGGCAAGGAAGTCAGCAAGTGTCTAAGAGAATACAGAGAAAAAAACGTAAGAAAGCTATGTGTAAAAATAGCTAAACAAAAGTCATGTGAAGAGACTTTTATATTAGCAAAATGTTCTGGTTACCGAATAGTTTTGAAATGGAAGAAAGCAGATTTGAAAACAAATCAGATAATAAAAGCTTCCTTAATGCAATTGGAAAATGCCCAAGTTCAATTCTCATTGTGATGAGAGGAATCTTTATATGGGTTTTTTCCCAATTGAAGGTGAGTTAGCCGATCTCATACAGAGGTAGCAGAGTTTTTTCTTCCTGAAACTCAGGTTTTTCATCCTGCATGCAGACAAATCGGCCTTGAGAACGTATGCAATTTACAGACAAAAATACTAGTGGTGGTGGGCAGTAGATGGCATTAGTGTAGGAAATGATGGTAGTGGTGATTTTCTGTATCTGGTGGATTTAAGTGGTGGAGTTGTAGAGTAGGTGCCCTCCCTTGATGAGTCTTTAAACTTTTTGGAGGTGTCACATAATAATAATAATCTTCTTCTTCTTCTACAGCTTCTCCCACTTAAGTGGGGTCACTGTTTGCTATGAGTCTCCTCCACACCTTCCTGTCTTGGGCACACATAATAATAATAATAATATGATAAAAACTGAAATTATTCTGAATGTCTGGAGTAATTACTTTGAAAGATTGTTCAGTGTGAGTGACAGAACAGTAGTAGAAACTATTCAATAGGAATTCTAACAATAGTATATGGCAATACCCGAGGTAGTAAAAACTTGATATGTGGAAAGGCAGCTGGAGTAAATATTTTTCAACCAGAAATTCGGCAATTGGCCAAGTGTTTAGCATATCCACTTTCCAACCAACAGGCAGTAAGTTCAAATCCTGCTATCGGCATATATGTTTTTTTGATTATCTTTAGGTGGGAGATAAATTTCATCCTTTGGTGCAATACCACACAACCACAACCACCACCACTCTGCTAAAGTAACTCAAAAAAAAAAAAAAAAAAAAATTCCATGTCTGACAGTATTTCTGGATTATCTGGAAAATGTATAAAATCATACAAAAATATAATATAAAATATAAAAACCTTAACCCACCCTCAGTGTGGAAATCACATAAATCGATGCTCAAATATGAAGGTATGAAAGTTTTACAGTGATTGCACAGATGATTCAGACATTCAGATGATTAGAGTAGAATGGTCATAGCCATGCCATCTATAAAAAGGAAAAATAAATAATAAGAGAATTACCAAGGATTTTCTCGACTAAGCATTCCAGGTAAGATTTATGCAAGCATATTTAAGAGCCCAAGAAAAATTGTAGAAAAGAAACTTGTTGAAGAAGCTGCTACTTCTGGCTAAATAAGTATTGATAGGATCTCAGAAATTATGGATTTGTATTTATGTTCTTAAGGAGGGGGTGGGGGGTTAAAGGCATACCACTAGGTGTCAAGAGAAAAAAATCAATCAGAGCACCAGTTATATGAAGTGTTTGGGATAAAAAGCAGTATATAGTCTATATTTGAGTGGTAAATCAGTAGCTAAAAAGTGGAGGTACAAGAATTGGGCTTCCAATAAAATGTGATATATGATAATTGTGCATGCCATCACATTGTGAAGGAAGGAAAATTGCATTAAACCTGCAATCAAAACTGAAGATCTTCAACTCAGCTCTTTACTTTATGCAGGTGATGTTATATCCTAAATAAATCAGGATAAATCTTCAGGGCTCTTTAAGCAAGTGAAATAGTTTCTATAATAAATTTGTTAAGAAAATCAGCAATAAAAAATGAAAAAGATAGGTAGGAACATGAAAAACATCATTCTTCATTCTCAGTTGAGAATTCAGAGAATAAGTAAAATTCATCACACACACACACATTTAAGCACAATTCTTGAAGATGGCAATTTGAATATGAAAAAAGGTAACAGAATAATGAAAGCTGGTATTGTGGGGAGTCAATTTATTAAACTATCTGTGAACATAAACTGACTTAAAATGGATTTTATCTTATGGATTTGAGCATGATTAGAAATTGAAAAGGTCAAAGATTAGTCCACTGTTCAAAGAATTCTGATAAAAATTGGTAGGGTCATATGAAGATATAGAACACAACTTGACATTGTTAGCATTCAAAACTTGTCACCAGAGATGAATGATGGTACACAGAATGCAAGAATAAAAGTTAGCAAAACAGGTGTTTGATAACATAATGGTGAGTAGAAGACCTAGAGGAAGACCAAGATCTAGGTGAGTTGAATTTCTTAGAAAACTGAAATATAAGAGTTTACGGTGCTATAGTCATGACAAATAACATTAATTTGGTGGAAATTTATTTGTAGGCAGCTAGTAATAATCTAAATTTAATCATTTAGTACTATCATAGTATTGTCCTGTAGATCTCTGCCCTACCTTTGAGGGATCATATCAAGGTGATAATGTGAAATAACCGTCATTACACCTGAAGAAGTAAGCACCAGTTCATTTGTATTCTCTTGCCAGATGAAATTTGTGTCTGAATTCTTAGCAATGGGATAGGGAGGGACATTGTTTATGCTGTCTAATACAAAAATGGGTATTTTTCATGTGACTAAAAATTAAATGTCAAATTTAAAAAAAAAAAAAAAGGTCATTTTGTAATTGCATTCCTGTATACGGAGAGAAAATTTTGTGATTTTGATATTACATTCACCCACTTGAAATTATTATTATTATTCACGCCTGCATGGAATCAAAAGACTCATCATGGGAGGTCTTTTCTAAGAAACACAAGTCTATCAAGATTCATCAAGGGAGGTCCCTCCTAGGAAACACAAGAGTCTATCATACCACTCCTTAAATGCATTGACCGTTCTCACTCTCACCACTCCATCAGGCAATGCATTCCATGGTTCAACCACCCTCCATGTAAAGAAATCACTCCTCACCCTTTTTCTCACAGTTTCCTTTCGTAACTTCCAGGGATGGCCCCTTGTCATGACTCCTTCCCGCTGTTCAACCAAGCGAAAGAACTCCCCAGTGTCAACCCTGTAACCACCTCTCAACAGTTTAAAAGTTTCAATCATATCACCCCTCCTTCTTCTATCCACCAAACTCTGCAGTCCACACTCCCTCAACCGATCCTCATTACTAACATTGTACACCATCTTTGTTATCCACCTTTGTACCCTTTCCACAGTTAATTTATCCCCTTCAAATCCTGGGGACCAAATCTGAGAACAATAGTCTAAGTGTGGTCTGATCAAAGTCTTATACAATGGAATGATAACCATTTTATCTCTGCAGGTCAGTGTCCTTCTCATTATTGCAGCAATCCTCTGCGTTACCTTCACTACCTTTGCAATATGGCCCCTAAATTTCAGGTTTCTATCAATCATCAAACCCAGATCTCTTGTCTCGCCTACTTCCTTCAGTTTAACTCCTCCCATAGAGTATGCAGCCTCTTATTGATGTGTCCCAAACCTCAAGACCTTACATTTTGCTGTATTAAACTGACACCCCCATTCATTTTCCCATCTATCTAGCTTATTCAAATCCTCTTGTGGGGCTACCACATCTGCACTATTACTAATAAACCTTCCCAGCTTCAAATCATCCGCAAACAACCGAATATCCCCTTGCAATCTACAGACAATGTCATTGATATAAAGGTTAAACAATATAGATCCCAGTACTGAGCCCTGTGGAAACCCCATTTGTAACCTTCTGCCTCTTTGATATTGCTCTGCCATACACAACTCTCTGACAACTATCGGACAGCCAATCCTGAATCCAGTTGACCAATCTGACATTCAGACCTATGTGCTGCAACTTGAATATCAGCTTATCATGTGGCACCCTGTCAAATGCCTTTGCTATGTCTAGGAAAATGGCAGTGTATGCCTTTCGAAACCTCATCTAATGCTCTTGTAACTTTATCATAAAAGGCTAGCATATTGCTAAAACAAGAGCACCCCTTCACAAATCCATGTTAACTCTCACTGATAACTTACCCTCATCTGCCCAATGCTGTATATGGTCCCTCACTACTTTCTCCAAGATCTTACTAACTACTGATAATACACAAACTGCCCTATAATCAGACACTTCCAGTCTGCTACTGCCCTTATGCAATGGCACTATCTTACCTTCCTTCCATTCCATGGGCACCTTTCCTGCAGCCAGACTTTCACTGAAAAGCCAGGTCAAGGGAACTGTCAGTTCCTTTGCACATTCTCTCAAAACTCATGGTGAAATACCATCCAGTCCCACAGCTTTACTAACATCCGGAGTACTCAGTATGTGGAACACACTCTCCTCCTGCACCTCTAAACCTCGAACCTGCCCTATCCCTCTACTATTCAAATTGACTGCTCCAGGATGAAATACTCCAATAAAGTGTTCATTGAACAATTCCACTATGTTCTCTGCATCAGTCACTCTATTCCCATTTTTATCCCACAATGTCATTCTTTCACAGTCATTTCTCCTCACCCAGTTCTCTTTTACTGGGATTGAATATCGCAGACAGTGTCGGCAAAGATTGGTCGATTGGTAGAGCCTCTGCTACTAATGGCTCAGTTAAGTAAGTTTGAGCGTAGTTAGTAGTTGGAAGGGGACCAATCGTTCGATGCTGTTGGCACACTCTCCCTCGATCAGTCTTTGGACTCCTTAGAGGTGTCAAAAAATAATAATGATGATAGCTTAAAAATTCCCTAGGATTTTCCATGGATCTAAGCGTCAATCTTTTCTCATATTCCAGTTTCGCCTTCCTTACCAGACTAGTCACTCTTCTGGCCTGTGGCTTATATTCTTCATGCATCTTCTCTTCACCTGTCTCCTTATATATCTTCCATAGCCTCTTTTTCGCATGTAGCTCCTGTTTAATATTGTTTTTCATCCACTTTACTCCAAATTGTGTCCTCTTCTTCACTCGTGGAATACAGCTTACCATTGCTGCTAACAAATATTCCTTCACAATTTCCCAAGCACTAATGATATCCCGGCCTTCCAATTCCTCCCTCCACAAATTTTCCCCAAGTTAACGTCTAAGACTATTATAATCACCTGCTTTATAATTCCACATACATTCCCGTCTCTTTGATACTCCTGCATGTCTATTCATTTTCCAAGTCAAAACCACATGGTCACTCTCTCCAACTGGTGGGAGAGATGCCATCTCAGTTATTGTCAGCTCTTCTGATGCTATAACCAAATCCAAAACTCTTGAACCTCTTGTTCCCTCTGTTAATGTTGCCTAAGACATTTGTCCCTCAAGAATTCTAGAAATTCCATTCCCTTATTGCTATATGCATCTTCCTTTCCTCAATCTATACTTCTGTAGTTAAAATCTCCCATAACAATAATGACTCAACAAATTTTAAAAATAATCCTAAATACCAAATTTCATTAAATTCTATCAAGCCAAAATAATTATTTTCATCATTTTAAAATTGTTTTATCAATGAAAATGGAATTATAAGAAAATTCATCAATCAGTCTTGAACTTTTGACATTTAAAAAACAACAATTACGTCCCTGAAGCATAATATTCCCCTCCCCAATCCTGCATGGGGAGGGGAATATATATGAACAGGAATACAAGAGAAACCGGGGGGGTGGGGGGAAACAATTGGAATGTCAGTTTAATGCAACTAAATGTAAGGTTTTGAAATTTGGGGTCCACATATGGAATGCCTCATATTCACTTTGTGAAGTGATGCTGGAAGAAGCAAGAATCTTGGGGTGATTATAAATAGAAATTTAAAGTTCAGCAGATATATTGGAAATGTTGTGAAGACATCTCATAGAGCTGCTGCAATATTGAGGAGGACACTGACTATGAGAAATAAAAGGGTGGTAGTCCCAATGTATAAAGCTTTGATCAGGCCACATCCATATTTATATGTTCCGATCTGTTCATTGCAATTTAAAGGAGATGAAGGGACCTTGGAGAAGGTACAGAGATGGATAACAGGAATGATATCAGGACTATACAATGTTGATTATGAGGATAGACTAGCATTCAGACTACAGAGTTTGGTTGATAGAAGACGAAGGGGTGATATGATTGAGACATTGAAGCTGTTGAAAGGGTTATTATAAGATTAACACTAAGGAGACTTTTCATGTAGTAGAAAGAGGGAGAAAACAAGGATAAGAGGACATACAGAGGCCATAAGAGAAGTTACAAAAGGAATTAGTGAGGAAAAGGGTAAGAAGTA
This sequence comes from Typopeltis vanoorti, assembly GCF_054136105.1. Lineage (NCBI taxonomy): Eukaryota > Metazoa > Arthropoda > Arachnida > Uropygi > Thelyphonidae > Typopeltis > Typopeltis vanoorti. Next base: position 21,019,163 of record NC_143564.1, read on the forward strand.
AGTATTTTTGCATGGAGAGTAGTAGTAGTAGGAGGCATTGAACGCATTGCCTGAGAGGATGGTTAACATAGAGACTGTTGATGATGCTCTTTGTGTTTGCTAGTATTGATGTGATGATCAGTCACATCAATGTGATGATCCTTGTGTCTCCATGGAGGTTGGGAAAATAATAAGAAGAATAAATATCAATCATTGATGTCTCAATTCATTATTTATCTGTATTGCTATTCCAGAAATGTATAGACAAGTAACATGTGCAGTCGATAAAGATGGTAGTAGATATGCTTTCTACCTCTGGATTTAGGGATTTCCTAAATGTGTGTAATTCAAATTATTTCAGTACTGTTATATTTAAGAATAACATATTGACCAGTATTCATAAAAATAGGTGTATTTTTCAGAGATTCTAGAAAGGTTATGCATTCCTTCAACTGAAGATTGTAATGGTCATGGTTCACCAGATGATTCTAACAGTGACACTGACTGTGATGAAATGCATTTAGAAGCTTGTAAGATTTGCATTATTTTATATATTGATAATTTAAAAAGAGTATTATTAGTAGTTATTAATAGCTGTAGTAATGAAAATTAAGCTGAATAGTTTTTGAATCTTGCAAAATTTAATTATATTGCATGATACATACATTTTGTGCACTATTAAAACAGGGTTGTCTAATAAGAACTGATTTTAGAAGTATCCATCTATTCAAATATTTGGCTTACAAGTGATAATATGTGAGTTTTCTGCTGGTAAAATTGCTAATGTAGTGCTAACAACAGAGACTAAAAGTTGAAATAGTGAGTTGGATTGAGAGTGTGCTATTTGGATGGGAGAAATCATTTTGTGGTTCAGAAAACTTTTGGTTGCAGTTTTTACTAATTTAATATACCACCAAAATGCAGAAATACTCTTCATTATTGGTTAATTTATATATATACATACACACATGCACACACAATGGACAAAACATTAGCGATAGGGATGATCAGAAGTTGACACTGACATCCCCCACACAGTGTGAAACATACCCAAACCAAATGCAGACGGTAAATAGGCTGACATCACTGTATTGCAATTGACAAACATGAGTAAATGTGGCAATCTTAGCAACTTTGCTCATGGATGTATTATCGGTGCAAGACAGATGGGTCATTCTATTGCCCAGGAGGTTAGAACCCCTAGGATTCTCAAGAACAACCGTATCAGGAATCTTCAACAGACATAAGAGCACCCAGCAAGCAGGTGGTGGCCAACCACTTGCCTTTGATGATCAGGGTCGATGTAAACTGTCCAGGCTCATACAGACTAACTGCCAGGCAACAGCAGAACAAATTATGCCTAGTTTCAGTGTCGAAACTCCGAGCAGCATTGGTCAGCGAACAGTACAGCATACTGTTACACCTGATATCTTAAGAATGTAGAATTTCTTTATGTTTCAACTTCAGTGACAACATAAATGGTGCAGTCGGAAGGATATAGTTTAGCTAAATAAATCTTAATTACAAGCTATTCACAACAAGTTGGTTTTGGTAGCAGATCAGACAACTGAGAGGTAGAAGTTTAGTTAAGTTTTGTTGAGAAATTTAGTGAGTAAATTAGTGTAAATTGGATGCAAGTATGACTGAACCCTCCAGTAGTTTAAGCATGGACAACAGCGAATTTTTTCGTTATATTAACCCACAGCAGGTGTTCCCACAATTTTCAGGCGAGGAGACTGATGACGTCCTAAATTTCTTTAGTTATATAGAAGAGCTTAGAAGAGTTGGAGGATGGACTGATTTTCAGTTGCTAGTCCTACTCCGAAGTAAACTGGTGAGAAAGGCTAAAGCTTTCCTGTATTCTTCCCCCATTCTCAAGGAGACCCTGGATTACTCCTGATTTAAGTCAGTCCTAATTTCTGAGTTTTCCAAACTGGGAAGCTTGGGACCTAACTTATGGAAGCTCCAGAGGTGCTCTCAGAAGGAAAAGGAAAGTGTGGCTGAGTTCCATAACAGGTTACTGACGATAGCTAGTGTCCTTAGTGAAGAAAAGCCTCACTTGGACTGGGCCATTTTCCAACAATTCAGACAGGGAGTCAAACCTGAATTGAAGGAGACAGCATTCGATAAGAAATTATCCAATTTAAGAGAATGTTACGATACTGTAAAAGAACGCGAACAATTGCTCGGAGACCTCCGTCCCGCACATGTTCATGGGTCAATAAACATAATTGAAGAGAAAGGAAATTCTGAAAAGGGACAAGGACATATTAAAGAGGGTAAGGAGAGGAGAGAAAGATCAAGGACAAGCGAGAGACTAGAAAAGGACAATAAGCAGGAGATAAACGATTTGACAAAGTCTTATATTAATTCAGATAAAATCAGGGATATTGTGAAACAAGAGATAGAGATACTCCAAAAACCCATTATGGATCGGTTAGATGAAGTAATGAAACAATTAGGAACGTTATCTAGAAGAAACCCAGAGCCTAATTGTAGCAGAGCTGAGGAAACCACTAAGTTGGTTAAAGAGGAAGTTGAGCATCTGCAAAGACCCCTTCTCGATAGATTAAACTCAGTTATGCAGAGGCTATCCGAAGTCGTTCCACAACAAGAAACAGTTATTTCTCAAAATCAAGGGAGAGTTAGTGACCAAAGAGACGTTAGAGAGCCCTCAAGATGTTTCAGTTGTAACAAACTCGGACATTTTGCTCAAAACTGTTACTTTAACAAGAAGCGCTTTGGTAGAGTTCATGACAGAGACTCAGATTCACATACATATTCTAACAGAGTATGGAAAAAGGGACAAGGAAGAAAGGAGCATCCTTACGAGATGGAGGTGAGGGCGAATGCATATGGAAAATACTGCAATGCTTTGCTAGACACTGGAGCCCAAGCATTCATCATATCGGAGGATTACTTTAAAATAATAGAACCTCATGCCAAGGATAATATCACTCACCTTAAACAATGAGTGAGAGTGTCAGGTGTCACAACTTCCATGACTCGTGCTTCTAGGTCTGTGAATCTAAAGTTATACCTGCCTGAGTTCAAATTATGTGTTTGGCAGGAGTTTTTGATTCTACCAGGATCCTCTCTTCCACACACCAAGCTGATCCTAGGCAGAGATTTCCTATCAAGGTATGACTTTAAATGTGATTACATGAGGAAAGAAATATACTTATTGGGAAGGAGACAATTTACAAGGAAAGGAAAAATTCCAGAGTTACTTAAGGAAGAGAGAAATGAGTCTCAAGAGAGGAATCGTGAGTCCCCCATAAATAAAGTGAAGAAATCATCACATGAAGAGGTAGTCGGTGAAAGGAAATCAAAAGTAGTTAAGATTAAATCAGAGGTAAATTTCTGCAAGGCTAGAAAAGGGAAGAGAAATAAGAACCAAAGAAATTAAGTACATCAGTTATGAGTATATGGATAATGAATACAAAAAAAAAAGGGAAGGGGGAAGGAAAGTACAAAAAAAAGGGGGAACCCCGTATATAAGAGAAAAGGAACACTTCAAAAAAAGAAAAATTTCTCTTAAAGAAATTTTTTTTTTTAAAGGGGGGACCTTTGTTACACCTGATATCTTAAGAATGTAGAATTCTCAGCTATCATGGTGTAACATGAAGAGAAATAAATTAAAAACCCTGCATAAAAGCTAATAGCTAATTTAAATGAATTATTTAAAAGAAAAGGAAATATTCTTGCATCCAATAAAATATAAAGGTGTTTGGTTGAACTAACTAACAAAAAGAAAGAATATATTAATGTTGTAATATGATATAAAAGAGAAAATTTAACTAAATAAGACAGAAAAGGATTATTCATAAAAGATGGTATGTGAGAGGCTAGAGATTAAAATATTAAGTAAATTCATACAGAAAATTTGAAAGGGGATTAAGTTAGAGGCTAGCACAAGAAAAACAACAGAAAATCGCTTAGGGCCGATTCCCGGATTGAGACATCGTTTGGCTCGCCGACCAAAGGACATGTGGCAGAAAAACGCCACCCTAATTGGTCGGTGAAGTAAAATCAAGAAGGGGGCGGAGAAAAGAAATTAAAAAAGGTGCCGTTAGGAGAGCAGGTATAAAAGGGTTGGAAACCCCCCACCCCCACCAGGCTTTTTGGTTTTTGTTTTGGTTCTGTTCCCGAGGAGTTCTCTACGAGCTCGGTGGCATAGGTTTCACGTGGTTTTCCTGAGTGAAGATTGGGATTATATCTCCATCGTCACAACATGGAAACAAAAGTGAGCGGGATTTCGATTCCGGATTTCCTATGTAAGAAGCGAAGAATGCCATAGAGTCAAAGAAAAGGAAACATATTCTTTATGTTTCAACTTCAGTGACAACCACGAGAAAGGGAAAGCTATAAAGATATCGATATCCACATCGCGAGTTGCACAGCCGTCATATAGATGATTCAAAGTGCGTCCTGAATTACGAAAGTTTAAGACTGTGTAAGCATAGTTCAACTCCAAAAGGAACGTAGGAGTAGCAGATTATCGGAGAGGTTATACCAAGCTAGTTCAATCAGAAGAAGGTAAAGGCCCATATGAAAACTCAAGAAAGAAAGGTACTGTAAAATATATCTAATGTTAACTAAAATTTGTCTGTAATAAGTATCATTATTCTAATACGGAACTGTTGAAGTGACCAAGGAAAATTTATACTAGGACTTTAGTATCTGACAGAATATATTAAAAGTAAGCTGGCTAGTGTTAATGTTATGTGAATAATTAAGTGTCCTGAGAATTTTGCATGTCTATTGTAATGTATAGGAAAGTTAAAATGTCATAGTTGTGTGTTAGTGCAGAAAAAGGTTTAGTTAATCTACTTAAGTTTGAATAGTTAAATAGTGTGAATTAATCTTATTTGTCCATGTCAAATGAATTTACGTGTTGAATTGTTATGGCGGCATGATCGTAATACTCATTATAGGATTATAGCCTAATTACTTGTAATAAGCTAATGTTAGTTTGTAAGTATTTAGTTTAGCATTAAATTGAGTAATCACAAAAATTGAATTGTACCATGTTAAGGAATTTAATAAACCTTTGTTCAATGATAAAAGAGTTGTCTGAAATTGCTGTCCAATGCACCCCTTGAAAAATACGAACCTAATCACTCGGGAAATTAACGTGTTAAGAAACGAGATAAAGTGTCACGACTGCAACATTGTTTCACTTTCAGACATATTTTAGTTCTTTCTCCTTGTTTTTGTATATAATATCTCAAACTAAATATCCCAAAAGGCGCAGTATAAATACAAATATTAGGGGTACTAAGGGGAGAAATAACTTAAGTATTAGTAAATTTTTTGGTGATACTCGTGCGTAGATAATAGTTGAACATAGCTAAGCAGAATTTCTCTAATTGGAATAAAAATCATAAATTGGGACACAACAATACCATGGGCTATGGGAGCCAACACCTTAATTGTGTACCACTGTTGACAGCTTGTCATCGGGCATTGCACCTTGCCTTGTGTCAGAACCATCAGAACTGGATCTCTGCACAGTGGATCAGAGTCACGTGGTCTGATCAGACCACATTATCGTTTGTACTGATACTTGAAAAGAGCAGGTCAGCTCTTTTCAATGAGGTGGTGGCTCTGTGATGGTTTGGAGATCCTTCTCATGTGACACATTAGGCCTCTTAGTGTGTTCTGGAGAGGTGTTTAGATGCTGTGAGCTACCAGAATGTGCTAGCTTATCACCTACACACTTTCATGTCCTTCATGCATCCAACAGCCAGTGGTCTGTTTCAGCAGCACACTGCATGCCCACCAGGCCACAGTCACCCAGGCATTGCTCAAGGAACAGTCATCTGAGTTTGGAACTATCCAATAGTCCTCAAGGACCCCAGATTTAAATCCAATCTCATCTCTCTGGGATGCCGTAGAGTGAGATATCAGATCCATGTATCCGAGACCAATGTCCAAGGCACAATTGTGGACAGTGCTGTAATAGGCATGGCTGGAATTACCTCCAGTTAATGGAGTTAATGCCTCGGAAAGTACAGGCTGTTATTCGCACTAGTGGAGTATTGACACTATTAGGTCCTGAGAAAGATTAGAGGCGTGAACAGATGGCATCAATGGCAATATCATATTAAAAATGAGGATATTAGGAAAGAACTTGACATTGTCAGCATCCAGGAATGCGTTAGCAGAGCTAATCTCAGATGGTATGGTCACTTAAATAGAATGGGAGAGGAAAGATTAGCAAAACAAGTGTTCTCTGCCAGGTTGGCAGGAAAACGACCCAGAGGAAGACCAAGATATAGGTGGATTGATATGGCACAAAGTGCCTTAGACGATAGAAATATAAGATCTGATAATGTTGGAGTCTTGACAAGTAACAGACTGATTTGGAGGAAAATTGTAGATAGGAAGTTAGTAATGATGTAATTTTTTCATGTAGTACTGTCATATCCTGTACACCCCTTGAGGGTACATGTCAGGAATTTGATGATGATGATGATGATGATGATAGGTATCTCTAATGTTTTGTCCATTGAGTGTATATATATATATATATATATATATATATATATATATATATATATATCTTGAAACCAGTATACCTTTTTTCCCTTTCTTCCTAGTTTTGGATTCAATAGAAAGAAAACACGCTGAATGTATAGTATGCCTGCTCTATGCAAACAGAATAGCAGATAAAAAAAATTAGTAAAAACAACTGTTCAATGCAAAAAATGTCAGGAAAGAGATCCAGGTGAAGATCCTGATAGTAGTTTGATGCACAGTGAGAGTGCTTTAGAAGATCAAAATATAAGACTGAATGAGATTAGAAGCCACATGTTTAGTCACTGATGAAAATTTTCATACATGTTGCCTGGCATTGTTAATGGCAGATGAGGTTTATCTAAAGAATATCAGAAAAACTGCTTGTGACTTGACTCCACACATGTAACTATCATTAGTTGGAGGTACAATTTTTTTTTGGTTGTGGGAGATTCGACAAGTCAGTTTTTTGAGCAAGTTATAGATCACATTATCTAAAAGTTTTATAAATACTATTTCTGTGTAGCTTTTGTATCTCAGTTTATTCTTGAAGATGAACAGGTAGTGGTGAGGATTCAGAGTTGATTGAGTGAGGTGGTTTCTTGTGTGTGGAATGCTTTCTATGAAGATTGAAGGTTTGTGGGGTACAAGAAGTTGGGTAATAGGAGGGAAGGATATAATATAAACATTCGTTATACCCTCCCCTTGCTAAGGGATTTTATAAAGTAGCTCCAGAGTAGACATTAACCTCCATATAATTTTCATTTCATTAAATTGAAATTTATAATTTTCAGTCTCTTGAGACATGAATTAAATGGGTTTTGCTATATTATGTAAGATATACAATACATGCATGCATGCTAATAACAGTGTCATGTGACTGTTATGGCTGTTGAGAGTAACTTCATGTTTTATATAAATCCCATGTAAAATCTAGAAACTCTGCTTTGTAGGCTAAACATGGAACATGAAAATAGTTGAAACTAAGAGTACTAAAATAAGGACAGTATTTAAAATGTCTCCATTTTGTAAGAAAAATTAAATGTGGATAAATATTTAAATACTGAAATGAAATGTGAAATACTGGCAGACAAAAGCTTGCACCCAAATACTGATGGATTTCAGGTTTGCTGTTTTAAGGATACTTGTGACATAAGACTGAATGATATATGCACGTAAACACAAGAAAGATATTTAATTAACCAAATATTTCGGTCTGGAAATAGCAGACCATCCTCAGTGTTTTTACAAGAACAGTTTTTAAAAAAAAACAAAAATACAAGCTAGAACAACACTAACAATAGATCGTTAAAAATAGAACACACCGCGTGATGTTATATCCCTAAGTATTAAGTATAAAACGGAATATTTTGAAGTAGAGACATGATTGAAAAAAAAAAATTAATGAGTAATCTTGATTATTAAAAATTATAAAATATAATCAATATTACTCATTATTGTCATTATTGGGAAAGTCTAATCAAGATTACTCATTAATTTTTTTTTTTTTTCAATCATGTCTCTACTTCAAAATATTCCATTTTATACTTAGTGATATAACATCATGCGGCGTGTTCTATTTTTAACGATCTATTGTTAGTATTCCAGCTTTTTTTTTTTTTTTTTTAACTGTTCTTATAATACCACTGAGGATGGTCTACTATTTCCAGACCGAAATATTTGGTTAATTAAATATCTTTCTTGTGTTTACGTGCATATATCATTCAGATTTCAGGTTTGTTTGACTTCATTATTTTCCTGGATGATTCTGTATCTTTTCATTTCTATTCCAATATCTATATGTTGTTTTGGTAATCACTTTTTCTTCTGAAAAAGCACATTGGGTGAATAGTCCCACAAACTAATTTATTTCTGATACTTCTTATATTAGTATGCAAACATAATGGTCCATTTGATATCCATCCCAAAAGTTATGCATATATTGTTATTTCTTTTCAGTTCTTTACATAGTAGTAGATGAACTCACCAACATTTCCTTCCCATCACTTTACTTTTACACATAATTTTATGTTTCTGTGGACAAATTCTGTATTTCCATTGAATGACCCAGTTTTTAATCAGCATGATTATGTATAATGCTGCTAAATCTGTGGCAAGGCTGGTTTAAGGAAACTGGAATATTTTAAGGATTCTGATCACTAGAAAGTTTCACTCTGAACCTGGAGGGGGATTGGTCCCCAACCTTTTTGTTAGAGTATCCCTTAGCTTCTGGCAGTGCATTTAGCTTGACTGTTGTTATAACAATCAGGCAGAAGGATGTTTATATATATATACATACATAGTAAAACCCCGTTTTTACATTCCCGCAATTTATGTTTTCCTGCCATTTATGTAATTTTCCATTGGTCCCGTCTTAAGACCTATTCTTATAATATATTGTTTTCCCCACCATTAACAACTTGATGTGTATGTTATTTCCCATGATTTGCAGTTTTTTTCTCAGGTGGCAATACTGATTTTTGAATAGATTTCCTCTCATTCAAGTTGATTTCTGCAGAAATCTGCGCATTTCTGTTCCCAGATGGTGTTGCTTTCGGCTATAGTTTCGTTTCCACCATCACGGTGACCTGCACGCTTGCTGTAGTGATGAGCGATACCGTGATTTTTCAATCACAGTACGAATTGATACCGTGAAGTTTTCATATCAGTAATTTTAAACTGTCAGTAGCTCGTGGCACCCTGTAACGTGTTGTGATGCGATTTCACATTCACAGAGCTGTATTGAAATCGTGAACAAGGAGCATACACAAATTGTGAAATCACATTCACACTTCTATCAAGTAACAGTTGTTACTTGTGAATATTAGATATCAGTGAATAAATCACAGTTCGTGAAATATCGCTTCACTAGCTTGCAGTGTTGGTGTTCGTAGTCGCAATTCAGAAGCACGTGGTATATTGCAGAATTTCTGCTACGTAATTTAGCGTGTGATAGTTGCTTTCAAGTTGTGGTGGTGGATGATCCACGTTAGTAACATGGAGAAAAAAAGACAGAAAATGTATTTCGGTAGAAGAAAAGATGGCAATTCTGTGACTTGTAGATTGGCATGCTGGAATACGTAAAGAAGCAATGGAAGCTATCTCTGTTTTGAGTTAGTATATTGCAAGTGCATCAGGAGATGATGGGGCATTTAATGCCTTATACACTGGAGAGGCAGGTGGAACTTATGTTATATGCCGGTATATGCCGCAAAAGGTGGGTAACTTGCTTTTTTGTTAAAGTAATAAACTTATGCAGATTGGCAATTGTTTAGTAGTTGGAGGATTTAAGATAGCTAGAAGTTGAGTATTGATGTTTTTTTTTCATTACTTTAGAAAGAACTGAAGTAAATGATATTGGATGGTAATTAATGGCAAAAATTTTTCACCCTTCTTAGAAATGGGTGAGTATGGACTGACTAATAATTTCCAGATTAGAATGGTTACCAATTGAACACAAGATTCTGGAGCACAAACCTTAGTAGTACAATTAGAGAAATGTCATTGTTACTAGGAGACTTTAATATTCAATTAAGAAAACATTTTGCAATTTCTTTCTGGGAAAAAAAAAAAACATCAGTGGGCATTGAATGTTTTGCATTTAAAATGGTAGGAGAACATTTACTAAGATCACCTATGCAAGAATTAAAGGGAAAAGTAAGATTGTAGGAGATTTGCTTTTTCTTTGGTTAATGATGCAGTAGAGCTTCTTTAGCTCAGTTGGTATGGACAAAGTCCTTTGGTTGGAAAGATCTTTAGTCGAATCCTGTTCTATGACACAGAGAACCTTTTTCAAAGCATTTCAGTCAAAGGTGAGTTAGCTGGTCTCATACAGAGTGGAGAGGGTTTTCTTCCCAGAAACTCAGGTTTTTATCCCTCGAAGCAGGCAGATCAGCCCTGTGAATATTTGTAGACATAAAATACTTACTCCTAGAGGGATGCAGCAGAGTAATGGTAAGTCGACTGCAATAAATTACATAAAAACCCCATCCAAGTGCAAAACAGGTTGACGCTCAGTCAGAAAGCATGATTACCATTTGATCATGATGCAAGTTTCATCAGTCAGTTTTGGGTGTATTTATTGATTGATAGTTTTCTTACAGCTATTTTAGGCTTTGGTATAAACAGAAAAGGAAGTAGAGATTTGATGAAAACTAATTGTGATATGCCCAGTTCTTTTTTGTGTTTTGCACTTATTGGAGAATCAAGGCTTAGACAAAAGACAAAAATTTAAAGTGATATATGAAAATTTAATTTTCATACCAATAAAAATTGCTTCAGTGAACTGTAAATATTGGTTCAGAAGACTGAAAATTATTTCAAAGAAAATGAGGCATAAAAATCATGAAGATCATCTTTGTTGCTTTCTTGTAATGCTAGACAACACATACTGTATATGAAAGTGGCTGCATCAATTTTCTTCCATGGGAGAAGAAATCAACACTAGATTGTGGTTTGAATTGCCTAGTGTGGGGTGCATGGATTTCCCAGTGGGCCACAATAAAATTTTATTAGTAAATAAGTACAGTGTTTCTTGTCTTGGTTTGTAAATGTTCAGATAAGTTTAATTAATCCTATTAATTAAAAAAGTTATTTTATACAAGTTGTTTAATTTCAGTATAATAATGTTTATAATTTTCCACATGCTGTATATCTTAACATGCAAGTGTATAGTGATAGATAAAATCACTCGCTGTGTGTTGCCAACGTATACTGAGAAATGCATTGAAAAATCTTATCCTAATTTTCCACTGAATATAGTAAAGACAACTACTCTGAAATTTTGCTCTTTGGGGAGGCTCACCTCTTGTGGTAAAATATGAGTTATCGATAAAGGATGGAGAATGGGGGCTAGCAGGCCACTGGATTATATGCTTTGTCCAAGTGGACTATAGCTAGAAGAGTTTGAGAAATACTGGTCAAGAGAACAAACAACATTTTACTAATGAAAAGAGATCTGGAGTGTTTACAGAGTGGTTAGGGTCATCTGGTAGGCATACAAATTGTGTAAGATTATTGGTAATAGTAAATGTTTTCACTCTTGCTTGACTTTTATGGTTGTTGTTTTAAGTTCAGTGGAAATTGAGAGGGATATTAAATATAAAGTGATGGATTCGTTATTAAGCTGTACATGTTGTGAATTTTGCAAATCATTACCTCAGCAGTCTACACGAATGCCCTCTGACCATGCATGGCAGAGAATAGTGACAGCCAGATTAACTGTTTTATATGGATGAGAATTTAGAATTGGAGAAGTTGGTATTTTGGAAGTTTTACTCATTGCAAAGCATTACATTTGGCTCAAATAAGAAAGAAGAGTTCAGTATAATATCATCAGTTAAGCTTGTAAGGACCATTATAGTGTGAATAATGGAAACATGTGGAAGACATGGCATTTGGCATGAGTCAACTGCTATTTAGCATTGCTTTGCTAAATTTTGCTGAAAGGATCTAATAAGAGATTTCCAAATGTCCTACTTAGAAGACATTCATCTCTTGTCCGATAAAAGAAGCAACTATGGTCATCTTTTCTTACAGCATCCTTAATAAGAACCATGGAACCATTGAGTCCTCTGATACCAGATGTTATGTCTGCTATCATAGAACTCCAGGGATAACTAGTGCTGTCATTAAGTAGGGTTATATGTATGGCACTCAAGCTCTCTATAATATTAACTTATGTGTTCTCCTTTTATATTTATATATCAATATATATTTGTGTAAGTAATATGTAAGGAGTCAACTAAAGTGGTTCTGATTCCTTGAGTGATTTTTTGGCAAAAAAGAAAGAAAAGAGTCATATCAACATAGGTCCAATTTTTAACTGGGCTCTCTTAACATTTATTTTAACATCAGGAATTACAAAATGTTAAAATTCGTGTTAAAACTCAAAATTGGAAAATCAATTATTTAAAAAAAATTAACATCAATAAAGCTGATGTAATAGTTAATCAAAATGTCTGCCTTCTACTTGGATACTAATTCCATACATTGTAGTAATGATTTCGTCGTTCTCTCTTGTCTTGTTAGGCATTTCATATATGGTCGTTAGCATCCAAAATTCTCTAATGCAGTGTATCAGTGTTATTAACTTATGCTCATATGATGCCAGGCATAGTCTAAAGGACTGGTTAATAAAGCTGGCTACCCAAGAATAAAGACTTTTTTCTTTTTTTTTTGACTAATGCACAATTGGAATAGTCTTGGCTCAGGTAATTTTAAACCTATCTTAAAAATTCTGTAGAGCCATTATGATGAAAAATACATATGTATCCTTTCCTTGTGTTACACGGTGAACAGCATTATTTTAGATAAATTATGGACTCTACAACTGTATTATAACACGGTATACCATAATTTATCTAAAATGAAAAATACATATGTAATTGCATCATCAAAAGAACATCCTCCAAAATGATGGTTAAACTATTATGGTCCACTTAATTACGTTTCCAATATGTCAACACAATTTAGTGGTACTATTTTCTCAGAAATTCATTTCAGCTGTTCTATAAGGAATTTCTTTAGTCTGTAAATACCTACCATTGCATCTTTCACTCCATCTCAAGCAGGCGTTGCTCATCAGTAAATAATTAATTGTACTTACACCCATCACGATTTGCAAGTATATGCCAATTGGGAAAGTTCCGCAGGTCATAAACTGACTTTTCAATATTTCTTTTGTCTGTACAGAAGAACTTTGCTCTTTACTTGGGGCTTTCTAAACAGTAATTTTGGTAATTAAAAGGTTACTTTTAATTTGGGTGATTAATGTGATATTCTGAAGCAACAGATGTCAATGTACATTAATAAAGCTTGATTAAGCCAAATAAGTGAAATTAATTTGGAAATCACTGTATTGTTTCTCAACAGCAGCTTTTGCATTGACATTACAAAAACCATAAATGAAATGGATGCAGTGTATGCCTTAGTAAAAAAAAATTGAGCCATCATCATTTCAATAAATGCACATGTCAGACACGGTCAACAGTAACATAAACAAAATGACTGCATCTCCCTATCTATTCAAAATCACACCCTAAAATTTTGGGCAGGAAAGAAAAAAAAACAATATAATTTTTTTTCGTTTCCTTAATATCCAATATATTACTTACTTTATGCATTGTATAATGCCTAGTTGTGAGTGTCTGCTAGCCTTGGTTGGCTGAGTGAATAGCATCTCCATTTTCCATCAAGCAGGTGGTGTGTTCAAATCCTGCTGCAGTATTGATGTTTATGAAAGTCTTTAGGTAATAGATAATTTCCATTGCCTAGTGTGGACTTGCATATGATGTTGCTTGAAAAATTACCATGTTTGTTGTCTAGAGCAGCTTTTTGCAAAATATTGAAATATGTCAACCCCTTGAAGTTACATATCAAAAAACTAATGTCAAAATATGGGATAAATCAGTTCATTATACTTTATTTTGATTCGGCAGATGTATCCTTTCTGTGGATTGGGGAATGTATTTAACTCTCTTTTTTTATACACTACATAATTCATATAAAACACTCGTGTGAATACTTTCGCCAACTCAGGTGAATGCTGTATTTGATAAAGTCAAAAGCATAAATTTATACATATTCATAAATCTTGTAAATTCATTTAAACATACAAAATAGTATATATATTATTAAAGTATTTGAATTCCTTCACCAAAATGATTAAACTCGTACTTCATTTTCTTACTATTTTTTCCAGCAGCCAAAAGTGAATGTCCTAAAGAAAAGAATGCCTTAAATGCAAGAGATGGATACAGTGATAATACATCAACTGAACTTTTAAAAACATCTGGAAAATGTGATTTAAATGATAAAAATTTTACAAATTCTCCATATCAGGACAACTGTAAAAATAGTCAAGGTGTTAGTTCTGTTGATTCCTCACAAGACTACGATGAAAGCTTAGCAGATAGTGAAGTCTGTGACTCATCAAATGGATATAGTGCTCATGCAGTTCATAGTGACCAATCTGAAGATAGTAGTTTAACTGATAGTGAGAGGACATTAATAGGTGATGAATTATCACCACGAAATAATTCTCCTGATATAGGAACAGAAATGGAAAATGATTCAGATACACAGGAAGTAGGAGGAAGTAGACTGACAACTTGCAGTGTTGGTTCATCAAAATTAGTTGCTGAATGTCTCAGTAGTAATTCAAAGAAAAGTGCTCATTCTTATGTGCCATTTGACAGTGAAAGTAATTCTGGTCAGGAGGAGAATAATAAAGGATTAAAACTGTGCACTGATGAGTCAGCTACCTCTCTAGATACAGGCAAAGAAAATAGTGGTGAAACTGAAAGTCCAGCTGACTCAGTTCAGTCAAAAGATGGATTGAGGCACTATTTTCGAGCATACCCATATACTGACTTAGAGACAGGAGACAGAAGTAAGTATTAATTTTCTTTCATTTTACTTATACCTCTAAATTTTTAATATATATACATAAACAAGAATGCAAATTATACATTGATGAAGAGAAACTTGAAAAGCATGGTGTAGAAATTTTGGATAGCCCTGTAAAGTGTAAAGTTAATAAAATTATTTAATTAAGTAACATACGCTGCCTTAGAAATTTTGATTTCTTCTTGCTCTGCTGAGCAGAAAACCTATGTATAAAATTTAAAAAATGAATAAAAATAAAACTGTAGTCATAGCAGTGAAATAACAGGACAGCACAGTGATACCAGTTATCTTATAGGAATACTGGACTATAGATAATTACAAGAGATAAAATGATAACCACTGACTCTGGCAACCCATTCCATTCATTCACAACTCTTCAAGTGAAAAATCTAGTCCTTGCACTCCTACTAACCACACTTTTACTCCACTTCAGGGGATGACCTCTTGTTTCACCCTTCTAGCTAAGTACTGAAACATTTCCCCTGCATCTGTTCTGTAAAACCTTTTAATCACTTAGATGTTCCTATCATATCCCCTCTTTTTTGCAGATCTACCAACTTCTGCAGTCCACACACCCTCAATCTGTCCTCATAGGTAACTTTCCACAGACCACTCGCATCTTGGTTGCTCACTTCTGAATTCTCTACATGACTTCTCATCCCCAAGAAAAGCAGGAGACCAGACTTTAGCACAGTAATCCAAATGTCATTCTTCTTTATATGGCCTTGATACATTCACAACTTCCTTATCTCTACTTGTGTGTTCTTCAGTAGGCCAAATAATCTTATGACTACCTTAACAATATGACCTCTAAACTGCAACTCTCTGTCTACCACCACTCCTAAATTTCTAGCTTTATCTATTTCCTGGAGTACAGTGCCATCAGTATGATACACAGCTTGTTATCTATTTTTCCCAAAATGCATGACTTTACATTTCTCACATTAAACCGAATTAAAAATGAAACCACATTAAAATTAATTTTTAAAAAATCATTCAAAAAATGACCAACAGGAGAAATAGAGTGCTATGAATAAGAAAATAGTGAATTTTGCATATCATGATAGCCATAAGGCAGTATAAATGAAGAAGCAAGACTGACTCTATAGTCATTCGACTTGTGGGGATGGCTCTCAGTTTGCCTGAATGTGACTTGCTTGTGAAATGTTTCTATAGGAATGGGGAAAAGGCTGCAGCAGCACTTCATGAGTGCAGACACCCAAAGACTGCGAAAAGGCCGAATGATGCCAAATGCAGTACAACACATGGTTTGTTGCTTGAAAAGACAGTCAGTTTGACATTCTAACCAGGAAGAGGGTGTAAGTGTAAATCTGAAATTCTGAAAATATTGCAACTGCAGTGGTTGAGCAGTTAAATGAGAATGCTGTAGGCATACAGTGCACATGCTGTAGCAAGACAAATAGATTTGCCATACACAATGGTGTGGAGAACTTTGCTTAAATCATTGTAATGCTATCCATATAAACTCAGCCACAGCTGTTGCAAACAGGATATGCCAGAGTTGCAAACAGGATATGCCAGCATCTGATAAATGTTTGTGTTGACATTTCTGGCACACATGTATGTGAACAAGGATTAGTCTTGGAACATACTAGTAAGATGAAGTGCATTTTCATGTTTGTGGAATAGTAATCATTCAAAACTGCTGCATCAGGAGTAAAGAGAATCCCTGTTCATTTCAAAGTTCTCTTACATTCACTAAAGGTCACAGTGTGGATAGGGCTTCTGCCATGTTCATTATTGGGCTTTTTTTTTTTTAAGAAATCCATCAAACTGGACCTGACCTTGCACATTCATGACTGCATGTTATTGGGATACATTTTGCTTCTATCTCACACTAGACAGCCTCTTTTTATGTTGATTGATGTTCTTCAGCTATCATTCATAATGCCTCTTCTCCTCCTACCTGATTTCCTCTAATTTCTCTGAAATACAATATCCCTTTCATTCTATGTATGTATACCAGATCTCCTCATAACTTTTTTGATCAAGTCAAGCTGACCAATGTCAAAAACTTTTCTCCTTTATTACTGATACTTATGGCATTTGTAAACATGCATTTGAACATCCACTTGGGCCCACAGCTATGCCTATGCATAATGTCATTACAAGCCTATTCAGATTCGAAACCTGAGATACTGAACTCAGCTTTCACAGTCATTTCTGCACTCACACTCTTTATCCCAGGGGTGGCTATTCACATGCTTGATTGCATTCCCCCTGATATCTTTAGTTCTCCTGATTTGTACTTCCAACCTCTAACTGAACAACGCTTTCTCCAAACATCTAATTTGAAAGCATTCAAATGCAGTTTATCAGACATGTACAAGTCCTTTTGTCTATCAAATTGCCTCTATACATCTATAAACTACACACTGTTCCTCCTGCACAATCTTCTCAATGACTCATTAGCAATCATGGCCATTTTTCTCAGTTCTGTCCTATTATACCAAGGCAGCAGACTCAGTCTTTACTTTCTTACCCTTCATTTTTGCTTCTTTCAATAACTTTCATATCCTATCTCACTGCATATTTCTCATCTTTCAAATCATTCAGGTTTGCCAAAACAACTCTCCTTGTAGAAACTGGAATAGAAAGCATAATGAATAAGCTAGAACCTGGTGATTGTTAAATTGTTAAATAAACTGGTGATTGTTAAATTAAGACATTTATTGATGTCAAGAAAGATGAAAGGACTTATCTTCATTTTTTACTTGGAGCTTAAAGAGAATGGATAATATTCATCTATTTCTTGTTTGCAGTGAGTATTACTATTGTTATTATTATACAGGCACATCCATGGAGTCCAAAGACTCGACGCAGGAGACCCGATTTTTCCACACAATCTATCATACCTCTTCTTTAACAGACAAAGCACTCGCAACCGACTTTTGCAATCTATTCCACTCATTCACAACTATCCAAGCTAAAAATCTAGTTCTCACAAGCTTTATTCCACAACTTTATTCAACTTCCAGGGGTGACTCCTAGTTCTGGTACCTCTGGCCAAGTGCTGAAACATTTCCCCTACATCAATCCTTTAAAACCTTTAAGCAACTTAAATGTTTCTATCATATTCCCTGTTTTCCTCCTGTCAACCAACTTCGGCAATCCGCACACCCTCAGTCTACCCTCATAAGGAACATTCCACAGGCCACTCACCATCTTTGTCACTCGTGTCTGAATCCTCTCCACTGCTTCCTCATCCCCAGGGGACCAGACTTGAGTACAATAATCCAGATGTGGGCATATCAAGACTTTATAAAGAGGAATAAGGAAATTGTTATCTCTACATGTTAATGTGTTCTTCAATAGGTAAGTAATCTTATAGGCTATTGAAGAACACATTAACATGTTGAGATAGCAATTTCCTTATTCCTCTTTATAAAGTCTTGATATGCCCACATCTGGATTGGCTCTTAGCAATATGTCCTCTAAATTTAAATTCTCTGTTTACTACCACTCCTATACCTCTAGCTTTATCTATTTCCTGGAGTACAGTGCCATCAATATGATACATGACTTATAATCTGTTTTTGCCTCGATTCTGCTCTTTCCACATACCACGTTTTGATATCTCTCCAGCAGACATCCTCTTATCCATTTAACCCGTGTTGTGTCCATCCCTATAGTAACTTTCATTTTTGCCAGCATGCTATTTTACTGCAAGAGATAGAAGTACTACCTGCGTAAAGTAGATGTATTTCTTAAAGGAATGTATTGATTCTTGTAAAACATTAAGCACCTAATGCAGATATTGTAAATTAATTCAAGAAAGGTATGACAATTGGTGTGGGTGATATGTAGCCTCCTTTGATTGAGTTCCTAACTCCCTTTAAGTCTAATAATAATACTTAAATATAAAGAGCCAATAGGCTTCATTTCGGCGATATAAACATTATTTAAATTAAGGGGATATTAATCCCACATTGTTTTAAAACCGAATAAGAAACTCAAAGATTGGAATCAGAGTTTCATGCCGAATATAGTAAACTATAAAAGTATCGGCGATTACTAGCGTGAGCTAATGCAAGTAGTCCTAGTACGTAGCACAATCTCGGGCAACTCGTTGCAAAGATGGGTAAAGTTCTGATCGCTATTCTTGGTATTTTCCATAATGTAAAAACACATTTTCTAGGAAATGTATGCTGTTATTATATTATGGTGGGAGGTCACTACCCAGACCAGATTCAGCCTTTTTTGAGGCTTCATCATTTAGTAGTGTACTTCATCATTTGGGATGCTTAAGGATCAAAGCTGTATAACTGAGAGGAGACCTCCACATAGCCTTTAAAGGAATGCGCAGAACCGACCAGGGCTTCTGACCTAATGTCCAATCCTCACCTTCTCGTGGTGCACCCTGTTGGGTATCTACTTTGATACTGAACGAACGAGGATGGGCTGGCAATTTGGGATTTAGCCGACCAAATTGTATTCTTATTGGTTAAACCAAAATAAAAAATGATGGTACAACATGACAAAATTTCATGCCGGCTGGGGCGTCACCCTGTTAAACAAGGCCCCCATTGTTTTCGCCAGGGAACCAGGACGAACAGCGAAAAGTCAGCTACTGGAACAAATCTGAAAACAAACCCCAACTCAACATCACCAGAGTTAAAAATTGGTACTATCAACGTAAGAAGCCTGAATGGCAAAGAAATGGAGCTAACTGAGGAATTAGATAAGTACCAGATCAACATAATAGGGGTGACTGAAACAAAAAAGACAAAAACTGGTGAGATCTTTCTGAGCAATAAATACAAAATGTTATATTCTGGCAATGAAAATCAAGGAAAAGAAGAAGTAGCCATAGTATTCAACACGAAATACGAGGCTAATCTTCTTGAATGGCAGTCAGTCTCCAGTAGAGTAATGTAGGCAAATATGAGAACGGGGAACTGGACAATGAGACTTATTTGTGCCTATGGTCCCACAGAAGGTTCTACTAAGGTAGAAGTGGAGGAATTTTTGACGCTTTAGAAAAAGCAACTGACACAATGAAAAAGGAAAAGTTGGTCCTTGTTGAGGATCTAAATAGCAGAGTAGGAAATGATTGTGAGACATACAAAAATATTTTGGGAAAATTTGGAGAAAAGAGCAAAGCTAATAATAATGGCAAATATCTGTTGGATTTCTGCTCAGGACATGGACTGGTTATTACTAACACCATGTTCCAACATAGAAATGTGCACAAATTCACATGGAGAGAAGAGGCTAGGAATAAGAAAAGTCTCATTGACTATGTTATTGTTGATAGTGATGTTTTCTCCCTGGTGCAGGACACCAGAGTGTACAGAGGATTTGAAATTGGAAGTGATCACTATTTAGTCTTGAGCAAGATAAAGTTGAATTTCATATTGAAAAGAATAACATGTAAGAAAATTTTAAAGCGAATAAAAGTTGAGCAGCTCTCAGATGTGAACTGTAGACTAAAATACAGAAAGATTATTGAAAAGAAAATGAAAGAGTTTGAGAACAGGAATCAAACCTTGGAGATTCAGTGGGAAGCTCTGAAGAAAACATTGATTGATTCTGCCAGCAAGGCATGTGGTAAGACCGTCTGCAAGGATAGAAAAATCAGAACTCCCTGGTGGACACAGGAAGTTAAAGAGGCAGTGAAGGAAAAGAAAGCATATCAAAAGTTCCTGGCAAATAAGTCAGCTTTTACTCTTACAGAATACAGAGACAAATGTAAGAAAGCTAAAAAGTGTGTAAAACTAGCTAAACAAACGTCATGGGAGGACTTTGGCAAGAATATAGAAAATAAATATCAAGAAGGTGGCAAAATATTCTGGAGGTTGTTGAAGAAGCTTAGGAATGGATGAAAGAGTGCTGTAAAAGGAGTTAGAGATGATAAAGGTGACATGAAAACAGGAGAAAGAGATATCCTTGAAGTATGGAGTAATTACTTTGAAAAACTGCTAAATGAAACAAGCAGTGATGACAGCACAGTGATAAAAAACACTGACCAGGCATGCAGTCAGGAATACATATCCATATTTGAAGTAGAAAAAGCCATCAAAGGCTCGAAATGTGGAAAGGCAGCAGGAGTAGATGATATTCGACCAGAAATGCTGAAGTATGGTGATATAAAAGTCCTACAGTGGCTGCACTGCATAGTTCAGAAAGCCTGGACAGAGGGACGAATTCCTGATGATTGGAGTAGAGCTCTCATAGTACCCATATATAAAAAGAGAAATAAAACTGAATGTGGGAATTACAGAGATATTTCCCTACTGAGTGTTCCTGGCAAGATATATGCAAGTATACTTGAGAAACGGTTGAGAAGAATTGTGGAAGAAAATCTTGGTGAAGCACAAGCTGGATTCAGGCCAAATAGAGGCTGTCAGGATCAGATCTTCACTTTACGACAAATAGTCGAGAAAGCATGGGAATATAACAAAGATCTGTATTTAAGTTTTGTCGATTTGGAAAAGGCATATGACAAGGTGCCAAGAGAGAAGCTATTCAATACGCTGCAGTTATATGGTGTCAATGGGGCATTATATCTAGCAATACTTAGTCTTTATTTGAGTTGTAAGTCAGCAGTTAAAATTGAAGGAAGTACAGGAAGATGGTTTAATGTTAAATCTGGTGTGAGACAAGGATGTACATTATCCCCTCTGTTATTCATTATCTATATGGATCACATTATGAAGGAAAGTGGTATGAAACCTGATATCAAAATTGGAGATGTTAATGTCAACTCTTTGCTTTATGCGGATGATGTTATACTTCTAAATAAATTTGCTACAAGTCCGCAAGATTCCCTGACTAAATTGAATAACTGTTGTAATAGATATGGTATGAAGGTCACCAATAAAAAGACAAAGACAATGAAAATAGGCAGAATCATTGAAAATGTCAACTGTGTTGTGAATGGAGAACCTGTGGAACAAGTAAAACATTTCAGGTACTTAGGCACGATTTTTACTGAAGATGGTAAATTAAATATAGAAATAGACAACAGAATCAGCAAAGCTGGTATGGTGGGAAGTCAATTGAATAAATTCATATGGAATAATAGAGAAATTAGTCGGAAAACTAAATTAGCTGTATACAAGACAGTGTTCAAACCAGTTTTAACCTATGGATCTGAGAGCTGGGTCAGAAGTAAAACACTTGACCAAAGACTAGAGACCGCAGGTATGAGAGTCCTGAGAAAGATTAGAGGCGTGAACAGATGGCATCAATGGCAATATATATTAAAAATGAGGATATTAGGAAAGAACTTGACATTGTCAGCATCCAGGAATGCGTTAGCAGAGCTAATCTCAGGTGGTATGGTTACTTAAATAGAATGGGAGAGGAAAGATTAGCAAAACAAGTGTTCTCTGCCAGGTTGGCAGGAAAACGACCCAGAGGAAGACCAAGATATAGGTGGATTGATACGGTACAAAGTGCCTTAGGCGATAGAAAAATAAGATCTGATAATGTTGGAGTCTTGACAAGTAACAGACTGATTTGGAGGAAAATTGTAGATAGGAAGTTAGTAATGATGTAATTTTTTTCATGTAATACTGTCATATCCTGTACACCCCTTGAGGGTACATGGCAGGAATTTGATGATGATCATCATTTAATAGCTAGACCAAATAGATACCAAAGGGTATAACGAAAACTTTACTCACCTTTGCAATGAGTTTCCCGAGATTGTACTACGTACTAGGACTATTTGCATTAGCTCATGCTAGTAATCGCCGATACTTTTATAGTTTACTATATTTGGCATGAAACTCTCTGATTCCAATCTTTGAGTTTCTTATTCGGTTTTAAAACAATGTGGGATTAATATCCCCTTAATTTAAATAATGTTTATATTGCTGAAATGAAGCCTATTGGCTCTTTATATTTAAGTAACTTAATGGTTGCACCTATTTGACAACTCGTATAGCAGAGTATATAAGTTCTTTTCGTTATACCCTTTGGTATCTATTTGGTCTTGCTACTCACTGATGAAGCCTCAAAAAAGGCTGAAATCGATCTTGGTAGTGACCTCCCACCATAATATAATAACAGCATACATTTCCTAGAAAATGTGTTTTTACATTATGGAAAATACCAAGATAGCGATCAGAACTTTACCCATCTTTGCAACGAGTTTCCCGAGATTGTACTACGTACTAGGACTACTTGCATTAGCTCACACTAGTAATCGCCGATACTTTTATAGTTTACTATATTCGGCATGAAACTCTCTGATTCCAATCTTTGAGTTTCTTATTCGGTTTTAAAACAATGTGGGATTAATATCCCCTTAATTTAAATAATGTCTAATAATAATAGTATATCTGCAGAGTTGGTAATCTCTGTCATTTTGCTTTATAAAAACTGTATAAATTGTATATTCCCAACAGTAGTGCATATTGTCTACTAAAAGAAAAGAAAAGAAAAGAATTGTGCTTCATCTTGAAGTTATGTTCAAAATAATTGAAAGATTTTGACAAGTTACTCTGTGAGCTATCTTCATGGTATACCACTTATGCAAATTTAAAAATAGAAATAATTATAGAATTTTTATTAACTGTTGGTGAATTACAATTACGTAATTCATGGGAAAGCAAAAGGATTTCTCTTCTAACATATCATTGGTTTCTCTAGAATAAACAATTCATGATTCATTGTGTGTCTCAACAGATGGTAAAACAGAAGTACAAGCATACAAGATGATTTAAGTGAGAAGTTCTGGTTGGTTCACATTCCTTTAAGAGCTGTATAGAGATTTTCTTCCAGTTATCCAACTTTGACCCTTAAGCACCTTCTTCTATTACTTTTGTTGTAGTAGTTTGTTGTTAATAGCAGAACAAAATAAGCAACCATCAAACAGTTGCAATCATTTACAGCATGTAAAATCTTGTATCAGCCTGGAAAATCAAATGCTTGAATCATTTAATTTTCCAACATTGCACTTTGATGACCATTAATTTCTTTTTTTCTTTTTTTTTTTTGTTCCCAAAGAACTTTATTAAAGATAATTACTTTCATGAAACAATTATTTTAGAAATTGTGCATGCGTATGTATATGTTAAAAAGTTTATTGTTTCATCTAAATTGTTTGTTTTTTCAAATTTCAAGTTATAAATCACTTCACAGGATGCTTACAAGAAAACAAAAATCTTTTGTTTATTATTTTTTTTCTTCAATGATGTTTGTGTATTTGAGTCTATAATTCACATCTGAGAGCTGCTCATCTTTAATTTGTTTTCAAACTTTCTTAGGCACTTTTATTTTCAATATGAAATTCAATTTTATCCTGCTCAAAATTAAGTAGTGATCACTTGCTATTTCAAACCGTCTGTATACTCTTGTGTCCTGAACTAGTGGGAAAACATCGCTATCAACTATAACATAGTCAGTGAGACTTTTCTTATTTCTTGCATCTTCTCTCCATGTGAATTTGTGCACATTTTTTATGTTGGAATATGGTATTATTAATAACTAATCCATATCCTGAACAGAAATCCAGCAAGCATTTACTATTATTATTAGCTTTGTGTGTGTGTGTGGTAATCATTTCCTACTCAGCTGTTTGTTTAGATCTCCATCAAGGACCAACTTTTCCTTTTTTCATTTTACCAGCTACCTTCTCTAATGCCTCAAAGAATTCCTCCAATTCTTCCTTGGTAGAATCTTCTGTGGGACAATAAGCTTTAATAAGTCTCATTGTCCAGTTCCCCATGTATTATTTGCCCACCTCACTCTACTTGATAATGCCTTCCATTCAAGAAGATTATCCTCATTTAGTG
The DNA here is from genome assembly GCF_054136105.1 of Typopeltis vanoorti. NCBI lineage: Eukaryota > Metazoa > Arthropoda > Arachnida > Uropygi > Thelyphonidae > Typopeltis > Typopeltis vanoorti. Next base: position 21,043,840 of record NC_143564.1, read on the forward strand.
TTGAATACTGTAGCTGCTTTCTTTTCCCTGATTGGTATTGCCTGAATATTATATTTGTATTTTGTATAAAACATTTTGTATTTGTCGCTTAGAAAGATCTCACATGTTTTTTTTTTTTTTTTTTTGTCTTTGTTTTAATGATGCCTGTTATGTTGATCTGGTATTTATCCATTACTTCTGCTAGTCCCATTTCTTTTCCATTGATCATTACATGGTTGATCCATGATCCATGCTAACCATGCTTGATCATTGCATGAGTAGCCATCTTTATGTGGTGTTCCTGGTTTATCTTGATTCCCAAGTTTCATCTGAGATTATGCATAATATACATTTTTGAGAGATTCTGTAATGATTTGATGCATGTTTTTCCAACCAACACCAACTAGCATAGGTTTTAATTAATGTTCCTTGACTATTTACATGATACACAAGCTCTTACTGGCATGATTTATAGCTAAAAATGAAATGCAATTTTTTTTATAATATAATATGCTCAAACAGAAAATCTTACTCATATTTAACATCCTAGTTCCACCACTTACATTAATTACATTAATGTAAGCGGTGGAAAACAAAACACAGTTAATTACATTAACTGTGTTTTGTTTTCACATCTCATGAAGTCTAGAATGTTCTTTATTGCAAACATGGTTCCAACTTTTCCACTACAAATCAAACAACAACAACAACAAAAAAAATTAAGTTAGCATTATATTTGATTATTGATTATATAAAAGGTATATACTGTTTTTTAAATTGCATGTGATAATGAAAAATGTTGCCATTGTAATTTTAAGCATACTTTGAATTACTAAATGACAGCAGACTTGTCACCATGAACTAAGTTGACCTGTGCTGTTGATACATGATGCATTTTATAATCTGTTGATTTAAAAGATATTTGAGTACTTTAAATTCAAAAAATTAATACCTAGTGAGAACCATCCCCAGATCACAATCAGACTGATCATAAATTCATGAATTTTTGTATATTACTTTACTCTTGATTTCCATTTGGGAGAAGAAGAAAAAATCAGCAATTATGTTGGATTTTTTTTTATCATTGAACTGAAAGTAAAATTGAATTTACTGCATAATAGTGACAAAAATGTATTATATTAATTACTCTAGTGTGTCCAATAAGAAAAAGTTGGATTTGTATAATATTGTATAAAGTGGCACTTGGAGAAATACCGTATAAAGCAGGATAGTATCATCGTTAGCCATTAAGTCATTAGGATCATGGTTTTTATCATCATATCTTCAGTAGAGCATAATTTGTTAAATATGATATACTTGACAAATACACTTTCGGGAAGTAATAAAATGAACTTTCTTCCACACATTATCAGGTTGATAGCTAACCTGTGCAATGAGTGAGAGATCAAAGCAGGTGTAAGTTCCAACTGATTGGATTTAGGTTGTCAATGGAGCTGGGCAAGGTTGCCTACTTTCTCCTTACTTATTCCACATCTACATTGAAGACATCATTCAGGTCATCCAAGTGATGACATGAAGAAATTAGGCAGTGGGTAGGTCACCAATCTGGGATATGTTTGATACATTGCTCCTCTGTAATGATAGGAAAGAGTTTGAACAAATCTCTGACAGAGCTAGTAACATTAGTATGAACAGAATACTTAAACTCAATTCAAAGTAGAATTGTAGAGTAGATGTCTATTGATGTGGATATTTGTCTATAGCAAAGTTTGTGAAGTTATTTATTTCATATTCAAACACAAGTGGTACAGTAGTAAGTTATTTGTGAAGTAAGAAAGAAGAGTGCATTGCAATATCATCAGCAGAACTGTAGATTGGATTTACAGCTAGGGAAGTTTGTTGATATGCAGAAGAAAAAGAGTAGGCAAATGGATCCCTGTGTTAGCTTAGCATTAGTTGCATAGTTTAAGTATAAAGGTCCATCCACCTTCATACATTAATGCATTATTATTACATGGGCATCGCATGGATTCATCATGCAAGCCCATACTGACAATTATTGACACAATCGTACTGTTTCTTAAACTCAGTCACCAACAGAACACTCTCTCCAATCCATTCTATTCATTCACCACTTGCTTCAAGCAAAATATGTAGTCCTTGTACTCGTGCTATACACACATACATTACACAATCTCTGGGGTGGGGGGGGGGTACTTGTCCAGTTATATATTGAAAGATTTCTTTACCATCTACTCTCTAAAGCCCCTTAAGTAATATATATGCTTCTGTCATACCCCCTCCCCTCTTTTCCACTTATCAGCTAAACTACACTGACCTACAAACCAGATATATCATTTTAAGCACTTGCTTATGAATCCTTTTCACCATCCATGAAACCTAGGCAACCAAATCTGTACACAGTAGTCCAAATATGATCTTATCCATGCATTATAAAGAGGGATGTTACAGTGAACATTTGCTACAAATGCCACCTTAGAAATGAAAGAGAGAGAAAAGTGAGACGAACAGTGATCAAAGAAGCCAAAAAAAGGTGTTATGCAGCAGATTACAGATGTAACCAAAACCATTGAGGTTGAAACTAAGCTTATATATATTTCTGAAGCGAATATAGAAAGCTTTGGGGAGGACTGCCTTTTTCTTGCATGTATTTGATTTTTTAATTTACTGGAATTTTTCTTTACATCAGTTATAAACATTACAATTGATTTATAGTTATCCATGTACCATTTGCTAACTATAGAACAGCAGGTATGGTTATACCTATTATTATTGTTGTCATCTCCAGGTAGCCTGAAAACTCAGTATAGAAGGTCCACACAGTGCCTATAATATCCCCTTATTAAACTCATTCACTGAGAGCACTCATGACTCCCTATGACAACTCATTTCATGCAACTGCACACTCACAGCACAGAATATAATACTTGTGCCCTTGATAACTGCTTGCTTACATGACTTCTAGGAGTGATGCTAGTTCTCTCCCATTTTGTCAGGTATTGAAAAATTTCTTCGACTTCTTATAAAACCCCAAGCAGTAACTTGTGTGTTTCTATCATATTCCCTCTTTTCTACCTGTCAGCTAAAATTTGTAACATAAACCTTCAGTCAATCCTAATAGGGAACACTATGAAGACCAGTCATCATGTCAGTCATTCACCTCTGGCTCATCTCCACCACTTCCTCATCCGCAAGAAAATCCAATAACCAAATCTATGCACAGTAGTCCAGTGTGATGTATTAAATCTATACAAAGTGTAATAATAACTCATTATATCTCCTTCTCAACGTGTTTCTTAACACTCAAGTAATCCTTTGAGTTATTTTGTCTATATTTGCAATATGATATCTGAGAGATACCAAAAGGAAACCTGGAAGAGCATTATTATTAAGAAAATAATAAAATATTAAGAAAGTTGGAAGAAAATGGAGAAGAAAGGCCCAAGACAGGAATAGCTGGACTCTTTACGACCTGCAGTCATGGAGAAATCCTGACTGAAATCACAGGTCCATCAAGGTAATATGAACTTTCACTTTCTACCCACCATCATTCCCAAATCCTTCATCTCTTCAATTTCTTGCAGTCCATCTATGTAATACACAACTTGTAGTCTTTTCATCCCAAAGTACATAGCCTGACATTTGAATACACTGCTGTCACAATATATGCTGTTATCATAATCTACATTATCTTCATTAACTATTGCTCTTTCCAGTTTAGCATTATTAGTAAACAGCTGAATATTCCCCCCTCGATAATTCCCAATTAATGCATAAATTGTACAGCAATGGTCTTAGCACTTACTCCTGTGGGATGATCTACTGGTGTCTTGTCCATGTCAACCAACTTCATGTCCTTCATTTGCTTTAGTTTACATTTTGCAATTATTCATACAGAGGCAGCAGAGGGCCCCCCCCACCCACCCAGAAAACTTGTTTCATCTTGCAAAACAGAAGAACACGTGCAATTTAGAAACATAACTGGCCCCATATCTTTAGTTGATTTGGCCATAAATCAAACACAAACAAACCATGCAGAATCCTGTGAAATGTCCTTGTAGTTCTTTCATTTCATGAAAGATGTGACTTTCATCCACAAAAGGTTGTGAATCTGTAGATTAGTACCATGGGTGAGTTAATTTTTTATTTATTTATGTAATCCAGAAACCTTACTCTAGAAACCAAACATGGAACTTTTTTGGACTTCCAGTAAGCTGGGCATTAGGCTTACACTGGCCTCTGAAATTTCCCACCTTAAAGACGTGCAGACATCCATGCCTATATTTATTCAGTCACCCAAGCCAGCAGACCAGTCAGTATACATAGAGCCACTGAGTGGTCTATAATTGCTACCTCTGTCTTCAAATCAGACTGTTTAATTATCAGCAATGGCAGACTCCCAAGTTGATGGAAAGAGGACAAGATAGTCTGGTTACAGGCACTGTTATGCCCTCTTGCACTTTCTCATAATACATAGGTTGATATCTCATCCAAACTAATAGCTGTATTCTCAATGAATATATACATGAAAGTTGATCATTTGAGTCGGGGGTCTTCAATGCATGGCCCGCTGAGCTCTTTGCCATGTCCCACCGGCCATTTTGAAAAAAATCTCTACTTAACATTAAAACCCGATTAAATAAAAAATAATTTCAATGAAGCACGTGGGCCACTAAGCTATACTAGCTATATTGCAGTATTTAGAATTGTAAGATGCTGTCCAGATTCACAAGGAACGCTGTTCATTTGATACTTTACTTAAAATCCTGTAAAAATAAGTATTAAATAGACATGCTTCTTCAGCCATCTACCAATGCCAAATGGTACTTAAGTACTAGTACTAATGTCACAGGTAGATGGCTGAAGCAGTATTTTGTTCGAGTGTGCTGTCTAGTGCCTTCTAGATACATCTAGAAGGTTCTCAATACTTCGTTATTTTCATATAAATACAAGAGGATCTCATCCACAGTCAGTCAGTCAGTCATGAACAGTGTGATATTCGTGTATAAGCATACGCAGGTTCGTCGTCAGCCATAGCCTATTGTGGTTTATATTTCCAGACTTTTTTCATTAGTGTGAGACATATTTAGTGGATAATAACCATTACACGGCCATTTTGGATCATTTCATGGGTTCACCTCCTATCACTATGGCGTCTACGAGTAAAAGGCGTAAATCAAGTGATTCTTGTCGGGTTTTTAATGAAAAGTGGACCAATTTGTACTTTTTTGTGCTGATCAACGATAAGCCAGTGTGTTTAATTTGTTGTGAGTCAGTGTCAGTATCAAAAGAATACAATATAGAACGACACTATGAGACAAAGCATGCGTCCACTTTCGATCACCTTCAAGGACGGCTTCGTGTGGATAAAGTGAACCATCTCCAAATTGATTTAAAATGCTGCAGGGTATGTTTAAAAGGCAAAGGGAAGAGAGCAATGTGTGTTAAAGTAAGTTATGTAATAGCTAAACTAAAATAGAAAAAATTGCTAAAAAAATCAAAAGCCTTCTTGGATGGCGAGTTCGTGAAAGAGTGTCTCATCGCTACTGGGGATATTCTGTGCCCAAATAATAAGGAAGTGTTTCAAAAACCAAGTTTTCCTGGGGCATCTGTAGCATAATGTGTCAAAGAACTTGCCAATGACATTGAAGGAACTTTAAAAAAAAAAACGGTCATCTGAATTTACGTCATATTCACTTGCTTTAAATGAGAGCACAGATGTGAAGGGTACAACACAACTGGCTATCTTTGTCCGTGGCATTGATCAACAATTCAATCTGACAGAAGAACTGCTAGTACTCGTACCTATGAAGGGAACGATGAAAGGCACTGATATTCTTGAAGCTGCCAAGAAAACGTTTTAGTGTTTTGACCTCAGCTTAACCAACCTCGAGGATGTCAGGTAACTGATAGTGCCCCTGCTATGGTGGGAAAGAACGAAGGATTTGTTGCCTTGCTGTGGAAAGAACTGGAACTAGAAGGAAAACATTTCGTCCATTACCACCGTTTAATCCACCAGGAGAATTTGTGCACGAAAACTATTGGATTTGAGAATGTCATGAAAGTTATTGTGACTGTCGTCAATATTATTAGGACAAGAATCATTGTCATTTTCAGGAGTTTTTGACCCAAGAGTGCAAAGCCGATCATGGTGATGTGGTTTATTATAGTGATGTCTGTTGATTGAGCAGAGGGAAGGCTCTTAAAAGAGTCTTTGACTTAAGGAGTGAAATACAGCAGTTCATGCAAACCAAGGGGAATCCAATTGCGGAATTTAACGATCCAAAGTGGATGACAATCCAAAGATCAACTGGTGCACACTCTGTTTGATCACATCAAAGCTTTTGTGGCCAAGCTCAAACTTTGGGAGGCACAACTCGCAAAAAAAGACGTACTCATTTTCAGTTTCTCACTGAGTCCAACTGTTCGTCTCTTGATGAATACGGTACAAAATTAGTTGTGTTGCGAAGTGAGTTTGACGAGAGAGTTAGTGATTTTCATAACCAACAGTCTTCTTTAGATTTATTTTCAGTGCCATTCAGTGTCAATGCTGCTGAAATGCCAGGCTCAGTATAAATTGAGCTTCTTGAACTCCAAAACAAGTCTTCTTTGAGAGAAAAATTATTCAATTGCCCTTGCTTACATTTTACAAAGACTACATTTCTGTGAACTCATTCCCTAATCTTCACCGGCATGCTTTGAAGATGTGCACTTTGTTAGGAAGCACATACTTATGTGAGCAGTTCTTCTCCAGAATGAAGCATATGAAGTCCAAGACAAGAACTCAGATTACGGACCAACATCTCAAGAATACTCTGTGCATAGCGACTTCCAGTATTGATGCCAACATTGCCAAGTTGCCCATTGATATTGTAAAAAATGAATGTTTTCTTCATTAAATTATCTTTTTTCAAGTATTGATTGTATTTACTTATCATGAACCTGACTCCTACCTACTCTCTTAAAGCTGAGTTTCTTTATTTTTATAGAATTTTATGTAAAGTATCAAATGCACAGTGTTCCTTGTGAATCTGGAAAGCATCTTACAATTCTAAATACCATGGTATAGCTTAGTGGTCCATGGGCTTCATTGAAATTTTTAATGCAGCCCGCACTGTCTGAAAGGTTAAAGACCCCTGATTTGAGTAATTACATCAATATCTAGATGGTGTAGTAGTACTAATAGATCCTCTCTCTCTCTCTGAAGTTTGCCCTGTCTGCTTAAAGAACTGTGTTTCTGCTTGTAAATAATGCAAATGAGTTAAATTTTGATTATGTACCTAATAAAATAACAGATTATAAGCATGCAACCCTTTTTTTTTTTTGTATCTATGGGATATCAGGCTGCTTTAAACATGTAGTAGTTTGATGTAGCGACATGCATAAACATTTTATGGTTGCAAGATTGCAGTGGTATTTCTTTATTTTTACTTTGCTCTTTAGCATTTAAAGTAAAAAGCTTGATATATTTGGAGGATATCTGAATATTTATTATTTTTTTATTGACATATGGCTTCGATTCACCTGATCACACTATACAAATTACTTTTACCAATCCCTGCCATTAGCAATCATTCCTATGTAAGCTTAAATAAATAGTACTATTTTACAAACTGTATGAGGCCTCTTTTTTCAAATTACTTTCAAAAGTGATTTGAAAATGTTTTACTACTACTACAAAAAAAAAAAAAAAAAACATTTATGTGCACCTGAAAACAAAATAGATATTCTTGAACCCCCACCACACACACACACACATACACTTGAAAAGATCTTCATTAACAAGGGCATACAGATTAAAAATCCCTGCATTGATCAAAATTTAGCTTTATTTTTAGCTTTGGCTCTATTCTTTCTATGTTCAGTATCTTTACTTGTCAATAAATGTTACAAATAAATAAAAAATATTCTTTCTTTGAGTCCATTTTAAGAAAATTGTCATGTAACAATTACATATTAGAATCTTTCAATATGTTTTGCCTGCTTAAGAAAGAATGGCATTGTTAGGATTGATATGCTTTTTCTTTTTTCCATGCCCACCCCCGCTCTCTTTTAATTTCTGGAGTCCACTATAGAATTCTAATATTTCTGTTCTTGCAGACAATTTCATGACCAGTCTCTCTAGCTGAATAAGTCAGTGTTTTCATCAGCATTTGTTGCTGAATCTCCAATATTAGATTCTTGTTTTCAAACTTGTTCATTGTTTTCTTGAATAATGTTTTCCCCTACGTGAATGTTATGTTTATGATGAACTGTAGATATAACATTTATATCTATGGTTCACCTCCATAAGCTGTTGTAATTTGATTCTTTTTGAAGCTTTGGTATATATTTTTCTTTTTTAACTTGAAATTAATTTTTATGTGGCTCAAAACTATATGGTGATCACTTCCTATTTCAAATATACTCTTATTCTTTGAAGAAGTGTGAAGATATTGCTATCGATAATTAACATAGTCAATGAGACTTTTTTCTTTTTTGTTTGTATCTTCTGTCCATGTTAATTTGTGCATTAGGAATGACTGTAGTCATCTGCATCCATATACATGCAGATATTTTATGTGCAAGCCTTGTCTTTGCATGGAATTTCAACAAAATATAATTTCCTGTTTAATAAAAAGAAAGTATTTTTTGTAACTATCTCTAATCCAGAATATTGTAATATTGGCATACACCATTTTCCTACTTGCACATGACAAATGTCTACATTAATGTAGCTCTCAGTATCCCCACAGGTCTTGCTTCCATTGGTGAGACATTGTAAAGGTTTGAAACCAGTTCTATGCAGCATTCAGAAATAAATAGTGACCTTTCCCATAATGCAGCAGTATACACATCTGAAAGGGAATATGCTCTGCACTACAGAGTGCTAGGGTAATTTGATGAAAAGTCATCTTCCTACACATATAAGTAGCCTTGTCATGACATTGTTTGCTCTCACATGGGCAAAGGATTAAAACAAGAATATAATTCCTTATCTAGTATAATTTACTTTATTTTTGATCACACTTTCTAAATTACCATTATTATTAGTTTTGCTCTTTTCTACAAAATTTCCCAAACCTTTCTCTCTCTGTCTGTTCATTTAAAGCACCATATATCTGTTTCTAAAGCTGGTAATGGATGAGGCTATTAGAGAAAAATAGAACTGCCTTTTCCAAAATACCTCCACCTATCAAAAAATTTGTTATAACTCTCAAAATATACATGTACGCATCGCACACACACAGAGAGGTTAAACAATTAAATATGCTCCTTAATGAAGTTGTTAACTGGAATCCAAATACTTTGTATAATTTAGTCGGTTTTGATGCTGTTTCTCTATTCACTAACATTCTATTATCTGATACTATTAGTTTTCTATATAATGATTTCCCATCAGATGTTGAAGAATTTTGAATTTATAATCAGGATATTTCAGCTGGAAAGCAGTATCTATAAACAGATTGAAGGCACAGCATTGGGCAGTCCTCTGTCTCCACCTATTTTTTCAACCATCTGGAAGATACCTTGTTTTCATTCTTTCATCATCAACCCTCTCTTTGATTTTGTTACATCAATGACATGTTTGCCATTTGATCTCATTCTGAAAATGAACTTACTACCTTGATACATCAGATCAATAGCCTTCACCCAAATATTCAGTTCACCATGGAAAAAAAGAAAATGCTGGTAGTTTACCATTCTTAGACATCCATCTTACTCACACAGCCTCTGGTACTTTACCAACCGGTGTTTATTGACAACCTACCATTACTGACAGATATATTCATCAAAATTCTGCTCATCATATCTTCCAAAAATTTGTGTTGTCAAGTAATTAATTAATAGAACATATAATGTTTGCTCCTCTCCCATGAGCTAAAACAAGAACTTCTCACTGTCAGAATTTTAATGAAAGTAAATAGTTACAACCCTTATCATGTCCAACAGATAATTGATTCCTGCATTCTGACACCTGAGTATTCTTGACTGCAAGGGGCTCCTTCCTACCTTGTATTTCTGGCATCTCTGAACCTATTGATAAAATTTTGAAAAGTTTCATCTTAATCCTACATACTTTTTATCACCTAAATTTCTCATATGTACCATCTATAAAAGACAAATTGTCTCCTCTTTCTTTAGTTGGTGTTTTCCATATGCCTTGCAGATGTAATTTGACATACTTTGGGCAGAGACTGTTCTGTGGAAAAAAAAGAATTAATGAACATCCATGTTAATTGATTACATAAAACCTCAAAAGTCTGATTTGGCACACCATAGTATTGACACTAAACACAGTATCCTGTTGGATGAAGCTTGTCTTCTCCATACAAGCAGTTTTAAATATGAACACCTTTTCAAAGAAAGTTGTGAAGCCCTTTTACATCAGCCTAACCTGAATTGAAATGGTAGTCACTTTCTTCCAAAAGTTTGGTAGAGTTTTATCTTATGTGTAAATATCACAAATAGATTTTTTTTTGAATATATATATATATATATATATATATATATATCATCAGCAGCAGCCATTGTCAATCCACTGCTGGATGAAGACCTTTCCAAGATTACTCCAACCTGTCTGTTCATGGCTCGCCTTTCCCATGTTACTCGTGCAACAAACCACCTTGATTTAGGCACTTCTTTTGTCCATTGTTGGATCTTGTCTTTGGGTAATATGCCCAGCCCATTGCTACTACAGATGTTTAGTTCTGATGATGTCACAGAGTTTGGTTTGATGTCTTATCTAGGTATTCCTTTTGTGATACCAATCATACTTGTTGTAAAGACTTCGTAGTGAAGAATTAGAAAATTGAAATGTTAGAATAATTACTTTACTTAACATTAAGCAAGTAACAATTGAGGTTTCGACCTCTGTATTGAGGTCATCATCAAGAAAATATATATATGTACAATATACAAGCAAGCTACATGCCACTGCGCTGTATAAAAGTAAAATGAATCTAAATGTTTGTTAATCATTTTATCCTAGCCTGACCTCTGGCAAAAAAAAAAAAAAACAGAACTACATTAAACAATTTCTGCCATCCTTTTGTATTGAGATTTTCTTCTGTCCGGGATTGTTCTGTTGCTATAGGGTTGAAGATGGGTCCTCCACATTCTTGGAATAATTAATCCATTTTTGTTCAGATTTGGATGATGTTTCAGCATTTCACAAACTTCTTTGAATTTTCTTTCAAACCAAGTTTTGGTGCAGTATAGGGACTTAGTGCCTTTCTAGTTAATTCTGTGGCATGTTTGGAGTGCATGGTCTGATAGGCCTGTTTTACCATAGTGGAAGTATTTAATACAGCATTTGTCCATCTTTTCTGATTGGGATGGTGCATCCTGTTTCCCCTATGTAAGGTAGGTTATAGGTACATTGAATTTTGTAAACCCCTGTGTGGGCAAGTATGGAAGAGGATCTTTGGAGGAGCTAAGTAAATTTCTTAATTTTGCCAGAGGTTTGAAGGTTGTCTTGATGTTGTATTTAAGTACTGTTCTATCTATTATTTTCTGAAATGCCCCTAATGTAGGATATGGCATTCTTGTAATCTTTTTTTTTTTTTAATGGCATATTTATGGAGGATTGTGTGAACTTTTTTTTATTATAGCCATTTTTTACAAATGTTTGGTTAATGATTTCAAATTCTTGGTTCAGAGCTTATTTATTGGAGCTGTTGTGTCGCCTTCCTTAATTTTACAACTATTTTCAACCTTTGTGTTATATCTCCGTTATACACTCAATTGGGTAACGCGTGCTACCTCTGAGGGACACTGGAATTTCCTCAAGATCGAGGCAGTATCAGAGTGTCTGAGATTTACCTCTCGTAAAACGCCAAGAAATTTATTTTGTTTCGCTGCGCCACTTAGCGCTATTACATTAGTAATGTTAACAATCAAGAGGTAATCTCGGGATTGTACTTAATGATACCTATCAACTCTGCAGACTTGGCCAAATTTACCCTTTTCTAATATCCCGCATAGGTTCGTAATATTTTATAAGAAGTGCATCGGATTCCAGAAATCACAGAAAGTCTTTGTTAGAATCAAAAGCAAGGTTTATTATATATCAAAAGTTGGTACACTCAATAACATTGGTTTAAATCCTATCTTAAGGGAGTTCCAGTCCCAGACAGAGTATAAAATATTCTAATACTACTAATATACCTATAACATATTTTGCAGTAGCTTTCTAAAGTTAGAATTATATTAACACTCTCTAATGCATTAGTCATGTATTATTATCACAGCCATTCCAAAACTCCGTAGTTCTGTCAGACTACACAAGATAACATTTATATCTTTCACAATCTCTTTATAATTTATCAATTCTTTACTCTAAACATATCCATAACTTTTATCAATATAATAGCAAACTTTAACACAGCGACAGACAGTAAGATTAAATTCAATAGCCTTCTAAAGTGATAGCAATACAATCTTATTCTATATCATTAATGTTCCTTTTCCATAACATATCATTGTGGCACAAATCTTTCATTCATATTCAGTGAAACACAAATAAAGTCTACTTATCTTCCCCTTTGGTTCTTTATTGCATCATTGGTTTACAGGTAACTGGCCTTCTGTGGACAGCCGGACTTGCTTCTTCCGCGGAGAATACGGCCCCCGAGACCCGCAACTGCCTTAATCGGGATCCTCCAGTATGGAGGCACTGCCACCCTTCACCACCGCGAGAGACGAACACCAGGAGATCCAGGAACAAAAAGCCTTGTTTCAGGGTCGCATGACCCTTATGTTTCCCTCTTTTCTTCTCGGCGTTTCTCGCCCTTTTCGATGTATAGCCAACTCTCACGTGCTCTTATGTCACGCCGTCCAGCCTCTCCCCCGCTATCGTACATATGCTGACGTCACATTGTTTGCTTGGGGCGAGCCGCTCCCTTGCGTTATGGCTTTGTGACCTTTGGACTTCACTCCCCCCAGCTGTTGAATTTGTGCTTACATTCTATAATTCTTTCATACATGTTATTTTATAATGCTCTGCTAATGTTTTACACTTTCAATATTAATTTAACCTCATTCGTGAATGGCACAAAATACATACTTATTTAACCTTTCATAACAGAACATGCTTGATATATATATATATACATAGAAATTATTTTATACTTAGAGGCAATTTACTGTATTTATCTCCCTTTTTTTGTTTGGAAATGCATGTTAGATTGTGATGAAATAGGAGTTCATAAAATTCCACTCTATCACAATCCAACAGAGCAAACTGTTAGAGTTCTGAGGACTCCTAGTTTTTGTGTTGGATGGGTATGAATTTTTATGTATGTATTGGCCTCTGTGTGTAGGTTTGTGGTTTACAGTGAAGGAGAGGCATCTGGTGGGAAGACATGTAACAGGTTTTTCTAGAAAAGGAAGAGAGCTGTTGTTTTAGATTTTGATGATGAATTGCATATAATACTCTATTTATGTTGTTTGTTCAGGTGGCTTAGGAATATATTTAATGTTTCACAGCCATGGGGCCAAATGGCAAAAATATCAACATATCTGAGCCAGATTTTGGGTTTTAGTCTGGCCAAATCTAGAGCTCATTGCTTGAAGTCTTCCATGTAAAAGTTAGCTATGGTGGGGGGGGGGGGGTGAGCCCATGACTGTACCTTCTTTTTGTAGGTAAAAATTATTTTGCAACAAGAAATACCGGAGCAGAGTACAGGGGCAAAGAGGGTGTGATATCGGGCGGAAATATGTTTTGTAAGAGAAGAATAGTATCATTGATTGGGACATTAGTGAAAAAGACAGTTATGCCAAGGCTGATTAATAAATCTTTGTTGTTGAGTGTGATGTTTCTAATCTTGTTTATGAACTGTTGTGTATTGTTTTATGTAGGAGGGGGAATGACCAACTCCTTGAGTGTGGCTGCTAATTTCTTGGCTGAGTGATAATTAGGGCTGTCGATTCCTTCAGCTATTGGTCATAGTGGCATGTTTGTTTTGTGTATTTTTGGCAGGCCATAAATTCTGGGAGCATGGGCATAATGCAGTATAAGTTTTTTTTTGGTTGTTTCCTCTGGCCATGTGATTACCGATAAGTCTACTCTGGTTAGACTGAATTTAATAAAATTAAATAAAGCATAAGATGTCCTTATGGTTCAATTTTAGGTAATATGACTTTCCTTGGCAAAATAATAATTCTGCACTGGCTGAATGGAGAAATGTGGTATACAGAATCTGAAAACTTTGTTGTACTTTTTTTGGTATTAGTCATGTGAATCATTTAGTTGTTGTAATGGGAACAAGTGATTTGGTTGAGCAGATTGAAATCTGAAAATGCATACTGGAAGGTTGTTGAAAAGAGAAAGTAATTGTTTTAGGGAAAGTAGTCATCATGGTACCTAGGTTATGCCAGTGATGAGTTGAGGCAACAAGCAAAGATCATGACTAATATGTTGGTAGAGCTGAGTGAGGAGCAAGTAGGGTGACTTGTGAATGTGTGAGATGTTTGAGGGATTGATAAAATTGTCTAAGAGTGATTAACTGCATCTTAATAAATATGGTGTGATCAACCATGTTTTTCTCTCTCTCAAAGGATAATCATGTGTTATGATGAGGTGATATGGATAAACACAAAGAGTAGGATATGACAGACAGAAAGTACTTATGAATAGAGATGTAAATTGCAAAGACAGGCAGTGAAATGGTGGGTAGGATTCAGGTTGGATAAGAAGACATGGTGTGAGAATAGTGAATGTTTATGTGTTCAGAATATAAAGGAATGGGGTGCAAGAGGGATATTTGAATGTGGGGAAAATTATAGGGTAGATGGTGATAGTGAGAAATGGCCAATAGCAGGTATGGAGTCGCATCTGAAAGGTGCGTGCACGGATAGGATTGTTTACAAATTCAAGAATGAATTACTATGCTTGTTTATGAATTCCAGAAGTATCAGATATACTCCTGCTGGCAGTGGTTTTGAGATCAGGTGGAGGAAAGCAGTATGTTGCTATAGACTTAGCAAATTAAAAAAAATAAAAATAAAATAAAAAATTGATCATTATGAACAGTTTTAATCATAGTAATATAGACTGGAATGAAAAAAATGGTATCTGGAATTAAAGAGAGTGTCTTTCGCAAGCATTTGAAGAATAGTATATATTTTAGGCAGTGTATAAGAGGTGCAAAGGGGAAAATTGAGAGTCCTGGATATGATTGTCTCATTAGAGGATATAATTGTAAATCAGGTGTAATCTTCCTTCCAGTTGGCAAGAGTGACCATGAAGTGATCACTTGGTTGGTGGCCAACCATACACATGAGAAAGGTATATATGTGTGGAACTACAAGACCAGTGATTATGGAAAGCTCAGAAAACATCTTGGAGCAATGGAATGGAGGCCAATGCTGGTGGTGTTTTTTTAAGACTCATTTAATAGTAGCAATGTGTGAATGTATTCCAAAGGTTAGGAGATTAAATAAGGTAGGTGTGGCATGGATGAATGAACAGATTTAAGACAGACTATGGAGCAGGAGAAAGAAAGGTGATATGATTGAGACTTGCAGACTTCTGAAAGGGTCATACAGGAATTCAGTAGATTGAATTTTCCATTGGAGGGGGGGGGGGGGGGAAGAAAGGACGTGATGGCAAGAAGGGGACAAGGACTAGATTTTTCTCTCATTGAAGAATAAGATGACATTATAGTGGCAGCATGAGTGATAGGACAGTTAGAGCTACACTGATTTCCTGTGCTTGTGTGTGCACGTGCCACTTGAAAATTTCAATTTATATTCAGTACTGTACTCTGAGCAGAATCAAATTTAGACTGGTATTATCTGAAATGTGGTATCCAATTATAAATGCACTAAACTGAAAATGATATATTAATTATTATCATAAATCATATATTAGTTCTTAGATATTAGGTGACTTGAACCCAATTAGAGTTGACACCTATGACTGTAATACTAATAACAGTTTTTAATTTAGCACTGAATATGAAGCTGTCTGGTGTGAGGTGTAGTCAAACAAGATCAAATACATAGTAGGATGTTGTTACAAACCTAATAGATCAGTTGCTAGTGACACTTTCCAAAGAAATGCATTACCAAAGATGATGAGTAAGAAATGAGTAATCATAACGAAGGACTTTAATTATCCAAACATTAATTGGATAGCTCTGAAATCTCATGAGAAGAATGAAATAATTTATTGAGCTGTTGAGACAACTTCCTCAAGCAGCATGTGACAAAGAACTTCAGGTCAAGGAGTATTAGATCTCATTACACTGTCGGGGGTGGGGGACTTTAGTTAATGATTTAGCTACTCTGCCTCCCAGTTGGTGGAGTGATCATATAGTACTCACTTGGCAAGTGGCTAAGTTTATGAAAGTTCCATTCAGAAAAGGTTACATACTGAACTACAAAGCAGAAAATTATGGCCACTTGAGGAGTTTGGTGCCATGGTATCAGTTGTTGGATTCGAAGGATATTGACAGTGCATGAGAAGCATTTAAAATATACTTAAATGATGCAATGTCAGATTGTGTCCCATTTGAAGAATAAATAGAGAGAAATAATGTGTGCATAAGGATAATATATCAGTTATGAAAATTATAAGCAGCAGGCCAGAAGAGAGAGAACTGTTGTATGGAAAGCGAGGTCTGAGTATGAAGAGAAACTGGCTCTACAAGCTAAAGAAACCCAAAAGATTTTTTACATTAGAGATCAGGCCAGTAAATTAACAGTTGATCATATCATTGTCATTTTGGCATACTGTTTGAAATGTAATATAGCTTGTCTTTGTATATGTATGTGTATACTCCAGATGGTGACTTCAGGAAATTAAAGTAAGTATTCTAACATGGTTGTAGTCTTCATAATTTTACTGAAATGAACCAAAAGAATTCTGTCATTAAGCAGGAAGTAAAAGAAAGAATAAATATGAAAGAATAACTCTATTGAGTGCAGATGGTACGCAGGTATTGATGTAGAAGAGGTTGTTCAACTAAGGTACTAGAGCTGTTGCGCAAAGTGAATAAGAATACAACATGGATGCTAAAAGAGTGTTCAAGTGAAGTGGCTATTCCTTTGACCAGGCTATATAATTTGAGTCTCAGAACAGGGAAAACTCCATAGGAGTGGAAAGAATGCATGGTCTCCATTATCCACAGGTGCTGCAAACACTGATGTATGAACGAACTTTTCCAAAATTTTCACCACCACTTTCAGGTAGGTGTTGATAGGTGGTGAAAATTTTGGAAAAGTTCGTTAGGACTTGCATACAGAAATGGGTTGTCAGAGAACCTATACTTTGCGATGAATAGTATGGACTTACTAAAGAAAACTCATGTTTGAGTAACTTACTCGCATTCTATAATAATGTTACTGTTGAGTTAAATAGACTGGAGGGATACACTGTAATACTTCTTTACTTTACTAAGGCTTTTGACAGCCTTTGCATAAATGTGATTATAAAATATTGGCATGGATAAGAGGATGGCTGACTGACAGATATCAAAAAGTGGTATATGGGGGGGGGGGATGTGAGTCTGCAAGATTTGAGGTAATCAGTGGTGTCCTACAAGGATCAGTCCGTGGTCAATTGTTATTTAGTCTGTACATTAATGGCATTGGGAAGGATTTGACATGTAACATACAGCTCTTTGTTAATGATGCAAAGATAGGTAGGGTAATCAGGAGTGCAGCTGATATTGCAGTACTTGCAGAATAATTTGAATTAGGCTGAAATTGTGAACACATGAAAATGGTTGGCTGCTCATTGTTAGTAAATATAAACATGCTCTTTCATGTGATTAGATATCCAATGATGTATTATATTGGTGGGATTATTCTAGAAGAAACTGATCAGGCCTAGGGATCTTGGAGAGTTTTGATAGATGGGAAGCTGAAGTTCAAGGACCATATAATAAAGTTTGCAAGTACAACTCAGAGGATAATTGTCGTGTCATGTAAACATAAGGATGTTATTCTGCCTCTTTATAAGGTCTTGATAAACCTTACTTAAACTACTGCCTGCAGGTCTGGTCTCATTCTTTCCATAGTGATTCTGATACAGTGATTAGAGTCTAAAGAAGTTTGTTAAAAATTATATTAGAATTGTGGAATACTGATTATGAAGACAGATTGAGCATTTGTAGACAGCAAACACTAGCAAGTAAGAGAAATAAGGATGATGTGATTGAAACTTGCAGACGTCTGAAAGGGTCATGCAGGATTTCCGTAGATTGAATTTTCCATTTTATGGAAGGTGGGGAAAGGACATGAGGGCAAGAAGGGGACAAGGGCTAGATTTTTCTTTCATAGAGTGATATATGATTGGAATAAATTGCCATTAGATGTGGTGTGTGCAAGCAGTGTTAATGAATCCTAAATCCCAAATTCTGTTATATTCCATCTCACCATCTTATGAGATGGTGTTATTACAGTATATCATGTTGGCACATTCTGCTCTTTTGTGCATCTGCAATTTCATTCATTGGTTTATTAGGATTTCAATATTTAGTTATTTGGTCAAATTATTGACAGATTACTACTGTATATTGAAATATTCAAAGTTGCAGAATGACTAGCTTATAAATAAAATTATTTTTAATATGTGTTCTTTCTCAAAATGCACATAACTTTTAGAATATAAATGAATGAAACATTTGTAAATGTAAATATAGGCAGACTCCCGGATTATGGACGACCTGACTTATGACGTTCCGTACTCACCAACTGACTCCCAAAGCTCCCCCATAAGTATAATTAAATTAATAATTTGGGAACTAGTTTCTTCCGTGCATGTAAACAAACCTGCATGGCATAAGTGGTTCGTCGGTGCAGCATCTTTATGCTAGTGGCTAATCTCATTGTTTATATGGTCACTTTCATCTTAACATTTTTTATTCGATTTTGTGAGTCTATAAATACTCTTATGACCATGCCTCCAAAGCAAAAGCACACTGCAAGTCCAGGTGAATCTGCAGTGAAGAGAAAAGTGATTACAATGGAAACGAAAGTAGACATAATTAAGCATTCAAAGAGAGGCCAGACGCCATCATTCATTGGGAAAGCATTAGGCTTCAGTCCCTTGAATATAAGAACAATTATAAAGGATGCCATCAAAAACATTGCTGATTCTTGGGAGGAAGAAGTGAAGCAATCAACAATGAAAGGATGTGGAATAAACTGTGTCCTCAATTCTGTGATGATTTTTGTGGCTTCACAGAAGAAGACATCGTCAAAGCCAGTGGCAGTGAACTGCAATTAGACATCAATAAAAATGATGTCATTGACTTATTGGAGTCCCATTCACAAGAATTAACCAATGAAGACCTTATGGAGATAGAGAAGCAGCTGATAGAAACACAAAGAATCAGAAGATCCAGAGCCAAGAAAGTTTATGACAAAAGAATTAAGTGAAGTGTTTTGTCTCATTGAAGCAGGATTTGCTAAGCTTGAGAAGCAAGATCCTAACATTGAGTGGTTTGCAAAGGTTTACATGCAGTTAGTTAGAACATCAGCTGCTACAAGGCTATTTATGATGAAAAAAAGAAAAAGGCTATGCATACGACCCTAGATACCTTTTTCAAGAAACTGACGTCAGTGGTAAGCTCCCCTCCTCCAGCAACAGAATCTAATCCTGATTCTCCAGCACCCACTCCATCCTCTCCAGCCATCTCTTCTGTTAAATGTCAGCCTACCTTCTGTTTATGTTCTCTTTGTTTGAATTAAAAGAAAGAGCACAATAGTTTCTGTAACTTATTATTACAGAACAGGGATATTATTATTATGTTATTATACTGTATTATTATTGCCACATGTGAGCCATTATGTTGTTGTTATCATTATTATTGCCACATATGTGCTGTTCATCAGGGATCCACGTTACATACAAATCCTACCTAATGACATTCTCTGGAACATATCTTGTCCACAGCTCGGGGACTGCCTGTAATAGTGTTATTTTGTTCCAGAAAATATCAGCAACTATTTATGTACACATTTTCATAATTGAAGGTCTTGTTATATTTTTCAATGTAGATGTTATGATCTATTCTGATACTTATTATTTATTTAAAATGAATTATTTCTGGATGGGTAGGTCAAGTGCATAAAATAAACTAATATTTGATGTTTTTGTAATTTCTTCATTATCCAACTCTTAGTAATGATAAAGTTGTTTATTTATTCTATAGAAAGAATCTGATACCATAATTATTTTCTTAAGTGAATTTTTATTTCTTTGCAGTGCTGAGAGCATATCTTGATAAAAGAATTACTTTAGGAGCATTAAAAAGAGAGCTTCAGCCTTGGATTGGTATTAACATTGATTGTTTCAAGGTAGCTAAGAAAGTATTCATATCAAAAGTTTGTATATACTGATATCTACAATAGTTATTTCTTACAGACCATGAAAGATAAAGTAATCTTACATGATCAAAAAACTAAATCGGTTTCTGTTTTGATTTTTTCCCCTCCCTTCCAATTTAGGTAGAAATTGATAATTTAAACTATTTAGCTGTCGCCCATCATCAATTTCCTGATAAGTACCCCAAAGGTTGTTCAGGTTATTATGACAGCAATACATGATTAAGTTAAATTATTATTAATCTCTTATCAACAGTTTTCCTCCAAATCATTCTATTACTTGTGAACACTCCGATATTGTCATATCTAACATTTCGTGCTTCTAAGGCACATCTGACTGAATTGATCCACCTAAGATATTGATTTTCCTCTGGGTCTCATTCCTGTCATCTTGGCATCAAACACTTGTTTGTTGACCTTCTTCACCCATTCTATTTAATTGGCCCTATCACCTTGCATTAGCTCTGCTTATAAATTTTTGAATGCTAATAATGTCAAGTTCCTAATATTTACATTTTTAATATGATTTTGCCATTGATGCAATCAGTTCACTCCCCTAATTTTTCTCAGAATCCTCATATCTATGGCCAAGTCTTTGGTTAGGTGCTTTAATTTCTAACCCAACTCTCAGATCCATAACTTAAAACTGGTTTCAACACTGTCTTGTGTACTGCTAGTTTGGTGTTTTGACTAATTTCTCTCTTATTCCATATAAATTTATTCAGTTGAATACCCACCATACCAACTATGCTTATTCTGTTCTCTGTTTCCAAATTTAACCTACTATTTTCACTAATAACTGTGCCTAAATAGTTGAAATATTTTACTTGTTCTATAAGATTCAGAACAGCTAAAGTTTTCTATACTCCTGCATATTTTCATAGTTTGGGTCATTTGATTGCTGGTATTGTTACAGCTATTATTCAATTTAGTTAGAGAATCCTGGAGACTTGCACTAGGTTTCTTTAGGAGTACACCATCATCTGCATAAAGCAGAGAGCTAAGTTTGACATCTCCAATTCTAATATCAGCCTAATGCCACTTTCTTTCTTAATGTGATCCATATAGATGATGAATAAGAGTGGAGATAATGTGAATCCTTGTCTTATCCCGATTTTACATCAAACTATCTTCCTGTATTTCCTTCAGTTCTAACTGGTGATTGACAACTTAAATATAGACTATGTATTGCTCTGTATAATGTTCCATTCATCCCATATAATTGTAATGTCTTGAAAAGCTTTTCTCTGTGTACCTTGTCATAATCCTCTTCCAGATCTACAAATCTTAAATACAGAATCTTGTCATATTAATCAGTTTCTCAACTATTTGTCTTAAAATGAAAATGTGATCTTCACAACCTCTATTTGGCCTGAACCCAGTTTTTTCTTCTCCAACTTCTCTTCCACAATCTTTCTCAGCCTCCTTTCAAGTATGCTTTCATAAATCTTACCTGGAACACATAGTAGAAAAATTCCTCTGTAATACTCACATCGAACTTTATTTCCTTTTTTTTTTAACAGATGAGTACTATAAGAGTTCCACTCCAATAATTAGAATTCAGCCTTCTGAATTATGCAGTGCAGCCACTGAACTTTTATACCTCCATACTTAAGCATTTCTGGTCGAATATGATCCACTCCTACCATCCTTCCACATTTCAAATTTTTGAAAACTTTTTCTACCGCCAGTATGGATATGTACTCCTCTTTGCATTCCTCTTGAAAATTTTCTAGTGTAGTTGTTAAACAAACCAAGCAGTTCACTGCTTGGTTCGTTTAACAGTCTCTCAATGTAATTATTCCAGACATCTAGGATATTCTTATCTTCAGTTTTCTTGTCTCCTTTATCATCTTTGATTCCTTTTACAGTACTGTTTACTCCATTTCTAAGCTTCTTCAATAGTCTCATTTTGCCACCTTCCTGATATTAATTCAGTTTTCCCATCTTCCCATCACTTTTGTTTAGCTACTTTTACACATAGCTTAGCTCTCTTACATTTTTTTCTGTATTCTTTTTCAGGACTGCTTCACCGTGGCGTTTTTATTTTTCTACTCTTGCAAACAACTTCATGACATATCTTCAGTACCGTCGACAGGGTGTAGCATAGAGTCAGCCTGTCTCACAGCGCGGCTTAATAAGGACGCTCGTTCAGCCATATTGCAGTAAGCACTGTCACCACGCTAACAATTCCTGTTAGTGTAGCAAGTGCGGAAAGAAGTTTTTCCAAGATTAAACTGATTAAAAATTATTTGTGAACAGCAATGACCCAAGAAAAATTGGTTGGTCTAGCAACTATATCGATAGAGGCAAATAATTTAAATTTAGAAGAGCTTATAA
This sequence comes from Typopeltis vanoorti, assembly GCF_054136105.1. Lineage (NCBI taxonomy): Eukaryota > Metazoa > Arthropoda > Arachnida > Uropygi > Thelyphonidae > Typopeltis > Typopeltis vanoorti. The sequence continues at coordinate 21,066,460 of NC_143564.1, forward strand.
ACAGCTTTGTTGTGTGATATCTCCGTAGAGCAAAGCTTTTAATTAATATTATTATGTAATTGTTTTGCATTAATATTTCTCTTGTAATAAAAACAAAATAGCAATTACAGATTTTCTTATATTTTTGTCTTACAATCCATCAGGGGCAATATTTAATTGTTTGCCTCAGGGTGCAATCTAATCTGGCGGCGGCCCTGCATATCTCCCTAGCTGAATCAATCAATCTGTTCTTCAGAGTTTGCCTCTGAGATTCCAAAGTTTGGTTCTTGTTTTCAATTTGTTTCATTTTTTCTTCAGTAATGTTTACATAGTCATGTCTGGAATTTACCTGTAAAAACTGCTCAACTTTAATTCTTTTTTAAAACTTTCTTACATACTGTTCTTTTCAATGTGATATCCATTTTTATCTTGTTTAGTACTAAGTAATGGTCACTTCCAATTCATAATTTTAACAGAAAGCTTTCATCCATTGTGGAGTTATTATTATTGCAAAGTAAGAAAATAGCTTTCTTATTCTTGAAAGTTAGTGTTATATTCAGCATTGCATTATTCAGTGTAATGTAACCACTTAGCAGTTCCTCTAAACCAGGGGTTCCCAACCTTTTTTGTTTCCTAGAGCACATTCTAAAATACCTGTAGGGCGACGGGCACCATCCATTTTTTTAAGCAAATTTTTTGAATTCTTTTGTCAACTGAATACATACAAAGTTTACATTATAATCAAATGCTTTATTACTTAAAAATTTACATTATATAAAAATTTAAATATATATATGTAAGTTAGTGTGATCTTTGGCATTTCATTTCATTGGCCAGTGCTTCATAATTAGGAGAATACGATGATATTCCAGTTCTTAAACAATCATCAAGATGCTCATCAGTGAGTTGTGATCTATATTTTGATTTTCTGATATTCATGGTTGAAAACAATGATTCGCAAAGGTATGTGGAACCGAAAAACGATTTTATCTTGTACGCTGCTCTTTTTAAGTTTATCCACTATATTCCAAAAATTTTCATCTGTTATATGGGATTTTAGTGTAATGTCATTCTTAAGATCCAAAATTTCTAGCTCCAGTTCTTCAGCATTTACTTGAACAAGCTTTGCAATGCCTGCAGCTATTTCCATTATATTTACTTGGCAAGTAAAAGGATTGATAAAAAAAGGAGATCATTAGCTCGATGATAGTAAATTCCTGAAATCTCTTTTCAAACTGTTCTTTAAACACTTGAAGATGTTTAAACAAATGGTGACAAGTTAAATTCACTATCGCCTACCCTTATTTTCATATTTAGGAAATGAACGGGAGATCCACAATTATCTTTAATTGTTGATCTTCCAGATTGTGGACAAACTCAGTTATCTTTAAAATTAACGAAACAATATGTTTCCTCCCAGTCAGTGTTAAAATTATAAATTCATTGTCTTTCACTTGATTCACTCATTTTAGGATTAAAAATCAAAATATTTCAAAAATTTAAGTACAAAACACTGTTAAAATTATGCGCATATAACTAGCAAGAGATAATGAACAACTTTGAATGCGCATCTACTTTACAATGTATGCGTTTAATACTCGTCATGTGTCATTAACGCATGCGTCATATAGCATGCCATGAATTGTTGCGTGATGTGCACGTGATTATTTCAAACTATACGGCACATGGTTGAATACAATACGGCGGGCACACACAAATTGGTCGATGGGCGCCATGGTGCCCGCGGGCATAGAGTTGGGAACACCTGCTCTAAACTTTAAACCTCTGTATCCTGTTATCCTTCAAGTTACTTGCAGTAAATTTTCGTTACTGTAATACTCTACCTGCAGTGTCCTCAGTCCAAAATGTAACTTTACACTTGATAACTTGGAACTAACATTCATTATTTGATTACAGAGATTCTGTATCAGCTATGTCCCTTATCACTCTCCCCAAATTTGCATCAACCGCATGTAACTAAATATTATCCTATAGACTATCCCACTATCACTAACATATGAGTTAAACAACATTGGTCCCTCCTCTTATATGCAACATCATGCTATGAGCCTGTTTTGCATATGTATCCATTGAGTTCGTGTAACAGTTTAAAGTGTGGAATCCTGCTGATGCCTTGTCAAAGTCCAGAAGTCATAGTATATTCATTCTCCTTATTCAGCTCTGCTTTCATGTAAGCGCATTGCTAAAACAGTCAACTTATATGACAGCTGTGGTATCTGAATTATGCTCTTACAATAGCTATAATAGATCTAACTCAGCTGCTTGTATCTTATCATTAGCTTCCCCCCCCCCCCCCCATCTTCCTCAATATCTAGAAATCTAATGGCTCAGTTTTTTTTCTAGTGATTGAATAATTTCCTACCATTCCCATTCATTAAGCCAGGGTTTTCCAAAGCATGCTCCGCTAATCTTGTTTACAAACATTCACTTGTTTATTTTTTTTTTAAATTAAGGAATCAATGATATGATGCTACAAGTTGCATCCATCATACCATCATCATATGTTTATTTTAAAGATTGAGTTGTGAGGGCTCTGCAAAAATATTTTTCTTGCTTTAGGACTTCACTTTAGCAAGAAGTTTGGGAAACCCTGCATTAGGTTATTCTTCCATAATCTTTCTTCTTTTTACTTGCCACATAAAAAATTTAAAAAAAAATTTAGATTTTTCTCCTCGTCTTATTTGGCTTTAGTTATTTCAGGAAATAAAGGTGGTTGGTGGCCTAAAGGGATGCTACAGTTTATATATACTAATGCCAAACATATCGGGAACAAGAAGAGAGAATTGGTTAATGCAACTCCACCAAAGTTACAGGCATTAGTTAGACTTTTTAACAGCAGATGATGCTATAATTATAGGGATAGAATGTAAAGGGTTTAGTATTTTCAGGGAGAATAGAAAAGATAGGCTGGGGTGAGGAATACTCCTATGATAGCAGATAAATTGTGGCCAAAAAAAGATAGGAGACAGGTAGGTGAATGGCAGGCAATTCTTTTGAGGCAGTCTATGTGAGATTGAGGCCAGTAAGACAAAATATACAATTATTTGCTGCTATAGGCATGGGTATTCCAGAGATGATATGGAAGACATGCATCAGCAAATTAGTACGAGTGCAGGTCAAATCATTACTACAGGAGATTTCAGCTATGGAGTTATAGATTGAAAGGAGAAAAAAAAGTTCACGTGGAAGGAAAGAAATAGAATTTATATCTACTGAGAGGGGACTCCATCTCATACTGCTTGAAGCAGCATGCGATGGAGGGGACTCAGGATATGAGACTTGACTTGAGAGGTTGTAAAATGGGGATATTTTATCATGAAGGAGTGGAGTATAAGTGGAAGTACAAAGAAGGTGATTATGACAAGCTTAGGGAGAATTTTGAAGCTCAGCTATGGCATAAAAACATGTAAGAGTATATTAGCAGTGCATGGGAGATGGTTAGGGATGTCTGGAGGAAGAGGAAACAATATTAGATTGTATACCCAAGGTCGAGAGGCTTAATTAGGTAGGAGTTAGATTGATGAGTAGTATCATTAAGCATGAGCTAAAAAAAAAAGAAAATGCTGTGGAGGGCATATAAGGAAAAGGTGACTGACCAGCAAGCTCATGAGCAGAACATAGATCAGGCAAGAAAAGTGACAAGCTTTTCTTGATGAGGGAGGAAAAAATTAGATAATGAGAAGCAGGCCAAAGAAAATCCTGAAGAGTTCTTTTGTTACATGGAAAGTAAGAGGAACAGTGACATGACTATGAAAGGATAACTTTAATGAGTGCTGATAGTAGCAAGGTGACAGGAGCATAAAATAGTTGAGTTACTGAGTGATCACTTTGCAAGGTTATTGCTATGATGTGATGGGGAGTGATGTGAGAACAGAGATGGATGATTTAGTGGTTCTTAGGATATTGCAGAATCTTAATCTAAGTGCGGTCATGGGATTAGATGGCATATTGTTATATTTACGTGTATTTATATTTTATTCACTTTCTTTACTTTCAATATCCACCTTCAATTCTTTATTTTAATTCTATATCTATATTCAATATCTCGTCCTTGTGTTAATTGATTTATTTTATTCTGCATTAAACTGATTACCCTGATAATCCTATCTTAACACAAGCTATGGTGCTAAACTACGAAAGTCATCTATCTATTTGGCCAACTACTTAGAGTAACCACATGTATTGAACTCTCGGACAAAAAGCCTATTTCCTTATTGGAGCCAAATTCTTTGTAATTACTGTCTGGAGTGGTTTCCCTGTCAGATACTGGCAAATTTATTTGTTTTCCGCTGTGCCACCCAGTATCCTTAGGTTAGGAGGAATCCTTAACCAGGGAACTTCTCTCAGAAATTATACAGAGGTGATTATCCCTACACTTATCCTTCAGCACCTAATTATCTAACCAAATATACTCAATGATGTTTGCAATCATGGCCTATAAATATTCAATTATTCTCCGATTAGGTTTCGAATTTATGAGCAATGAGTTGAATTCAGGCACAGGCTAATTTCAGGTTAAAAACATAAAAACACATTTATTAAGGTCACTAAATTGTACATAGTTACATTCATTCTCACTATTAGATAAAAGTCATACACAGGTGAGGAGCTAATATAGACATTTAGAACTTAACTGTAAATCTAACAGAATCTCCTTTCACAATTTCACTCATTAGATTGTACATAATACGTTTCTCAAACTTCTAATCTTCACTATTTACCCTATTATTCTATGTTAAAAGATACAATTCATGATGTCACACGCTATCTAATCTACAATCAACGACAAAGCTACCGAGAAAGATAAACCCTGGCAGTTAATGCTAATCTCCTAAAGTTCCTTACTAGAATGTCCGTTCACATATAATACTTGACTGCAATTCACACTTATTCTCAGCATGCTTCTCTTTTAACATAAAGGAGAACAAAACAGTACTTTACCAAAGTAGTCCACATTCTGTATACAGTGCTAGGTTCTCCTTCCTTGAAAAACTGGATCTGGAACATCATAGAATTTCCTTATGCACGTGGTCATACATGGCATTCGTCTCGTCTGCCCCTTTCAGCATGGCCGGTGATCTGTCAACATTAGTCTGGTTCTGTTTCCGGTGATCCTATTCCACATCGTGGTCACAATTATGGGAACTACGTCTGCCGATATAGAACATCTATGGGCTATCCTGGATCCATCACGAGGCGAGATAGAACCGCTTGTCCGAGAAGAGCAAGTCAAAAACCAAACAGTCACGACTTGAGCAAGGGCGAAAAGTGCCATGATCATAAAGCCCTCTGCGGGGGGGGCTAACCCTTTTTATTTCGCACCTTTAGCGCCCTATTTTTCTTACAAATCTTCACCCGGCATTTACCTTCTTTACCCGCTAGTCCATCCGGGTCACCGCATTTCCTTAGGTCTGCGAATTCAAGCATGAGCCGCTTTCCAATAATTTACACCGCCACAAGCGTAATGCTCATCCAAGCACCTTGAACTTTAGATTACATACATTTCACATAGAACATTTTATGGCCATTACATTTAACTAAAACATAATTCTTCACACAGAATAATTGCCATTTTTGATTCATGCTTTGTATCATTATATAAATTATTCATTCTATATACCCCTTTCACAATCAGTTTCTATACTAAAGCTCAAGTATCTCTTAATTGTTTTCCAGTTCTTCTTGAATCCTGATTAAACCAAATTTAAAAATAAAATTTTCCATTCAAAATTCAACAGAGGTTTCTCCTTTCTCAAAAAAAAATGTTTTCTTCTTTTTGCTATCCCCTAATTCTCAGGGATGAGCCTTTTCTCCTTTGCCTTGGGTCTCAATTCAACTCTGTGTCTGGGTAAAAACACATATTCAAAGTCATCCTTAACAGTTTTGTTTATACAATTTGCATCTTTATGCCCATTTTGCTCTCTCCGAGATATGAATTTGTCACCTTTATTTTTCCTACTCTTTCCTTCGAAGTCGACATAGTTGACGCCCAGTGTCTCTTTGAAGATGGTATTCTGTTCTTCGTCTGAAATTTCAGTATCTACGGACATCTTAAATTCCTTAGAGTTGTTCTCATCTGGACATTCCTTTTTCTTCGATGAGGAGGTCTCATCTGATTTAGATTGACTGTTGGCCACATGGCCCATATTTCTCTCAGGCAATTCTACTTTATTGTCAGACTGGGACTTGTTGTTTATTTGAATGTCTCTTATACTCTAAGCCTGTGACTTCTGATTTGTCCTAAAAATTTTCCTTCTCCCAAGAAAACATACTTCCCTCCTCGAGTAGTCACATGGGAAATTGTACCTCTTTAAGAAATCATTTCCTAGAATTAACTTCAAGTGTGGGAGAGAGGTTCTTGGCAGAACCGAAAACTCGAGCCAAATACATATGTTGTAATCCGTAAATTTACCTTCAAGCTGACTTGGTAGCGTAGATGGTAGAGAAGGCTATTACTGATAATCTAATAGGTCTCCTAAAATATGAAATCCGCCCCCTCATATAGGGTTCTAATTCCTTGAAATAACTTTCTGCAATAATGGAGGTTTGGGATCCTGTGTCTGCTAATGCTTTAAAATATCTTCCACAAATCCTCCCTTCTACAGTTATTCCAAAAGGCTGCTCACGAGGTCATTTATTTCTGTTCCAGGTTTGGTTGGTACATACATGAGGTCTGGATTTCTCATGATTGTTCTTACTGAAGCACCTTTTACTGCTATAACAATTGCAGGCAAGATGCCCAATGCTATTGCAATTGAAGCATCTGGGAGGTTCCCTCTTTTCATATATTTCAGTGATTCTTTCTGAGGTTAAGGGAGACTCTGCGGTATCTCAAACAGATAATTTTGTCAATTTCTGCATTACAGTGTCTAATTTATCAAACATTGGTTGCTGTCATCTTTTTATTATTATTATTATTATTATTTCGGGCGACTCCAGGGAGTCCTTAGACTCATCGAGGAAGTCCCTAAACATCATGTCCACACAACTATACGACATTCTCATAGTATCTATCATACCTTGCCTTGAACTCGCTCACCGTCATAGCACCCACAACAGACTCTGGCAGCTCATTCCACTCATTTACCACTCTAAAAGTAAAGAACCCAGCTCTAACAACCCTGCTAACCACACTCTTGCCCAGCTTCCATAGGTGTCCCCTAGTTCTCCCACCACCAGTCCTGATCTCAAAAATATCCTCTGAATTAATACTATAGAATCTCTTTAGCAATTTGAATGTCTCAATCATATCTCCCCTTTTCTGCCTATCAACTAGTTTCTGCAACCCACAAATCTTCAAACTGTTCTCATATGGTTCATTCCATAGACCTGCTATCATCTTAGTCACTCGCCTCTGGATCCTCTCCACCTCCTCCCCATCAAGAAGGAACCGAGGTGACCAAATCTGTGCAAAAGTAATTGAGATGAAGTCTTATCAAGGCTCGGTACAGAGGTACAATAACTTGCTTATCTCTGCTCATCAAGGTATTTTTCAACAACCAAGTGAGTTGATGAGCTGATTTAGCTACTTTTGCATGTGCCCCCTAAACTTCATCTCCCTATCCACCAACACTCCCAAGTCCTTGGCCTCATCAATCTCCTGGAGTACGGTTCCACCAATGTGGTATACTGCTGCTAATCTTTTCACCACAAAATGCATAACCTTACATTTTGTCACATTAAATTGACATCCATTCTCCTTAGCCCAGAATTCCAATCTATCTAAGTCATCCTGCAAGATTTTGACATCTTCTGCATTCACTATCGCCCTACCCAACTTTGCATCATCAGTGAACAAACGAACTGTTCCACTTAGATCCTTCCCTATATCGTTAATGAACAGATTAAACAGCAGTGGTCCAAGAACAGAATCCTGCAGCACACCACTAGTCACAGGTCGTCTTTTGGACTCTACTCCTGAATAAACTACTCTTTGATATCTCTCCATCAACCACCCACCTATCCATCTCACCAACCCTATATCCATTCCCATATGTTGTAGTTTACGGATTAGAATTCTATGTGGTATCGTGTCAAACGCCTTTTCAAGGTCCAGCAGTATCGCTGTAAACCTATTACCCTTATCCAGTTCAGCTGTCACCTTGTTATAAAACTTGAACAAGTTACTGAAGCATGATCTACCCTTCACAAAGCCATGCTGTCCCCTGTTCAGTATCTCATTTTCATCAATCCATTCCTGTATTTTTCCCTTGACTACTTTCTCCAAGACCTTGACGACTCCTGATATGCTGATCGGTCGGTAATTTGCAACAGTAGTCTTGGATCCTCCTTTATGCAGTGAAACTATTTTCCCCTCTTTCCACACCTTCGGGACTAAACCAGACCCGAGACTCAGATTAAACAACATGGTCAAGGGCACTGATAATTCCTTAGCCACTTCAAGCAAGACCCGTGCCAGTATACCATTCAATCCCACAGATGTATTCACATTAAGATTCTGTAATAGACTATTCACCTCCACTTCATTCATCACAATTCCCATATAAACTAATGGTTCCATCATTTTTTCAATGTCACCTGGATGATATACTCTTGCAAAGTGCTTGCTCAGTAATTCCACTATATCGACTGATTCAGTGACCTCCTTACCATCATCATTCCTTAAAATCATTTTGCCGTGTACAGTTTTTTTTTTGCTTGCAGCATATTGAAAGAACTGTTTGGGATTCTCTTTAGCTTGCATAGCTAGTTTCCTTTCATAATCCACTTTTGCTTTTTTTACCACACTCGTTACCCTTCTGGCCTGCACTTTATACCGTTCGTGTGCCTGCAGGTCACCCCTTTCTTTAAATTACCTCCACAGTTGTTTCTTTTTTTGCAGCTGAAGCTTAATGGTGTTATTCATCCATTTAACCCCTGCTTGTTTTACTATTCGGACCCTAGGTATACAATCAGCCATAACCTCCTGTAAATGCTCCTTGACCACTTCCCATGCTCTATTGACATCCAGCCCTTGCAGTTTTACATGCCATGGCACTGATCCAAGCAATCTCCTAAGCTTGTCATACTTGCCAGCACAGTAATTCCACATATACCCTGTCTTAATCGAAAATTCCACACCTTTAGCTACCTCCCAAGTCAAGACCTCATGATCACTCTCACCAGTAGGTGGCAACATGGTCATATTCATTACAGTCAAATTCTGAGATGCTATTACCAGGTCAAGCACTCTCACACCCCTAGTATTTTCAATTACATGCTGTCTCAGATAGTTATCCCTTAATAATTGAATAAAATCCATTTCCTTCCTCACATGTGTCCTCTCCTCCTTCCAATCAATGTTACCATAGTTGAAATCCCCCATAATAATTACCCTCCTTCCACTCATTTCATCAATTTCCCTATGCATACTATCTCCACCATCTATTCCATCACCTGGTCTATAGCAGCACCTAACTGTAAATTTTGTTCTGATGACCTCAATCTCACACCAAATTGCCTCACATGAGCTCTTTTCACTATCCTGCAATACATCAATTCTCCTTGGCTGCAGTTCATCAGCTATCATCAATAACACTACTCCCCCATTTTATTCTCTCTGTCCCTCCTAAACACACTATAACCTACACATTCTATCCCACTAACTATATCATCTTCCGTCAGCTATGTTTCACTAATGCCAATAACCTGTGGCCAGGAAGAGCCAATCAAGGCCAAAAATTCTTCCTTCTTGTTTCTAATACTCCTGGCATTAGTATACATGAAATGCAGGGATCCCTTTGTCCCACCCCTATCTTGATGTGTTATTCTAAATGTCCCATTCCCATTTTTTGTCCTTAGTACTGGCTCGGGTACATTATATACATTCTTACACACTCAATTGTCTCACTGATGTCTGCATATCCACTCCCCCCCCCCCCCTTTGGTAGTTCTAGTTTCCCTGGTTCTGCACATCCATTTTCACTTTATTCGGCAACACTTTTTCCAGTCTCCGCACATCAAGTCCATTCAAATGCAGGCCATCCATCTTTTATAAGTCCTTTCGCCCATCAAACTCATTCAACACACCCACAAATTCCACACCACACTGTCTGCATAACCTGCACATAATGTCATTTGAGATTATGGCCCTCCTTCTGAACTCCTCTCTGTCATACTGCAGCAACAGACTCACCATTCTAACTCTGTCACTCTTTTCTTTCGCTACCTTTAACAATAGTTCAAGTCCTCTCTCATAAAAAATTTATCACCTTTCAATTCATTCGTACCCACCACAACTATTAATTCTTTCACCCTCTGTTTTTGCACTCTAATACTCTCACTTACATCCTTTCAATCTCCTTGTGGATTAGTTCTTTCGTCCTGAAGATATGAAGGCTCTGGGTTTCACAATCAGATTCTATAGTAAAGCTCAAGTATCTCTTAATTGTTTTCCAATTCTTGTTGAATCCTGAATAAACCAAATTTAAAAATAAAATTTTCCATTCAAGATTCAACAATATCAACCTGCATTTTACAAGAATGTGCAAGGGAACTGGCAATGCCTCTGACCAGACTTTTAAAGTCTTGCTCTGGCAGAGTCCCACTGGAGTGGAAAGAGGACAAAATAATTTCATTATATAAGGGAAACTCTAAGACTACAGCGACATATTATAAACCCATCGGTATCTCAGGAATGGTGGTGGTGATAAAAGTACTGGAAAAGTTAGTCAAAGAATGAATTGAGGAATGAGTGGATGTGATACTCTATGAAGGGTCAGTCATGCTTTAGTAGTTTACTAACTTTTTATAATAGTGGTATGTGACAGGGACTGATGTGAGAAAAGAGGTGGACGAATCGGTGGTTCTTATGATATTGCAGAATCTCAATGTAAATGTGGCTATGGGATTAGATGGGATACTTACGGATATGCAATGATTCTGCTGGATTTTGTAAAGGCATTTGTTAGAATACCACATGGAACTCTGTTATGCAAATTTGAATAACTGGGGATGGACAGATACCAAAAAACAGTATATGGAGGAGCAGAATCCAAGAGAATGTAGGTGACAAGTGTTGAACTGCAAGGTTCTTTGCTGGGCCACTGCTGTTTAATTTGTACATAAATGATATAGAAAATAATCTGAAGGGAAATATTTAGTTGTTTGCTGATGATACAAAATTGGATAGAGTAATAGTTAATTAATGCAGTGTAGAGAGCTTGCAGAATGATTTAAATAGGCTGTCAGTATGGTCAAAAGATAATGGGTGTGAGTTTAATGTGGAGAAATTTGAAGTTATGCATTTTGGAGTAAATAGATGTTCATGCTATACTCTAGGAAATAATGGATTTGGTGGTGGTATTAGATCGAGAGTTGAAGTTTGGAGGGTATACTAATAAGGTTGCCAATGTAGCTTATAAGATTATTTGGATATTGAAGAACATACCGACAAGTAGAGATAAGAAAGTTGTTATTCCTCTCTATATGATCTTGATACATCCACATCTGGATTACTGTGCTCAGGTCTTTTCACCTGGATTTCTTGGGGGATGAGGAAGTAGTGGAGAGGATCCAGAGGTAAGTGACCAAGATTGTGAGTGGGCTATAGAAGGCTCTCTGAGGATAGGTTGAGGTTTTGTGGGTTGCAGAAGTTGGCTGATAGGCAAAAAAAGTGGGATATGATAGAACCATTTAAGTTACTTAAAGGGTTATATAAGATTGATGCAGGGGGAATGTTTCAGCACTTGGCCGGGGGGTGGGGAGGGAGATAAAAACAAAAATTCATCCTTGGAAGTTGATGTGTGGTTAATAAGATTGTTGGAGCTAGATTTTCACTTGGAGAGTTGTGAATGAGTGAAATGGTTGCCAGAGTCAGTTGTGAGTGCTTTGTCTGTTAATGGTTCAAGAAGAGGTAAGATAAATATCGTGTGGATAGTTTGGGTCTCCCACATTTAGTCCTCAAAATCCACAGATTTTGAGGACTGAACAACAACAATAATATTATAGATATTACTTGTTGGTCTTATAAAGAGATGGTAACTTTCCTCACCCTACAACTTATCTTTGCACTATATAAAGTTTTATACTTTGACTCTCAGTCCACTATCACTTCTAGATCCCTGGTCTCATCATAAATTACACATATTCTCATTGTTATAATAATGTGAACCACAATCTCTTCTATCCAAAATGCCTGACTTGATACTTGACAACTAAACCTGCTTTCATTGTTATTTACCTATAGCACTACACTGTTCAAAACTTCTGGCAGGCACTTCATATTAAAATCACTCCTTGTCATCTTTCCAGTGGGGGGGGGGGAGGAACAGAATTCTCATATATGCCACTGGTCATACTCATTTTTAAACTCTCTGTTAACCCTTTCACTCTCTCTCCTTAATCAGCCTGTAATTTAATTTTTAGTCATAGCAATATGATTTAACATATTGCTTTGAGACCTAGTAATATGGAAATCCTAGAAAACTAGATTACTGTGGGAGGAATGGTGAGAATCTGTTTGTAAGAGCATCTATATTAACGATACAAATATGCCTAGTAATGGAAGTGATTATGATGAAAAGATGATTCTGTCTTCATCCAGTTTGACCTTATTTAAAATTGTATGAATGTATAAGTGAAGCATTAGATCAGAATAGGAATAAAAAAAAAGAGAGAGAGAAGGAGGTAACTTATTGTTAGGTCTGTACACAAATGCCAGAAGTATAAGTAACAAAGGGGTTGAGTTTTTGTTGCCTGGGTGAATACATTGTGACCTCAGATAATTGGCATTAGGGAGACCTGGCTCTCAGAAGCAGGCATACTTAATGGTATTGAGTGTGAATGGTACAGTCTTTTTAGGAAGACTAGGTGAGATAGAAGAGGAGGGGAGTGATAATAATATCAGATGGTTTGAGTCCAGTTTGGGTAGACAGCTATGATTGCATTATTAGTGACAATTTTCTATGTAACAGCAGTGAGTTTGAAGCTATGGTGGGATGTTGTTACAGTCTTAGTGAATCATCTACTAGTCACAATGAAATGCATTGTAAAATAAATCTAATGGATACAGAATGATTAGTCTTCATGGAATAATTTAATCATCTGAACATTGATTTGGTAGCAGTGAATTTGCGTGAAAAGAATGAAGCCAAATTTATTGAGCTGTTTTGTGACAAAAGCAACTTGAGATCAGAGAGCATTAAATCTCATTATTGTGTCAGAGTAGTTTTCAATATAAGATGTGACTGTTCTGCTTCCAATTGGTGATAGTGATCATGCTGTATTGACCTGGGAAGTGTCTGAGCGTATAGTAGATGAGTGTATTATATTGATGGTTAGATGGAACTCCATGACAGGTATTGAAAAAATACATCAGTGATCCAGTATTCAGAAGAATACAGTAATTCTTTGTGTCATCTTTGCACTATGTAAATTCGTGTTCTTTGACTCTCATTCGAATTCTAGATCCCTGGTCTCATCACAAATTTCATACAATGAATTTTTATTGTTATAATAATGTGGTCCACAATCTTTCCTGTTCAAAATGAATAAACAGGGTGAGAGGAAAATGGATGTGCAGTCCTATTAAGCAAGATATTCTTAAGAAAATGTAGAAGGAATAGCTTATGCACAAGGAAGATATTATCAGTTATGAAAATTTCAAGGTGCAGGCCAGGAGAGTTACAACTATTGTTCAAAAACCTCAGTGTAGGGCATGAAAAGAAACTTTTTATATAAGATTAAAGACAACCCAAAAGGATTTCACCATTAACTGCAAGTAAAAGAAAGAATTGTTATGAAAGAATAACTCTTATTAATGCAGATGGTATGTGGGTATTAGATGCAGAAAAGATTGTTCATCTAATGAGTGCCCATTTTGCTAAAAACTATTAACCTGGTGTCTACAACATAGAACTCATTGCTACCTCTACACTGGAGAAAGATACTCAGGTGTAAGAGGAGGAGATACTCAGAGCTGGTGCATTAAAATAATATGAATTCTACAATAGGAGGTTATGGGATATCAGCAAGGATACTGCATTAGTGTTCAGCTGAATGGGCTGTTTCTTTGACCAGACTATATAATTTGAGTCTCAGAATAGGAAAGATTCTACAGGAGCAAAAGAATGTAAGATAATGCCATTGCACAAGGTAAGAATGCTACAAAGGCTAATTTGTCTAATTATTGACCCATTAATATCTCAGCAGTGGTAGTGAAGATTTTGGAGAAGTTGGAAAAATTTGCATACAAAAATTGGTTGACAAAGAATCTGTACTTTGCAATGAACACCATGGGTTCACTAAGGGAAGGTCGTGTTGACTTAGACAAGGGGAATAGATGCACCAGGGCTTTGCTAAAGCTTTTGACATGGTTCACCATAGAAGGATGTCACATTAGTTGAGAGGAATGGGATTGGATTGTAAACTACTAGTTTGGATAAGAAGATGGCTGACTGACGGATATCAATTGGTTCATTATGTTTCTTTTTTAATGACATTGGAAAGTATTTAACAGCTGACATACAGCAATTTGCTGATACCAAGATAGATAGAGTAATCAGGAATATTGCAGACTGCAACACTTGTAGAATGATTTGAGTAAGCTGGAATTGTGAGCATGTGAAAATGGCTATCAGTTCGGTGTTAGTAAATATAAAGTTCATTCACTTTTGCGTAATTGAGATATCCAATGGCATATTATATGTTTGGGACTGTGCTAGAAGAAACTGACTATGCTAAGGATCTTGGTATTTTAGTGGGTGGGAAGTTGAAGTTCAGAAGCCATATTGCTGACATGTAAGAATAAGAAAGTCATTTTGTTCATGCAAGCTCATCTGAACATTTGAGGTGATGCAGATACAGTGGAGAGTGACAAAGATGATGTTACAACTGTGAAATGTCAATTATGGGGATAGATTGAGAATTTTGAACTACTGTGCTAGCAAACGGAGAAAGAGGGATGATATGATAAACACTTGCAAACTTCCGAAAGAGTCATACAGGATACCAGTAGATGGAGTTAGGTTTATAGATTTGCCTTTTTTGGGATTTATAGATCTTAGCAATTGTACAAGAGGTATATTTTTAGCAGAAAATTAGTCAATAATAATTATATATGAAGTTGAATAATAAGATTCTGAAGAGCTTAATGGCTCTTTGCACTCAGTTAAATACAATATGTTTATGCAACTGAATTTCACAGAGGTTATCAGTACTTAAAATTTAGAAAGATAAGTTTCCCACTTGCTTTGTAACATTGTGTAGATTTTAAGTTAGTGCTTTGTCACATACTTTGGAGAATGATGAAGCATGCTATTGTTGTTAAAAGCAGTGTTTTTATTACAACTTTTAACATATGAATTGATAAATATTGCTAAACTATCCATTGCTGATTTGTGTTGCCAAACTGTTATAGAATATACCTTTTGAATATACCTAGAATATAGAATATAACATAGAATAATTTAACTTTATTATATTTGACTGTAAATTATGTTCATGTTTAATCTGAACAATCTTTGCTTACTAAGTATCTTTGTGACTAGGACAATGCTCTGTTGTTGACTTCATATCACTTGTCTAAGTATCCTCATAATGCATAGCACACACCCTTTTGGATAAGGGTGTGTGCTATGCATTATGAGGATACTCATAATGCATAGCACAATCAAAATTGTGCTATGCATTATGAGTCAAATTAAAATCCTCTCTAAGATTGCTTAATGCTGTCTACAAGAAGGCCACATGGTTAATTGATTATCCCTCTCTCACAGATCCACTGGAGTCTCTTATAGATATTCAATTCCACCTCAGGCTTATTCTACAAATACTTTCATGGACAGTGCCTTGCTGAAATGACCGCTGTCATTTTTCCACTTTCCTTCAAAACAGTAAGAAGACCAGTCTTTTGGTCAACACCCGTGTGTAGTCAATATAAACACCTGAAAGGGAGCATGCTGTGCATTATGGGATACTGAGACAATTGATGTGAAGTCAACAGTCTCTATATACAAATAGCATAGTCATGAAAATAGTTCACATGCAAACATTGTTTGTTTACACTTGATTAAGGATTAAATAAAAATATAATTTATTGTCAAGTATAATTTACTAAGTGAAAAAATCTTTCTATAGAATATTATTGAGGTTTCAATTACATCTGTATTGGTGTGCATTAGTATTTCTGTTTTTTTTCTTCTTCAATAAAAAAAATGTATGCATTGTACTCCTCTACATCCTTTCATAGCATTATGAGGTATGGTATTGACTGACCTCTCTTCTGACAATATAGCAGCATTCCTGAAATTGCATACATTATCAGAAAATAATAATGAAATGTGAACTCTAGTTTCATTCCAAGTATGTGTGATTTTCTGATTTGATCAAATAGTCTGTTAAAATTTTGAGAAATCATAATAGTTATTGTATGGTAAATTTTTGTAGTACCAGAAAACATCATGATAAAGATTGAACAGTCGCAGGCACAATTTACAATGTATTATTCTTCATTGCAAATATACTATTTTAAGTATACTGTATATATATAAATAAGTGAGTGTTTCTTCTTATAGAACTTGGCTAGCAGTATGATCCATTTCTCTAATTTTATGTTGATGTGTGTGGGGAGGGGGGGGATATAGGCAATGTTTAAAATTTTGGTTTAATGTAATTCAGAAATGTAGTATATCAAATAATACAGATACCACTGTGTTCTTTCAGATATGTAGAATATATTCTAACAATCAAGAATTTGAGTGTACACGACTGAATGAGAATTTGATGTCGTATGATGAAGATACCAGGGTAAGTACAAAGTTTTGTAAATGAAATTTTTGCAGTAAAAAAAGACTGATTACCTGACATTTGTCCTGTGTGTTATATATATATATATATATATATATATTTATCAGGTAAAATTCAGCCTTATAACTAAAGCACTGGATCACAGATATTTCAAGTTGAATGCATTATAAACATCTCTTTTGAATATTAGAAATGCTGTCTAGGTCTCTTACCAGGCATCAGCTTTTATTAACTTTATTTTAATACCACCTGCTAGAAGATTCTTCCCTTACTGGATCCTTCAGTGAAACTATAGGCATCATTTCTCTTAAGATTGTTTCACTTGTCGACTTGTTACTGTTGTTTATTCTGATTTTCTGATGAAAACATTAGGAGTCAAACATCACTTAATTAGAAATCAAGAGAATATATATTCCTTACATCAGAGGCTTCCTAGAGTAGATCTCTAGTAATCCAAAAAAAAAGATTTGTAGATGGCCCACAAACAAATGAGCAAGATCTATTTTATCCTTCTTTCCATTAAAGATAAAATTCCCTTCTTGGAAAACACCCAGAATTTTTTCAGATACCTTGTTCCTCCATGAAATGAGATAGTGTTATACAAAAAAGTAGATTATTAATTTTTTCGAAGTCACCATTTCCAAACATTAGAGATATTTAAACCATCATTGCAGTTCAAATCAGATTGGTTAGAGAGAGTCTCCAAGTATGAAGTCTCTCAAATTTCTAAGAGTTCATATGCAGAATTTTTGTTTTATTTCAAAGAATCTTGTGGCTGGTAGATTCCATGTTCCACAAGAATACTTTTCTCAGGATATTGAAAACTCTATCAACCACAGTATTCTTTGAAACAAAACAAAAATTCTACCAATTTGAGAGATAAGGCATTCTATGAAACTCTTTATAATCAACCTAATTTGAACTGCAATATGGTTTAACTATTTCAAATATTTTTGAATTAGTGACTTTAAACTGCTATTTTTTTTTTTTTTTGTCATTATATAAATATAGACATATGCCTATGTACCACATTGGTTATTGGCTGTGTTTAAATTTTTGTTAGTTCTAATAGATTATACTGCTGGCATCAGAACAGTAAAAGGAGTGCATTTTGTAATATTTGATTTCAGTTCCATTCTTGCTTTATGTAATAGTTGTGGTCCATTTGTGATGTATTAACAGTTACATTATTTAATAAATAAATAAATGTTAATTATCTTGTGAGTCACTTAACCACCTTACTGGCCATTATGGATAAAATACGCATCCTCATACGCTTCGTATCCATCATATATTTCAATGTAATATCAATGGTATTACAATTTTAATATGCACTTTGCATCCATGAAAACTTGGACATATATATACGTCCTGGCCGGTAGCATGGTTAAGGGTCAAAGCTACATAACTTTGAGGAAACATCTCAATAGCCACTAAGAATGCAGGTACATTATGATGGTATAACACAGTCAGATATCATGCTAGTTGGGGCATCATCTTTCAAAGTTCCCCACTGTTTTCATCAGGGACTGAACAAACAGTGGAAAGTCAATCAGTGGAACAACCTTAAGAGAATGGAAAAAAAAAGTACTATTTGCATTAGAAGTGCTGATGGAAAAGAAAAGAAGTGGAACCATCAGAAAAATTATAGAAATATGAAATCAGCTGCTGCCACAATGAAAAGACTAAAACAAATGATATTCTTCTAAATAATAATCATGATATTATTTATTCGGGCAACAGTTACCAGAGAAAGGAAGGAGTAGCTGTAGTATTTGGCTAAAATTGAAGATAAACTTTTGATAATATTTAATTTCCACTCAGTTTTATCTCCTTGGGTTTTACTTTTGCATCTAGCCTACCCTGACACAAACATATTACATCATTAACCTCCTAGTGGTGTCCTGCTTTGTTCAAAACACTACTTCTTGCCTGTATAACTCCTAGTACTTTATAAATCCTAACTCCACCTAACTTTAGAATACTGTTCTCACATTGTGATGGTGCATCAAAAACCTCTCCACAAATCTCAGTCCTATCGAGAAAATGACATTGATGGAAGATTTCTCCTGCTACTCTTTTACAGCTCCCTGAAAAAAACAAAACAAAACAAAAAAAAAAAAAAAACTAGTTCAAATTAACTTTTTGAAATTAGTAGAGAGCCTGTCTTCAGACTTATTTATTAGTGATAAATTAGTACAAGGCTACCGATGATTTTTAATGAGCTTGAAACTTTTTAAGACATTTTATTGAGAGTATGGTAAGCAAGTGCCATCATCATATCCTAAACTGCAACAAATGTTACAATTAGCACTAATGATGCAGCAAGGTAATGGTTTCATATCACTTACCTTAGTATCCCATAATGCAAATTACATATCCTTGCAGACATGTATAATGCTATGCATTATGGGAAAGGTAGTGACCCTTCCCATGGTAAACATTAGTTGAGGAGACATCAGAACTGATCATTATGTCAGTGGGCTGAGATTTTTTTGTGTGAAGGAGTGTTGTCAGTATATTGCAAAAGCATTTTAACTAAATGTTTGGTTAATTTGTATGGTTGGTGAATCAGTGCCACAAATAATGATCATGATGGCACATTTTATTTGTGGATTTTTGGTAGCCCATATATCCAGGTGTCTAGAGTTATAGTTTCAGTTTATTGGTGAACATCTACATGCCAAGAGGCAATCTTATGTAATCTTTTCGGTTTAAAACTACAATGGCATTCCCTTATCTGCTTTGGTAATTACTATTCTGTTGTTGTTGTTTTATTTCCTGTAGAACTTCATATTCTCTTCTGGAGAGGTTGCTTTTGCATGAGTAAATACACAGGCTACATCCAGTCTGACGGTGGTTGCCAATATGGGTGGGAAGGCTGAGATTACCTCATTCTACTTGGATTATAATTTCTTTTGCAAGAATTTTTTTAGGTGTGAGTGCATAGTTGTGGCCTCGAGCGAGAGTGCACTAATTGCTCTTGGCTTCAGGGTGAAGGAATGAGAGGTTTACAAGGATTTTTTTTTTTGAAATCTAAATTTTTTCATAGACTGTTCTTGATGTGCCGACATTTTACTTTTTGTCTGATGATGCATTCAAGATGTCGGGAAGGATCATCCAAAGGTCAGCATTCAGTGTAGCTGCAAGCTCCTTTATGAAGACATGAATAGCTTTGCTTGTGTCAATTCCAATCTATTCCTGTAAAAGAGTGAAGCTGGTGCACCTGTATATGCATAGAGCCGTTGCTGGAATAAACTATTGTTTCCTTGTGTTGAATTGTTTCTTGACTATTATTTATAAGACTATTACACTTTTTTTTATATAATGTTCATCAAGTAGCTTTATTTTATTGTCCTACATGTTTCGCCAATTTTTTTCTATCGGCATCTTCAGGAAATACAAACTAGTAAGCTATATGAAGGTAACAGACTAGGTTATAACTGATGGTTCTAATTCATACAAAAAAATAGTATTGAGCGAGGCAATGCGCATGTCTCGGAAACGCGATTTATTCGTTATGGCTCATGATGTAATTGTCATGAAAGTTCATTTCTTTGATGTTTAATGATCTGATTAAAGCTTTAATGATCTGATTGCTATTCATAACTATTATTTTTCAGTAAATCACAACATATGATGAATATTAATTATAATAACTTTAATTAATACTTCCAATATTTTGACAAAGTCAAATTGCTATTATCAGATATGATATGTGCATGCAGGCACTAATACTAGGTAAATGAGGAAGAAAGGCCACCAAAGTTGGGCTGCCTAGATTCCTATATCGTGTCCCTTTAATAGGCTAAAATAGATGGTCTTGGCCATTCAGCTGAAGATCTGAGGATGAGTGCTTCCTAAATTTGTGGCAATTTCATCCACCCAAATTTGTTGAAGATTCCAGATATTTCACCTGGAAGAATAAACAATACACAAGTGGATGAAGCTATCATGGACAGTCCAATTTTTTTTCGTGTTCTGGCAAACTATTTTTTGGAGCATTTAGAAGCAATAAAATTCAAGCTTTGGTACTTCAAATACCATCCTTGGGGACTTGGCACATTGACAGCATTTTTACTCTTTGTGAACATACTGATCAAGAAGTATTTCCACTAAAAAAAAAAATCATCATCTTCGGATTAAATTTACCCTTGAATAGGAATCACATTTATTCATTTGGATGTGGTTGAAGTTATTATCCTTTGTCTCCTTTCAACAGATGCTTATGAATTGCATATATTGTGGCCATATCCTAGAGATTCTTAGTCTATCTTTCTTGTTGAGATTGAGTCTGTGAATTAACATCTCACTAACCTCTTTGAATTTTTGTTCTTACCAGGCCTTTGTATGATGTAAAGAATATGTACCTTTCCAATTAGTTCTGGTATATTTCAAACTTGCTCAAAAATCAAACCTTAACAACTTGCTCTAAAAATGAATTTCTAGTAATTGGTGAAATGTTTGTAAAGAATAGCTTTATAAAATAGAAAGAATAGAAAACAATCAAGACTTCTTTACCATGAGTACACCCAAAAAATAATAATAAATAAAATATATTATAATAAAATAAAAATAAAGCCTTAGCCATTCCTTACATTAAAGGAATATCAGAAAAAAAGTTGGAATACCACACAAATATGTTAATGCTACATCTGTACCACCCACAAAATGAAAAAGCTTGCGCATCTCTTCTGAAGTTCCCTCCCCCATTTCCCATCTGCATATATGCCTGGATGGGAAAGGCATACCTGTGTAACTCATCCTGTATAGGTGAAACAGGATGCACAATCCAAGTCAAAAAAGAAGAAATCAAATGACACATCAAATTCAGTAATTATGGAAAATTGATTTTTCTAATTATGCACTTGAAACATTCCAGAGAACTGATCAGAAAGGCACCCATTCTTGGAATGGACAAAAATCCAGAGAAGCCTATAATTCATCACCCTGATGTCAATAAGAAGGATGATTTAAGAATACTGAGGACATGAATAGCCCATTTTTTTATTCCCTTGGCATATGTTGAATAAACCCAAAAAATAATAAAAAAAAAACAAATCAAATATATTATATATTATAATAAAATAAAATAAAAATAAAGCCTTAGCCATTCCTTACATTAAAGGAATATCAGAAAAAAAGTTGGAATACCACACAAATATCTTAATGCTACATCTATACTGCCCACAAAATGAAAAACCTTTTGCATCAGGATAAAATCCTTTGTTATATCCTTAATATCCTCAATCAAATCACAAATAAAGCAACAGGATGAAGAATACCAATAATCTCCTAAGCTAAGCAAACACATCAGGATAATATCCTTTGTTATATCCTTAATATCCTCAATCAAGTCACAAATAAAGCAACAGGATGAAAAATAGCAATAATCTCCTAAGCTAGTAAACACAAAATATTATAACACGAAACCTATATGTTGGATACAGAACCATCAAGAATAGGCCAGTATTCTTTAAGCAAGATTACAGGGCTCAAAAATAACAGGATTCCAGAGAATTAAACTCTAGCCTATAGCTAGTGATGTAGTTCTACTTAAATGCATTTGTGTGTGTGCTTAGTTTTAATTTTATATCTCCCTCACTAGAGGTCAGGCTAAGGTCAACATTTAACCAAAATAGTAATAATTCTGTATTGTTATCCATGTGTTAAGACTTAAGTGCTGAGAGGACATCATGTTGGAAGTTGAATGGAGTATTTATAGTACTAAGAAAGCATCAAAAATTAATTTTACAAACAAATAGAGAGAACTACTATGGGTTCTCCCTTCTCATCCCCTACTTGCCAATTTTTACATGGAAAACTTTGAAAAATGAGCCCCCCCCCTCCTCCCTCGAACCCTCTATCTGGCTAAGATATGTAAATGGTGTGTTTGCTATTTGGTCTCATGGCCTAGCACATTAGACTCCTTTCTCTTTCACCTCAATAGTCTACATTCAAGAATCCAGTTTACGATAGAAGAGGAAATTAACAATAGTTAACCCTGCCTTACTTAGTGACATGCCTTTTGAATGATGTAACCTCTCCATACTGAAAACCCACTCACACAGGCAAATACATTCACAAACTTTTTCGCTCCTCCCAACAATATGATGTATCATTAAAGCTAACCAAATAGAGCCTACAATCTTTGTGGAGCCTTTTTTTCACAGAACTCAACCATACACATAACACCTTCCTATCCAATGGCTATAGTTCTTACAGGATTAAAAAAAAAAAACATAATCAATTCTCCCCTCCTCCAATCCTCAGCCATCCCTTCAGAAGATTTTCAAAACTGTCATCACCATCCCCTATGTCCATGGTACATCAGAAAATATAACCAGGTCTTTTAAAAAGTACATAACTTTTAAGCCCGACTGGAAACTTGCTACCATTATATCTGTTCTACCAAAGATCAGCTCCCTCCTCTCTTAGTCCTTGGAATATATAAAGTACCCTGTTCTTGCAAGTTGGTTTACTTCAGGCAGATAAGTAGATCAGCCACCATCATTTAGATTAACACAAAACTTTGCATCTGCAATCATAACTATGATCAATCTAGTCTTGTGGACCATGGTATTGGATACCACTCATATGATCTTCTGGAAGAAAACCACCATACTCTATCACAAATTTAAAATTTACATTTTTGAAAAATTTAAATTTAATAAAGAAAGACTATTTTCAGAATCTGCAGCAGCACTCAGAAATCAACAAAATTTAAACAATATGGGTGCATAAAACTTCCCAAAATTTGGAAAACATTTATCATCAGAGATCCCAATTTATATTCTAAGCCACCTACAAATGCCCATAGAAGATGCATCACCTAGATAGGACTTTAGAGTCGTCATACCATGTGTTTCATTGAGTATTGTGTTGCCATTGTGTGTGTGCATGTGTATGTTGCAAGTGTTATTTGTACTCTCTAAAGATGTCTCAGTGACTGACATGAAATATTAAAAGCATTAAAATTAGTTTAATCCTTAGTGCCATCAGTAATCCATTAAAAAGTTGAGATTTCTTAAAAGGAATTATGGATGCTAATTGCAGATATAAAAACTCAAATTTATATGTGGTGTGTGTGTGTGTGTAATTGATCTTTCCCCCTATTTACAAACTGTTTATTGTCATACAGTTGACAGTCAAATTAGGACGAGCACTTCGTAAAGGAGAATATAGAGTCAAAGTATACCAGCTGCTATTGAATGATCCTGAGGTAAGCTAACTTTTTTCCTTAGACTTTTCTCAACTGCTTTAGATTTTCTGTAACATCTTATCCCAGATTTTCAGTGTTAGTAGAGTAATTTGCATACCTTTCAATCTCCTTAGGTTGAAGAATGTTTACTGTAAATAACCATGAAAACAGGATTACTTCTGTTTATTTATTTACTTTGACTAGTTTTACATCCACTATGGAACACATCTTCTGGAGAAGAAATATACTGCAGGCATTATAAATCAGAGTAAAGTAATACTATTTAAACAAAAGAGGTGGTTGCATCAGGACATAACAGTTATTTGGATGTATTCTATTTCATTTGTATCAGATATGAATATGATGAAATGCATCACAGTTTGCTCTGATTTGTTATATTTGCTATATATTTATTTTTCTGAAGAAGCATGCCATAAGGAACTTGAAACAGTGGAGTAATAAAGAAAAATTTTCCTGTTTTTGTGTGGTTATGTCCAGAATATCTCTTTTAACATGAATGAAACCACAGAAGTTTATGGACAATTCAAACTATTTCTCAAAATAAGGGATAGAATAGTTGGTTAGAATCAATAAATGCTAAGATGGGAAAGTGTTAATTCATGTTTCTACTCTTTTTCTGGAAAGTACACTTTCCAGATTTGGAAAGTGTAATATAATTCACAAATTATAAATGAGATTTCAGCATAATGAAAGTTAATGAAATAAGAGGAAATGTTTTACGAAAAGTGGTGTACTGGTAATGTGATATTTATCATATCTCTCTCACCTATCCACTATACTCCATATTTTATGCTGTATATTCATTTATTTTATGCTCTGTATTCCTTCAAGCACTCCTGATATGCTACATGAGTGATGAAGTGATTTTAGAGTTACATTGATTATTGCAGAGTCTCACTGTATCTTCCATGTCCCTCCCAATTTCTGCTTACTTTAAACAACCACAAAATGCCAAGTAAAGAGAATAAGATTACATGCAAGAAAAAAGCAGACCTCCCAAAACCTTTTCCAGATTCACTTTACAATTATGATTCTAAGCTCTGATGTTTATTCCCATTTGCAAGACTGCACTTGTTTTTCCTAACGGCAACTCAACTATTACTACTTATTTTAATTTTCAAAGTTACACATTCTTTTCATCTTAAAGGTAACATTTGTGAACCATATTCTTAGAACCATGTCAGAGGGAGTCCAACTAAGAATGTTTTCTTCTTTGAACTAAATATTTCTTTTCTTTATTCTCTTAAATTTATTTTTTTGTCTCGATTCGACCAGCTATATGTGCTGTAATTGAGAGGACCTGGTCACGGAAGTTTATCGGATTAAATTATTGTGGAATAAAATGCTGCAAGCCAGCCCTGTGCATGTTCTCCCAGGTTGTTTTTTAATAAACTCTGGGAGGATGCCCAAAGTATGTCAAATTACATTCACAAGGAATCTGGTAAAGAACCAGCTAACAATAGAGGTGATAGTTTGTCTTTTGTAGATGGTTGCAGATGAGAAATTTTGTTGATAGGAAAATATGTGGGAATAAGGTGTATTTCTTCAAAATTCTACCAACCAATCAGTTTAAAGATATCAGAAATATACAGGATTGGAACCCTGTAGTCTGTTGAAGAATCCTTTGGTGTTGGAACATAGGATTCAGTTATCTGCTGGATTTAATGAGGGTTGTAACCATTTAATTACATTAAAGTTTTGATAACGAGAAGTTCTTGTTGTAGGCTTGAGGGAGAGGAGCATACATATTGTGCTCTATTAATTACTTGATAACACCAATTTTTTGAGAGGTGTGATGAGTAGATGTTTGATGAATGTATCTGCCAGTAAAGGTAGGTTTTTGATAAACACCGGCTGACAGGTACTGGCTGATAAGTACTGGAGGCTGTGCGAGTAAAAAGGCTGTCCAAGAATGGCAAACTACTAGCATTTTCTTGTTACTCGGTAAATTGAAAATGCGTGAATGTGAAAGTTATTGATCTGACATAGGAAAGTGGTAAGTTCATTTTCAGAATGAGGCCAATCAGCAAAAACATCATCGACATAACGAAACGAAAGAGAGGGTTGGGGATGAATGGATGAGACAAGAGTATCTTCCAGATGGTTCAAAAAATAGTTTGCCAAAGGTGGAAACAGAGGGCTACCCATGGCAGTACCTTCAACCTGTCTGTAGATCTTGCTTTTCCAGCTGACATATCCTGATTGCATAACATGTTCAAAGATCTTCACATCGGGAGGGAAATCATCATATAGTAAACTAAATGTGTCAGCTAATGGAATGTTGGTGAAAAGGGAAACAATGTCAGTGCTGACTAGCAAATCCAACTGTTGTATTTGAATATTCTTGATTTTTTCATGGAACGTTAAAGAAATTTATCAATTCTATAAGCGGGAGGGTCAGCACAATTCATAGTGGGTCTTACTGGATAACCTTCTTTATGAATTTTTGGGAGACCATATAAATGATGAGTCATTCCAAAATGAGTGCATAATTTATCCGAAGTATTTGATCCCAACTAACAACTTCATCAAGAAGCTTATTTAATTGTTTAATTTTGTGTTTTTGTAGGGTTATAACTTATTTCTTGATAAGTGGAAGTATCCTGTAAACAGCAGTCTATCTTACCCTCATAGTTGAAATTATCTATAACCATTACAGCTTTTCCTTTATCCGAAGAAGATAGACTTTTCATTGATGAGAGGAAGGTAGACTGCATTTTATAGGATATCTCCACCATAGTTATACCACAGGTACCTTTAAAGATTAGGTGAAAATTCTTGTTGGAGTAATTTGATGGTATCTGACAGTCTTATCTCAAGTATCATGAGCCTGAACAATCAGGACTTGCTGAACATTCCTTCTCTACTGAAGACAGAGTTTTCTGGAATATGACTAGAATCCTTCATGAGAGCAGATTCTTATGGAAAATCTTTATAAGGAAACTTTTGAAAAGTCACTCCACTGCCCAAACCTAAGTAGATCTGATGGTCTACATTTTCTCCTTTATGGGATATAGTACTTTTTCAATCTACTAATCTTACTTGATTTGTTTTAACTCGTTGACACTGAACCATCAGTTCACCGTCAATAATCTCCACAGCTGATACTGTACATGTATGATGCCAACACTGTCTGCAGGAACTCCTTTCAGCGTATGTAGGTTGATTTTGCTTTGGGCAGGTGCATTTTCACACAGTCTATTCCTGAATAAAAACAAATCCATAAAAAGAATGATGTAATTATTAAGAAGAATGAATGATTAAAAGAGTATTATTATGTCTCCAATTATCAGTTTACTTCAAATGAAACTGAACAATATGTTTTCAAGAGGACTATTTGCCATTGTTTCCATATGTGTTTCCTATATGTTGACTTTCTCCACAATAGAAATGAAACATTAGTTTGCGTTTTCAATAACAGAAGGCTAATAAATTGCACTTTCTTCCAATTACTTCCTAGAATAGCTAATTTATGCACTATTTAAAGCTACATAACTTAAATATTCCAGTTTCTGAAACAAATCCATTTGGTTCTTAGGGAAAACAGTTCGGATTTAGTTATCATTAAAGCTGAGAAAACTAAATCTAATAATGATTGTCATCATCATCTATATGCACTATTTAAAGCTACATAACTTAAATATTCCAGTTTCTGAAACAAATCCATTTGGTTCTTAGGGAAAACAGTTCGGATTTAGTTATCATTAAAGCTGAGAAAACTAAATCTAATAATGATTGTCATCATCATCATCATCAAATTCCTGCCATGTACCCTCAAGGGGTGTACAGGATATGACAGTACTACATGAAAAAATTACATCATTACTAACTTCCTATCTACAATTTTCCTCCAAATCAGTCTGTTACTTGTCAACACTCCAACATTATCAGATCTTAATGATATAATCACGTAATCACAAGAAAGATATTTATTTAACCAAATATTTCGGTCTGGAAATAGCAGACCATCGTCGGTGGTATTACAAGAACAGTTTAAAAAATATACAAGCTAGAATACTAACAATAGATCGTTGAAATTAGAACATGCCGCGTGATGTTATATCACTAAGTATGAAACGAAATATTTTGAAGTAGAAACATGATTGAATTTGCTATTAAAAAAAAAAAAAAAAAATTAATGAGTAATCTTGATTAGGCTTTTTTTTTTTTTTTTTTTTTTTTTTTATTTTTTTTTTTATAGCAAATTCAATCATGTTTCTACTTCAAAATATTTCGTTTCATACTTAGTGATATAACATCACGCGGCATGTTCTAATTTCAACGATCTATTGTTAGTATTCTAGCTTGTATATTTTTTAAACTGTTCTTGTAATACCACCGACGATGGTCTGCTATTTCCAGACCGAAATATTTGGTTAAATAAATATCTTTCTTGTGATTACGTGATTATATCATTCAGTCTTATGTCGCAAGTATCCTTAAAACAACAAATTATCAGATCTTATATTTCTATCGTCTAAGGCACTTTGTACCGTATCAATCCACCTATATCTTGGTCTTCCTCTGGGTCGTTTTCCTGCCAACCTGGCAGAGAACACTTGTTTTGCTAATCTTTCCTCTCCCATTCTATTTAAGTGACCATACCATCTGAGATTAGCTCTGCTAATGCATTCCTGGATGCTGACAATGTCAAGTTCTTTCCTAATATCCTCATTTTTAATATGATATTGCCATTGATGCCATCTGTTCACGCCTCTAATCTTTCTCAGGACTCTCATATCTGCGGTCTCTAGTCTTTGGTCAAGTGTTTTACTTCTGACCCAGCTCTCAGATCCATAAGTTAAAATTGGTTTGAACACAGTCTTGTATACAGCTAATTTAATGTTCCGACTAATTTCTTTCTTATTCCATATGAATTTATTCAATTGACTTCCCACGATACCAGCTTTGCTGATTCTGTTGTCTATTTCTATATTTAGTTTACCATCTTCAGTAAAAATTGTGCCTAAGTATAATAAATTTAGTTTAATCCTTTATCCAAGTGTGAGCAAACAAAGTTTGCGCCTGAAAGTATCTTCAGGACTGGGTTAAGGTGGTACACACCAGGGCAACTCGTTGCAAAGGTGGAGCAAGCTACCAACACTCCTATCTTAGTATCTCCTATAATGCAAAACACATCTCCTTGCGGATATGTCTAATGTTATGCATTAAGGGAAGGGCCAAAGTAGCTGAAATGTTTTACTTGTTCCACAGGTTCTCCATTCACAACACAGTTGACATTTTCAATGATTCTGCCTATTTTCATTGTCTTTGTCTTTTTATTGCTGACCTTCATACCATATCTATTACAACAGCTATTCAATTTAGTCAGAGAATCTTGCAGACTTGTAGCGGATTTATTTAGAAGTATAACATCATCCGCATAAAGCCAAGAGCTGACATTAACATCTCTAATTTTGATATCAGGTTTAATACCACATTCCTTCATAATGTGATCCATATAGATAATGAATAACAGAGGGGATAATGTACATCCTTGTCTCACACCAGATTTAACATTAAACCATCTTCCTGTACTTCCTTCAATTCTAACTGCTGACTCACAACTCAAATAAAGACTAAGTATTGCTTGATATAATGCCCCATTGACACTATATAATTGCAGCGTATTGAATAGCTTCTCTCTTGGCACCTTGTCATATGCCTTTTCCAAATCGACAAAACTTAAATACAGATCTTTGTTATATTTATTCCCATGCTTTCTCGACTATTTGTCGTAAAGTGAATATCCGATCCTGACAGCCTCTATTTGGCCTGAATCCAGCTTGTTCTTCACCAAGCTTTTCTTCCACAATTCTTCTCAACCGTTTCTCAAGTATACTTGCATAGATCTTGCCAGGAACACTCAGTAGGGAAATACCTCTGTAATTCTCACATTTAGTTTTATTTCCCTTTTTATATATGGGTACTATGAGAGCTCTACTCCAATCATCGGGAATTCGTCCCTCTGTCCAGGCTTTCTGAACTATGCAGTGCAGCCACTGTAAGACTCTTATACCACCATACATCAGCATTTCTGGTCGAATATCATCTACTCCTGCTGCCTTTCCACATTTCAAGCGTTTGATGGCTTTTTCTACTTCAAGTATGGATATGTATTCCTGACTGCATGCCTGGTCAGTGTTTTTTTATCACTGTGCTGTCATCACTGCTTGTTTCATTTAGCAGTTTTTCAAAGTAATTACTCCATACTTCAAGGATATCTTTTTCTCCTGTTTTCATTTCACCTTTATCATCTCTAATTCCTTTTACAGCACTCTTTCCTCCATTCCTAAGCTTCTTCAACAACCTCCAGAATATTTTGCCACCTTCTTGATATTTATTTTCTATATTCTTGCCAAAGTCCTCCCATGACTTTTGTTTAGCTAGTTTTACACACTGTTTAGCTTTCTTACATTTGTCTCTGTATTCTGTAAGAGTAAAAGCTGACTTATTTGCCAGGAACTTTTGATATGCTTTCTTCTTTTCCTTCACTGCCTCTTTAACTTCCTGTGTCCACCAGGGAGTTCTGATTTTTTTATCCTTGCACACAACCTCACCACATGCCTCTCTGGCAGAATCAATCAATGTTTCCTTCAGAGTTTGCCACTGAATCTCCAAGGTTTGATTCCTGTTTTCAAACTCTTTCATTTTCTTTTCAATAATATTTCTGTATTTTAGTCTACAGTTCACATCTGAGAGCTGCTCAACTTTTATTCGCTTTAAAACTTTCTTACATGTTATTCTTTTCAATATGAAATTCAATTTTATCCTGCTCAAGACTAAATAGTGATCACTTCCAATTTCAAATCCTCTGTACACTCTGGTGTCCTGCACCAGGGAGAAAACATCACTATCAACAATCACATAGTCAATGAGACTTTTCTTATTCCTAGCCTCTTCTCTCCATGTGAATTTGTGCACATTTTTATGTTGGAACATGGTGTTAGTAATAACCAGTCCATGTCCTGAGCAGAAATCCAACAGATATTTGCCATTATTATTAGCTTTGCTCTTTTCTCCAAATTTTCCCAAAATATTTTTGTATGTCTCACAATCATTTCCTACTCTACTATTTAGATTCCCAACAAGGATCAACTTTTCCTTTTTCATTGTGTCAGTTGCTTTTTCTAGAGCCTCAAAAACTTCCTCCACTTCTACCTTAGTAGAACCTTCTGTGGGACCATAGGCACAAATAAGTCTCATTGTCCAGTTCCCCATTCTCATATTTGCCCACATTACTCTACTTGAGACTGACTGCCATTCAAGAAGATTAGCCTCGTATTTTGTGTTGAATACTATGGCTACTCCTTCTTTTCCTTGATTGTCATTGCCTGAATATAACATTTTGTATTTATTGCTCAGAAAGATCTCGCCAGTTTTGGTCTTTTTTGTTTCAGTCACCCCTATTATGTCGATCTGGTACTTATCTAATTCCTCAGCTAGCTCCATTTCTTTGCCATTCAGGCTTCTTATGTTGATAGTACCGATCTTTAACTCTGGTGATGTTGAGTTGGGGTTTGTTTTCAGATTTGTTCCAGTAGCTGACTTTTCGCTGTTCGCCCTGGTTCCCTGGCGAAAACAACGGGGGCCTTGTTTAACCGGGCGACGCCCCAGCCGGCATGAAATTTTGTCATGTTGTACCATCATTTTTTATTTTGGTTTAACCAATAAGAATACAATTTGGTCGGCTAAATCCCAAATTGCCAGCCCATCCTCGTTCGTTCAGTATCAAAGTAGATACCCAACAGGGTGCACCACGAGAAGGTGAGGATTGGACATTAGGTCAGAAGCCCTGGTCGGTTCTCCGCATTCCTTTAAAGGCTATGTGGAGGTCTCCTCTCAGTTATACAGCTTTGACCCTTAAGCACCCCAATAATGATTGTAAATACTGTAAACAATATTTACAGTCATTATCAGAGATCACAATAATAGTCAACTTATCCAGTTCTGTAAGCTATTATTAGACAAAAGAACAAAATTCGTATTACTCTAGACCACCTAGGATGTGTGATACTCCAAATTGTTATACATATAAATATATGTTTATGGAGAGGAGGATTTCTGAATTATGTAGCTGACCCTGATGTTAGTAGGATTTGATAAAAGCTTCATTCCTTTAGCCAGAGTAATGAGTAGATATGTATGAATTGTATTAGAATTCTGATATCTTCTTGGGCACCTTTGCAAAAGTAAGTAGTATTATGATGTGTAATCACTTCTTTTAACTTAATTCAGTTGTCACTTTATTATAGAAAGTGAATTACTATGCAAGATCTGCCCGTCATAAAGCCATGATGTCCTCCTCTCCACAGAGTATCATGTTCCTTCCCACCATTCTGAATTCTGGTCTTAACCAGTTTTCTACCTTAACCACCACTCATAATCTACTAGTAATAGCTTCTCTTCCATAAAATTAAATAAGACTATCTATCAGTGATCATCATACTTTTGGCACTCATTATTCATCCCTGGTCCTTGATTAAAGGCAGAACTAACCTAAATCACAAGGTTAGATTATGGTCTGAGATACACATAAGCAGAAAGACTACACAGCAGTGATCTAGTGTCTGCTTAATTTTGACTGAGCTATATGAAATGCATTCTTCCTTTTCTTATGATAATTATAATATTTGATTTTTTTTTTTATCCTAGTTGAACTAAATGATTATTAAGTAAAATGAACTGCTGAATAACATGATTTTCAAATTATTATATTATGTCTTGCTTTCACCAAAAGAGATTCCATTTGTGTATGTTTAGCCATGCCGGTTCCTTATTGACTGGATTTTTTCAAAAGGAATGACAGTTTTGGAAGCAAAGAAAGAAATTCTTCCTGAAATATTGAGAAAATATAATATGGAAATTCCTTTGAATTTGTAAGTCTTTTCTATTTGTTCATTTACAGTAATTTATTTTTGTTACATATGTGTTATATGTCATCATATTATTTATATATATATATATATATATATATATATATATATATATGACTGTATGTATGCATTTTTTAAACAATTGCTCAGTAGTTTAGTTTATAGAATTCAAAGTAGGAAATATATATATATAGTTAGTTTATGACTCATATGAGAACTTGATAGTCGTTAGATTAAATGAAAATATGTTAACTTCTCTCTACCATGAAACTTATCAAACATAAACCTTGTGCAAAACATAATTTACAAACTAGTTGAGCAGAAATTTTACCACTTGAGTACAAATAATGTCTTACCACTCATATTGGAAACTATAATGGAATTATCATAGTATTTGCAAAAATCTTATTAGAAGTTTCTAGTATGCAAGCAAATTAAAATAATGATATTGGATGCCCAGTTTTCAAAAGTTCTGACTGTTCTACTCATTGAAATAAATCGATGACAGCAGTACAAAAAAAAGATCTATGTGAAAAGCTCATTAACACAACTGTTTACTGTGTCCACCAGTCATCATTACATTCCCTTCTTCCTTGCCTCATATGTTTATGGAATGACATGGTTCTAGGAAGTTTGTAACTATACTGGGTAATATTACCAATATGACGTTGTTCATGTAAAATACTTGTTCACTATGTAAGTACTTACTTCTACTTATATAGTGCACAAGTATTTTACACGAATGACAATGTCATATTGGCAATTTTACAAAGTATAATTACAAACTTCCTAGAACCATGTCATTCCATAAACATATGAGACAAAGAAGAAGGGAATGTAATGATGACTGGTGGACATAGTAAACAGTTGTGTTAATGAGCTTTCCACATTAGATCCTTTTTTGTACTATTTTTGTATGCAGCACTTTCAACATATTTTAGGTTTATTTTGCAAAATACCATTTTCATTTCATTTTGTCAATTTGTATCCAAGGTAAATCCAGACTTTGGCTGGAGAGATTTTATTGATATTCAGCATTTAGGATTGTTGCAAAAACTTTACCTTATATATACGAGGGTAGTCTGAAACGTTCTCAGCCTAACAATGAAAAAACAAATTTATAATTTCAAAATTATTTTTATTTTTCAACATAATCTCCCTTAAGACTAATACATTTATTCCAGCAATGCTCCAGTGCCATTATCCTGTCCTTGTAGTGGTTCTCAATAAGATCTGCAAAATACCCCTCTACATTTGCAATCACCTCTTGATTCGAAGAAAAACACTGTCCAGCAAGGAAGAGTTTTAGTTTTGGGAAGAGATAGAAGTCAGAGTTAGCCAAATCTGGGGAGTAGGGTGGATGTTCCAACAATTCACAGTCCCGATCCCTTAATTTTCCCATTGTCAAAAACCTTTGTGGGCAGGTGCATTGTCCAGATGAAAGATGATTCTTTTCTTCTGCAACCCGGGTCTTTTCTCACAAATTTTTTCATCTAGTCTGGTTAAAAGATCGGAATAATATTCTCCAGTTATTGTTTTACCCTTTTCAAGATAATTAATAAACAAAATGCCTTTAGCATCCCAAAACACAGATGCCATGACCTCTCCTGCTGATGGAACCGACTTCGTCTTCTTTGGCACTCAACAACCGGCTTCTGTCCACTGTTTTGACTGCTATTTGGATTCTGGCTTGTCATGGTGAATCCAAGTCTCATCCATAGTAATAAATCGATGCAAAAAATCAGTTTTATTCTTGTTAAAAAAACGTTTAATTTTCTTGACTAAAAAGCTCTGGAAAGACTTTTATTTGGATTATATTGATCAAGTGCATATAATAAACAACTAAACATCAATAATAACAGAGAAGAAAAATCGGGGTTAGCTTTTCATTTCTCAAGAGCGAACCATACCATAGAGTGGGATAGAAACACAATTCCTTACATGGAGGAGGACTTCCACTCCCAAATTTTTAAGGAGGCCACAACAGTTGCCCGCTGTATACAAAACCTTAACAGGAACCAAGGACTAATTTTGCCCGTGATCTGGAAGACCCTTGTCAGATCCTTCAACTCGCCAGAACTGAATTATAGTGCCAACTATAGAACATTCCTAAATAACAAGTGATATCATACATGCTCTATGAATGTATTGTGCATGCTCTGTTCTTTGTTTAATATAATTGGAATCGGTTGATTATAGTTTGTAACAGTTTTTTACTTTTTAGTGCCGTACATCAGTTATGTACCCTGAAGATGCCAACAGACTTAGTTGGTGAAACTAGTTGGTATAACTTAGTTGTTTATTATATGCACTTGATCAATATAATCCCAATAAAAGTCTTTCCACAGTTTTATTCTTGTTAAAGCGCTCCAAGCACTGTTCAGAGATTTTCATGCAAGTGCATTTTTGATCTGCTGTGAGCAAGTATGGCACCAATCTTGCACAAAGCTTTTTCATTTCCAATTCTTCATGCAAAATATATCCTACACATTATTTTGAAATGCCTATAGTCTCAGCAATTTCATGCACTTTGACTCGCCGGTCATCCAATAACATATCATGCTGATCAATGATTTCTGGTGTTGTTACACTTTTTGGACATCCTTAAATGTGCTGAGTTTAAACATGGCCATACCAGCTTTAAAGATGATCCATGAAGAATGTCCAAAAAAGTGTAACACCACCAGAAATCATTGATCAAGTGCACGCTATGGTATTGATATGGCCTGTGGATGACAGGCGAGTCAAAGTGCATGAAATTGCTGAGACCATAGGCATTTCAAAAGAAAGTGTAGGATATATTTTGCATGAAGAATTGGAAATGAAAAAGCTTTGTGCAAGGTGGGGGCCACGCTTGCTCACAGCAGATCAAAAATGCACTCGCATGAAAATCTCTGAACAGTGCTTGGAGCATTTTAACAAGAATAAAACTGATTTTGTGCATCAATTTATTACTATGGATGAGACTTGGATTCACCATGATACACCAGAATCCAAACAGCATTGAAAACAGTGGACAGTAGTCGGTTGTTGAGCACCAAAGAAGACAAAGTCGGTTCCATCAGCAGGAGAGGTCACGGCATCGGTGTTTTGGGATGCTAAAGGCATTTTGTTTATTAATTATCTTGAAAAGGGTAAAACAGTAACCGGGGAATATTATTCCAATCTTTTAACCAGACTAGATGAAAAAATTCGTGAGAAAAGACCCTGTTTGCAGAAGAAAATGATCATCTTTCATCCAGACAATGCACCTGCCCACAAAAGTGTTTTAACAATGGGAAAATTAAGGGATCTGGACTGCGAATTGTTGGAACATCTACCCTTATTCCTCAGATTTGGCTCTCTCTGACTTCTATCTCTTCCCAAAACTAAAACTCTTCCTTGCTGGTCAGCGTTTTTCTTCGAATCAAGAGATGATTGCAGCTGTAGAGGGGTATTTTGCAGATCTTACTAAGAACCACTACAGGGAAGATAATGACACTGGAGCATTGCTGGAATAAATGTATTAGTCTTAAGGGAGACTGTGTTGACAAATAAAAATAATTTTGATATTATAAATTCGTTTTTTCATTGTTAGGCTTAGAACTTTTCAGACCACCCTCGTATATTGTCTATTAGTTTGTAGGTTTAAACTTCCATAGATTCAGTTGCATCTTGATATAAAGATTTCTGGAGAATCCAGATTATTATTATTATTATTATTATCATCATAAATAATAATTAATTTTAGTGCTGTATAAATTATATTATATCTGATATATCTTCCATTCGTCTGAAAACTTTTTTAAGAAAAAAAATGCTTGTTACAAATTTTACTTAATTTGACAGTGTTAGCAGGTGATGAAATGTTGGGCATTATGTGATGTTTAATTATCAAAATTAGTCAGTTATTATTTGTGTATATGTTATTTTTCACAATTTCTTGCATTATGCAATATTTACTGTAAATAGATAAATGGCAGCCATTTTTTATATTAATAATATTTTGCTTTTATTTCCTCCTCCTTTATTTTGATTATTAGTTGCCGACTTAGGAAAAAGAGCTGGAAAAGTCCAGGAACTATATATATGGATAATCAACGTTTTGAAGAAGATATTATTATTTCACCTAACTGGGAAGTTTTCCTTGAAGTACTACAAGGTAAGACATTGTTTTGCTGCTGTCAAAATTCTGGATGAGCATGTCTATGGAATGAACCTTACAAGAACAGGTTGAAGATTTGTGGGTTATAGAAACTGGTTGGCAGGAGTAAAAGGGGGTGATATGATTAAGATGTACAAATTACTGAAGGGTTTTTACATGATTAATACAGAGGATTTTTTTTCAGAACAGGTTTGATGGTGGGAGAACTAGGGACCACCCTTGGAAACTGAGCAAGAGTGTAGTTAACAAGGGTGTTACAACCTTGTTTTTTGCTTGGAGAGTAAAATGCCATCATGCCAAGCACTATGTTGGATAGTGCTTGGCATGATGTTTAGAACCTCACTCAATGAGTCTAAGGACTCCATGGAGTAGCTTATAATAATAATAATAATAATAAAATTAAAGTTATTTGATAATGTGACTAGTGTGCCTATTTGGCACACTAGTTT
Source organism: Typopeltis vanoorti (assembly GCF_054136105.1). Taxonomy (NCBI): domain Eukaryota; kingdom Metazoa; phylum Arthropoda; class Arachnida; order Uropygi; family Thelyphonidae; genus Typopeltis; species Typopeltis vanoorti. Next base: position 21,103,897 of record NC_143564.1, read on the forward strand.
TTAACAAGTTCATTCCAGTACAGAACACATGTGAATACAAGCATATCAGACACACTGTTTATGCTTGTTGCTTTTGTTTGTTTTTAGTTTAGTCAGCAGCGAAAACCCAAGTTCACACATATAGGTCATGTTGAATCTTAGTAACAGCAACACTCCTTTTTATGACATTATTCCACTCACATTCACCACTCTCTAAGTGAAAAATCTAGTTCTGATACCCTTACTAAACCACACCTCTATTCAAGTTCCATGGATGACCCTTTTTACTCTCCCATCTTTTTTTATTTTTTATATCTGATCCACACATGAAAGGCCACAACACCTATAGAACACTAGTGCCATGTGTGGGCAAGAGGAATAGAAGAAAAGAGGAGGCTGTTCACCATTTTGCTTGAACAGCTGAAGGTTGTAATCTTTGGTGAAGGCAGAGTGGGGGAGGCTGTTCCGAAGGACAGCAATAGATGAAATAAAAGAGGAAGCAGTGAAGTTGGTTCAGTGAGTTTTAAGGTGGGCTGTAAAAGGGTGTTGGTTAGCAGTGGCTCTTGTTTTAATGATTTTGGAGGAGAGTGGAGGAATAATAGTGGCCAATTTAGCAAGGCACTGGCCATAAAATTATCTGTAGAAGAGGCAGTAACTGAATGTCTGTGAGGGATTGAAGTGGGTTTGTGAGAGAGGGACCATTAATTAGCCAGATTTCCTTCTTCTGGATAGAGTCGAGCAATCTTAGAAAGGATTTTGGTGCACCACCCCAAATATGGGAACAATATTCCATGGCTGCATGGATTTGGATTTTGTGTAGAGTTAGCAGCTATGAAGGTGTGAAGTGGTGTCTTGTGCAAAAAAGTACAAGTATTTTGCCAGCTGCAGAAGCTGCAGTTGAAATATGGTTGTGCCAGGAAAGATCAGAGGTGCAAGTCAGTCCAAGACAAGAAATCTGATCATGTTTGGATATATCAGTATTACTTAAGGAAATGAGACGAGATGTGAGCTCTTTCTTGCGAGAGATCAGACAGAACTTAGTTTTGGTCGCATTGAAGTTTACAAGGTTGTCCTTGCCCCATTGGGATAAAGCTAAGAGATCTGAATTCAGTAAAAATCAGTAGTAAAATTTCCTTTTACTATTTGAATTTTTCTGGTTGAATAATATCCAATGTAGCTAAGATTCTACTAACTGCTTTTTCTACCTTCATCTAGACCAGGGTTTCTCATACTTTTTCTACAATGGAACACTTCACAAATCCTGAAATGTTCACTGAACACCTTGCTTATTTTGTAATGTATTATTTAATAAGTAATTGGTAATTTAGCTTATTTTATTGATAATTAAGTATTAATTAATAATTAATTAAACATCAATTAAACCATCATTAAATTAATTTGTGCTGATTTTCATTGACATATCTCATTCTGATCACCAAAAATTTATAATATTATAAGTACTTACGAGTAAATGCAGACTTTTTCTCCTGTGTGCTGGTTTTGTAGGGTAAGTAAATATAAATAAAATAAATGAGTAAATCTAAGCATTAAGAAAAAACAATCATTTATTGTCAAATATTAATGAGTAAAAACAAAACACATAAAAATAGTAAAATGCGTATATTGCAAATTAAGTTCTTAATGACTCCGATGTTTTGAGATCTTTGAATTACAAATTCTTTTGATATCAGGCACAATATTAGAAAGTTGAATTCTCATATTTGGTTTAGCGTCGAGTCTGTTCCCTGACTTTGATTTGGTTGCAGCATAATATGAAAACCCTGCCTCGCATAAATATGTCGTTGTAAAAGAAAGTAAAACAAGAATAGCTACTTTTGACACGCTGGGGTACTTTCTGTTAAATTTGTCCAGAAATCATTTATTGTTAGTTCCTTGTATTTTTGTTTTAAATCAGAGGAGTCACTAATTAAATCAATTAGATTTTCATGGTCACTTGTGCTGAAGCCTACTGGCTTAGCTGTCACTGTAAATGGATTCAGAACCCAGGAATTCCTCACTGGATTTTGGAAAATATTGCAAAAGGGTTGATTGCAAGTCATGCAAGTGTTCTAAAATTATATTAGATACTTCTTCATTTACTTTATAATTTATTTCAGTCAAAAATTCATGCAAGGTGGGAAAACAATCAAAATTATTCTGTTTAACTGTAGAAATCCAGAATTGCAACTTCCTATCAAAAGATACAATTTTATCTCTTGTGTTACATCGTTGCTTTCTCTTCAACCAATTTTACTGATTTATATCTTCCTATTCTATTTTTCAATCGCTATTTCACTTCGTCAGATATTGGGTCTAATATACTTACATCTAGGATTGTTTCCTCTTCGGATCCTGGTAAATTTATATTATGCTGCGCCAGCCATTATCCTATAGCAGAAAAGATCCTTGCTCAGGGAGGCAATACTAGATTCTGAGGCGTTCTTACACAATATCTTACTTTAACACGGCCACATAGATTCAGACTGTAGTCGTGACCTAAATCTATAATTATATACACATTCTAATTCCTTCCCGCCAAAATTGGTTCTATTTTTATAAGTGGAAAATCAGAATTGTAGTCAGGTATGACTCAGGTTTAGGTAAATAAAACATGTTTATTGGAATATCAAAGCAAAATACACTAAAGAAATTCATATTCAATTTTTGTTTCAATGCTAAATAAGGAAGCTCAAGTTTAGAGATTAACATACTCTAAATTAAATCAAAGGTTATAAAGCATGTAAAATACAGTAACTGGAAAATGGGATAGATTGCAAATGGCATGTTAAGCTAAAATTCCCCTCTGCAAGCTCTCATTATGTTAATTCAATCACATGCAATACAAAAGACTTCTTCCAAACAATCCTTCTTATTCCAAAAGAGGTTTTTAACTATCTAATTAGAGTCTGTCCACAAAGTTCTTTAGAATAACGTTCATAATTTACATTCACAAATAATTTTCTCTCTTCTAAGGAATTCTAAACACATAATAGAGTAATTCTACTTTACCGAACTTTTCTTGACGTCTTTCAGCACCACGTGTGCGTCTGGTTACCTCTTGTTTATTGGCTGTCCTTACGCCAGCATAGTGGCTACGCTATCTTCATAATTACTGCCGATCGATCACGGACTTGATTCTCTGCATCTCAGGAAACATCTCTATTCCTCTTGATAGGACTTCTCTGTGAGGGCTCAATTCTGCTAGGGCTGTAAATCTCACCTTCAGCTCTACGTGGAATCCTACAGCATTCTCAGGAAAACTCTCTGTCCGACATCATAGCACTGACGCTTCATCCTCTTCACTCGAACCACCGGCTAACTTCCGAACCAGGAAAACAATAAGACATGAGAGGGACCGATACGGCGCTCATCCCCTTATATTCTTCGATCGAGCACCCCCTTTTTGGAGTTCCTTTTGCACACGACCTATATCTTTTCTCCCCTTGGGTTCATCCCTTGCTCTCCCCTTTGCTGTTATGCTCTTGCATTCATGGAATTCACGTCGACGTACCTTCCGCGTAAGCTACTGCCGTCGGCGTTACGTTGGACACATGTAGTTGTATACCTTCTGTGAATTGTTATTTAATATCTATCTGGTGACTCACGGTCATTCTATACAGCTTAAGTGAGGCTTAAATAATATTAACAAATTCCTCTTTTAAGACATTCTGTAATTTGACCTTAATATGACCACAATAGATTAAATACATGGTACATAAAATTAATGCAATTTTATATATATGTGAAGAAGTTTCACTTTAATTTCAGCTGATGTGCAGGTATTTCTCTTTGTCTGTGTAGTTTAGTATGTTTGATTCTGAATGAATGATTTCTTTTCAAGATTCCTTCATTCAGGATCTAACACTTGTATTAAAAATTTTAATATTCTTTCCTTGTAATGATAACTTAATTTTATTGCACTTTGCCAGATATGCAGATATGCAAGACTCATCAACCATGAAGAATTTCTTAATAATTCAATAAAATTTTGTCCTAAATTATGTGACATCAAGAAGACCATTAACTCACTATGAGTTCAAAACGCCTCAATAATGCTTTTCCTCTGGATAGCCATCTCGCTTCAGTATGTAATAAAAGTGCTTTATGTGCACTACCCGTTTCATCGTACAAAATTTTAAATAATCTGGATTGAAGTGGTCGAAATTTTACATAGTTGATCATTTTTATGGCTTCATCCAAAATAGTTTTTAAATATGTAGGAATTCTTTTTGTTACTAGTGCTTGTCTATGCAAAACACAATGACTTGCAGGATACGTGTTACAACTCCCTTCATCTTTCCTACCATTGCTTGAGCACCATCTGTACAAATATCAATACACTTCTCCCAACCGATTTCCTGTTTTGTAATATAATTATTAATACAGTTGAATATATCTTCTCTGGCAGTTTTTTCTTATAGATATTTGCACATGAGTAAATCTTCTTCAATAGTTTTATCAAATATGTAACGAACAAGCACTAGTAATACAGCGAGTCCTGCGACATCTGTAGATTCATCAATATTTGCAATGAATATTCACTGCAAAGTCTAAGTCGATGAATTAGCTCTTTTTCTATGTCATCAGAAAGATCTTTGATGTGGCATGAAACAGTATTATTTGATAATTGTATGGCATCAGTTTTTAGCAACCTGTTTCGTTCATCCAAAATAGTTTTTAAATATGTAGGAATTCTTTTTGTTACTAGTGCTTGTCTATGCAAACACAATGACTTGCAGGATACGTGTTACAACTCCCTTCGTCTTTCCTACCATTGCTTGAGCACCATCAACATGCATCTGTAGATTCATCCATTTGCAATGAATATTCACTGCAAAGTCTAAGTCGATGAATTAGCTCTTTTTCTAAGTCATCAGAAAGATCTTTGATGTGGCATGAAACAGTATTATTTGATAATTGTATGGCATCTATTTTTTTAGCAACCTGTTTCGTTTAACATGCATGATACAATGTCTTTCACGCAAGGCTTAATAAGTGTCTCACCAATTGTATGAACTTCACCATGAAGTGCAATGTGGTAACTCATGCGAAAAGACGTCTCTGTTGCATTTTCAGTTGTAGCAATTGTAGCCATTTGAAGTTTAGATTTTTCTAGCGAGTCACGTCGTCTCTTAAAAAAAATTTATATCTTTTCCTTTGTAATCAGTGTGTTTCATTTTGAAGTGTCTACGAAGTTTAGCTGGAGCCAAAGAACTGTTTACTAGTATTTTATTACATAAAACACACATTGCATCAAGAGCATGTGTATTGCCAATACGCATAAATCCATAATTTAAATAACTTTCATGATATTTCCGTTTTGGTCTGTTCTTAGATGACTCTTGTTCTTTAATATTAGCTTTTGAAGAAACCACAGTTTGCAATTCCATATCTTCTCCAATCATACGAGTAGATGTGTCAGCAGAAGTACTTGCTTTTCCTTGTGTTAAAGTTCCTGTTTTTAAACAAGAATCCATGGGTATTTTTTCAACGATATTCAAATTCCAATATTTGTCAGAGCTATAATAAAAACAAATAGAATTGTGTTGTAAAGGTAACTTTAGTATGAAAAACAATAAGATTATAAAGAAATGTCAAATAATATAAAAGTAAATGAATAATGCAAAATAGTAAAAAGAGACTGCAACACACAAAAGTAAATATGAATTGTAACAATACTTGTAAGAAAAGCACTAAACCATATCAAATAATGTAAAAGCAATTGTAATAAGAATGATTTCATAATATGTTCAGTAACAAAAATTAAACACTTCGAAATAAATCAGATATTAATTATAAAATTAGTTAAAAGAGTAAGAAGAATTATTTTTTTAAAAGCCGCCTTGCCTACTCCCTATATACAGGAATAAAAAGGCATTAGCTGATGTTTTTTTTTTTTTTTTTTTCCCAAGGGCCTGCTTCCCAAAAAGTGTCTTGTCTCTTATTCATATTAGATTTTAACTCTGTATTCCTATTACATTTTAAAAAAATCACGGCACTCCAGTTTCAGAACAAGCACTTACACATTGCAATACAAACTTGCGAAGAAAGTATTCAGTAATAATAGATTTGAGATCCAGATACAGACTACCTTGATCATCAATTTCAGTAAAAAAATTTTCTTTATACTTCCTTGCTGATTGGTCACTGACATTTGCAACGCAGATGTTATTTTGTTCAGTTTCAAGAACACGCTGCCCATTGTTGTAATCAGCTTGCAGGCAATTTTTATGATCGGTCATAAACGGCGGTATTCTCTTTTCCAATTGTTGAAAGATGTCAATGTGTGAAAATTGACAATAATTCATGAATATTTCCATGTTTAAAAATATGCTGCTTGGTCACTGACATTTGCTACGCAGATGTCATTTCCTTCAGTTTTGAGAACAGGATATGACACCAATTGTTGTAATAGGCTTGCAGGCAATTTTTATGACCCATCATAAACAGCGGCATTCCCTTTCTCGAATGTTGAAAGGTTTTGATGGATGAAAATTAACGATACAGATTATTACGTGTTCTGGGTCTGAGCTTTTCGACATATTCACAAATATTATTCTCAGAATATTTTTACTAAAATATTTATTCATGAAAAATGCTTAGAAAACTAAAATGACAAATTCCAGAACTTCTCACGGAACACCTATTCACCTTCTGCGGAACACAGTTTGAGAAACCCTGATCTAGACTAATGCCAAAAAATTTCTTCTATATCAGTCATATACAGGAATACCTCGATTATCGCGGTTACTGTTGCCACGAAAAGTACCGCAATAATCAAATCCATGATAATCAGGATAAATAACGCGTGTAAAATGGGTGATCATTGCCAAGGATTTTTCAAATCTATTAATTAAATTTTATATATGAAATAAAAAAGAAATGTGTTAAATATGTTAAGTAAAAACTGAAGGTCATTTAGAAAAACCAGATTATTCTTTAACCTTCCAAACGGCTAGGGCGTCTATAGACATCCAACTAAATCTGGATATGATTCAGCCCACCTGTTTAAAGAACCAGGATAAGAAGTGCAATTTGACCATCCTGTCCATTAGAAGGTGTGATAAACCCTCACGCTGAAGAGAACGGTTAATCGGATTATCTCGCGTTCATAGCTACCTCTCAGTTGCCTATAACAAGAAACGCACATCCTCGTTCTATGCTGGTCAACTGGATTTTAGTTGTATAGGACAGACTAAAAATAGAGAAATGATTTATATTTTTGTTTTCTCTTTTTATTGTACAATACAATTTTAATTTCTGGACAAAATAAAGGTCTTGTTTAATTTCTTCACTTAAATATTGCCTTACCTTGGAGAACCAATTTCATTTTTAATTTTTTTTGCACTAATTTTTTTCTAATCGCATTCTAGACAAAACATTATTCTTTGTTCTCGAAGAAATTAATTCACGATAATTATTTGAAATATTCTTTTAAAAAAAAGAATAGAAAACCGGCTGCCGACGTTCCAGATTATATTATTTTTATTTTTGTACAAAACCATCAAAATCGAATAATACTTCACAGATTTCCTTTAGGACACGCTGGAGCAACTTTGCTTTATAGAGAATAACATGAAATTCTTTAATCATATCACTAAAATTTTCCTTTATATTATATAGTAATCTACTGTTCTTTTTACTTTCGCTTTCTTGGTTTCCCTGTATAATTGGTCATTACAAAATAAAATTAACATTTATAGATATTTACTGCATAATTCAGATATTTTATTCTCCAATTTTTAAAGTAAGCGATACATTTGCTTATTTGTATCATTCAAAATATGTATATCAAATGTGAAATTTCATTTCCTTTCACAATACAAATGAACTTTATTTCAACTTTGATAGCACACCCCCCCCCCCTCCCGTTGCAATATTACCAGACACCTGAAAGCTGTTATGAAACATGGGTACAGTTTTTATTTCATTCATGATATTTCCATAATAATTGTTCCACATAACGTTTAATTTTTTCGACACAGAAACTAAGTTTTGATTATTATAAATTTGCAAATTATAAATAAGAAAATATACATATTATTTCCCTATTATTATAAATCAGGAAGTTATGTGACGTTGGCTAATAGGGGAAATTAATATTTAAAAACACTGTCATCCTACAAATGCAATATCAGAATATGCTTCGAATGTCTGCTAATCAATCAGAAAGATGGAAAAACAGAACAAGGAATTTCTGTCTGTAAAATATTCAGTTATTGCACGAGGTACTTTAGTGTGCTGCCTTCTGGGCATGTTCTTTTGATCTGGTTCCTAGTGGTGGAGGGGGGGGGGGGGTTTGGTAATCTCCGTTAGTCTACAACTTGTTACTGGACAGTAAGGAATATTAGAAAGACCCAATATACAATTCATTTGTGAGATGGCAAGCAACAGCAACTTGAAACAATATTTTTTTCAAGATAATTATCAAATAATTAAGAATTTTTCGATAATTAAAGTGAAACTGATCACTATAAATAAAGAAATCATTTTTGGCATAAATACTTCATCAGCCTGTAAAAGAAATGTCAGTTTTACTGTGTTAGGATATCTGAACAACAGAAAACGAAACAAGACATTCTTGCTTGAGGCAATTTAGTGCAACTTCTAGGAAACTTTCTGTCTTGTGTTTCTCTTTCCTCTAGGTAAGAGGATTATTGTCCAGCATTTCTAAGACGTATTTCAGAAATAGCAATCAGCAGAAATAGAAGTAGTAATATTTAGATTTTTTTTAAAAAAAAAAAAAAGAAAGAAACAGAAATAACACAATTGAAATTTCTTTGTGTGGGTTTTACATGTTGAAAATACAGCATAGTATTTCTAAATCTTAGAATAATTTCGGCAGACCGCTGATTTCAGATTCAAAGAAAGAGTACAGAATTAGAAGCTTCGATATACAACAATATTATTGCTTTTTTTCTTTTGTCAAAACCGTAAACTGAAATAAGAGATTTTGAATACCGTCTGAAAGTTTTCAAAGCTGTAGAAATTTAAAGTAGTTATGCAACTCAGTTCCAGGAGAGGGGGGGGGTGCAGTAAAAAATCCTAAAAATGGGCATAAATTTTTAATCATTCCATACAGGATATCCTTCCTATTATATTTTCAACATATCTACAGTGGTTAAGCACTGGATATTATAGTAATGTGCATCCTACAAAAAAAAAAAAAAAAAAAAAACTCTGTTGCAATTTTCAGCAAAAGAAGAAGGCGAAGAGTCTCTGATAAAATACTATTAGGTATAAATTTTTGATACTAAAAATAGATACAATATCGGAAACCAGGTAATGCAGTTTATAATCATTTGTTCATAAAAAAAAAAAAAAAAAAAAAAAAAATATTGTTCCTGAAATTGAAATATGACAATCCATATAAAGGTATTTTGCAAAGAAAGAAAGCAAAATGTCATATTTATTTCACTAAATGTTATTTAAAAATATAAATATTTAACAAAATATTTTAAACGTAAACAAACATTTGCAAATTCGCAAAAAAGAATCTACACTGTCAGTAAAGTGGAGGAAATTAACTATTACTAAAGTATATTCATTGCAAAGGCTGATCTATGGTCATTTCAGGATTGATTATTTATTTTGGCAGATGTGAAACTTCTATTTTTGGAAAAAGACACAAGAAATAAATTGTTCAGAAAAAAAAACAAAAAAAAAAACGATCAAATATCCTAGTACAGTGAAGAAAATTCAAAGTAACAGAGTACATGTAAAGACAAGTGACACAAAAGTCGATAGACCACAGTTAATCCACTAATGGCTCTCAATTGCCATTAAGGGATTAACAGCGGAGGAGGGTAAATACTTGATAAAAGATAGAATGCCGATGAAGTTTTGATCCATGAAAAAGTCTGGGGTAGTCTTGCTATTTCATCCACCTTGGCCAGTAGGAGGGTTAATCTTTATTTATATATATATAGGGAGTACATACAATTATTCTTTCTTGGATAAAAATTGGTGTAGAGTTGTCTGGTGGAATTTTTTTTTCGTGTAAAACTCGGTAGCAACGGATGGAGTTTTCAATTTCCTGATGAACTTTCATTGATCGCTCAAGATTAGGATCGCCATTCAAGATTTTTTTTTCTTTAAAAAATTTTCAGCAATTCTAAACATCTTGTCCATTTCTTTGAGGATAAATTCCTTCAGTGCCACATCAATTTGTTTGTCATTATCATCAATTTGAGCATCATAAGCACGTTCTCTCTTGAGGTTAATTAGGTCTTCATCATCAAGCTCCTTATCATGTGACTGAAGCAGGTCCTGAACATCACCTTTTACAATTTCTTTTAATCCTAGATTGAAGCCAAGCTTAGTTATATCATTGATAACATGGGTTACTTCATTTTCAAATATTTTAAAATCATTTGCACAATGAGGAATAATCTTTTTTTCCTACTCTGCTTTTTAAAATCATTAAATAGCAGAGTAGGAAATGATTGTCAGGCATACAAAAATATTTTGAGAAAATTTGGAGAAAAGAGCAAAGCTAATAATAATGGCAAATACCTGTTGGATTTCTGCTTAGTACATGGACTGGTTATTACTAACATAAAAATGTGCACAAATTCGCATGGAGAGAAGAGGCAAGGAATAAGAAAGTCTCATTGACTATGTTATTGTGGATAGTGATGTTTTCTCCCTGGTGCAGGACACGTGTAAAGAGGATCTGAAATGTGGGAGTGATCACCATTTAGTCTTGAGCAGGATAAAATTGAATTTCATATTAAAAAGAAGAACATGTAAGAAAGTTTTAAAGAGAATAAAAGTTGAGCAGCTCTCAGATGTGAACTGTAATACACAAACATTTTTGAAGAAAAAATGAAAGAGTTTGAGAGCAGGAACCAAACCGTGGAGATTCAGTAGCAAGCTCTGAAAAAAAACATTGATTGATTCAGTCAGAGAGGCATGTGGTGAGGTTGTGTGCAAAGATAGAAAAATCAGAACTTCATGGTGGACACAGGAAGTTAAAGAGACAGTGAAGGAAAAGAAGAAAGCTATCAAACGTTCCTGGCAAATGTCAGCTTGTGCTCTTAGAGAATACAGAGACAAATGTAAGAAAGCTAAACACTGTATAAAATTAGCTAAACAAAAGTCATGGGAAGACTTTGGTAAGAACATAGAAAATAAATATCAAGAAGGTGGCAAGATCTGGAGGTTGTTGACGAAGCTCAGAAATGGAGGAAAGAGTGTTGTAAAAGGAATTAGAGATGATAAAGGTGACATGAAAACTGCAGAAAAAGATATCCTTGAAGTATGGAGTAATTACTTTGAAAAATTGCTAAATGAAACAAGTAGTGATAGCACAGTGGTAAAAAACGCTCAACAGGCATACAGTCAGGAATATATATCCATACTTGAAGTAGAAAAAGCCATCAAAGGCTTTAAATGTGGAAAGGCAGCAGGAGTAGATGATATTCGACCATAAATGCTGAAGTATGGAGGTATAAAAAGTCTGACAGTGGCTGCACTGTATAGTTCAGAAGGCCTGAAGAGAGGGACGAATTCCCGATGATTGGAGTAGAGCTCTCATAGTACTCATGTATAAAAAGGGAAATAAAACTGAATGTGATAATTACAGAGGTATTTCCCTACTGAGTGTTCCCGGTAAGATTTATGCAAGTATACTTGAGAAACAGTATACTTGCATAAAAGTGGAAGAAAAGTGCTTGGTGAAGAACAAGCTGCATTTAGGCTAAATAGAAGGCTGTCAGGATCAGATCTTCACTATACAACAAATAGTTGAGAAATCATGGGAATATAACAAAGATCTGTATTTTAGTTTTGTAGATCTGGAAAAGGCATATGACAAGGTGCCAATAGAGAAGCTATTCAAAACGCTACAGTTATATGGTGTCAATGGGGCATTATATCAAGCAATACTTAGTCTTTATTTGAGTTGTAAGTCAGCAGTTAAAATTAAAGGAAGTACAGGAAGATGGTTTAATGTTAAATCTATTGTCAGACAAGGATGTACATTATCCCCTCTTATTCATATCAAATAATGTATATGAATAACAGAGGTATATTCATATGAATATACCTCTGTTATTCTGTAAATGTATATGAATAACTTCATAATGTGATCCATATGATCTATATGGATCACATTATGAAGGAAATTGGTATTAAAGCTGATATCAAAATTGCAGATGTCACTGTCAGCCCTTTGCTTTATGCTGATGATGTTATACTTCTAAATAAATCCGCTACAAGTCTGCAAGATTACATGACTAAATTGAATAACTGTTGTAATAGATATGGAATGAAGGTCAGCAAAACAAGACAAAGACAATGAATATAGGCAGAATCACTGAAAATGTCACCTGCATTGTGAGCGAAGAACCTGTGGAATAAGTAAAACATTTCAGCTACTTAGGCATGATTTTTAGTGAAGATTATTATTATTGCGGGCAACTCCAAGGAGTCCTTAGACTCATCGAGGGAGGCCCTAAACATCATATCAAAAACAACTATTCAGCATCCACACAGTATCTATCATACTTTGCCTCGAACTCATTCACAGTCCTGGTACCCACAACGAACTCTGGCAGCTTATTCCATTCATTCACCACTCTCCAAGTAAAAAACCTAGTTCTAACACCCTTGCTAACCACACTCTTGTCCAGTGTCCATGGATGGCCCAGTCCTCCCACCACCTGTTCTGAAAATATCCTCTGAATTAATCTTATAGAAACCCTTCAGTAATTTGAATGTCTCAATCATATCACCCCTTTTCTGTCTATCAACCAATTTCTGCAACCCACAAATCTTCAACCTGTTCTCATAAGGTTCATTCCATAGACCTGCTATCTATCATCTTGGTCACTCGCCTCTGGATCCTCTCCACCTCCTCCCCATCAAGAAGAAACCCTGGTACCCAGATCTGGGCACAGTAGTCTAGATGGGGTCTTATCAAGGCTCAATTCAGAGAAACAATAACTTGCTTGTCCCTGCTTGTCAAAGTATTCTTCAGTAACCAAGTGATTTTATGAGCTGATTAAGCCACTTTTGCAATGTGCCCCCTAAACTTCAACCCTCTATCCACCACCACTTCCAAATCCCTGGCCTGGTCAATCTCCTGAAGTACAGTTCCACCAATGTGGTATACTACTGCTGCTAATCTTTTCACCCCAAAATGCATTGCCTTACACTTTGCCACATTAAATTGACCTCCATTTTCCTTAGCCTAGTCCTCCAATCTATCCAAATCATCCTGCAAAATTTTGACATCATGTGCATTCACTATTACTCTACTCTACTTTGCATCAACAGCAAACAAATGAACAGTTCCTCTCTAGATGGTAAATTAAATATGGAAGTAGACAACAGAATCAACAAAACTGGTATAGTAGGAAGTCAATCGAATAAATTCATATGGAATAAGAGAGAAATTAGTCGGAATACTAAATTAGCTGTATACAAGACAGTGTTCAAACCAGTTTTAACTTATGGATCTGAGAGCTGGGTCAGAAGTAAAACACTTGACAAAGACTGGAGACCACAGATATGACAGTCTTGAGAAAGATTAGAGGCATGAACAGATGGCATCAATGGCAATATCAAATATAAATGAAGATATTAGAAAAGAACTTGACATTGGCAGCATCCAGGAATGCATTAGCAGAGCTAATCTCAGGTGGTAGTCACTTAAATAGAATGGGTGAGGAAAGATAGCAAAACACGTGTTGGATGGCAGACTGGGAGTTGAAGTTCTGACAGCATACTACAAATGTGAACAAAGCAGTTCATACAATTACTTGGAGACTGAAGGACTTGTTGACAAGTATGCTTAATATCCCTCTTTATAAAACTCTGATATAGCCACATTTGCACTGCTGATCTGATTGCCTGGGTTTCTTGAAGATGAGAAAGTGGTGGAGAGGATCCAGAAATGAGTGTAAAAGATGATGACATGTGTAGTGCTTCCTGTGGAGGGAAGATTTGTAGATTACAAAATTAGCTGATAGGCAGAAAAGAGGGAGAGATATGTTCAAACATAAACGTTACTTAGAGGGATTTCACAGAGGTGATGATGAAAATTTCCAATGTCAGGACAGGAGAGTGCAATGAATAATTCCTGGAATAAGTATGGTTAACAAGGGAAGCTGTGAGGATTATGTCAGTGAATGAATTCAACAAAATGTTATTGCTGATATTGAAAATACTTAGAAATGGAAGAAAGAATACTGTGAATGAATCAGAGATTAAAAAAAAAGTGATATAAAAACTGAAGATAAGGATATTCTGGATGTCCAGAATAATTATTTTGAAAAGTTATTAAATTAGAAAAGCAGCACGATAGTGATAGTTTAAAAAACATCATCAAATTCCTTTAAGGCACTTTTTACCATATCAGTCCACCTATATCTTGGTCTTCCTCTGGGGGTCGTTTTAGATGATAGAACTATAAGATCTGATAATGTTGGAGTCTTGACAAGTAACAGACTGATTTGGAGGAAAATTGTAGATAGGAAGTTAGTAATGATGTAAATTTTTCATGTAGTATTATCATATCCTGTACACCCCTTGAGGGTACGTGGCAGGAATTTGTTTAGTATAAATTATATGATGGATTTCACCCATATGGATGTTTCAGCAGTTAAAGTGCCACTCATTAACATTTGCTCAATGAATTAGTATGTTCATGTTAGCCTATGTTAGATGATATTTGATACATCCATATAGAGATGCATTAAATACAGGAAAACGTCGTGTAACGTGAATTCAATATTTGCAATAATCAGTTAGCATGATTGAGTGAAATGATACTATTCCCCCATTTAAGGGAGTGATTAATCAGTTAATGGGATGAAAGATTACATGTTGTGTTAACTGACAGAACTGGACCTGCAGGAAATTGATTACGGTAGGGATGATTGTAGACAGGCAATTGAAGTTTACTTGGATGTTTGAACACATTGACAAGTAGAGATAAGGAGGGTTATCTTCGCATTGCTGCTATATGTCCTTAAAGCTCCACTTTTTACGTTCGCATTTGAATTTCTTTCCTCCTAACTTGGATAGTGTCGGTGATAAACATTCCATAAGATATTTCTTGTATGAAAAAATACAGTGTAAGTAAATTTGTGTATGCCAGAACTTTCATAGCTCAGTCACTATTAATGTTGCCATTTTTTTTAATGACCTCCACACATAAATGATTGTAAGAACAGTGCTATGTGGGTAAGTGGTTAAAGAGAAATAATCCATTTTTTTGATATATTTATTAAAGAGTTAGCAGTTGTATGCAGTGGGTAAAATAGTAAGTTGGGAGAGAGAGATTGTTCCAATGAATGGAAGCCCTCAATTCAAATCCCATCTGAGATTTGAGGAACTTTTATAAGGATTTTTACACTGAAAAGGATTAACCCTTATATGGAGATGGCAGAATTTCCCCTTCTGGGAACTCAGGTTTTCCTTTCCACAAAACAGATAAAATGACTAAGGATATATGCTTTGTAGGCTATGTGGATAGAATTAATTCTTCTATCTTGACATTAATTGAGCTTATAGGAAGTAAGTTGCTTGGCTTGTAATATACTATTGAGCCTAACAAGCTTGGAGAAGATGAGTTGTATGCTATGGATTCATATGAATTAATTATTATTAAATATATACATGTTTACACAAGAATAATATTTAATTTGCCAAATATTTCAGTCTGAATATTACAAGCCATCTTCAGTGGCTACATAGGAATAGTTTAAAAAAAAAAAAAAAAAAAAAAAAAAAAAAAAAAGGTGGAATACAAACAATTGATCATTCACACATAGAACGAGCTGCATGATGTCATATCGCTAAGTATTAGAAGAATAAACATTTTAAAGTCATAATTAAAGATATTAATTCAGACATTCATGTAATAATCTTAAATAACATTAGACTAATATAGGAAATTTACATTAAAAAAAAAAAAATTAATGTGTTATCCTGATTAAACTTTCCCAAATTTTTGATATAGATATAGTCATTACGATTCAAGTTAGGATGTTGAAGTAAGGCCTCCACACTTTCTTTAAATAAATGTTCAAATTTGCAGCAACATCTGTGTAGGAGGAGAATCTTGGACCAAAGGATGTTGCGGCTTGTTTCTAATCCAAATTTCTCGGGTTTGTTGTGTTGAATTGATGATTAATGCTCTTGAATTCTTTTTTTCTATAGAATGTCCTGTTTATCCAAAGTAGGAAAGATTACAGTTGCAAGCAACTTGATACACACCAGGTAGAGAATTTATCTTTAGATAAGGAAAATGGGTGGATAATTTGTTGATAGGTGTATAATTGGCTGTTAAATCATATTTCTTTAGAATTCTTGAAATTGGTTCTGTAATCCCAGAAATATAAGGAATTGGAACTCAACGTATTGAATCTTTGCTGTTCTGTGTTGGATTGTAAGAATCGAAAAGATGTTGTGTACTCTATTCAGAGAAGCCATTTAGTTTCATGTGATGTTTGATAGTCGAAAGTTCTTTCTGTAATAAATGAGAAGTTGAACAATTTGTTTTGGCTCGTCGGATTAAACATTTTATGATTCCTGTTTTTTGACAAGGATGATGAGCAGATTCTTTGAGAATATAACGACCTGTGAAAGTTGGTTTTCTGTAAACTGTTGTTGTAAGAATACCTGAAGGTGAACGGATGAGAAGGACGTCTAAAAATGATAACTTGTTGTCTTTTTCAATCTCCATGGTAAACTTTATACGAGAATGTAAAGAATAAAAAATTAATTAATTTCTGAAAACTGGAGGGCAACGGGCCAGGGCATCATCAATACTGACTAAACTGCAAAGGCTCTTATTAGGATTGAAGTTGTGCACTAAATATAAGAATTGATATCTTGTGTTACAAACTGAACTACTTAATCATTATTTTATTGTTATTGTTGTATTTGTGTTGAATGTAATATGTTGAATGTAACTGAATCTCATTTTCAAGACTTGAGAAAGGTGTTTCGTATCTAAATGTGATTCCATACATTTATAAAATGTGTGGATAATGCTAAAAATATTTGTAATGTGTATGTGATATGCATTTCATTTGTATTACTCTTTGCAAGATTATTATATTAACTTACTCATCAACCAGTCTAATACTTTTTTTTTAAGATCCAGAAACAGTTACATCTGTTAACCAGTTAGCACTGTTTGTAAGGTGGTGGCATCCATCAACTTATCAGTTGGATCCTTTACAAGAGATAATTTTAGACAAGACAACTGTTGAAGAACTAAAAACAAGAGTATGTTTATTTATTTATTTATTGCATAACAAGCACCAGTCTTGTAAAATTACATTATATGAATGGTTATTAGAATATTGAAATAAGAATACTTTAAAGTACTTTAATGCAGAGGTAGTGATACTCCTATTTCATTCGAAAGATCTGAGTTCAAATTTTGCATGTGAAGAACAGTAACAGCTTTTCAGCCGAATGATCGTTAGTGGTCTCATACAGAAGGAGAAGGGATGACAAGGTTTTATCTCTTGAAAACTTGGATTTGTCCCTCTGCAAAAGCAGACAAGCTGGCCAGAGAACACATGAATTGATAAATATAGAAAACTGTAGAGATAAGATTAAATATCTAATCAGAATGGGCAAAAAAAAAAAAAAAAAAAAAAAATTACTTGATCATGAAGCAAGAAGAGTGTTGCAAAGGTGGAGAAGTTTTTGGTGTTTGTCTTTGCATTGTATTTTCATTTGTGTTGTGAGTTATAATAAATAATTATATCTGTTATATATATCAAATTAATGATTTTTTTGTTCTTGATATTTTGTCTTACTTCACCTAAGTATCATCTTCAAAGCAATTACTATTGGTCTGAATTACAGCTGACGCAACTAAGGCTATGTGAGCAGTACAGTCAGATCTCCACATTTGCAGGGATTATGTGTTGACACTTCCTGTGAGAATGTGAAATTCCACGAAAATCCATACTCTCGCCCAAATAACTTTAAATGTTTTCTACATGTGTATAGAAATTATGACTTTGAATGAGAAAGTGCATGTATTAAACCATGCACTTTCTCATTCAAAGTCATTACTTTCTTGACCCTTTAGGGTTTTGTCTATCATTAGATGCACTTCGTTTAGAATCCATGTGTATTCACATAAGCACACTGATATTTTAATCACAAGTAGTCTAATACCGACAGATGCACAACACACAACTGCTTGGATGATGCTAACCATAAGACTGAAGACATGTGATTTTGAAACAGCTAATGTGAAAACATCAATCCATGAATACAGATTCTGTGAATATGGAGATATAAATGTATGTTATGCATGTTAATTGTGTGTGTTCTATGACCAGTTTGGCTGTTTTTTTTAGGAGGGAAATCTTTGTTGTCTTGGCATAACTCTAATGCAACTTTAGTTGAAAAGGCCTTATAAAGATTCTGTACATTCTGATTCAAACTCAGATCTTTCCAAATGAAAGAATGTGTTATCCTAGGAATTGCAGTGCAGTGCAATGCAATTCCTAGGATAAGTGAAAAGCCAAAATCCTGCAATGAATATTGAATTTAAATTATTTAAGAGTTGACATCCACCAGCATCACTCTTGAAGGCCAACCTTGTTTCTGATAGCCAATTCCAGTTGATTGCAACATCAGCAATCTTTTGAAGCTGATCTAACTACAAAGATTATTAAGTTGTATATTAAACTCTCTACTCCAAGAAGAGATTGGCAATATCAGTAGTAGTTATTGAATCATCAGCATTCTGGAAATGTTTATGAATAATTACTTTTATTTACATTACATCAACATGTTAAGAGCTAGTCAAAACATTAAAAAAAATAAAAAAACTCGCATGCTGAGCTTCAAAAGTATGTCAAGTATCTTGTTGTCCAACTTTGTATATGGCTAAATAGCAAACACAAATGCTTTGTAGGAAAAAGTTTTACCTAGCTTAAATGAACAAATTTAATCATTTCATTTTTTTCCTTTTATTACTATTTCAACAAACTATTTTCAGTGTTAAATATTATTACTACTTGAAACCACAAAACATTCATGATTAAGATGATGTTTTATTCAACACTTAATAATCATTGCATTAATTATAACTATGTTCTAAAGGGAATCCACTATTAACATAACTAATTAATGACATGGCATGTACCTCTTATAAATAGGTAATAAATTGCTTCTGGGGATAGTATCTGTAGTAGAATTTGTGTGTGAATGTGAACATAGCATCTACAGCCCAGCCCCCCCTCCCGATATCATCAATAATATCTAGCTAGATGTTGCCAACATTTTAAAGTCAGCAAAGCCTCCAAAAAGAAACTTATCCTATGCAGAATTCACCATTCTTAAAAAATGCTGTGACAGAACCAGAATATCATTATCACCAAGGCTGATAAGGGTAATGCTACTATAATACTTGATTGCTCTGGATATAATTGAAAAATGTCAATCTTACTCAGAAATCATTTGACATACCTCCTAATTGACACTGGCCATAGACAAGAACACAAAAAAAAAAGGCTCTCTAAAAGAAAAGTTATTAGAAAAGTGGTCTCCTTGTCCCCTGAAAGTATTAAACTTAAACCATATAATCCTAGTCCTTTCAGATTTATGGATTACCAAAAATACACAAACAGAATATACCTTGAGACCTGTAGTAGATAGCATTGGTTCCCTGAATCAAAAAGTGGCGAGACATTTAACCAAAGAGCTTCTTGTTGCTTCCACACTTCTTCCCATTTTGTTAAAAATGGGAAGAAGTGTGGCCAGTTAAAAATGTTAAAAAACTGTGCACTTTAAATCTCTTATTGGATATGATCTTTAGAAGCACTGACATCATGGTCATTTTTGATATAGCCTCCCTATTCACAAAAGTACTCCTAAAAGAAACCTTGGAATCAGACTCTTTATCCCTTAGACATATATGATCTTTATTCACTTTCACCATGCACTCTGACTATTTTACCTGGCAAGGAAAAACCTACAAGAAGATTGAAGGTACAGCTGTCATCTCCCTACTTGCCAGTCTTTACATGGAATATTTTGAAAACACAGCCATCTCTACACTCCTCAAGTGAAAAGATTAAATTAAAATTGTTTTAATTTAATTTAAAATCTGTTGTAATTGTTTTTGGATAATTAAAATCATCCCAAAACAATTACCCTTCTTTTGTTAAGTCAGTTTGCTGCATTTTCTTGTCATTGCTCTCCGCATTCCCAGGCCTATAACATCCAAATGTCCTCTCTTGTCCATCTCTTCCTTAATGTACTGCTTCCAAACATCTGCTACTATCAGCAGTAGCACTATCCCACATGAAGAACATCAAAATATCATAGAAACCTTCAAAACTGACATGATGTCCAACTCAGCATAATAAAAATCAGGGCCTTAACCAAAACCGACTTTGGTCAGCTACAAAATAACTGAAATTCTTGAAGTAGTTTATAACAGGCATCATGCAGTAGAGATCAGCAATGAAGCAGATATATGACATCTCAACACGATGCTAACTGATCAAAAACAATGATTCTATGAATACTTTTTATCAAAATAATCTAATGTTATAACTTCTTTCAAGAATATTCTCATGATGGTAAACAGGTATCCCTTTCACACACCAAATCAGGTATCATCTAGAATCAAAGGAAAGACTAAAACAACTCATCTGTAAAGAATACATTAGCTGATGGGTGTCTTGTCCAATTTTTATGGATACAACACCACTGAAAACGTACTCTGTGATGAGCTATGAATAAAGGGACACAGACTATAGTCCTTCAGGCATATAGACCTACTTGTCACAGACATCTTGCCATAATCTGATAATCGTATTTTATCTGATATGATAAAATAGAATTCTACAATTATAATCTTAATGCTACTTTTAAACCACCTATAAAATTAAAAAACATATTCAACTCATCTAAGGATCCTCTCTCCCCTATTGGCCTCTCCTGGAGTATACTGTATCCATTGTAACTTACCTTATATTGATGAAACTGGATGTACAATTTCTATCCATGAAATAGAACACAAACAACACATTAAATTTAACAATTTTGGTGAAGCAGGAATCTCTGATCACACTTTTAACATCTTACACCAAATTGATTGGAAATGTACATGTTCTTTACATTGTACAGAAACCTGGTATGCATGCAAATTTAAAGAAGCCTGTAAATCTTAACAATAATGGGGGCTTAAAAATCCCAAGAATTTCGATGCACACATTCAAGCCACTTAAGTTCTTCAAGTTTTTCAACAAACTCTTACTTCGGGACTCTAAGCAGTAATGTCAGCCATTATTGGCCACCCATCCATCAATACTGTTTTGTTCTAGTTTATATGAGTTATGTGAAAGCATGTTTCTCTCTAACTTAATATATCTCTTAATGATTTGTAACCAAATAAACAATAACAGGACTCTAGCATTAATGTAGTAAGTTTTTTTGTCACCAGAGATCAGGCCAGTATTTTTAACAGTTAACCAAATTAATGTAACTTTAGCATACAATGTAGCTTGTTTCTTTGTATATATGTGTATACTCTAATGACCTTAATGTGAAGGTCGAAATCCCAAGTGATTATTTTGGTTTATATTAAACTGAAGTTTTACTATATCATGGTAGTTGTTTCCATAATTTTTAATAATGAATGCTGATCACTGTGTAACCATAAAGGAAAGGATTATCCTTTTACTCTAAAAGAAGAAAATTATTTCACTGTGTTTGTTTTTCCAGAGTATTAGAATGTTTGTGATGCATTCAAATTGATTTAAAAGAAAACAAGTAATTATAGCTGTCAGTTCCTAAGAATGTGGCCCATGGACCACATAAAGCAAAAACTGATCATTTGTGATAAGGAATAGAGTGAACTGATGAAATTTTCTTGAATTAATCTGGTTTCTCATAATCAAATGGATCTGAGGACTTGGAATGTTTAAGGGGCCAGATGTATGAACATTATAATGCCAACAAACAGTGTGTGTTGCAAAAATGAGGGTCAATATGGCTTAGTGAAGAGTTGGTCATGCCTTAGTAATTTACTAACTTTTTATAATAGAGTAACAGCTGAGTTGGATAAAGGAAATGGCTACATGATGATTTTTCTGAATTTTGCAAAGTCATTTGACAGAATACCACATGAAACACAGTTAGGCAAATTATAAAAAATGCAGATGGATATGATACTGGTGAGTGAATAAGAGGGTGACTGCTGGACAGATATCAAAAAGTGGTAATATGGAGGGGCAGAAATGAGGCAAAGGCAGGTAACTAGTGGTGCATCACAAGGTTCAGTGCTGGGACCATTGCTGTTTAATTTATACTTAAATGATATTGGAAATAACTTGGAAGGAAATATTCAGTTGTTTGCTGATGATGCAAAATTAGGTAGAGTAATAGCTAATCAAGGCAATGTGGAGAGTTTACAGGATGATTTAAATAGGCTGTCAGTATGGGCAAAAGATAATGGGTGTCAGTTTAATGTCAAGAAATAAAGTTATGCACTTTGGGATAAATAGATTACAAGCCATTTTTCACATTGATGGCACTATACTCCAGGAAATAGATGAAGCTAGAGATTTAGGGATGGTGGTGGTAGACAGAGAGTTAAAGGTTAGAGCACATAAGATTACTTGGCTAGTGAAGAACACATTAACAGTAGAGATATGGAAGTTTTAATTCCTCTTTATAAGGCCTTGATACGTCCACATCTGGATTACTCTGCTCAAGTCTGGTCCCCTGGTTTTCTTGGGTGTGTGGAAGCCATAGAGAAGATTCAGAGGCAAGTGACAAGATGGTGAGTGGCCTGTGGATTGCAGAAGTTGATTGATAGGAGAAAAAGAGGAGATATGATAGGAACATTTAAGTTGCTTAAAGGATTTTATAGGATAGAAGCAGGGGAAATATTTCAGCACTGGCTAGAGGGACCAGAACGGAGTCATCCCTAGAAGTTGAATAAAGGTGTAGCTAGTAGGGTAATGAAAAGTAGATTTTTTTGCTTGGAGAGTTGTGAATGAGTGGAATAGATTGCTAGAATCAGTTTGTGTGCTCTGTCTGTTAATGGGTTCAAGGAGAGGTTGATAGCTTGTGTGGATAGATTGAGTCTCCCGCGATGAGTCTTCGGACTCCATGGAAGCGCCCTTATAATAATAATATAGCTCCTGTGTCAGAGTTATCTTACATGGGTAAAAATGCAGACTCTTCCATAGAATTTTCCAGACAGTTGTGTAAGGTGCATCCATATGTCTTGATATATCATGTGTGCACCGCAGGAACCAATGCTGTTTCATAGCCTGCTCCATAATGACAGTAGCAACTTCATTCACTTGTTGTGAACTGATTGATTTGCGACCTCTGCTAGGTCTGTCTCCCAATGATTCCATTTTTTCAAAACAACTAATCATTCGTTGCAGAGTATATGGAGATAGTGGACCTCATCGACATTTGTTCAGGTAATGAAATTTGTGGAGTACATCAACAGCATTGCAATTGTTTAGGTAGCACAGCTTCACGAGCAAAGCACGTTGTGGTAAGGTTAGTGTCATCACTATGGATGGTATTAACAACCAGAATGAAAGGAAGAATCCTATGTTCATTTTTTAATTCTCCTGGTGCCCCAAGTTTCAAGATATGCAAATTTCATGCATTTAGTGTTTACAGTGCCCCCGTAAGCACCAAATATTTTTGGAAATACTTTTTTTTTCTTTTATCAGATATCACTTCTGCATGATGCACAATGTATTCCTACAAAGTTTCAGCATTAGATAAAACTTTTCTGAAACTTTGTGGGAATACATTGTGCATCATGCAAAAGTGATGTTCCAAAAATATTTGGTGTTTATGAGGGTGATGTAAACATTAAATGCATGAAATTTGCATATCATGAAACTTGGCGGGCACCAGGAGGGTTTAAAAAAAAATGGACATGGGATTTTGTAGCACTTCACAAGGCCTTAAACAGGAATACTTTAATTTTGATCACTTTGTTACTGGCAAATGAATTATTAATAAGTTTCAAGGGCGGAGTGAATTACACGTGATCCCTTAAACTTTAGATATGCATGTTTGTACTTATCTCTCTCTCTCTCTCTCTCCTGTTGCATCAGTCTTATGACTGGTAGCTCAACAGCATTTCCTTCCATTCTTCTCTTCTGTTTGCTTTCCCCTTTATTTCATAGTATGTTTTTAGTCCAGTGCTTTGTTTTATTTGATCAAAGTATCTTTTCCTTAGTCTTCCTCTTTCTCTTTTTCCTTTGATTTTGCCTTCCATTATTCTTCTAGTCAGACTCGTGTCGTAAGATATGTCCAATCCATCTGTCTCTTCTTGTTATGGGCATAATTTAAAAAAATAAATAAAAAACTTATTGGGAGAGGGAGAGATTTGTTTGCAAAATATAAACAACTAACCCATGATAAACAGCCACCGAATATATTTGTAGCTCATTAAATAACTATAGGAAGGGGCTAATCCAGCGAACTAATAATATTTACCAAATAATGATTCGTCTAAGTGTGGCAGGAATTCATAGGTTGATGGAGCAGCAAATCATCTTGTACAATTTGTTGTGCTTGTTATGTATTTATTTCTGTTTTATTTATATTTCGCTTGGTTTTCTAAGAAATTTCTTTTATTCACTGATAATTAGTATGCACTTTTTTACATAGTAATATATACATAAATAATTTCCAATCACCATCAAAATTATCCACCCTTTAACGAATTCTACATGCATTACATAAAGTTTCTTTTTCTTTACTTTTCATTTTGTCAGTGGCTTTTGTGTCTTATTAGTAATAGATATCTCACATGTGTTAGCATTTTATTGATCAACAGATGCAATCCACTTCTTATAATACATAGGATTGATTTTTATTCAGGAATAGATGAATTTTTACCCACTATATCTGGTCTTTCCAAATGAAAATGTTCCTATAACGAAAAATGTTTCCCCTCCCCCCAGCAGACACTATACTGCAGAAGCAAGAAAACAAGTAATTTTATTGTTATGTATTTTTTTGATTTGTTATTTATTATTAATTTATTATTGCTCAATACAGTACAGAGACATTTACAGTCCATGTACTATACTTAGCAACAACTAATGTAGTTAGAGACAAATGAAATGATGCTTCATAATGAAAAAAACACATCCTCCTCTGCTTACATACTGCATGCATGTAAGCAGAACAGTTCTAGTGTAGTACCAAACATAGTATCTAACTAAATACATCTGCTTTGACATCCTCTTTTTTAAATATCCATTGGGATAGCCATTGGTTGAGCCATTGGGCAGTTTAAAAACTGCCCAATGGCTCAACCTGAGTTCTGTATGTGTATGGAATTATTGTACTTGAAGTACACAGAGGAGAAAACAATGTTTTGAGAAGTTCCATGTTGAGAGTTTATTTTTCACTTGATTAGACTATAATAAGTTTAGTTTAATCCTTTATCCAAGAGACCTCAGTAAAAGTCGAAACCGGTCTGGGTAGTGGCCCTTGCCTTAATGCATAGCATTACACATATCCGCAAGGAGATATGCTTTGCATTATGGGAGATATCGAGATAGGAGTGATGATAGCTTTCTCCACCTTTGCCATGAGTTGCCTTGGTGTAGCACCACCTTAGCTCAGTCCTGAAGATACTTTCAGGCGCAAACTTTGTTTGCTCGCACTTGGATAAAGGATTAAACTAAACTTATTATAGAAAAGTTCCATGATTTTCTTGGAAAATTTATCTTGTAGTAGTACAAAGAGTTCTCAGTTGAAACATTAGTAAACAGATTGACTATATATATCAAAACTGGCTAAAATATCCTGTTCATTAAGAACAGTGTTGCTGATAGTAGAAACAGAGTTCTCAAATTTTTTTCATGAAGAAGATGATTGTCCTGTCATGCCTTTTAGCAGTTTAGCCAGATATTTGCTAAGAAGATATTTAAGATAATCTATGCATTAAACTCTATTTGACAGAGTTCCACCTGTACAGCTATGCTGAGTGCTAGTCTGGAATCTCTGTTGAACTCATAGGTTGTCTTTAAAAGGTTGTTGGTGGGATTTTGAAACTCTCTAAGAGGATAATGATCATACTAGAAAACTTCAAATGTAATTCATGTCTAGACATAATTTAAAATCATCAGAGTCT